>NW_022196000.1:0-651346 GCF_008641045.1 Pistacia vera
GTTAGTCCCTATAAATTTGAAATATAGCAAAATCCCCTTGGAACTTGAACCGAACCGGAGAGTCTATCAAGTCTCAGTCGAACCGGTCCGACCAGCTGGTTCAGTCTGAGTTTTAAAACCTAGATTACTTCTACAATTAGTTAGGGTGATGATAGAAAATACTTTTAAATTTTTCATGAGATTTCTGAAGCACAACCTTGTTTCCGTTATCTTATGATGTCCCTAACTCTAAGGAGTCATATGTATTGTCGTATTTTTATTAATTTAATAAATACGTTTTATTAATTTGTATAAGCAAGTTTGTATCACATTGATTTAATTTTTTAAATATATATTTTCAATTCATTTGTTTAATGTCAAATTAATCGAATAACAAATATATTATGCTTAATTTCAGACTTGTTAGTCGAGACGGCTTTCTCTTATTCATAAAAATACTATATGCCAGAGAAACATTAAACTACTTAAGTACCATTGATAAATGAACATTCAGAAATCACTATAATATCAGAGAAATACAACAAGTGACACTCCCAACACAGGAAATCAAGCTCAACCAAGAGCACCAAAACAACTTAAAGTACATAAATCATCTGGTCAAAAGTAAACACCTGAAACAAAGACACCACAATACGTTGGAATGCATGCACGATTGAAATCTCATGATCCAAGTATATAACAACGAAGTAGGCAGTAATTCAAGGAGAGAAAGAGAGTAATTAAGGATTAGTTGAGTGAGTAGGGACGACGGGGAAGTCCTTGGGCAATGTAGGCTTAGGAAGGTTAGGCAAATGAGGAACTGCTGGCAACTCAGGCTTTGGTAGTTCAGGAAGTTTGGGGAGCTCAGGAATTCTGGGGAGCTCAGGGTTTGGAAGCTCAGGCAGTTCAGGTTTTGGTGGCAAGCCAACCTTAGGCAATGGTGGTAGCTCGGGCAATTTAGGCTTAGGCAAATCCGGCAATGGTGTCTCCAAAAGTTGACGAGCACCCACCAAATTAGCATTGTAGCTAAATGAAGATAAAGAGATTAGCAGAATTGGTAAGATAAATGATGGGATACGGAGATTGGCCATTTTTGAAATTGATTATGGAGAATGGTAGAAGGCTTGAGTTGAAAAGGTCGTAAGTGATGAGTTTGTGGAATGATTTTTCATGTGAAATAAAGGAAGCTTTTTATGGATGTGGGAAGTGGAGAACAGGGGGTTAATTTGTAGACCAAAAGGAATAAATAAAAAACCAAGTATCTTGCATCTTGTATCTTGTAGTTAGTTCAACTTCTCACCTGAAGTATTTCGAATTCTAGATTTACATCGTCATCACTAGTATTGTCGTGCACGTATAGATTTGATTGCTAGATTTGAGTGCTATTATCTGCCATCTTTGGAGAAATAAAATTCAGTTTGTTTAAAGGGCACTTGTCATTGTATTGGAGAAATTTAAGTTTATTAAGTGTCTGATATTTAATAGAGTAATACTACACTTATAAACTTTTCTCACAAACTTTCTCTCTTAATCCTAACATGAAAGCTCGTAATTGGTCAAGCATAATTTACCAAATGAGACCCAAGTAGAACTTATTACTAACTAATCAATTGTTAGCTATCACGTCGAGATTGTGAGAATAAGTTATGTGTGTAATATCTCTATTTAATAACCATTAATTTAATTTTTATGTAATAATACAACTCAGGTAAGAGAATATAAACGATAATTGATAATAAAAAACTAAGAAACCTTGTAATATTAAAAATTAATTGAATTTATTACTGATAAGAGCATGGAGTCTAAAATAATTAAAGCATATTTCGAAAAAAAAAAATAGAATTAATATAACAATTAAAACAAGGTTAACGTAACTGCCTAGGTGTTCCTTCAGCTGTCTGGATCAAGAAGATTAATTCATAGGTAGTAAGAAAGATAAAATACAAATACATGCGTGAAGCAACAATATTAAAATTTAAAATGGAGGATTATAGTAGGTAGTGAAAGACAGACGCCCATATTAATAAGCAAATTACTATTGAAGATCCAATAAAGAATAGATCCAACCCACAGGAAAAATATTTGTTGTTTAAATATTAATTAATTACCAACTGATGAACCAATAGCTTTTTTGAGTTCAGGCCAAATAAGGTGCGTATCCATATGATCATAAATCCATTTAAATTATAGTTAATAAACCCATTCAAACCAACCACAACTACATGCATTTGACATTTTAGTTATGTAGGCTGGATGAGACGGTGAACTAATTAATGGTGTTTTCCACCATATACTAGTCCTTTTGCTTAATATTGACCTAGCCTCAGAGGTTTCTAGTATAAAAATACAACACTAGTCCTTTTGCTTTCACTATTCAAATCTTAAGAAACTCTTTGTTTCATTGCTTAAGATTTGGCTCAAGAATGGCCTCCAGGAATTTCTTCATCTTATCTATTTTTGTTGTTTTGACAACATTTTATTCTTCGTCATCTATCTTTGCCAACCACACAATAACCATCTTTGCCAAATCCCACATTGCCACCACTTCCTTCTATGCCTACCATTCCTTCTCTTCCAAAGCTCACTATCCCACCCCTTCCAACCATGCCTTCCATCCCCAAGTAATATTCCCTCTATTCCATTCCTCACTCCACCTTCTTCAAATTCTCTCTTTGTTCAAATTGAAAAGTAGGTTGAATGAGATTTTGACCCCCTAATTATCACAAAAGATTAAGATTTCTCCCTGTTTCAAAAACACACAACATCACCCTTAACGTTAGTCTTCATCCAACTAAATGAATAATTGACCTCCTTTGACCATTAAATTACCATTTTCAACTTTTATTTTCCTTAATCTTAAATTAATCCAAAATTAATATTACTCGCATTAATAGAAAGAGTAATGATTTATGTACAAACTTCTAATACATATTCCCTCAAACAAACAGACGTGTACTTGTAAAATGATTAGGTGACTTTGAACCAAAGATAAATTGAATAAAATAAAAAATTATTATTCCCTCATACAAACTAACATATTTTAAAACGATTGGGTGACTTTGGACTAAAGATAAACTAATTAAATAAAAAGATATTACATATCAAACATGCAAGGTTATCACATCAATTTATAGGTAGTGAATAACTTTTATCAATAGTTAGTATATCTAACACTATTCTAATCGAAATTAGTTCCAATTAATCCTAATTTAATCCAACTTCATCTCTCGATTTAATTTAAACATAGTCTATTCATCTGACTTTTTAACTTAATTAACCTTACTAAAATATTAAAAAATTTGAACTAATGAAATAAAACTAAAAATTAAAAAGTTTTAAAGAAAAACATTCCCCACCCCCCACAACCACCTCCTTCATCCCCTTTCATCCTACACGCTGCAACCATCTGTTTCCTGCCACCCCACCAGCCACACACCATAGCTATTGTAACAACCAAACTTGCAATGAAAAGAGGACCTATGAGAGTGGTGAAGGAATTGCTTTTTGAATTAATTTCTTTATTTTTTATTTTTGGTTGTAGGGTTTTGTATTTACAAGGTGTAAATAGTGGTTATTGTTGGTAATGTGTGAGATAATCTTATTACCTTACTATGGAGTGTTATTAAAACATTATCGGAGTAATATGATTTTTCTAGTCATTTTGCCCTTAAATAAAAACCATTTCGGACACAATTGTCCTCAAATGTCTATCAAATAACCAACCCAACCCCCTACATTTGAGAAATTAGCTAAAACACTCCAACCATGAAAAAGTTTAAAAGTTAACAAAATATCCCCAACCACCCAAGATCACCGCCAGCCATGACTCACCACCGCCAACCACCAGTGTTAGTTCCCGTAATGGTGCACAACCAGCGGGATCTAATCGGTCGTGCGCCGGTAAGGCCTTTTCTATATGGTAGTTTTACGGCCAAAGATGTGGCCGTAAAATGGCATGGCCAAAGATCTGGCCTTTTCACGACCAGATCTATGGCCGTTTCACAGCCACATCTTTGGCTGCAAAATGCCTATAGATCTAGCCGTTTTCCAGACGTGGATTTGTGATCCATGGCCATTTTCGGTTTTGTCGACACACGACCGACCATATAAGGCCAGTCGTGCACAATTTCATCGACTACTGGCAATGGTGGCTAGCTACCGACAGTGGCTTGGGAGGGGTGGGAGTGATTTTGCTACAAATTAAAGTTTTATATGGTTGGGGTGTTTTAGCAATTCAAATGTATGGGGTTAAAAGAATGATTCAAAAAATAAATAAATAATAATAATAATAATAATAATAAATACTATTATATTAATATTTAAAAAGGAGAGCAATTTAGTAATCTATATAACATACCCATCAATTTATCCTCCCAACCAAACATATTATTTACCAATTTATTCTAACCAACTAAACACATTTTCTAAACATTCTCAGTAATTTCAAGGTGATTTTTATTTCCATTAATATAATATACACCTATAATAAAACATTATATGATCCAAACGTCTCCTAAAAGTACAAAAATACCTTAAGGGGAATACTAATACTTTTGAGGGGGCATTTGGTTCAAGGAATATTGTATTATTAGGAATGTTATATTAATGAAAATATAGATAACCTTGAAGATTAATGGGAATCTTATAAAAATATGTTTGGTTAGATAGGATTAAATTGGTGGGTATGTTACATTGACATGTTTAGTTGGGAGGAATAAATTTGTGGGTATATTATTTTTAGGTTAGATTACTAAACTGTCCTTATTTTTACTATCATTATTAATTTGTATTTTATTATTTATCCCCAACATTTCATATTGAGCTAAAACACCCCCAGCAACCAAAGAAGTTAAAACTTAATAAAAACACCCCAGCCACCTTCCCACGACTGCCGATCGTCGTCAATAGTCGCCTGAACAGCACACGGTTAGTCAGATCTGACCGGTCGTACACCAGTAAGATCGTTTTTTTACCATGGATCATGGCCACAGATCTAGCTTTGAAACGGTTTAACCAACCACAACCGGTTGTGCATCATTTCGGTGACTACCGATGGCCAGTAGTCCTCTTAGGTAGTTGGGGTGGTGGTTGGGAGTGGTTGTGATCTTAGGTAATTTGGTTGAAGTACAAGGGTAGTTTTGTCTTAAAAGTCTTGAGTATAAGGCTAAAATTGTCCATAAATTTATTGTAAATTGTTTAGATAACTTGGGCATTACTTTCCTAAAATTTTATTAATAAAGGGTAAAATTGTAACAAAAATAAGATTGTCAAATAATCTCAGAATACTTAAGAAAAATATGGTATTCAGATTACCACCTATATAACCAACAGTGATTACTATTGGTTTTGGAAGATTACTAGAATTTTATATTACTTGACAATCAAACATGATAATGTAAATAATATAAGATGATATTACCTCAATTATAGGGAATAACCCCCAACCAAACAGCCCATAAAGGGTTTATTTTAATTCCTTACGAGATGAGTAAGCATTAAATTTATTTTATATTTTTTTAGGAAATTATTAAAAACACTATTTAAAGGGGATTTTTGATAATTTTTGTAAATGAGAGTTTTATTTTTTTTTAAAAGGGGTTTATGATAATAGTAAGGGTGTTTTTATTATTTTCTTATCGAAGTGAATGACTTTTATATGAAACATTACTTTAAAAAAAAAAAACTTTTGGATACAATAAATAAATTAAGTTTTTGAGAGAATTTCAACAATCAGAGTGGCGCAGCGGAAGCGTGGTGGGCCCATAACCCACAGGTCCCAGGATCGAAACCTGGCTCTGATAGAGTGGCTTCCGAAATTTTTATCTATATTTTTCATGCCGTTTTGAGCCAATGTTTTGCCAATATAATGTCGTTTAGAGCCGAACTTATTAGCCCAAACCCAAACTGGGCTTAAGTTACCAATAATTTGGAGTTGATAATTGAGGTTTAATTCGTGAACAACATGTATAAAAACTTTGTACTAAAGTTGCAGGCACTCTAAATAAATTTGTGATATTCTTACTAATATGCAGTTCATTCTTTATATAGATTTACTTAAATATGAAAACTCTTGGTATATATGGTTTATTAATATTATCTTTGCATAAGATTGTTTCCAAAACTTTGTCTATCTATAGGTAAAACCTCATATTACAAGCAATATATATATATATATGAAGTTACCACGTTGACATCACAATTTGATGTAGGGAAATGATAACCCCACCTTTTGTTTTAGTCTTTTTAATTTTTCTTTTTTTAGACTTCTAAAATTACCCTTTTAATGTTAAAATTGTTTGATTACACTTGCATTGCAAATGCAAACAGATATGCATATACAGTGCCTGCTTTTTTAATCAATTTATCCTTTTCTGCCCACGTCTTTAATGAAGATGTTGATTATCTTCATAAAGGTTAGTGCTTTGTGTTCTCTGTTTCGGTAAATGTGTATATTTAAGTTACTTATGAATTAATAAACATTTGAATGATGTATGGTGAATTTCATGTAATAAACATTTGAATGATGTATGGTGAATTTCATATGAACAACATGCACGTGTTTGGTGCCCTTAGACCAAACATCTATATCTTGTAGATTACATGCATGTGTATAGTGTACTTTAGAACAAAGGTTTATAGTACTTTGATTTTTTTGCATTATCACTTATCTGGTTCTTTGGACTTATACAGTATTTAAAGATTTAAAAAATTAGTTAAGATGCGATCGAACATCCCGATTATAAAATAAATAAATAAATAAATAAGGTTTATAGCACTAGTAAATAGGAGAAGAAAGGGTTAGAGTTCATATACATAACAAATATTATAAATGTAACAATTAGTAAACTTGTCAAATAAAAGGACTATTCTGACAAAATGTAAGTGCTAAATATCATTTCCTACTACAATATATCAAAAAATAAAAAGGTCGTTCATGTTATAATATGTTACTGTTAGGACAAACGTTATGTTGACATGAATGAAACATGCTACAGATCTATGCCTCAATACTACAACCATGAAATCCATTACGAAAACAATGCTTCAGGTGAGCCGTTATGCAGACAAAATTCGTTTCTGCAACTGCAACAATCCTTTTTCACCCATTCACACACAATCCATCACCATTACAATCACACTTTAGCATTCTTTAATTGTAATCTAATCTCTTTCTCTGACATCGACACCATCTCAACACGAATCCAACAACGATAGCAACCACCACCAAACCCCCCGCCTTGTCCCACCCATCTCAAAAGAACCACTAAAATCAAACATAATATAATCAAGCTATGCTCAAGCAACACCCCCCTACACCGCCCCCGCCTTCGCCGTTAGCCGCCTCCCTCCGTGAACAAGCCAAATCTTCCCGCTCCATCATCATCGCCACCTCTTTCTTCTTCCTTCTCTTCCTTCTCTCCCTCTATTTTTCCACCTCACACGCCCCCGTCCAGGCCCAACCCGACCCCTTTTTGTTCCCTACCCGACCCACTTTTCCCTCCAAGATCCCCTCCGATCCCGCTCCTCCTTCGGTCGCGTATTTCATTTCCGGGGGATGCGGCGACTCGGGTCGGATCCTTAGGCTCTTGTTCGCTTCGTACCATCCGAAGAACCAGTATTTGCTCCATTTGGACCGCTCCGCTCCGCAAACTGAACGGGATCGTTTGGCTATAACGGTGCAATCGGTGCCCATTTTTAGAGCTGCACAGAACGTGGATGTGATTGGGAAAGCTGATTTTAGTTACTCAAGTGGGAGTTCTACGATTTCTTCAGTCCTTCATGCGGCATCGATACTGTTGAAGTTATCTAAGAACTGGGATTGGTTTATCAATTTAAATGCTGCTGATTATCCGCTTGTTACACAAGATGGTATTTTTCTTATCTTTTTTTTTTTTTTTTTGGCTTTACTTTTGGTGGCATTGTCTTAAATTTACAGGTTTTACCAATTTTTAGTTTGGTTAATCGGGTTTCTGAACAAATTCACATTTAATTGGTTTTTTTTATTTTGAGTTTGTTTTGTGGGTTATGCAGATCTTCTTCATATATTGTCGTATTTACCTAAAGAACTGAACTTTGTGAATCACACCAGCTACATTGGCTGGAGAGAGTAAGATCCATAAATTAACTTTTCTGATTTGTGGTTTTGTTTTCTTCGGTTTGCTGGCTGATAATGATATAATGGTTGTTGTTTAAGTGTTTCTCAGTGATATGAATGTGTTATGGTGTTATAGGTCGAGTAAATTGAGGCGGATAATTGTTGATCCAGGGCTTTATCTTACTGAGAAATCTGCAATGTTTTATGTTACTCAAAAGCGGGATTTGCCTAACGCTTTCAGATTGTTTTCAGGTGTGTGTTTTTTCTTTTCCCTTTTTCTTGATAAGCTTTATAATACTTTTGGTTCTTGCATTCTGTTTTGGTGAGGAAAATGTAGGAGTAGGCAAATGAGCACTAAAAAGTAGACATAAAAATCCTTTGAACGTGATTACCAAGACTGAATTTTTTTGGCAATGAAACAAATATTTACTGCTTACTAGGAAGCAATTTTTTAACTGCAATATCTTATATTTACTTATTTAGACCAACTGGTTATCCAGTTTAAATAGAATTTTTGTTTTGAGTCTAGTTAAATGGGACGTGGAAACTGCAAATTGAAAAGAAAATGAAAGCAGGTGGTCAAGATAGTGACTTAGATGTTTGTGGAGCAGCATGAGGAAGCACTAATGGTATAATTAGGTAGATTTAGCAACCATGCTGATGATGTTCGATGGAGTTGCACATAAAGGAGTCAAACTTGGTTTTTTGTGATTTTCTAAGTTCATTCAACTGATTACTGGTTCCAGACTCAGGTTGTATTTGGAGCAATAGGCACTTGAAGCAGTTCTGACTCAAAACTAAGCATATCCCTTCAACTTTTCAGTGCTTTTTAAGCGCATTTTAGTGGCTTTTGTATCTGAGCAATTCCAAAACGGGAATTTCCCAAAACTTTCAAATTGTTTTCAGGGGTGTATTTTTTCTTTTCTCTTTCTTTAATGAGCTTTTTATCCTTTTTGGTCTGGCATTCTGTTTCGGTGATGAAATTTGGGCAGGGCTAATGAGCAATAAACAATAAGCATAAAAATCCTTTGGACATGATTACGAATTCTGAAATATTTTTGGCAATAAGTTTCTGGAAAAGTTGTGAATTGAACAACTTTTTAATGCTTACAGGAGAGAAATTTTAATTGCATTATCTTACATTTACTAATTTAGATCAAGTGATTCCACTGTACATCTAGAATTTTCATTTTGAGTGATTAAACGGGACAAGGAAATTGCATGTTTAAATGAAAAAGCAAAGGGGAGGTCAAGATAGTGATTGAGAAATTTTCGCAGCAATATGAGGTTGTATTTGGTAGATTCGGCAACCATGATGCTCAAATTTGATGGAGTTAATCATAAAGGAGTCTGTTTGATGTTTTCTGATTTTCTAGTTCATTTAACTGTTTACTGTCCCAGACACAAAGTCACACTTGGAGCATTAGGCAATTGAAGCAGTTATCAGCTCAAAACTAATCAGTACACTTCACCTTGCTTTTATGAGTAAGTTAGAAATTAATGACTATAATTGGGAATTAACCTGTTAGCTTAACCAAGTTGTAACTTAAAATATTATTAAAGCCAAGTCGACAAAGTGGTCATGTGTTTTAATTCCCTTATTTTTTTTAATTTCAATATAATAAGCTATGGTCTTTTTGTGGGTGGTATGCCAGAGCTTGGATACTATTGTCGGGCTATTACCTATCAATTTAAGCTTAATAAGTCATAGTCAGGTTATAGTATGAGAATGGTGTAACTAAATTTGTGGCTAATAATTACCACACTAGTTGTCAATTGTCAATCTAGAGTAAAGCTAGCACTAATCAGAGATGAATGGGAAATCCAAGATTGGGTTGAAAGTTCTTGCGTGTCTAAGGACAATCTATCAGATTACTCAATCGCAAAGGGATAGGGTCTGATCTAAGAAAGCTTAAATATGAAAACTTAGCAGTAGAATCTAATTTATTAACCCTGTTATAGCAAGTATAACAATAGCTCCTGAAAGTAAATCATTCATCAATATGAAACAGTAAATCATGAAAGCACCAAGACACAAGATTTACATGAGATACAATAGAAGAAACCACAGAACTCTGTCCAGGAAAAAGTATGCACATTTAACGTAATGGGTTTATTGTAGAATACCTACACACTTTTGAGACCATACACTGTAGCATACACATCAAGGCATCCTTGGTGCAATTAAAAATCTGTTGCCTAAAAGGATCCTACCTTGATTGTGGTCAAAATTTTAGAACCCTTTCACTTTAGCTCACTTCTTAATGATGTACCTGACAACCATAGATTATTTCTCTTCTTTTTCTGAATTTTATAGAGATGAAGTTATCAGCTCTCAGTAACCTCTAATGTACCTCCATATACTAATTCTTTTTGGTAATTCTAGGAGCCTATATTTATAATCATGGGTCAATGTATGATGCCTGACCAAACTCTTGGATATATGTATAGTATTATGCTCATAATATTTGTAATCTTTCCTCGCTAAACACATACTACTTTAACACTAGTGCAGTTTTGTTCTTTATACCTGCTGATGTTTTCCATGTTATCCTCGGAATTAAAATTTGTTTAGCCATATGACTTCTCCTGTATATTAGCTACACGTTTAAAATGAAACTTCAAATTCTAGAATCCCAGGTGGCAAATTTTGTTGTTTTCATGGAGTGTTACTACTGCTGAATTACCACTGTTGAATGTATATCTAAAGTCCATGGAGCTTCTAGGGAAAACTTGTAGTTATTGGAAGAATTATTACGAGTGATTTTTTTTTTTTGTTTTTTTTTTTTTTGTTTTTTGCTTTCATTATCTTTACACCAAGGTGTTTATTATATTAACTTTAAATGACCATGGAAGCAAATAAATCATTTGGTGATTATCACTGCCCTCCTTTATTTGCACATGATTACTATTCAAGACATCAGCAAACACTGAGCTACATTTATGCATTTAATAAGTTCATTTCACTCATTTGGTAACATTACTAATGCCAATAGGGTGGATTGATATGGTGTACCATTGTTCAAATCAGGATTAAAAGGTAATATGCTGTGATGTATGTTGTCTTTCAAACAGAATGCCAGTGCAGGGAATCCTTATATTTCTTTTTAAGTTTGTTGGTTCCACTCCTTGAGCCATGTCCGATTCCACCACTCATGTTCTTTTCTGTGGAAAGATAGGTAATCACTGCCTTTGGGCTTTGAAAGTTGGCCTCTGGCAGGTTTAAGACCATGGATAATTGAAATGCTACACTGTTTACCAAGATGTCATTAATCTTTCCCTACCCTTTATATTCTTATAGCATGGGTAACTCGTGATGGACTAGCACTGAATGGAACTTATTTAAATTTTCATCCCTATTGACGGAGTCATTTCGTCTTATGGAAATCTGTATAACCATGACAAAATTTTGGGCCAGATGACCATCCATCGTCACCCTTTAATGATAGACTTCTTCTTTGACAATTGAAGATGTTCAACTAACAGTTGATGTTTTTTTCTCTTGCAGGTTCATCGTTTTTTATTTTGAGTCGTAGCTTTATGGAATTCTGTATTTTGGGTACTGACAACCTTCCAAGGACTCTGCTGATGTATTTATCAAACACACCTCATTCCCTTCCCAACTATTTCCCTACCATCCTTTGTAATTCTCATCAGTTCAACAGGACTGTCATTAACCACAACTTGCTACATGTAGCATTTGAGAATTCCTCCACTGAGTTTGATTCTATGGTTCAGAGTGGAGCAGTCTTTGCCTCGCAATTCCAATATGATGATCCGTTGCTGGACCGCATTGACGCAGAAATTTTAAATCGTAACCCTGGCCAAGTTGTGCCTGGTGGATGGTGCTTAGGTGAGTCTGGGAATAACACATGTTCAGTTTGGGGTGATGCTGATGTTTTGAGGCCTGGTCCGGGATCAAGAAGACTTGAGAATTGTCTGGTTAATCTGCTCTCAGATGGTAATTTTCGGTCTCGGTCATGTATGCTTGACTGATCTTTAGCCCACAATCCCACCAAATAGTATGGTGAAAAAAAAATAGAAAAAAAAAAAAAAAATGAATAGGAAAAAAACTTGACCAGATTTGAGCTTCCCTTCCATTTCAAAGCTTGTAAAAATTAAAATCAGCCTCTTATTTTTCAACAAAACGAAATTGCAGCTCATTCAGTGTGAGATTATCTAGACCGAAAAACAGATCTGTGTTTCGTTGCAAAAGAGGTTATTTCCATGATGCTCCACCGAGAAAGATCCAATTGTATTACGTAATGAACTTGCAATGCATGCTCTAAAATTTTGCAACATGTATGTAATTCTGGAATGGTTCTGATGATTATTTCAAGTGTTTAACTTATCAACCGAAACTAGAGGAAAAAATGGAAACAAAATCCCCTTCAGCATTGGCAAGAGGCTCAGTTAGTAGTGTTTGTAATTAAATGTATTTTACTTGTTTTGTATTTAGTATGTTCATGCAAAAAGTTATAGATTGATATGGTTTTCATACTGGGTAGCGTCGAAGAGTCATTTTTCTTAATCAACTGGTTGCAAAACTAGAAACATTCCTGGAAAAACGTCAGCATCGCCAGAACAAAACTGGCCAGTCCAAGACAACTGTACACTTTCGTTCTAAGTTCTTAAAAGGCCTTGTTGATGCACCTTCAGGCTTCAGGAATGAACTCTTGTTGACATTGCTATCAAATGTAAAAGCTGAATTTCCTGAGAGGACTAAATGCAAATGGAAGTGTTAACATTTGAAGAAAGCAGCATTGAATGCTCAAAAGTTTTCTGGACTGTCATCCAATTGTCTCTCATCTTCAATATCCACCTCCAAGATTTCCTGCAACACAAGAATAACTTGCTATTTAAGTATTTATCAACACTATTTCTCGGATCAACGATTGTAAGAACCCATTTGCAAGCAATGACATGTTTGGCATTTCAGTTTAGGGTTTCTGTCAATGGTTAGACTGGTACAATGTATTTTTTCGGATGTTAATCCATCAGGTGACACCAATTTATATTATTTAATACAAAGGGGGCGTTTAAATCATATAATTTTTTTAGTATAGGGATATATTATATAAACGGAAAAAAAGATTACCTTGAAGATTACTAGGAATGTTTAGAAAATGTGTTTTGTTGTTTCGAATAAATTGGTGAATAATATGTTTGGTTGGGAGGATAAATGGGTGGGTATATTATATATATTACTAAATTGTCCTCCTTTTAAAATATTCATATAATAGTATTTTTTATAATTATTTTTTGAATCATTTTTTTTATCTCCCTACATTTGAAATTTTGCTAAAACACCCCAGTTATATAAAACTTTAATTTATAGCAAAATCACCCTCATCCACCCCAAGCCACTACCAGCACCACCGTCGGCTGCCGCCGGCAATCGACAAAATGGCGCATGATTGGTTGTATATGGCCGATTGTGCGCCTTCAAAGCCGGAAATGGTCGTAGATCACAAATCCATGGTTAGAGAACGGCCACATCTATAGCCATTTCACTGCCAGTTCTGTGGCCATTTCATAGCCACATCTTTGGCCCTAAAATAGCCATAGAAATGGCAGATCTGGCCGAAAAATGCCTACCGACGCACGACCGGCCAGATCCCACCAGTCGTGCACCATTATGGAGACTAACGCCGACGATCGGTGGTGGTGAGTCATGGTCGGTGATGGTCTTGGTTGGCTGGAGGTATTTTGTGAACTTTTAAACTTTTGTATGGCTGGTTTGTTTTAGCTAATTTCTCAAATATACGGGGGCTGGGTAATTGTTATTTGATAGACATTTGAGGGTAATTGTGTCCGAAATGCTGTTTTAGCTAATTTCTCAAATATACGAGGGCTAGGTAATTGTTATTTGATAGACATTTGAGGGTAATTGTGTCCGAAATGGTTTTTAATTAAGGTAAAATGGGTAGAAAAATCAGATTACTCCAGTAATGTTTTAATAATACCCTCTAACAAGGTAATAAGATTACCTCCTACATTACTAATAGTAAACAATATTTACAATAAAAAATTACCGTAAAATTTTATTACTTACAAATCAAACACATGAATCTTGTCAAAATAAATAAAGATTACCCCGTTATCTTATATACCTTGTATTCAAACGGCCCCAAAGGATTATCAATGCGAAGAAGTAAGGGATAGACAGACTTACAGGGATCCTCAGCTTCAAATAATTGCCAAGTCTGGCAACAACAGTGGAACGTTTGTGCCAAA
The DNA here is from genome assembly GCF_008641045.1 of Pistacia vera. NCBI lineage: Eukaryota > Viridiplantae > Streptophyta > Magnoliopsida > Sapindales > Anacardiaceae > Pistacia > Pistacia vera. The sequence continues at coordinate 14,312 of NW_022196000.1, forward strand.
ACCGACCCCTGAGACTAATCTTCACAAATGGTCCATCCAATTCAGCTAGTTCAACAACTCCTATAATATTTCTATTATTCTTTTAATCTCACCAGAACAATATGCATATAATAATCACATAAAAACTTAAGGATTCATCACCTGTAATGCCCACAGAAGTGTCAAAGAGCTGTGCCAGCTGCAATAACGAGCACAACGTTTCTTTCATTGTTCATTTTCTTATAGCATAGTAAATGAGAAAATGAAGCAAATATCTAAAACAAGTAACTTGCCTCAACGCGAGCTTCGGCTATGACTTGTCTAACGTTATCTTCAGTCAAATCTAGCGGTGGAAGTGGAACTCCTCCTCCTCCTCCTGCTGTTGAAACTGCTGTTCTTGATAACAATCTCCTGCTATCACCACTTATACTCAACAAGAATGGCTTCCTCCCGGGATTTTTCAGGTGGCAGTCGTGAGTTGGATATTTGTTAAAGACGTCATACTTATGACAAGTTGATAAGACCTTGTTGGGTGTACAATAATGGGGACAATGGAGAAGGAATGGCTCCATCAACACCAATTCTAATGTCGAGCTTATAACATAATAGTGTTAACATAACAAGATCATAAAATGGATGGATATGGTGCGTGGCAACTTCTGGACCAACCAGCAGAGCGTCAGGAAGATAGTGGCCTTTTTTTTTTTTTTTTTATTATTCTATTTCAAAATATAACTAAAGGTCAACAGTTCATGTTAGCACTTAGCACAATTTCTATTAGCAATGATAATTCCAACTAGCTTTTATTTACTGCAGAAGTTGTAATCATAATCGTAAGACCCTGTGAACGACTGTTTTCTGGTTTATGATTCTATTGACTGATAAAGAAACTTGTTCATTGCTCTATTTTAATAATATTAACACATTAGTAATAAAGTAAGAACCAAAAAAAGATTAAATATAACACATTTGTCTTTTTGTAAAATCTGTTGCAAATACAAATCCATATCTTGGAACTATCATCAAGTCTTTATTGTCAAGACACAGAAAAAATGGTTGGACATGGGGGTAAAGCTTGTTTCACCCATTTTGTAACATCATCTAGATTCCTCTCTTTGTAACTTTTCAGGTAACTCTTTTGTTACAAGAAGGGATAATATACAAGGCACCAGCCTTGAGGCTTTTGAAGTACAAATATACTCCACACATAGCTGACAAACTCCATACTAGATTGATTCCAAGCTCCTTCACCTCTTTTTGTAGTAACTAATTCTGTCAGATCTCTATCAACAGCTCCGAAACTAATCTTTCTCATTTTCCATAGATTCCTAAGAACTAACTAGAAAACCCCAAAAAATGTGGCCACGGCAAAAACAAGAAACAGCACTCCACCGATGTAGCCAACCTGATTGAAAATAAAGCAGAGTTGCATGAAATTTGAAGTTAAGCTTCGTTAAGGGTAATAAACAAGGAAAAGGTTTTGAGCTCTTACCAGTTTTTCAGAAATGTAGTTGGCAAGAAGAGCTCCCCCTAGAACTGCAATAGATGTTGCAAGTAAATGTCCAACAATTGCTCCACCAGCCACACCCCAAGGTGACTGTAGAAAGAAGAGGCAGGAATAAAGCAGTTAAGGTACATTCAGTTATTTGTTGAAGAAAACGGTGTGGTATATATGGTTTAAGTTCTCAGAAGTGGGACGCTCACCTGTGCAGCACCAAGAGCAATTGTTGCAAGCATAGAGCGATCCCCCCATTCCTGGGAAAAAAATAAAATAAAATAAAATAATCAAAATATGCTAATATTTGGAATCCATAATTCAGGGAATAAAACCTTGTACATGTGCATGCCCTGTACCACCTTTATTGACTGTACACAAAGAGACTACTTGCCTTGTTTGTTAAATAAAAGCATTTACAAGAAATTTGTTTTTTGTATTAAATGACAGGAGCAAACTCCAGTATAATGTGACACTACAATGGCTGTTTCCAGAAGAGAGAAGACTAAACCAATGAGCTGTATGTTTGTTTTGTATTAAAGTTGATAGAAGGAAACAAAACTTGATGCCAGCATCCTTCACCCAATACTTAATATTGTAGCAATTCAGAGGTACAAGATACTCACAGCGAAAAATACAAGACTGAATGACTTCCAGATTATCTCCAGTGGATTGGAAAGCCGTTTTGAAACCTGAAGACATTGAAGACACAGTCCATTGTTATTTTTTTTCAATTTAAACCAACACAGACACCCATTCAAATAGACAGGCAGACATAGAATGAGATGCTCAGTAAGAACCAAAGAGCAATTTCTCCCACATACCTCAGATAATGCACTTTGAAAACATGCACTCATAAAACTGATAAATTCATTTCTGAATAAAATACCAGGATAGATTCAAAATTAGAAAATTACCTTCTCTTTCACAAGTTCCTCAGCTTCAACAAATTCATCCAGCCCAGGGCCGGTTTTGTCGCCACTCTTAGCTACATTTGAAGGAAGGTCCCATGCATCTTTTATTGATTTGAGGCCAAAAAACATCAATAGGGTTACGGCTGCATATTCTCCAATTGGCAACGCTGTCCCCAAGACCAGAAGACTTAATACATGAACATGAAAATTTTCTAAATAAATATACTCGGTAGTCTATTTTTCAAGGGGCTGGACATTGTATATATGGAATGCACCAACATTTGAAAGTTTTTTGTACTTCTCTTTATTAGGTAACATACATTATCTTATAAGTGGAATCATAGCACACGTTGATATATGTTAGGATCCCACATTAAGAGGGAAAAATGGTGGGCATGTGGTTTATAAGGGCTTGGATACCCTCCTTTGGTAAACCGGTTTTCTAAGGAGAGTTCTACCTAAGCCCACAAAAGGACTGCCTAGGCCAATTCCTATCAAAGGCCCACTACCAACCCAATTCCTATCAATTTAGGAGTGGGTTCTATCAAATGGTATAAGAGAGAAACCCCGCCCGAGCCCAGGCGACCTGGGAGAGTAGGCCAAGAGAGAAAGGTCGTAAGTGGCCCAGAGTAGGCCACCCAAGGTGAAGCCGTCCAGAGTGAGCCAACGTGGACGTTGGGTCTTGAAGCAGAGGGGAATGTTAGGATCCCACATTGAGAGGGAAAAGGTGAAGCCGTCCAGAGTGGGCCAACGTGGGCGATAGGTCTCGAAGCGTTGAGGAATGTTAAGATCCCACATTGAGAGAGAAAATGGGTGGGCATGTGGCTGGTTTTCCAAGAAGAGTTCTATCCAAGCCCATAAAAAGACCACTGCCCAGCCTAATTCTTATCAAAGGCCCACTACCTAGCCCCAATTCCTATCACTTTGGAGTGGCAGCCCAATTCTTATCAAAGGCCCACTGTCCAGTCCAATCCTTATCAATTTGGGAGTGGATTCCTATAAATATACAACTGAAATTCATACCCGTAGGCAACGTGTAGGAAGGTTACAGAAGCTGGAAACTAGTGTTTGCAGTCAAACTGGGTAGCACATTTTCACATAACAAGATACTAGAATGAACATACCATGCAACAAAACTTTCAATAAGCAAAGTGGTCTTCCAATACATACCGTTAGATCACAAGCCAATAAAGTATCATAATACCTGTAGCCCAACAAAAATGGACATGGCACAGGCATTTCATGTAAAAAATTAAAACACATATTGGTTTCTTTTCGTAGGCAATACCTTTTTTCAGATAGGGCCCTCAATTTTCCAGGTTGATGCAAATTCCTTGGTATAAATTACTTATTGAATGTGATACAAAGTATAAAGTAAAGGGCATTTAGAGGAATGACTTAGCTGCTAGTGTTTTTTTTTTTTTTTTAAAGCCAGAGATAAGTTCTGATAACATTTAAAATTTCATTGACCTTCTTGGCAATATGGCCTAATTACAGCAAGCCCCTTGATTAGAAAAATAGCAAATACCTCCCTTTAAGTGTTGAGAATCATCATAAATCTCTCATGAAGTCTTGTAAGAGATCTCTAGCTTTTTTCTAAACCAGGGGAATCTTTCTGTAACCAGAGGACGTACATCAAATTTACATGTAGAAAATTTACCTGTTCTAGAATGATTCCATATACTTAGTAACCTAGAGGTTGCACTGGTGGAGGCTAAGATGGGATATTGTGGCTGAGATTAACTTTTAATGAGCACCAAAGAAAATAGTTGCACTAGAAAGGAGCAAAAGGGCAGATGAGAAAGTAGCTGCAAAGAATCTAGGTTAAGGTCATTCAGGTAAAAGAAAACCATTCATGATCTAATAAATACAAACTAATGGGGACTCAATGGAGTCCTCTAGTTGAACCATATACAAATCTATTAAGCTTTGACATACTGATTAAATTGAATGATTAACCAATACCTGTCAAGCATTGGAAGTTAAAAAATTTGCTAAGGCACAATTTAAACCGGTAATTTACCATTTAGAAACCCAAATGCTGGAATTACAAAATATTTTCCTCGGAAATAGTTAACAGACATATAAATATTAGCATATCTGTTCAGAAGAAGAGGCAAGAATTATATCTTACTTGTCTGGAATTGAGCAGGTACTGAATGAAACATTATTCCAATTATAACTGATAGAACTGTCATTAGCGCAAGAGCACCCATTGATCCCAGAAGAACCTTGTCATTTCCATAAAACATTGTGAGAACAAAATTTAGTCCCAAACAACAAGTATTATAGCCCTACAGGATGCCAAAGATGTAGACATAATAAACAAAAACTAAGAAAGCTAACTGAAGTGAAGCTATAAAAAAAAAAGGCCGTCTAAAAATCTCTATAGGTCTAAATATAAGAAAGCTAACTGAAGTTGAGCTATCCAGAAAAAACAACCTCAAAAGCTAGATCATAAAACCAAGACTAAATCAACCCAAAACTCCAAATGACACTTCACCCAAATAAATCAAACAAGTGAACAAATCTACTTCTTGAACTATCAGGGCCTGGCAATAATTCTTTTAAACACAATGGTGGACGTGGGACACCTATGCAAAAACTAACTAATCATCAGTTTGAATGCAGTTTGAATGCAAATCAATCACATAGAAATACTAGTAAACCACTTCAAAGTGAGCATTTCAAATAATTCTTGATTCATTTCAGTTGTTTCGAACACCAAGGTCCTCAGCGAAAAAACTGGAATCCAGAAAAATGTTCTCCAGTGATTTTGAGGAACTTGGGAATGAGCAAGTACTAAAATTTGACAGTTGGAAACGACGGCAGTGACATTAAGCATGTTGCTATGAATCTCTTTTTCTCCGTAAAGTATATCATGCACAAACAATTATAAGGTTGTAGATTTGATTGTCAACATGTGGTCATATATTTTTATGTGACATTTTCACTTCTCTATTTAGTATTTAAATGATTTATATATTACAGAAAAGAAACAAAAATGTATCCTAAGGATTTTGTTACCAGAAGAAACATGTAGGTTTCCAAATATAACTTTGGAGACCATGTTAGTTATCTAAAACAAAAACCGAGCATAGACAAACTGCAGAGAATAAAAAAGATTAGAAGAAAACATACCAATCCTTTCTCATATTGCATAGCCAAGAGTGCAGCAATGAAAAATGTCTGGAAAGATTAAAAAGGCACAAAATTTCAAATTCTAGAAGCACATATAATAGTTGTCTAGATATTATATAGAAAGAATGATTGATGGAATACTCATCCAAGCATGAGAAATTAGCTTTCACAAAATAATTCAAATGCTTAACCTTTCAAATGTAATGGCAATTACTAGTAGTAAACATTTCATTTTCTTTTTATTTTCTGGATATCAAACAAAATGACTTTGCAATTTGTAAAACAGATGAAGCCAACTCAAATCAGAAAAGCCCGGCAGCAAGTGTTCAAAAATATGTTCGTTTGTAGTTCAACCTTCTGTGCCACCAAGGATCAGAGTTTCATTTTACTTAATGAGAAACAACTATGGAGTTCTTCAAAAGAGTGAAATCTTAAATTTTACAATTCCAAAAAATTAAGATAAATAATCAATGGTTCAAATACACTTATAAAAGCATTTTTCAATGAAGAAGAAAAAGAAACACACACAGAGAGTTTACATATACCAGAAAAAGTTCCAAGTGGCTAGAATAGTAGACGAACAAAGATAATATGAACTTTATATGGTAAATTAGCTACCTTGTCCCCAATTTCAGAAACAAATATTAATGAGAATGCTGCAGTGAACCCTGACTTTGCGATTGCAGCTAGAAGCAATGTTGGTCCTCCTTTCACAAAGGCAATCAATGAAAATACTAAAGTGCAGCCAAAGAGCACAATAGCAATAGAGAGAGGATATGGAATTCGACTGGGAGGCTTTTGACTGCAAATCCATTAAAATATATACATGAGTTGGATTGAAGGCAATCTCTTGGGGTCCAATTGCATGAACTTTGATGACATATAAGATCATTTTCAATAGTTCTTTTATCAAATGGATTTGGCATTTAAGTGCACTTGAAAGTTAAAAGTCAAGTTTCACTGAATTCATGAACTCAAACTACAACTGTAGCCTAATCTGAACATACATATGGAAGAGTTGAAGACAAACTAAATCTTATAGATGTTTTGGACAAATGTAAACTGCAGGAGGTCAGAAAATTTACAATCTTAAAATGTTCATAGTTTTGGCAATGATGGACATCTATGCCATCTCTTCAACAGAGGGAAATATAGAACCATCTAAGGAGGGCTAATTCCAAGTTATTCAAATAAAATGAAAAAACAATTAGATTAGAGTAGAAGAAGAAACTAATACAAAGGCAGCAAGATAACTAGATCACTTCTCTGGAATTTAAAAAAAATGGTAAATTAGAAGCTTAAGATAAGCTTTTTGATCCTTAATTTTCTGTTGCAGGTTATATTATCCATTTGCAATTCATAACATGCCCTCGAAGTTCAACTAACATCCAGGATAATTATGCTTTCATGACCACTTTTACAATTAAATCTACATACTGAGATATTATTAAAACTACTGGAAATGGCATTTTAAATGTTTAAACCATATGAATTTACTATCTTCTAGCATCAAAAGATCATTCAGGCCACTGTAACTCACTTGTCAGATGAACCGTCACTGGTTGGACCATTGACAAAGATCTTTTGATTGTCATTTTCCTCCCTGCCTTCGTAGCCCCCAGATCCAAGACCAACATTAGACGCGTGGGCTCTGACGTTGCCACATGCAGAGTTCAACCTTGATATTTCTCTACATCTTACTAAAAATAAGTTACTCATACTGTTGCAATGCTAAACAACCATAAATGCCAAATAGATTGCGAACAAGTAGAATTGAATATATATTAGAAAGTAATAGCATTAGAGGCGAGTACACATATAATAAGTAAAACCTCAGGGTGAATAAACTCAGAATAATGCTAGTCATCCCAAAAGTTAATCCGAAATTCTTATCCCGAGTGATGTGTAATCTTATGTGGTGTTGATGTGTAAAAGAAGTGGTAATTTGGTAAATGATATTGCAATGCCAGATAAGATGACACATCACTTGTAATGTGTATTTTGGGATAACTTTTGGAATGTGTAGCATTACTCATAAACTTGTTAACTTTTTATGCAAGAATATGTTCTGAGGAGAATTGGAATGTATAAGCATTAACTTGAAGTAAACTAAAATTGCCTATTTTTAGTGATTTGAGTGTTCCCACATTTCAGCTGCCTCTAAATCCCTCAACCCAGATAGCTCAAATTCAAAGAATACTCATCTAAATCAAGTAAAAATGTCATACAATACTTAACTGACTACAAGTAAAGTTCCTCTATGGTTTACTGACTTCAAATTTACCCATCAAAAAGTAAATTAATGCTAAACATACTCTCCAAAAAAATTCATAAACACCCAATTGACATTGTATTTAAAGCAGAAAAACTAAAGAAACCGTTTAATAAAGATAAAATAGAACTTACATGAACGTGAAAGGGGACTTGTAGATAACTTAGCACAAGATGGCAATGAATCAACAAGAAGTAACAAGGGATGTTTCCCTCTTGAAACCAATGGTTTACTGAGAGCCAAATTCTGCATATTTTTCGTTTTCACACAAAGGGGTTCATAAATTCATTTCAATTCACTTCCATGCAAAACTGTTTTTGGCTTTCAAAATCTTCAAAACGGATAACGAGAGACCAAACTCTGCTTCTTCGCTTGGTGAATTAGCTGGAAAGAGTTTAGTTCAGTTTAGCTTTGAAGGCCGGGGCTTTATCTGGCTACCACGTGTATAGTGGAGATAAAATCGGAAGCTTTGAGACGGGGCAATAAAACGACGACATTTTATTAACTTCTAAGTTGCCTATTTTGTTATTAGAGGTATAAAACAGGTCGGGCCCAACTGATAAATTGGGCCAACCAACCATTAGGCCTAGGCCCATATAGGCCAGATATAAATTACGGCTAATCAAATTTGGGCCTTGGCCCATATAGGCAGGATAGATAATTAGGGCTAATCAAATTTTGGGCCTAGGCCTATATACGAAGCACTAGATCCAGAATGCGAAGCATTTGTTCGTGTCAAGCTAGAGCCACGCCAATTTTTTTTTTCCTATTATTTATTTATAAAGTAAAATTATTGTAAAACAAATTTTTTGACCTAAATCGTTATCCATTGACTCGAGTCAATCCAATGATCAAGGAAGACAAGTTAGAAATAGTGTGTTTTTTTTTTTTTTTCAAATGACTGGGGGTGTCCGAGTCAGCTTACGCGTACCTCAACTAACTCTTCGAAACTTTGAAACACCTGTTAGGTAATAGCTCTAGTAGTCACCCCCATTAGCAATCGAAAAGAGATTCAAACTAATGACCTCTTTAATAATACACTTAAGAGTCTTTATTGAACCATTCGACCACCTAANTTTTTTTTTTTTTTTTTTTTAATGACTGGGGGTGTCCGAGTCAGCTTACGCGCACCTCAACTAACTCTTCGAAACTTTGAAACACCTGCTAGGTAATAGCTCTAGTAGCCACCCCCATTAGCAACCGAAAAGAGATTCAAACTCATAACCTCTTTAATAATACACTCAAGAATCCTTATTGAACCACTCGAGCACCTAAGGGTTGATTAGAATTAGTTATTTTGAATGTTAAGTCAATAAGTATTGAGGCATTAGATTGTGTGGGATGAATGAATAAGGATTTGTTTCAAAATTTTACTTTACAATATCTTAACCATTAAGCTATTAAATTATGAGATTATCCCAAAAGCACTTTTTTAAATAAATGTGGGATATTTTAGTAGCAGTATAAGTATGTTTTAATTTGTGATTTTGGCATTTGAAGTTGATAGGTGAAGTTTTAAAGCTTAAATGTCCCATTCCCACCCGACTCGATGTTTCTTGTCCCTCATAAAAGGTTAATCATTTATTAGGTTAGACCTAATTTAATACTTAATTATATTTAATATTTAGATATTTAGTGAGAGGTTGAGGCTTCTGCATGAATATGTGGTTTATGTTATAAGATAAAGTAGGTTTAGAATTTTTGGGGATGTTTATCTTTCGATTAGTTCAACAGATATGCAAAACCAAGTTGTGACAATACAATGGGTTTTGTTACAAGGTAGCCCTCAGATAATTTACTTACAATTTTATGAGATTACGTGCTTAAATTATTTATTACATTAAACACATTAGGTTATATATAATTAAGAATATAAAGGTTGACAGTTACCATAGAGTTAAAGGCAGCATAAATGGAATTAGTTATTGAAGCTTTAGTTTGGGTATCAATGCAATAGTCCAATACCATTGATAACATTATAATAAATTAATAACGTAAATCAAGTATTAATAGAGTATTTCTTTAGACAAGTATCAATTATCTTAATGTTTGATATGAAAGTATTAATTGATCATATGTTATATAATACGTTGAAGTGATAATTGTTTTCTTAATTAGTGGGTGGATGAAAGGACTGAGGAGTGGCCACCACGATTGAGGCAATGAATTAGTGGGTGGCATCAATTCCACAATCAATCTCCGCCTCTTAATATCACACTAGTCATTTTCTTCCTTGGTAACATTATCTGTTCCTCTCCTCTTCTTCTCTCCCGTCAGAAATTTCCTTTTCTGTTAATACTTGAAAATTATTTTGTTAAAAATATTAACATCAACACAACTATACATAATAATAGAACCATATTATATATCATGAATATATTAATAGAAATTTTCTATATAAAAAATACCATATCAATCAATGAGTTTTCCAAAGAGACGTTTAGGTGACACGTAGCATCTTATATAGTATTTGAGTAAAATATCCCGACCATTTGACAGAGTTATTTAAATTAAAAAGAAAAGGTGTTATCATATTTTAGACAAAAACAAAGAAACGAGATGAAATGAAAGTCAAATCTCCATGGAAAGATGTTGAATATTTTCTTATTACTCTTTATTTTTTTCTAATGTGATACAATAATTCTAACTTGGGCACGGGAGTTTCTTTTAAATGTTAATTTAAAATATGGTATAACATTATTCTAAATAAACTCATGAGAGAGTTTTACACATTTAATTCTTTTTAATTACTGTTATGCTTTAAAAATCCTCAACCCGGACTAAATAGAGAAGCCTAGGGCACGTCCTTGTGCAGAGCATCAAGCTCGAGACTAGAGGAGCTTGGCAATAGGTGCGAGTAATCGACCCCCATACACGGACCTAAGGTGTGACGAGATAAAAAAAGGGACCCATCATGAGAAAATATCTACTCACTTGGTCAGATTAGATCACCACGTATAGGTTGCATACCTCGATCGAGCAACAAGCAGCCATGCAAACTCCACATGCTCTCCATGCAGCTAAGCCAAGATGATATATGTAAAGACACCCATTGTTAGAGAGGACATCCATCATTAGTTATGGCGTAGGGGCATGTAAGCTTCTAGCCGCCATGCGGTATAGGACAACGTGGCTAACAGGCTCACCATCCTAACAATTTGAAGCCCTCTCTCTCCATATAAAAACGACAACAGCCAAAGGGGAGGCAAATTCCCAAAAAGAGACAAAAAAAAAAAAAAAAAAAGGGGGAGACAAAGTTATCAACACGTCTCCCTCTAATCCTAAACTTTTGGCTGAAAAGCAAGCTGGAAACCTTTCTCCGATCACCAGAAAAACCCAAATTGTTGTATCTCCAAAGCTTATACAATCAAATAACATATCAGTGAACGTAGGTCTTATTCTCTTTTTGTGCGAATTACTTTAAAAACGTCTAATTGTCTCATCATCTCTCGAGAGACACATTGCCACCTTAATCGCCACAGCATATTACATGGGTCCCTTATACTAATTTTCAAGAATCATGCACCCATCTTACTTCGTTCTCCCCAGAGTCAATCGAGTATCTTTAGTTGACGCGTGTCTTCTTCCTAATGCTCTAGCCAGTGCGGAAATTCTCATCAACAATTACCGTAATGTTAGGTGATTTCAAAATAAGAAGATATTATGGGATGGTTGCAAGAATTTAATTCGTTTTTCTTATCAAACAGTCATTGTCTTTACACTATTCATTACATATGGCATTAACTAAATTGTCAAAGGGCCAGTTAACATGGAATATTGATCAACACGTTTATTTTATTCAACATTTAAGAGCCCTCCTTATTCATCAAATAGATCCATTACTTAGTCATTGGTCAAGTCCAAGTGTTGAACAGTCAGTGATGCTTATGTATATTAATTGTAGAGTTATCTAATGATCACGTGACAAAAGAAGATGACAAAAAATAAATTTATATATTAAGAAGGATAGTCAAACATCGAGTATTTACTATTTACATCTGTATCTGTATCATCCGGTTATACTTATATCGACATAGTTATACGCTATCTATTTGTTTTCATATGGGCATGACGAATTTTATTAATAATGTCCTATTGAAACTATATTATAATATAATTGAAAATCATATCGAAGGCTGGCTTGAAATATGTTACAAGTGTCCACTGAGGGATTAAGATTCTCTCTTAACTCAAATTTTATTTAATTAAGCATTCATAATATGATTAACTGTTAATACGAATATTAATTGATGAATAAACTAATTAAATTGATTGATTTAGATGGAGAAATTGCATTTACCAACTACCGCTACCACCCAAAGAGAGTAGTAACATGGGACACGGGCCCACTCACATGCAAAAATACTGTACACATGCAAGAGAAGAGGCCCCACAGAACAACAATCAAGAGAAGTCAAATCAAGTGTATCTGAACCTCAACCTACTTGGACTAACATGCAACTGCATACTACAGAATCACAAGATCCTCGCCGCCACGTGCGCTGTCTTGGAGGTGACTATTATTTTACTAACTACTAATGGTCAATGACTTCAACTAAAAATAAAAATACAACTATGTTTTCTATCAATCACGTGTCGGTATCTCATTGGACCAATGACGTGTTTATTGGAGCTGATTGGGAGGGAGAAACTTCGGTTTGGTCGTCCTTTTAGGGCAGGCCGTTGCGTAAGCGGCCCGCTCCTTTACCTTGTTATTATCATTCCTCATTTGCCCTCAGCAATCCTTCGTATTTACCTTTATATCCCTTATCGACCCACTTAAAAAGAAGAAATGTATAAAACAAGGAAAAACCACGTGATATAATTGGAAAGAGAAATGTATTATAAGTACGGTTCACTTTTCCAATCTTTTCCTTAATTACCGTTAGGTGGATCCCATTCCATCTAATTATCATCACACGGCCCTTATTCTCTGAAAATTAACCAAAATCCGAACATTAATTTTAATTAAATAAGATTAGTAAGAAATTAAATTAAAAATCTGTCTGAATAGTGTACGGTTTAGGAAAGAAACTGTGAGTGAGTTTTTTTTATACGTTATAAAAGAAAAGTAAGAAAATTAAAAGAAAAAAGAAAGGCAAAAAATCGACATCCCCTCGCTTGGTTCCCACCCAAAAGAAAAACCATTCAATAATAACCTAACCAAAACTCTCTCTCTCTCTCTTCCTCTCCTTCATTTCTCTTTCTTGGGTTTTCTTCTTCATTCTCCTTCGTCTTTTCAAGTTTTTTGTTTTTGTAAAACCAAACAATCAGACAAAGAAACAAACATGGATGCTTTAGACACAGCGGCTTGTTTCATGGACGACTTGCTCGACTTCTCCTCTGACATAGGCGAGGAAGAGGACGATGACCACATCATGATGAAGACCAACAAAAGACCTAGAAAAGCTTTGTCTACCCTTAACCATAACGCCACCACCACCTTCGACGTTTTCGACCCACTTCATCCTAGCCCTTCACCGTTCCCTGTAAGTTTCATTTCTTTAATCTCTTTTCCCGTTCTGGGGGTGTCTGGGATGGCCGAGTTTCGCCCGGACTCGGTCGTTTCTTGCTGAGTTGACTGGATTCTGACTCGGTTAGGTTTTTTAGGGTGTGGGCCGTGTCGAATCGGCCGAGTTCTTCCGAGTTACGAGTTGACTCGGTCTTGTAAAAAGATTCAAAAATGATGGCGTTTGACCGGCACGTAGACAGCTGTGGTTGGGAGTTGGGACTAATTATTCACGCGCCTCTGTATTTGATGGGTGCGCACCATCTCTTTTTTTTGGGACAGTTTTACCCTTTGAAAGTGTGGACATTACGGGCATTTTCTTTAAAGTTAAAAGATGTTAAGAGGGTTACTTTTGACATTTGAGATGGAAATGTTTGGGGTCATTATTGTTGTGAGCTGTATCTCACGAGGTTAGAGGTGTACCAATAAATGTCCAAACGCGTACAATAACTTACGCTAAATGACAACGAAAAGACAACTTTATCCTTGTTTTGTGTCCGTTTATTCCCACTTGTCAACTTGATGACTTGAATCCCATTAGGCAAAAACGTCTTTTCACTATTGTCACCTAATCCATCGATTCATCACTAACTCGACCGAGTTGCCGAGTGAACTCACACTGTACTCTCATAATTAAAACAGGAATTTGCAGAGGAAGATCTGGAATGGCTAACGAACAAAGACGCGTTCCCGGCGGTTGAAACATTGGGAGACATTCTTTCAAATCCCATTTCGAATGCGAAGCATCAAAGCCCGGTTTCGGTTCTTGAAAACAGCAACAGTAGCCACAGTACCACCACCAGTACGAGCACGAACGGCAGCACGGTGACCAACAACAATAATGGAAATATCATAATGAACTGCTGCGGGAACATCCGCGTGCCGGTGCGTGCACGGAGCAAGCGGCGCCGCACGCGGCGGAGGGACCTGCAAAACCAGGAATCGTGGTGGGTGGTTCATGAAAACGTGAAAACTGTGAAACCGGTTGCGGTTGTTTCGAAAGTGAGTATTGGGAGGAAATGTCAGCATTGTGGGGCTGAAAAGACCCCGCAATGGAGGGCCGGCCCAATGGGCCCCAAAACGCTGTGTAACGCTTGTGGGGTGAGGTATAAGTCCGGTAGGCTGGTGCCGGAGTACCGGCCGGCTAGTAGCCCCACGTTTTCGAGTGAAATGCATTCGAATTCCCACCGGAAGGTGATGGAAATGAGGAGGCAGAAGTTGATGGGTATGGAGATTGGGATTGCTGGTATGGGGATGGTTAAGCCTGTGGATAAAGGGTAGGATAGAATTTTTTTTTTTTTTTTTTGGTTTTTTTTTTTTTAATTTGTAGTTCAGCATAATTAGTGATTAGGGTCATGGAGTAATGGTTATTCTATTAGGTGGGATTTAGTTACAGTTCTTTTGTTTCGACGAAAATCAATCAAAAGAATTTTGTTTGCAGTGTGTTTGATTGTTGGGGTTAGTTTTAATGTGTTTTTTTTAGAAGAGAAGGAAGATAGTGGTTATTCGTTTAGTCCAATATGAATGAATTCTGTTGATTATGAGGAAGATCGAGGATTATGGATTGCAGGAATGAGGGTTTTGGTGATTTGATTGGTTGTGATGTTTGAATGAATATAATATAAGAAGGCTAACTCATTTGTGAAGGATAGAGGAAGAGCTGCAATTGATGATGAGTTGTAACTCAAATTAGGTTTAGATATTTGAGAGGTTATTGTAACTTAATGTTTTTCTCGACTTGTTGCTGCAATCCACTAAGCTTAGTTTTCCTAGTGTCTTTCTCTTTGTTTTTTTCGCTTGTAATTATGTGTTGTTGAATATTTATTTATTTGATCCTTTTTAAAGGTTGATGTGTTCAATGTAAACGTTTTGTTCAAAACATTAGCAGCTGTTTGTTGAAGACAAACTCATTCAGTGGCATATCAAAATAATGGATTATAGCCTGAAGCAGCAATGATGCAATTGTTGATCTTGTGTTTCTGGGTACAAGAAAAAGGACTCTTGTTATATGAACTTATTAGTACAATTATTAACTGGTGGGCATTGGCTATGGCTACAATCATTGCACATGGCATGTTGTTAACATGCATTATTAATTAATGGTAGAAATATCATGATGTGATATGAGTGGGTGCTGTTTCAAGAAATTGACTACACAACTACCATCCTTTGGAGTAATTCAATACCAACTGAATTCCTATATCCATTATTGTTAAGATGATGTTATCAGAGTTGTGGACGGATGAACTTCCCTTGCTCTACGTTACACCAAGTAACTGAAATCAAAATCACGCCACTGAAAATTGAGGCAGGCGATCTCGATGTCCAATTTCATGGAACTTACAGTCACAGAGCTCTTCGACAAAGAGCTACACCAATCTTCGGGGATAATGAATTATAAACTCTGACGCGGTTTTGACGTTTGTGTTCATAAATGCACAAAGTGTCCCAACGGTAGCCTGCATCGATGTCCAATTTCATGCAACTTTCACCCTATTTCTAATGTGAATCTACGTCGGCATACTATGAGAACTCTTTGATGTGGCTCAACGTTGGTCGGAGCAACTTATCGTATGGCTTTAAATGGAGAAAAATTAGGCTTAAAAGGGCATCTTATCTTGTTGAGTTGGTAGTAAATTTAAAAGTAGAAGGAGGGAATCTTTAGTATTCACAAGAGGAGAGAGATAAAAACCTTAAATGGGAAAGCAACATATTCATTGGTCAGCTTTGTCATTGTATACTTCTTCCAACTAGGACAGATGAATAAAGGTTTCCGTAGCCTCTCTGCAATGTCAGTTTCTGCATCTTCCACTTCCGTGTAATGTCCAAGCCAACCCAACCCCACTTCACTGACCCAATCTTTGTATTATTATTTGTCTTCTCAATTTAGTTTTCACCTGCCTTCTCTCTTTTTTATTTTTCTTCTCACTTTTCCATTTTTGGTTTTAGTGTTCAGGACTCTATTATCTATAGCTAGAATTTCCAAACACAGTTACCAAAATTTGAGAAGTGGACAACTAGTACTTGAATTATTACTCTTTTCTTGGAGATGAGGTTAATTATAATCAATTAACTTACCCAAACGAAGCTTCACACCTCCAACACACACTCTCTCTCTCTTGTTTTTCTTTTCTTTAAACTTCCACTATTGACTCACTCCCGTTTCACTCACAAAAGCGGATTTCTGTTAGGAACAGTTTTGGTTTCAGTTGTTTTTATATGAACACGCTGTTTCTTCTCTGTACATTTTGGTGATTCCTTTGTCAGAAATTTCGTTGCACTGATTAGGTAAAGAGATTGTGTGACTTTTTTTCCTTTTTTTTTTTTGAGATTTTCGTTTACTTTGATGGGTTGTTGAGAAAATTGAAGAAAGTTGTTATTTTGTAGTTGATTTGATAATTCTCATAATAAAAATCTCTCAACTACCTCCTTACAAGAGTAATTAATTCGTAGATAAGGTCAGTTGCAACCAAAACAGAAAAAAGATTATTATAAAATACATTTTATGCAACAATACTAAGGAATAATGGAAGGCAGGACCTGAATCCTGAGAAAGCAGCCGCCCAAAAGAAAATTGCAATACTTGTGGCGATGGAAGCCACAGCAAAAGTATGCGCAACTCCTGCAATCTTGGGCTCTGATTTCCGGAAAACTATGGAGTAACCGGAACCAAACAGGCGCCCAGAATGCAAAACATGAAGGCCTCGAAAGTAGCTTGTTGTTATGCCTAAAAAATATAAGGACTGACGTAAGATCCAGTCAGCCTGCAAGAGTTAGATCATGAGTACACTCACAGCCTACTTTCGTCAGAGTAGTGGGTGCACGTTAGGCCAGCCAGAAGCTGTGAAGATCCCACGCGTTCAATCTCTGCTCTAAATCGCGCAAATCACTTTGGAAGATGGGCAATGTGACATAAAGAAGGATTTGCACGGATAATCCCACCACCTTACAGATTCAGTGATCATTACCTCAATGCATCTCACTATAAATTGAGAGATCCTCTTTCATCAAGGGGATTCGCATATTTTTACATTTGATTAGCTACTCTCTCTCTCTCTAGAATTTTTAGCATTTGATACCTTGTATTACCATTGTAAATTCAATCAGCTAAAGCGACCTGACCCTTATCATTAATACAAGCATTAGTGGACGTAGGACTTGCTACCTTAGCATTCGAACCACTTTAAAAACTGTTCCCATTGCATTTACGATCATTTTCCTTTACATTCACATGTGTCTTTTGGGCTAGCTTAACGTTTCACACGTGTGTTTTGTTGTGTAAAAATCACGCATCAACAGTTTGGCGCTAGAAGGAGGGCCTGATTTAGTGTTCATCATTCATTAGGAGAATCTCCAACTTACCGGTCTTACAACAACAAATGGCCTGCCAACTAGAACCTGAGCAAACCAACCAGGGCGTTGAGGGGTTCCCTCAAGTCCAAGGGGACACTTCTTCCAAAAAACCTTCAGCCCCGCAAAATGCTGCAGGGGATATCCCGTCAAGTTCACAGCTTGACCTCGCCATTAGAAGCTACCTGGAGAGGTTTGACAATACTCTCCAGACGGTCAACCAAAGGTTGGACCGTTTGGACCAAGACGTGCCATCCAAGTCAGCTGCGTCGGTGCAACTGCCAAAAACGCTTGCAGGTCACGCGAAAGAGCGGCAAAAGGAAATAGCCCGTGCTGCGAGCACTACAGCGCGTAGACGAAAGGGTAAGCAAGTTGCAAAAAACAAGCCCATGGGCTCCAAAGGTCCAGCAAACATCGACCGCGTCCCAAACAGAATACCAGTCTCGTTGAGACTCGGTGAAAAGACGCAGCCCGAGCTGTCACATGCCACGTCGCAAGTACACACCCATAAAAGTGTTTGACGGGACGATTCTTATCACCGCCAGCAAAACGATCCTAATCGTCACCATGCAAGAGGGTCCTACACTTCATGGGGCGTTTCTTACCACCGCGAAGGTCGTGAAAATACGCCGTACCTTTCATCGCCATCACACACCTCTAGCCAGCGTGTGTCGAGAGTGGCCGGAATCGCTGGCCGAGGCAAAGAGGAACCCAACCTTCGGACTTTTCTCAATCGTAATCGTGAGGGTCGAACTCGCATGGGTGAAAGCAATCCCCAAGCGGCTCTATTGCCACAAATTGAGGAGCTGCAGTAAGCTCTAAATAGACTAAGAGCTTAGCAAAACGAACAGGGGTAGGTCGCATCTACGTCCCCTTTCTCTCCTAAAGTGTTAGCTGCTCCACTCCCACCAGGATTCAGGATGCCCGACATGCGGGCGTTTGATGGAAATTCCAATCCGCAGGATCATTTATATGAATTTAACGACTTGATAGAGCTTCACCAGGTCTCAGATCTAGCAAAATGTCGTTGTTTGGCAGTGACTTTGACCTCTCATGCCAAACGGCGGTTCAGGTCGCTTCCAGCGGGATCAATCAGTTCGTGGCCTTAGATGAGTGCGACGTTCCTAAGGCATTTTCAAGCAAATCGAAAGTTCTTGATGCCTTTGAGCTACCTCAGCAATATAAGGTAAGAAAGGGATGAATCCCTCTAGTCCTACATTGATCGTTTCCACAGGGAATTTAACAAGGTAGCTCATACTCCCGAAGAGTCTGTTTAGACTCTCATCATAGCAGGAATTTGTTCGCAAACCGACCTATGGAAGAAATTATAGGCTGAGGATGATGTTTCCCTCACCCGATTCTATGGCCTTGCGGGGAAGTACCTTCGGATAGAAAGCTCATTGGCAGTACTCCGCCGTCGTGATTAAGGCACTTCAGGCAGTATGTCTGGTCAGGAGGAAAGTAGAAGAGCTGATCACAGAGGGGACGCTGACGATCAACGAAAAGGGAAGAAACCTCGCTACGAGCCCAAAAAGTCTTATGCTCCTGTCCCTCGTCACGATGGCGACAGAAACCATTATACACCACTGAATTCATCTGTATCGACTACTCTCGATAAATCCGAGGAAGGCAGTCTGCTCAGAGAGCCCAAGCTCATGAAAACTCCTGCGACAGCCAGAAATAATAAAAAATACTGTTGCTTCCATCGGGACAACGGACATCACACAGATGAGTGCCGAGCTCTAAAATAAGCAATCGAAAAGCTCATCAAGAAAGGGCACTTCAAGGAGTATATTGACGACTCCGCTCCCACGCAAGAGAAGAGTCAAGGGGAGCAAGGAAAAAAAACGTCGTGATCGCAAAGGGTATAGTAGTGTTAACATAATCCCCGTGAGGTGCCCAAGAAAGATATGCTTGCGAGGCTCATCACGACCCAATCAGGGTGATGAACACGTCGCAGCGACCACAAAAGGTTCGCAAGGAGGAGCCGATCACCTTCTCCGAAAAGGAGGCAGCCCATTTGCATCATCCTCACGACGACGCTCTTGTGATCATGCCCCTCATAGGGCACCATAACGTCCGCAGAATGCTAGTGGACAATGGAAGTGCTGTGAACATCCTGTTCCAGACCGCTTTCAAAAGAATGAACTTGGATAAGGCCAACCTGAAACCCGCCTCAATCCCTCTTTATAACTTTACAGGGGACCACCTGATCCCCAAAGGAACGATCCAACTTTCGGTCACGCTGGGTGACTATGACGAAGTGACTAAGGTTACTGAATTCTTGGTCGTGGATTGCCCATCTACCTTCAATGGAATCCTGGGGCGACCTCTACTGAGAAGCTTCAAGGCAGTCACTTCCATATACCATCTCAAGATGAAGTTCCCCACCCCGACAGGGATAGGGGAAGTTAGCGGATCGCAAAGCGCATCTCGCGACTGCTACATAAAAGCGGTGCAGATGGCGTGTAGAGGGAAGGATGTCTCACATGGTATTCCCCGATAGGCTATGGCGATCAGTCGGATCGAGCCACAACCTGGCCCAACAGAGGATAATATGGATCCTTGAATTCAGGAAAGCCCTTTCAGTGGGCCAGTTGGGGATTTGTTCGAAGTATCGATCGACCCGAAGGAGCCGAGCCGAGTGTTAAGGATTAGAAGCAGTCTCAACCCCCAGCTTACCTCCGAGCTGATAAGCTTCCTGAAAGAAAATATCAATGTGTTCGCCTGGTCACACGTAGATATGGTCGGGATCAGCCTGGATATCATTTGCCATGTTTTGAATATTGACAGCGAAGCCAAGCCAGTTCGCTAGAAAAGAAGAGCAATGGATCCAGAGCGATATGCCGCCTTAAAATTAGAGGCGGACAATCTCTTCCGAAACGGGTCCATCTGAGAGGCACTCTACCCGACCTGGGTTGCCAACCCGGTTCTGGTAAAAAAGCCCAATGGCAAGTGACGAACCTGTGTCGACTTCAGCAACCTCAACAAGGCATATCCTAAAGACAGCTTCCCCCTGCCAAGAATTGACCAACTCGTGGATGCCACCTCAGGACATGAGCTGCTAAGTTTTATGGACGCTTACTCGAGATATAATCAAATTTCGATGTACGGGCCAGACGAATAGCATACATCTTTTATTACACATCGGGGGCTGTATTGCTACAAAGTTATGCCCTTCGACCTCAAGAACGCTGGCACGACCTACCAGCGATTGGTTAACCGGATGTTCTCCGACCAGATCGGCAAGTCAATGGAGGTCTATGTAGATGACATGCTGGTCAAATCCCATGTCGCTTCAGATCACATAGTGCATCTCGCTGAGATGTTTGATATCCTCTGACTATACAGAATGAAACTGAATCCTCTCAAGTGTTCGTTCGGAGTATCGTCAGGTAAATTCCTAGGATACATGGTTAAAAATTCAAGCTCTGCTCGATATGGAAAGCCCGACCTGCAAAAAATAGGTCATGAGTCTTAACGGGCGAATAGCGGCACTAAGTCGTTTCATATCGAGGCTAACAGATCACTGCTTACCGTTCTTCAATGTTCTGAAGGCCAATAAGAAGTTCGAGTGGACTCCCGAGTGCGAACAGGCGTTCCAAAGTATAAAAGAACACCTCGAGAAACCACATCTCTTGTCCAAGCCTCTTCCGCAAGAGATCCTGCTCATGTACCTGTCTGTCTCTTAGTTCACGGTCAGTGCAGCCCTAGTTCGGGAAGAGGAAAATGTCTAATGGCCAGTGTACTATGTGAGCAAGCGTCTAACGGATGCCGAGATGCAGTATCCGAAAATAAAGCGATTAGCCTATGCCCAGCTGATCGCTTCTAGAAAGCTGCGACCTTACTTCCACGCCCATACTATCCATGTGATGACTAATTACCCCCTCAGACAGGTCCTCCAGAAGCCAGAGGCATCAGGTAAATTACTTAAATGGGCCATGGAATTGAGTCAGTTCGATCTGAAGTACAAGCTAAGATCGACCATCAAAGGGTAGGCTGTTGCCGACTTCATTTCAGAATTCTCCTATCTTCCAAGTAAGTCGGAGCAACAGCCTAGTGAAGCCATCCAGGAAACTGCTCGGAATCTGTCGACCTGGAGCCTTTATGTCGATGGATCATCGAACAAAAAGAGGGCCGGTGCAGGTCTTTTCCTTTTGAGCCCCGAAGGGGCTCGCGTTCACGACATTCTTCGGTTCGGATTCAAGGCAACCAACAATGAGGCCGAGTATAGCGACTCCATGTTGGTCATTAACCAGATTTTAGGAGAGTATCAAGCCAAGGAAGAAAACATGATCCGTTATTTGAAAGAAGCTAAGGCCGCACTCGAGCCATTCAAGCACTTCGCAATCACTCAGATTCCCAAAGATGGCAACTCTGTGGTGGACGCCCTAGCAAGAATAGCCTCATCGTTGGACTCAGAAGCATCGGATATCATTCCTGTTCAATTCGTCGAGGCCCCAAGTATCAGCTCGATCGAACAGGCTGTGAATGTGATAGAATCAGATTCCTGGATGACTCCCAATTTGCGATACCTCAAGGATGGGATCTTGCCTGACAACAAGGTCGAGGCAAGGGTTCGGTGAACAAGATCTGCTCGTTACACCCTCATCGGAGACCAGCTGTACAAGCGAGGATTTAGTGTCCCTCTCTTTCGATGTGTAACCAGTGAAGAAGCAGAATACATCATGAGGGAAATACATGAAGGGATATGCGGCAATCACATCGCCGCATGATCTCTTGCGAACAAGGTTATTCGTCAATGCTACTATTGGCCCCGAATCCAAGATGACACCTACAACTTTGTCAAGAGGTGTGATAAGTGTCAGCGGTTTACGAACATACCGTGAGCTCCCTCCCACGAACTGATAACCATGACTAGCCCCTGACCTTTTTCCATGTGGGGGATCGATCTCATCGGTCCCATGCCAATCGGGAAAGGGGGAGTCAAATATGTCGTGATCGCGGTAGATTACTTCATCAAATGGGTAGAAGCCGAACTGCTAGCGACGATCATGACCAGAAAGCTCAAAGACTTCGTTTTCAAGAATATTGTTCGACAACGAGGAATTCAAGCAGTTTTGCGACGAGCTGAGCATCCATAAAAAATTTGCCTCAGTCACAAGACCACAAGCAAATGGCCAAGTTGAAGTTGTCAATAAAACCAATAAGCACACTCTAAAGGCCAAACTTGGTGCAGCCAAAGGGAATTGGGCCGACGACCTTCCCGAAGTCCTATGGGCATACAGAACAACTCCGAGAACCTCCTTTTTCGCTAGCATATGGGTGCGAAGCGATGATCCTTATAGAGGTAGGAACTAGTTCACTTTGGAGGGACTTATACAATGAGGCCGACAACGAAGCACTTATGAGAGCAAGCGTAGACCTTGTTGAAGAACATCGTAGTAAGGCTTCGCTAAGGATAGCAGCCTACCAGCAACGCGCGAAGAGATTCTTCGATTCAAAGGTCAGACGAAGAGACTTCCAGGTCAGCGACCTAGTGTTAAAGGAAGTTCTTCTCGGTACCAGGAAACCAAGTGCGAGAGTGTTAGGACCGAACTGGGAAGGTCCATACCGCATCGACAAAGTGATAAGACTAGAGACTTATCATCTCAAAAGGCTGAACGGTTCCAAAGTACCCCGAGCTTGGAATGCTGAGCACCTTCGACCATACTATCAGTAATTCTGAACTCAGTTTTCCTTGTAAATTAATTTCTGATTTTTGTTAATCATTTCCTTGTAAAGTGTTATTTTGTGTGCTTGTAACAGTCTTTGCATGTAATCTTGTTCGTGTAAATGTGTTATGTTATCACACTTGTTCCAATAATGTAAGCAATCAGAATGTACTCATGTATAATAAAGCGAACAAAAATTGTAAAAGCAAAAATGTATTTCATTAATGAGAAGAGTACAACAGGCAAAATGGCATGGCTATATGCCCTAATCTGGCCCCTAGAGGATCGACCTCATCGTCCTAGGGCTGGTCGGCTGGGGGTTTCTCTGAGGCATGTCCTGAACTTCCTGTCTGATCAAATGTTTGGGCAGCCACCGCTTCATCATCTTCCCGCGCCATGGACATAAGTGTATCCCGCCAATCCTCTGGGAGGTCGGACATATCAAGTCGCTGATTCTTCGGTCGCAAGGTGTAGATAGACTCGATCGCCCATTCGGCAGCCCTCTCCTCGACCTCCGCTGCCTGATTCTGCATCTCTTCTGTCAAGGAAGCAACTTTTCCCTGACTTGATTGAAGTTCAACCTCGAGAGCTTTCCTTCGCTTCTCGGAGGCGTCCCTTTCTTGTTCTGTTTGCAAGGCCTGCAGAGAGGTCACTTTAAGCTCCTGGTCCTTCTCTTCGGCGTCCTTGGAGAGTCTGGCTATGGTCCTTTGTAGCTCCTTTATTTCCTCCCCATGCTTCTCGAGTTGTGCTTTTTAGAAGTCCACCGTGCCAAGAGTCGCGTCTCTTTCATTCAGGTACTGGTTCACCGACTCAGAGGACAAGTTCTTTCTGTTTCAGCAGTTTCCAGGCTTCGCTTGAGTGTTGCGTTATCTTCCCTCAGTGCGACCTCCCCCTTTGCAGCTCCCAGCCGAACTTTCTCTAGGGACAGTTGCATGGAAAGCAGGGCCTGCAAACAAGGAAAGATAAAGTTAGCTTACCAGAAGCTAAGAGAAGTCCTCACCGAGGATAGTTTGTTTACCTTGCTTAAGTGTTGCAATGATGTGGACATCAGGTCCACGTCACTGGAGCCTACAAACTGCTCGAATGTTTCCGAAAGTCCACACTCCAGCAAAGTGTAGACCATCGGCTGCAGATACTCTAGCAGGTTCCCCAGCAAGTCCAGCACTGGGGTCTCTTTCTTCGCGCCTTCTACAGGGGCTGCGTCGCTTGTCAGTTCTTTACCCGACGTCCTGTTGTGACCTTTTGGGTTGATCACCCTCAGATTCGGTCTTTGACTCTTCGACCTGAATTTGCCGCTTCTTCTTTCACTGAGCTATTGTCTTTGGCCTCGGGCGAGCAGGCGACGGTTGGGAGACCTTCGTGGTTCAGATTGGTGCGTCCTCCGATGGTTGGGGCTGAGAAGTTCTAGTAGGTCACACCGGTGGGCCCGATGTTGCACCTTCAACCTAGGGAACGGTTAGAGCAGTATCGGTTGCCTTGACTTTTCTTGACTGAGGAAAATTGAGCGGCCTTCGTTGTGGCTCTGACTCCTTCGGAGGCATAGTCATTGCATGAAAAGCATCGTTAGTAAAGATATTTCATTTTACGACTAGAAAAGGACCAGTTAGTAGGACTTACTCAATGGGGGCTCTAAAGACGCGTTTGTGTTGAAGAAACCGTATCTCCGCAAATTCGCGGTCGTCACGAGCTTCTTCGCGTCATGCCTGTCCTCGGGTAGGAAGCCGAAATTCACGATCCTATTTGGATCAAAGAGCAGCCCTAAGTCGGTCGTCTTGTTAACTGTCAGAAAGGAATCAGGTCGTTATAAAGAGAACATTTAGGATTTAATGAATTCGTCAACCAAAAAAAAAAAAAAAAAAAAAAAAAGAGGCCTACTCGGTTCCTGGAAGCAGCAATGGCCGTCATAGTGAAAGAGAGAAAACTTTGTTCATAGGCCCCGCGTTGCTGGGTAATTGTGTATCCTCGGTGATAGTAGGTCGCGGACAAGTAATAAGAATCCTTGTCCTTGCTCTTTTTCAAAAAATACGAGCAGTCGAGCTCGTCGCGATCAGCTCGCCAGCCCGTTTCACGACACGCAATGTACATTGCAAGATAATGACGTACGCTTCGGAGTCAGCTACATCGACGCAATCCCGAAGTGATCCAAAAGGACCTGATGAAAGGGTGGAAGGGGATCAATCCCCCACCCTTGATGATCTCTTGGAGATCGCGGCCAAACCACCAACGGGTATCGATGAATGTGCCACGTTGAGGAAAACATCACCTCGATACCGTACTGTTTTATTACCCTACAAGCTCATCCTCGGTAAGTACGAGAAGACCTGGGAGGTATATTGCGAGAGCACCTGCCGGGGACAACTGGTTCCGCTCGGATCTGGTTGTTGAAGGGTCCATTTTGTCGGTCTGTAAAAGTGACCGCAAAAGGGTCATTAGCCGCCGACGCTATTTCGTATGAGACGTGGAGGGAAACAAACTCCCAATCCCAAAGAAAAACCTAACAGCATGATTCGAGTCGCATTCATGGCTCGAACCGAATAAGCATCTCGTCTCTGTGGGCTACCGAAAGACTGACGCCATTTAACCATGGAAAATAAGGAAACAAAAACAGAGAAAGTTCACCTCTCGGAGTATGTGAATAGCTTTGCTTTGAATACGGAAAAATGCTGGTTTGGAAGGCAAAGGTTCCAAGCTTCCGAAAATCTTTACTCTCTATGAAAAAGACTCCGGTGACATTGCCTGAGAAAGATTTGAGTTTTTATAGCGCATGAACCGACGTTTGGTTTTCTCGGAATCGAAACGCGTTTTGGGCAGCAAAGATTTCTACGTTGATCACGGCCACGTGTTCGCACATTAGCGGGGAGAGAGTGAGCGTCACGAGAGAAAGTCAAATCTTCATTGTCCCGTTAAAAAGCTCAAACAACGGCCATCTTCTCTTAGAGCATTAATTGCGCCTCAATCTGCATTTAATGCTTGGTAAGGGGAGTCGTTCCAGCATGCCACGCATTTAATGTTCTGATAAAGCGTACTATGTCAGCATACAACGCATTTAATAGTTCGGCTGGCATTATCACGCATAGGGCACATCTGTCAACGCAGAGACTGCTTCATTAAAGCACACAATCAAAGCACAAAAAGTGACGTCTGACGAAATCAGGTCGCTCGCTCTTGCAACAATGATCATGCGAGGTCGTGTTCGCAAAAAGTGCCATCCGACCTACTTTCAAACAGGTCGGAATACCAGGATTTCCAGAATTTCAGGAATCATCCAATGCAACAGACTTGTAGTTTCCAGGTTCGATTCTCGAACCTTAAAAACTAGGGACTTCTGTTATGCCTAAAAAAATAAGGGCTGACGTAAGGTCTAGTCAGCTGCAAGAGTCAATCATGGGTACACCCACAACCTGCTTCCGTTAGAAAATGGGTGCATGTCAGGCCAACTAGAAGCGTGTGGATCTCACATGTCCAATCCTGCTTAAATCGGCAGATCACTCTAGAAGGGGGCAATGTGACATAAAGACGGATTTGCACGGTAATCGCACCAACTTATAGATTCAATGATATTATCTCAATGCATCACTATAAATTGAAAGCTCCTCTCTCATTAAGGGGATTCACATATTTTACATTTGATTAGCTACCCTCTCTCTCTCTCTCTCTCTAGAATTTTCAGCATTTGATACCTTGCATTACCATTGTAAAGTCAGTCAGTAAACGACATGACCCTTATCATTAATACAAACATCAGTGGCGTAGGACTTGTACCTTAGCATCCGAACCACTTAAAAACTGTCCCCATTACATTACGGTCATTTCCTTTACATTCACGCGTGTCTTTTGGGCCAGCTCAACATTTCACACCTGTGTTTCATTGGTGTAAAAATCACACATCAACAGTATATAACATTAATTTCGTGGGTAAGTAAATGAAATATCAGTTTCAATGTAGATATTGTGTATAGTGTTACTTTGAGTGGATTATAAGTTTAAGATCCCAGTTCAAAACTGGAGTTATTGAACGGGTCTTCAGTAAATAAATAAAGAATTCAGTTTCAGATTTTAAGAATTGACTTTCTTGTAAAGCTGGCCAACACAAACCTAAAGCTCATTTTGAATTGGATTTTCTTGGACAAGGGGATTTGCACATGGACTGGCAAGTTATTTCTTCATTAATTCATGCTTTTAACAGTTAAAGCCTAACTTAAAGTCTTATTTATGGAAAATCTTGTACAAAATTAAATTCTTTTGACTTGGGGGAGCTTTCTTTTTTGAATCAGTAATTAATTAGGTGACTTTGGGGTTTGAAATAATAATAGATGTGTTGAAGAGTCCAAATTCACCTAAAAAGAGAGCATTTTCTAAGGAATTCGAGGAGTACTCGAATGTTATTGTGAAATAGACTGCAATGGGACATGGATCGTGGGTGAAATGAGTAATGTTATTAAGCAAAGCTACATTCATATCATAACTAGTTTTGACTTTAATCCAAGCACAAGTTTCAAAGTCGGGCCAAAGTTTGGCATAAAAACATTCAGCTTGGATAAAGGTTATGAAAATGGGATATGGATTTTCTCAACTGAATTTTTATTTCAACATTTTCAGATTTATGATTACGATTGTCAAAATAAATACACATCTCCATAGGAATATGATCATATAATGTATAGGACTGGTGAATTTATCATAACACACAGCCTCAATCCTCTTACCCTATCAAATAGACTCTTTGCACGAATTTAATAAACCAAAATAAACATAAGAAGACGTATACTTCTGGCGAAGATTTTAGCTTCTATCCTACCATATAGTATACTTTATATATAAACTCATGAGTATTTAATGTGTATCATCATGGGTTCTACAATATAATAGGAGATAGTTGTCGTCTTGCTGTGAGAATTCTTGGCGATCATGGTCAAGAACCTCTATCAGAGGAGGTTATCTTAGTTGTATGATCAGGTTAGAGTGATGTGGCCTCCCTAGAGAAAAAAGCCAAAGAGATACGCATAGAGCAACATTGTTTTTCCTCAACACTTGGCACTAAAATACTGCAATTCAAAGTTTATAATTAATGCAAACCAATTACAAGTCATATGATCCCCTAAAAAAGTAAATGCAGAGATGTGTGAATTGCATGGCAACATTACTGAGATTCATGAATAGAGTATGGGCTTCAGTGCCCTCCATTTACTTACAACCCATGTCCCTTTTTCCTCTCATCAACTACTCACCTTTGAGTTTGACCTGCCCCACCCACTTAGTGCGTTACACAATAACATAAATATAATTATTTTTAATATTAATTTTATCACAATATGGTTTATAGATGATTGTATTTATTGAGAATGATATGAACATGTTTAACATATTTTATATTATATTATATGTTAGTAAAAAGGTCAAAAAACGACACTCTTCGTAGGTTTCTGTTTCATGCCAGCAAGCATTGCATTTCTGTCATCTAAATTTTTATTTGGGTTTGAAAATCATCACCTTTGTAGTTCAATAACAAATCTTCTGCATTATTATTATTTTTTAAACAAAATATAAATACAAACTTTACATGCATGTATAGTATGTTTAGGTTCATTGTGATGATCTGAAATCATTTTTTTTGTTGAAAACAATATATATTTATATATGAATATAAGTTTTCGTAGATATTAATCAGCTTAATTAGTTTAATTTTTTTTTTTTTTTATGAATGGGGGTGTGGGATTAGTTTTAAAACACCTTAACTAATTTTCAAGACCTTAGAACTATCGATCGATAAGAGCTTTAATGACAAGTCTAATAGTACCTGGAAGGAACTCACACTAAGACTCTTAAGTAATGCACTTAAGAGTTCTATTAAACTTCAATTAGTTAATTTTTTGAGTTTTCGGAATATATAAAAAAAAAAAAAATCGAATTGAAACACCCTACAAATCCAAAAATAGGTAAGTGTAATAGGTAACCTCAAGATTTGAATCTAAGAAACCAATGAATAGAATAAACCTTCAATTATCAGACCAATTCATTGAAATCAATATTCTTGATTGAATAGTACTAGCATATGCTTGGAAACCAATTAATGCATGCCAAGTCTTAATTAATGTTTGATTTAAGTATTTTAACAATTATGAATTAATACTATATCTTTATTAAACAACTTTAAGCAAGCTAGGTATTATCAGATTTGGTTGTGACAAAGGGATAAAAAAAAAAAAAAAAAAAAAAAATGCGGCCTGGGTTAGCTTGCTTCTGTTAAAAAAAAAAAAAAAAAAGCGAAATTATATTAATAAAGTAGGTTCAATTAATTAGAGTAAAACTCAATCAAATCATGGGTGGCACTAGGCAAATAATGTCCGGATACAAACACAAGTGCGTCAAATCGGTGCAAAGTGATAGGGTTTATTTCAGTTATTTTTTTATTATATTTTAATCAACAACGTCATGCTATATCAAATTTGAGCCCAAAATTTGCCTTCCCTTTACAGTAAAACTCAATCATACCAAGACAAAGCACAATTTAAACATGTTGTGTTGGATTATTTCTTGTAAATCTCAATAGTAGTAGGGCTTAGAGAGCGTCCCATTTGATTCATGTTGGAAACAAATCAAGATATATTAAGGTTTAATCAAAATGATTAGAAGTTAGATCAAATAATTAAGGTTTAATCAAATGGGGTAGCCGTTTTCAATAAATGGCTTCTACTTTGATATATGCATTCTGGACCATAAAAAAGCTAAGAATTTATTCAAAATATATTTTCAATCCTTTATTTTGTATATTTACTGGCATAAATCCATTTGAGGGTGATAGATTAAATTCCATATTTGAGGAATTTTTTTACACCAAACTTGTGGGTGGGAATGTATTGACATTTAGATTTATACCGTATGGTAGACTAATTAATAGAACCTCTTTTTTACATATACAGTTAGGTTTAGACTTAAATATGCATATGGAAAGGGTGTTAAAGGGTTGGTAAGTGATTTCCTTTATTTATAAAGCTAAAAAAAGTGTAGATAGTACAAGAGGAATCTGGACCATCGCAGCTCCAGGCGCAGGCAGGCCTTGGGAAGGATATAAAAATGTATTACAGACAAAGGTTGATTAATTAATAAACTAGAGTTCCCTTTATATGAAGTGATTGATGTGAATTGGTGCATTTTTTTATAAACTGGTCTTATTGAAATGTGGAGATGTAGCTGCATACAAACTATACTATTTTAAGCTATCTAGGGCCTATGGGCATAACATTATAAAAAAAAATAAAAAAAAAATTACCCTATAGTTTTCCTTCACTAAAAATCAAAGGAGATATTTTTAATACTAACTTAAACATCATTTTTACCAAGTCATTATTTGACAAAATCTTTATACAGACATAAACATCATATTCCTTTAAATAGTGCAAATAATAAAAAATTTTTTAGTTTTAATGGTACGTTTAATAATAATCTCTTACCAATTTCTGTAGATCATATTTTAGTTTTTTTTTTTAATAAACTAGAGTGCTCGTCAGTTTGTACGTACTTCAATTAATCTCCTGATACCCTGAATTTAACAACTAAATAAGCCTCAAGTGGTACCTATATGAGGGTCAAAGTGGATCGAACTTAAGATCTCTTAAGTAATACACCCAAGGTGCTAACTGACCCCGCTCGATTCCCTAGTAGTGATTAGAGTCATAATTGAGTTCTTATTATATACCCAATTAAAATACTAAAAATATAGAGCACATTTAATGCCTTGTATTCTTCCTGTTTAGAAACAATTAGGCTAACTTATTTTAGTAGTTTAATGTCATTTGTCATAGCCATAGGTGAATCTAATATATCTATGGGGTGTCTGGATCGGGGCTATATAAGATAACGGGGGCAATCTTGTTTGTTTTATAAGATTCGATGTTTGGTTTACAAATAATAAAATTTACGAGATTTTTTATTGTAAATAGTGTTTACTGTTAGTAATGTGGGGGTAATCCATACCTCCCCAACCCGAGATTAAAGCATTACCAGAATAATGATTTTTCTACCACATTGTGCCCTTAATTAAAAACATTTCGGACACAATTGCTCTCAAATGTCTACAGAAAACAATTACCAGCCCCCTCCCACATTTGAGAAATTAGCTAAAATATCTCAGCCACAAAAAAGTTTAAAAGTTAACAAAATACCCCCAACTACCCAAGACCACCGCTGGCCGTGACTCACCCACTACCGCCGTTTTGCATCAGTCGTCGTAATGGTGCATGACTGGCGAGATCTGGTCAGTCGTGCACCAGTAAGTAAGTTGTTCAAATCTGGATATCCGATCTGAATAGGGCTTTCTTGACCGATCTGAATTTTCGGATCAGGCTATATATTGATCCAAATTCGATCGAATTATGTGGATATCTAGTTTTACGGATATCCGATTATTCGGAGATAATCAGAATCCGAAATTGATCCGAATTTTAAATTTTCTTATTAAATCAAATAATTCTAGCAATAAAATTGAAATTATAATTCCTTTACATGATAAAAGTATCTAAAAAAAATAACATGAAGTACAAAACATTAACCTATGTTGTCCAACACTGTCACAACCTAAATGACTATGCTATCTTCATTGCCAATTCCTACTCGTCATCATCCTCCTGTACAAACAAAACAAAACAAAACAAATAAATCATTTCAATAAACAGCTTTAAGATTAACAACAAATTAATCATAAGGAATAAATTATACCTCGCCACTGCCCTCCCCATCATCACCATGCATGGACGACATTCATCATTGTAGTGTTCAGATTACACAATCAAACCCAAATTAACCAAGCAGTCGTTAGAAACACAAATAAACAAACAAAATCAAACCAGTCACTAAGTTTGAATCAAATCCAGCACCAACAATCTTTGGAACACACATAAAACCAAACCCAATCGGCACAATTTAAAAAAACCCAGCCTCCATCAACTTGTAAATTTGTAAAGGTTCGAAACACAAATCAATACTAAGAACAAGAAGTTTGTAACCGGACAAAGAGAGAAGGCACCATATTACGGTGCCATTAACATCAAACTCAAATCAACATCAAAACAAAAACACCCATCAAATTGTACCATTAACAAACCATCACCAACAATAATAAAGAAATAAGCACCACGCAAATCGCACCAGCTATTACAGTGTGCGCCAGTCGTACAGCTGTGACAACAATCGATTGGGGCTTTAATCGTCAAAGAGACTGAGATCTGAGAGAGATTAGAGCGAGAGAGAATCGAATCTAGGCGTGTTTCGAGCGAGAGAGAGTGAGAGACCTAGAAGAGTTGAGCGAGAGAGACTGAGATCTGAGAGTGTTCGAGCGAGAGGGAGTGAGAGACCGAGAGAGTTGAGCGAGAGAGACTGAGATCTGAGTCTGAGAGAGTTTTGAGTGACTGTGTGTCTTTGTTTGTGCCGTTGTGCTTGTTCGAGCGAGAGAGACCGACAGAGTTGAGCAAGAGAGACTGAGATCTGAGTCTGAGAGAGTTTGAGTGGCTGACTGACTGTGTGTCTGTGTCTGTGCGTGTTCGAGCGAGAGAGACCGAGAGAGTCAGAGAGTTGAGCGAGAGAGATAGAGTGAGAGACTGAGATGAGATCTGGTTTGAGAGAGTGAGAGGTTGTGCGTGTTTGAGCGAGAGAGACAGAGTGAGAGACTGAGATGAGATTTGGTCTGAGAGAGTGAAAGGTTGTACGTGTTCGAGCGAGAGAGATAGAGAGTGAGAGAGTTGACTTAATTGTGCTTTACTGTTAGGGTTATTTTAAAACTCAAAACGACGTAGTTTAGTAAAATCCAGATCGGATACGGATATCCGATTTTTTAACAATCCCGATCCGAATATTCAGATTTTTTTAAATTACGATCCGTATCCGATCCGAATTTTCGAATATCCGATTTTTTCGGAGCAGAGCGGAGCAGATTAGGATCGGATATCTGATATTGGATTTTTTTGCACAACCCTACCAGTAAGGCCTTTTCCAGCCATGGATCACAGATTCATGGTCGAAAACGGCTAGATCTGGTGTTCTATGACTGTTTCACAGCTACATCTTTGGCTGTGAAATGGCCATAGAGCTGGCCGTTTTCCAGCCATGGATTTGTGATCTGTGACCATTTCCAGCTTTGTCGGCGTACGACCGACCATGTACAGTCAGTCGTGCACCATTTCGTCGACTGTCGGTGGCGATGGTGGTGGTTGGCTGTCGACAGTGGCTTGGGGTGGGTGGAGTGATTTTGCTACAAATTAAAGTTCTATATGGCTGTGGTGTTTTAGCAAAATTTTAAATGTAGGAGATTTAAAAAGAATGATTCAAAAAATAATAATAAAAAATACTATTATATTAATATTTAAAAAGGAGGACAATTTAGTAATCTATATAACATACCTACTCATTTATCTTCGCAACTAAACATATTATTCACCAATTTGTTCGATTCAATTAAACATATTTTTTAAATATTTTCAGTGATTTCTTTTATTAATATAATATTCCCTATAATAAAATCCCTATAAGTTAAGTTGTTCACCATTTTTGAATTGATCCGAGGCCTTGTATTCATATTAGACAATAAGATTATCCTCCTCCTATCTTAGTAGGCTATAGTTTGATGATAAGTTTATGGGGATTTAAATAAATAAAATGGCGGTGGATTGATTGATTGATTCATTGTTTTGTTCTATAACAAATATATATATATATAGAGTAAGAGTCAAGTGTTATGAAACGGGATTTGAGTATTTATTGAGTGGAGAATAGCCTAACTCAAACACAAGCGAACGAGTGTTACAAGTCAAAGAAGATTAATCTTACATGTGAATGAATTATTACATGTGATAGAATCAGTAAGACTTGTGTTTGTTTTGGGTCCCATCCTCATCCTCAAAATCCAATTCACATTTCAAGATTGGCTGTCAGACCACTGTGGACCGTCTGATGTTGACATCAAGCATATGTATTGGACGGCCTATGCACCCATCTTGTAGGTCCAAGTCTACGGATTCCTGGACATTTTCTGCATTTTTTATTAGGGGTTCATTTTATTTTATTTGAATGAAACTCGTATAAAAAATCAATTAGTTTGGTATAAGCTTAATTTACCAAACTTTAAGAAAATATAATTAGATTTTGAGAATTTAAGAGAGATATTCTGTCAAAATCACAAAATATATGGATCCTGTCTTTATTTTAGTTTTAAATCTTCTCAATGCATAAAACTGTGAGTGAAAGCAGAGGTTGAGGTGGAGGACTTAGAGGAATCTATCAACCAAACTTAAATTTATTATTTTCATTCAAATAAATAAAAAACTGAAGGTACAAATTGCAATTTCCAAGGAGCTACCTACCAAACGAAGCTGTCTCAATCATCAAATCTGTAAATTTGTCAATAAAATTTTCTCCAACCCAAAAGTTGCATCAGCTATCCAACCTTTTTCAAGCACTAAAAGAGAGAAACAAAACCAAGCAACTGTAACTAGTCCCACCCCATCCCATCTCTTCTTACATTATATTTACATTACATTAACATAACATTCATGTTGTGTTGTGTTTTGTATAAGAGTTTCATAATATGAAATGTGTGCATGCCTTGTCGGCCATTAGACCTTTCATCCAAGTCCTCAATCCAGCCCCGTCTCTACCATTTGCTTTAAAATCTCTTCATTCACAATCATCATTCTTTTTTTTTTNATAGTGAAAGAAGAAAAACTTTGTTTCATAGGCCCCCGCGTTGCTAGGGTAATTGTGTATCCCCTCGGTGATAGTAGGTCGCCTGGACAAGTAATAAGAATCCTTGTCCTTGCTCTTTTTCAAAAAATACGAGCAGTCGAGCTCCGTCGCGATCAGCTCGCCCAGCCCGTTCTCACGACACGCAATGTACATTGCAACGATAATGACGTACGCATTCGGAGTCAGCTACATCGACGCAATCCCGAAGTGATCCAAAAGCGACCTGATGAAAGGGTGGAAGGGGATCAATCCCCCACCCTTGATGATCTCCTTGGAGATCGCGGCCAAACCACTTAACGGGTATCGCGATGAATGTGCCACGTTGAGGAAAACATCCACCTCGATACCGTACTGTTTTATTACCCTCACAAGCTCATCCTCGGTAAGTACCGAGAAGACCTCGGGAGGTATATTCGGAGCACCCTGCGGGGACGAACTGGTTCCCTGCTCGGATCTGGTTGTTGAAGGGTCCATTTTGTCGGTCTGTAAAAGTGACACGCAAAAGGGTCATTTAGCCGCCGTACGCTATTTCGTATGATGACGTGGAGGGAAACAAACTCCCTAAATCCCAAAGAAAAACCTAACAGCATGATTCGAGTCGCCATTCATGGCTCGAACCTGACATAAGCATCTCGTCTCTGATGGGCTACCGAAAGACTGACGCCATTTAACCATGGAAAATAAGGAAACAAAAACAGAGAAAAGTTCTTACCTCTCGGAGTATGTGAATAGCTTCTGCTTTGAATACCGGAAAAATGCTGGTTTGGAAGGCAAAGGTTCCAAGCTTCCGAAAATCTTTTACTCTCTATGAAAAAGACTCCGGTGACATTGCCTGAGAAAGATTTGAGTTTTTATAGCGCATGAACCGACGTTTGGTTTTCTCGGAATCGAAACGGCGTTTGGGCAGCAAAGATTTCTCACTGTTGATCACGGCCACGTGTCGCACATTAGCGGGGAAGAGTGAGCGTCACGACTGAAGAAAGTCAAATCTTCATCTGTCCCGTTAAAAAGCTCAAACAACGGCCATCTCTCTCTTAGAGCATTAATTGCGCCTCAATCTGCATTTAATGCTCTGGTAAGGGGAGTCGTTCCAGCATGCCACGCATTTAATGTTCTGATAAAGCGTACTATGTCAGCATACAACGCATTTAATACGTCTGGCTGGCACTTATCACGCATAGGGCACATCTGTCAACGCAGAGACTGCTTCATTAAATGCACACATATCAAAAGCACAACAAGTGACGTCTGACGAAATCAGGTCGCTCGTCCTCTGCAAACAATGATCATGCGAGGTCGTGTTCGCAAAAAGTGCCATCCCGACCTACTTTCAAACAGGTCGGAATCACCAGGATTTCCAGAATTTCTAGGAATCATCCAATTGCAACATGACTTGTAGTTTCCAAGGTTCGATTCTCGAACCTTAAAAACTAGGGGACTTCTGTTATGCCTAAAAAATATAAGGGCTGACGTAAGGTCTAGTCAGCCTGCAAGAGTCAAATCATGGGTACACCCACAACCTGCTTCCGTTAGAATAATGGGTGCATGTCAGGCCAACTAGAAGCCGTGATGATCTCACATGTCCAATCCCTGCTCTAAATCGCGCAGATCACTCTAGAAGGTGGGCAATGTGACATAAAGACGGATTTGCACGGATAATCGCACCAACTTATAGATTCAATGATCATTATCTCAATGCATCCACTATAAATTGAAAGCTCCTCTCTCATTAAGGGGATTCACATATTTTTACATTTGATTAGCTACCCTCTCTCTCTCTCTCTCTCTAGAATTTTCAGCATTTGATACCTTGCATTACCATTGTAAAGTCAGTCAGCTAAAGCGACATGACCCTTATCATTAATACAAACATCAGTGGACGTAGGACTTGCTACCTTAGCATCCGAACCACTTTAAAAACTGTCCCCAT
The DNA here is from genome assembly GCF_008641045.1 of Pistacia vera. Classification (NCBI taxonomy): domain Eukaryota; kingdom Viridiplantae; phylum Streptophyta; class Magnoliopsida; order Sapindales; family Anacardiaceae; genus Pistacia; species Pistacia vera. Next base: position 51,310 of record NW_022196000.1, read on the forward strand.
TACATTACGGTCATTTTCCTTTACATTCACGCGTGTCTTTTGGGCCAGCTCAACATTTCACACCTGTGTTTCATTGGTGTAAAAATCACACATCAACAGTATATAACATTAATTTCGTGGGATAAGTAAATGCAAATATCAGTATTCAATGTTAGATATTGTGTATAGTGTTACTTTGAGTGGATTATAAGTTTAAGATCCCAGTTCAAAACTGGAGTTTATTGAACGGGTCTTCAGCTAAATAAATAAAGAATTCAGTTTCAGATTTTAAGAATCTGACTTTCTTGTAAAGCTGGCCAACACACAAACCCTAAAGCTTCATTTTGCATTTGGATTTTCTTGGACAAGGGGATTTGCACATGGACTGGCAAGTTATTTCCTTCATTAATTTCATGCTTTTTAACAGTTAAAGCCTAACTTAAAGTCTTATATTTATGGAAATTCTTGTACAAAATTAAATACTTTTGACTTGGGGGAGCTTTCTTTTTTTGAAATTCAGTAATTAATTAGGTGACTTTGGGGTTTGAAATTAATAGATGTGTTGAAGAGTCCAAATTCACCTAAAAAGAGAGCATTTTCTAAGGAATTCGAGGAGTACTCGAATGTTATTGTGAATTAGACTGCAATGGGACATGGACTCGTGGGTGAAATGAGTAATGTTATTAAGCAAAGCTTCACATTCATATCATAACTAGTTTTGACTTTAATCCAAGCACAAGTTTCAAAGTCGGGCCAAAGTTTGGCATAAAAACATTCAGCTTTGGATAAAGGTTATGAAAATGGGATATGGATTTTCTTCAACTGAATTTTTATTTCAACATTTTTCAGATTTATGATTACGATTGTCAAAATAAAATACACCCTTGGGCGATGTCAAGACATCTCCATAGGAATATGATCATATAATGTATAGGACTGGTGAATTTTTATCATAACACACAGCCCTCAATCCTCTTACCCTATCAAATAGACTCTTTGTCACGAATTTAATAAACCCAAACTTAAACACTAAGAAGACGTATACTTCTGGCGAAGATTTTAGCTTCTATCCTACCATATAGTATACTTTATATATAAACTCATGAGATATTTAATAGTGTATCCATCATGGGTTCTACATTATAATAGGAAGTAAGTTGTCGTCTTGCTGTGAGACATTCTTGGCAGATCATGGTCAAGAACCTCTATCAGAGGAGGTTATCTTTGAGTTGTATGATCAGGATTAGAGTGATGTGGCCTCCCTAGAGAAAAAGCCAAAGAGAAACGCATTAGAGCAACATTGTGTTCCCTCAAGAAGATCCCTACCGCCACTAAAACTTGGCATATTCAAAGTTTATAATTAATGCAAACTCCAATTACAAGTCATATGAATCCCCTAAAAATAGTAAATGCAGAGATGGTGTGAATTGCATGGCAACCAATTACTGAGATTCATGAATAGAGTATGGGCTTCAGTGCCCTCCATTTACTTTACAACCCATGTCCCTTTTTCCTCTTATCAACTAGCCTCACCTTTGAGTTTGACCTACCCCACCCCACTTAGTGCGTTACACAAATAACATAAATATAATTATTTTCTAATATTAATTTTATGGTTTATAGATGATTGTATTTTATTGAGAAATGATGAACATGTTTAACATTATTTTATATTTATATTTATATGTTAGTAAAAAGTTCAAATAACCGACACTCTTCGTAGGTTGTCTGTTTTCATGCCAGCAAGTATTGCATTTCTGTCATCTAAATTTTTATTTGGGTTTGAAAATCATCACCTTTGTAGTTTCAATAACAACTCTTCTTGCATTATTATTATTATTTTTTTAAACAAAATATAAATACAAAACTTTACATGCATGTATAGTATGTTTAGGTTCATTGTAGCATGATCTGAAATCATTTTCTTTTGTTGAAAACAATTATATATTTATATATGAACATAAGTTTTTTGTAGTAGCTATTAATCAGCTTAATTAGTTTAATTTTTTTTTTTTTTTATGACTGGGGGTGTTCGGGATATTTTAAACACCACCTTAACTAATTTTCTCAAGACCTTAGACTACGATGGTAAGAGCTTTAGACAAGTAAAAGTCCTGAGAAGGAACTCACACTTAAGACATTCTAAGTAATGCACTTAAGAGTTTCTATTAAACTTCAATTAGTTTAATTTTGTGTTTTCGGAATATATAAAAAAAAAAAAAAATCGAATTGAAACACCTACAAACTCCAAAAAAATAGGTAAGTGTAATAGGGAACCTCAAGATTTGAATCTAAGAACTCAATGAATAGAATAAACCTCTTAATTATCAGACCAATTCATTGAAATCATAATCTTGATGATAGTACTAGCATATGCTTGGAAACCAATTAATGCATGCCAAGTCTTATTAATGTTGTATTAAGTATTAACAATTATGTAATTAATAATTAAATCTTTATTAAACAACTTTAAGCAAGCTAGGTATTATCAGATTTGGTTGTGACAAAGGGATAAAAAAAAAAAAAAAAAAAAAAAAAATGCGGCCTCGGGTTAGCTGCTTCTGTTTAAAAAAAAAAAAAAAAAAGCGAAATTATATTAAATAAAGTAGGTTCATTAATTAGAGTAAAACTCAATCACAATCATGGGTGGCACTAGGCAAATAATGTCCGGATACAAACACAAGTGCGTCAAATCGGTGCAAAAGTGAAGGGTTATTATTCAGTTATTTTTTTTTTATATATTTTTCATACTAACGTCATGCTTATATCAAATTTGAGCCCAAAAATTTGCCTTCCCTTTACAGTAAACTCATATCATACCAAAGACAATAAGCAGCAATTTTAACATGTTGGGTTTGGATTTATTCTTTGAAATCTCAATAGTAGTAGGGCTTAGAGAGCGTCCCATTTGATCATGTTGGAAACAAATCAAGAATATATTAAGGTTTAATCAAAATGATTAGAAGTTTAGATCAAATAATTAAGGTTTAACAAAATGGGGTAGCCGTTTTCAATAAATGGCTTCTACTTGATAATATTGCATTTTGGACCATAAAAAAAGCTAAGAATTTATTCAAAAATATTTTCAATCCTATTTTGTTATATTTAACTGGGATAACCTCCATGAGGGGGATAGTATTAATTTCCATATTTGGAGGAATTTTTACACCAAACTTTGTGGGTGGGAATGTATGACATTTGATTTATACCGTATGGTAGACTAATTAATAGAACTCTTTTACATATACAGGTTAGGTTTAGACTTATAATATGCATTTGGAAAGGGGTTAAAGGGTTGGTAAGTGATTCCTTTTATTTATTAAAGGCAAAAAAGTGTAGATAGTAAAGAGAATCTGGACCAATCTGCAGCTCCAGGCGCAGGCAGGGCTTGTGGAAGTGATATATAAAAATGTATTATCAGAAAGGTTGATAATAATAAAACTAGAGTTCCTTTTATGAAGTGATTGCAGTGAATTGGTGCATTTTTTATAAACTGGTTTCTTATTGAAATGTTGGAGATGTTAGCTGCATACAAACTAACTATTTAAGCTATCTAGGGCCTATGGGCATAACATATTAAAAAAAAAATAAAAAAAAATTACCCTAAGTTTTCCTTCACAAAATCAAAGGATATATTTTAAATACTAACTTAAACATTCATTTTACCAAGTCATTATTGACAAAATCTTTATACAGACATAAAACTCATATTCTTATTAATTATGTGCAATATTAATAAAAATTTATTAGTTTTACAATGGTACGTTTATAACTAATCCTTTAACCCAATTTCTGTAGTCATATAATTTTAGTTTTTTTTTTTTTAATAACTAGAGTGCTCATGCAGTTTGTACGTACTTCAATAATCTCCATGACCCTGAATTTAACAACTAAATAAGCCTCAAGTGGTCACCTTATGAGGGTCAAAGTGGATCGAACTTAAGATCTCTTGTAATACACAAGAGTGCTAATGACCGCTCGATTTCCTAGTAGTGATTAGAGTCATAAATTGAGTTCTTCTATTTATTACCCTAATTAAAAACTAAAAATATAGAGACATTTAATGCCTTGGATTCTTCTGTTTAGAAAAAAAGTATGGCTAACTTATTAGTAGTTTTAATGTCAATTTGTCATAGCCATAGGTGAATCTAATATTATACTATGGGGTGTCTGGATCGGGGCTATATAAGATAACGGGGGCAATCTTGTTTGTTTTATAGATTCCGATGTTTGGTTTACAAATAATAAAATATACGAGATTTTTTTATTGTAAATATGTGTTTACTGTTAGTAATGTGGGGGGTAATCATACCCCCCCCAACCCTGAGATTAAAGCATTACCAGAATAATATGATTTTTCTACCCATTTTGCCCTTAATTAAAAAACTATTTCGGAACCAATTGCTCTAAATGTTTAAGAATAACACATTACCAGCTCCCCAACTTTGAGAAATTAGCTAAAAATCTCAGCCACAAAAAAGTTTAAAAGTTAACAAATCACCCAACTACCCAAGACCACCGTGGCCGTGACTCACCACTACCGCCGTTTGCATCAGCGTCGTAATGGTGCATGACTGGCGGATCTGGTCAGTCGTGCCCCAGTAAGTAGTTGTTCAAATGGATATCCGATTGAATAGGGCTTTCTTGATCCGATCTGAATTTTCGGACAGGCTATTATGATCCAATTCGATCCGAATTATGTGATATCTAGTTTTACGGATATCCGTATTATTGGATCAGATAATCAGATATCCGAATTGATCCGAATTTTAAAATTTTCTTATTAAAATCAAAAATTCTAGCAATAAAAATTGAAATTATATTCCTTTACATGATAAAAGTATCTAAAAAATAACATGAAGTACAAAACATTTAACTATGTTGTCCCAACACTGTCACAACCTAAATGACTAGCATCTTCATTGCCAATTCCTACTCGTCATCACCCTTGTAAAAAACAAACAAAAAACAAAACAAATAAATCATTTCAAAAAAAGCTTTAAGATTAACAACAAAATTAATTGCATAAGGAATAAATTATACCTCGCCATGCCCTCTCATCTCTCCACCTCATGGACGACATTCATCATGTAGTGTGTCATGATTACACCAATCAAACCAAATACCATAGCAGTCGTTAGAAACACACAATCAAACAAACAAATCAAACCAGTCACTAAGTTTGAATATCAATCCAGCCCAACAATCTTTGGAAAACACATAAAACAAACCCAATCGGACAATTTAAATCAAACCCAGCCTCCATCAACTTGTAAATTGGAATAGTTCGAAACACAAATCAATACTAATGAACAATAGAAGGTTTGTAACCGGGACAAAGGGAGAAGGCACCCTATTACGGTGCCATTACATCAAACTCAAATCAACATCAAAACAAAAACACCCATCAAATTGTACCATTACAAACAACATCACCACAATAATAAAGAAATACGACCGACAAAGCCCAAGGCATTACAGTTTGCGTCCGGCTCAGTGTACCAGGCGTTGACAAAATCGATTTGGGGCTTTATAAGAATATCTGCAAAGAGGACTCGAGATCTGAGAGGAGCATGGATTGGCTTATTCGAGAGATTCGGATGAGATCTGAGTGACTAACTTGTACCACGTCTTTTCGGACTGGCACGACCTTTTTGAGAGCGTGATGAGACCCTAGAGAGCTTGTGATTTCTGCCTTTTCTTTGGAGTCCTTCTTGAGCGAAAACCTCTGCTGAGAGATGGAGATCATGAATGATTCTGGGTTTAGCAGCGATGTTTTAACCAATTTGTTCCTGACCCGATGGGATGGGATTTTTTTCTTCTTCTTTCTTTGAAGAACTGGACGAGAGTCCTTGAAGCCTTTTTTTTGTGTTCTGGTCCTCTGATGTGAGATTGACCTGATGATCTGTGTTCTGAGATGACTTGTTTTGAGTCTGACTGTGTGTCTTGTTTGTGTCCGTTGTGCCTGGTTCCTGCGAGCGGAGGATGAGACGACGATGTTCTGGACGATATATGATGAGGGACTGAGCGATGAGTCTGAGAGGAGTTTGCTTGTGGGCACTGTACTTTATGACTGGTGTGTCTGTTTTGTGCTACCTGTGGTTCGTTCATTCGAGCTTCGACCTCCTTTCGAGACTTCGACCGATTCCCTTGAGGAGCAGAGGGTTGTATGCGGAGTTCCGAGAGAGAGAGTGAGAGACTGAGATGAGATATGGGTTGAGAGATTTGTGATGCGAGGTCTTCTTTCTCTCCTGTTTGGCCGTGTTTTTGAGCCCGAGAGAGACAGATGGGAGAGATGAGAGGAGAGTGGTCTATGATGAGATTGGAAAGGTTGACTCGCTGTTCTGACCGCGAGCAGAGGATAGAGAGTGAGGGATGTGTGACTAATTGTCCGCATGTTACTGTTTAGGGTTTATTTTAAATCAAAGAACGACAGTAGTTTAGGTAAAATACAGTATCGGATAGGATATCCGATTTGTAAACCAATCCGATCGCATATTAGATTTTTTTAAATTACAATCGGCTACCGATCCGATTATTCGAATATCCGATGTTTGCTTGTAGCGAGGAGCGGGAGAGCATTAGATCGGAATCTGATATTGGATTTTTTTGCACTACACCCATAGTAAGGCCTTTTCCAGCCAGGATCACAGATTTCAGGTCGGAAAAAGTTAGATCTGCGTGTTCTTATGATCTGTTCACAGTTTAATCTATTGGCTGTGACAATGGCCACATAGAGCTGGAACGTTTGCCTAGCATGGATTTTGATTGTGAACATTTCCAGACTTTGGTCGGCGTTACGACCGAACCTGTACGTCAGGTCCATGTGTGTGTTGTTGCACCATTTCGTACTGTCGATGTCCTTGGTGGCGTAGGGGGTGTTTGTGTGCTCTTGTGTTACAGGGCTTTGGGTGTTGGTGGGTAGCTTTTCCCATGATTTTGTACAAAGTAAACCCAGTTCTATATGGTGTCGGTGTTTTTAGCAAAAATTTTAAATGTAGGAGATTTAAAAAGAATGATTCAAAAAATAATAATAAAAAATACTATTATATTAATATTTAAAAAGGAGGACAATTTAGTAATCTATATAACATACCTACTCATTTATCTTCGCAACTAAACATATTATTCACCAATTTGTTCGATTCAATTAAACATATTTTTTAAATATTTTCAGTGATTTCTTTTATTAATATAATATTCCCTATAATAAAATCCCTATAAGTTAAGTTGTTCACCATTTTTGAATTGATCCGAGGCCTTGTATTCATATTAGACAATAAGATTATCCTCCTCCTATCTTAGTAGGCTATAGTTTGATGATAAGTTTATGGGGATTTAAATAAATAAAATGGCGGTGGATTGATTGATTGATTCATTGTTTTGTTCTATAACAAATATATATATATATAGAGTAAGAGTCAAGTGTTATGAAACGGGATTTGAGTATTTATTGAGTGGAGAATAGCCTAACTCAAACACAAGCGAACGAGTGTTACAAGTCAAAGAAGATTAATCTTACATGTGAATGAATTATTACATGTGATAGAATCAGTAAGACTTGTGTTTGTTTTGGGTCCCATCCTCATCCTCAAAATCCAATTCACATTTCAAGATTGGCTGTCAGACCAATGTGGACCGTCTGATGTTGACATCAAGCATATGTATTGGACGGCCTATGCACCCATCTTGTAGGTCCAAGTCTACGGATTCCTGGACATTTTCTGCATTTTTTATTAGGGGTTCATTTTATTTTATTTGAATGAAACTCGTATAAAAAATCAATTAGTTTGGTATAAGCTTAATTTACCAAACTTTAAGAAAATATAATTAGATTTTGAGAATTTAAGAGAGATATTCTGTCAAAATCACAAAATATATGGATCCTGTCTTTATTTTAGTTTTAAATCTTCTCAATGCATAAAACTGTGAGTGAAAGCAGAGGTTGAGGTGGAGGACTTGGAGGAATCTATCAACCAAACTTAAATTTATTATTTTCATTCAAATAAATAAAAAACTGAAGGTAAAAATTGCAATTTCCAAGGAGCTACCTACCAAACCAAGCTGTCTCAATCATCAAATCTGTAAATTTGTCAATAAAATTTTCTCCAACCCAAAAGTTTCATCAGTTATCCAACCTTTTTCAAGCACTAAAAGAGAGAAACAAAACCAAGCAACTGTAACTAGTCCCACCCCATCCCATCTCTTCTTACATTATATTTACATTACATTAACATAACATTCATGTTGTGTTGTGTTTTGTATAAGAGTTTCATAATATGAAATGTGTGCATGCCTTGTCGGCCATTAGACCTTTCATCCAAGTCCTCAATCCAGCCCCGTCTCTACCATTTGCTTTAAAATCTTCATTCACAATCATCATTCTTTTTTTTTTGTCATTCACTTTTTCCTATCTTTGTGTTTTATTATACTATTTTTCAAAAAGGGCAAAAGAAATAATCTCTTTACGGTTCATTCAACTTTGGAAGATTTTTCTTTTTGGGGGGCCCAAATCTTTCTAGATCCTTTAATATTGGTGGGAAAAGATTAACTGGGTTGCTCTTAGTTTTTTCTTTTGATTCATGAACTCAATGAAGCTTTCATTCTTTATTGGTCTCAAGGAGCTGAAAGGAAGTGGTTATGGTGTTGCTTTTATTTTTTCTTCTTTGATGAATGATTCTGGACTTTATAAAGAGGTACGTTTCAGGCTTATTAGCTCTTTTGAGTTTTTGGTTTCTTTTTAATGGTTGAATAGTGGTGTCTTTTTCTTGTAAATGGTTCTCTGGTTTGTTTGGTTTCTTAACTTTAAAGACTTTATTGGCTTTTATCAATTTGATTAACTAAATTATTCATGTATTAGATTATTTTAACTCCTTTTTAAGTATTAAAACTGGTCTATTTGTCCTCCTCATGTGTTCTGATTTCTGGGTTGATGCTGAAATGCATATATGGGTTCTTGAATGTGTTTAATCTTAAAAGTTATTGATCGGTGTGGCTAGTTTACTGGAACTTGATTTATCAAAGACTGCTTTAGTTTAGATGATGAATCACTGAAGTTATTAAAATACTTGTTTTAGTTATGATTGGGATATTGTTTATGGTAGTTTCTTTGGGATTGAATGTATTACTTCGGCATTGCAGTCTAATTAAGGTATCTGTGCATATGCAGATGTAAATTGAATCCAGCTTAGGGTTACTAAAATGTTGAGAAACTTTAATTCAAGGAGAGTTTTGGAAGTGGGATTTGCTGTTTTTTTTCTGGTTGTCTCGCTATTGGTTTGTACATCAGAGGGTTTGAATTCGGAGGGCCAATACCTGCTAGAGTTGAAGAACAGGCTACATGATGAATTCAATTATCTGGAAAACTGGAAGTCCACTGATCAGACACCATGTTCGTGGATAGGCGTAAATTGCACTTCAGGTTATGAGCCGGTAGTCTGGTCTCTTGATTTGAATTCAATGAATCTTTCAGGTACTCTGAGCCCCAGTATTGGCAGTTTGATCCACCTAACCTATCTTGATCTTGCTTACAATGAGTTCACTGGAAAAATACCCAAGGAAATTGGAAATTTTCCAAGGTTGAAACAACTTTATTTGAACAACAACCAATTCAGTGGGCAAATTCCTGCTGACCTGGGTAAGCTGTCTTCTTTGGAAAGTTTAAATATATGCAACAATGGGATCTCTGGTGCTCTGCCTGAGGATCTTGGAAACTTGTCATCACTCGTGGAGTTTGTGGCATACACCAACAATCTGACTGGTCCATTGCCTCGTTCTTTTGGGAATCTCAAGAACTTAAGAATATTTCGAGCAGGACAGAATGCAATTTCTGGTAGCATTCCTGCAGAAATTAGTGGATGTCAGAGCCTTCAAATGCTTGGTCTCGCCCAAAATGATATAGGAGGTTCATTACCTAAGGAAATTGGGATGCTTGGCAGCTTGACTGATCTGATTTTATGGGATAACCAATTGACAGGATTTATCCCAAAGGAGCTTGGAAATTGTACAAATCTTGAGACTCTTGCACTGTATGGGAATAGTCTTGTGGGACCAATACCTAAAGAATTAGAAAGCCTCAAGTTTCTGAAGAAGTTGTATCTGTACAGAAATGAGTTGAACGGAACCATTCCAAGGGAAATAGGGAATCTGTCTATGGCAACAGAAATTGATTTCTCTGAGAATTATCTGACCGGTGAGATTCCCACCGAGTTCTGTAAGATAATGGGCTTACGCTTACTGTACCTCTTCCAGAACCAGCTTACTGGAGTAATACCAAATGAGCTTAGTAGCTTGAGGAACTTGACAAAGCTTGACCTGTCAATTAATTACCTAAGTGGTCCTATTCCATTTGGGTTTCAATATTTGACTGAAATGGTTCAGTTACAGCTTTTTGACAATTCTTTGAGTGGTGGCATTCCTCAGGGGCTTGGACTTTACAGCCCACTTTGGGTAGTTGATTTTTCTGACAACCACCTGACAGGAAGAATACCTCCTCACTTATGTCGACATTCTAATTTAATTCTGTTGAGTCTTGGCTCTAATGAGCTCTATGGAAATATCCCAACTGGAGTCATCAACTGCAAAACATTGGTGCAACTTCGTTTGGTTGGAAACAGGCTTGCTGGGAGCTTTCCTTCAGGATTGTGCAAGCTGGTGAATCTTTCTGCTATTGAGTTGGACCAGAACAAGTTTAGTGGGCCAATTCCACCAGAGATCGGAAATTGCCAAAAGTTGCAAAGGCTTCATATTGCAAACAATTACTTTGCATCTGGTTTGCCTAGAGAAATAGGTAATCTCTCTCAACTAGTGACTTTTAATATGTCCAGTAATATGCTTACTGGACGGATTCCACCTGAAATCGTTCACTGCAAGATGCTTCAACGACTTGATCTCAGCCATAACAGCTTTGTAGATTCTTTACCAAATGAACTGGGAACCCTTCTGCAGCTTGAGCTTCTCAAGCTCTCGGAAAATAAATTTTCTGGATATATACCTGCATCTTTAGGCAACCTCTCGCATCTGACAGAATTGCAGATGGGTGGCAACTTATTTTCTGGTGAGATACCTCTAGAGTTGGGTTATCTTTCAAGCTTACAAATTGCAATGAATCTCAGCTATAACAACCTCAGTGGAAGTATACCGCAAGAGCTTGGAAATCTTAATCTCCTTGAATTCCTCCTGCTAAATAACAATCATTTGAGTGGTGAAATCCCCAGTACATTTGAAAATCTGTCGAGTTTATTGGGATGCAACTTCTCATACAATGACCTTACTGGACCCTTACCATCTGTAACAGTGTTTCAGAATATGGCTGTCAGCAGTTTTGCTGGGAACAAAGGACTCTGTGGTGGACCTCTTGGTAAATGCGGTGGAAATCCATCTTCCGAATCTTTTCAACCTGTGGGAGATATGGCTACTGCTCGGGGTAGAATTATTACTATTGTTGCAGCTGTTGTTGGAGGTGTTTCTCTAATTCTCATAATGATTATTTTGTACTTCATCAGACGTCCAACCAAGATGGTTGTGTCCTCTCAAGATAATGAGATATCATCTCCGGATTCAAACGTCTATTTTCCACCAAAGGAGGGGTTCACCTTGCAAGATCTGGTTGAGGCCACCAACAATTTTCAAGATACTTATGTAATTGGAAGTGGAGCTTATGGAACAGTCTATAAGGCGGTTATGCATTCTGGAAAAACCATAGCTGTCAAAAAGCTAGCATCAAACAGGGAAGGGAACAGCATTGAAAACAGTTTTCGAGCAGAGATTTTAACTCTTGGAAAGATTAGGCATCGCAATATTGTGAAGCTTTATGGCTTTTGCTATCACCAAGGTTCTAATCTCCTTATTTATGAGTACATGGAAAGGGGCAGCTTGGGTGAACTACTTCATGGGTCTTCTTGTAGCTTGGAATGGCCAACACGGTTCACAGTTGCTCTTGGAGCTGCTGAAGGACTTGCTTACCTACATCATGACTGCAAACCAAGGATTATTCACCGTGATATTAAGTCCAATAATATTCTACTTGATGAGAATTTTGACGCTCATGTGGGCGATTTTGGTTTAGCTAAGGTGATTGACATGCCTCAATCTAAGTCAATGTCAGCAGTTGCAGGATCATATGGTTATATTGCTCCTGGTAAGATTCCTGTTTGGACCTTCAATATTCACTAAAATATTAATTGGATCATTGCTATGCTAAGAATGTTCACTATAGGATGGATTCTTTATTGGACTAAAAGAAGTATTATGTCTCTTCCATAAAGAACTTTTTCTTCCTTTCATTCTTATGCTTCTCATGATTTATCTTTTCAGTAAAGTTATAGGATTCTTGGGGCTTGTTCATGTTAAAGATGCAACATATGGCTGCTTCAATGTGATTTATAACAGATGCCATGGTCTAGATACGTAACTGATGCTAACCAATCTTATTTAGTCTTTTGAGTTGATTTTTCATTACTTAATGTTCTTAGTGATGCTCATACTTGTAGTTGACTTTTGGATCTCCAGTTAATATTGACAAGTCATGGGATCATTATTAGATTCATCATGGATCTGACTTAAGTGTAAAGCTTGAGAAATAAATGCATTCTGGAGGATTATTTGCCAACATGGTAGAGGTCAAGTTTTAGTAATCAAGTAGTTGAATTGGTAGAAAAACGCCAAAAATAGGTTGTTTATGGTTAAAGCATACTGGTCATTTGCCCTAGTTTTCTCACTGTTTTAAAATTTTGAAGAGCAATTTAATTCTTTATCCATCATGAGATCCTAGTTCACATCCCATTCTCATCTTCAGTGAAACACTTTGAGTTCATATGTAGGGCACTATGACCTTAAAATATCAATAGGGAAGCCAATTTTTTATTATGTTTGGCTTAGTAGCAAAGTACACAACTTTCTCTCTCTGGTTTATATTACTAACTTGTGCGTAATACGGTTTTCAATTTGGAATAGATTGCTTGGAAGTGATTGATAACATATTTCTTTTTAACGGCAGAATATGCATACACCATGAAGGTTACCGAAAAATGTGACATCTATAGCTATGGAGTTGTTCTATTGGAGTTGCTAACTGGAAGAACTCCTGTACAATCATTAGATCAAGGAGGCGATCTTGTTACTTTGGTGAAACATTATGTTCGGAACCACTCATTGACACCTGGGATACTTGATGCTCGGTTAAATCTCGAAGAGAAAAGTACTGTTGATCACATGATTCTTGTCTTAAAAATTGCTTTAATGTGCACAAGTATGAACCCTTCTGGTAGGCCATCAATGCGGGATGTTGTATCAATGCTTATTGAGTCTGACAAGCGAGAAGGGAAATTTATTTCTTCTCCAAGTTATGAAATTCCTCTCAAAGACAAAGATCATGCTTCGTGAAAGTAGGTGACAGTTTCCAACTACTTATTAACTCAGATATTTTTTGCTCTGATTCTTCCTCATAAATTATTTGCAATAGCAAGATGATAATAATACCCTGTAAAATTTCAAATATCATCTTTTAGTTTATGTGGGTAATTGATTTTGCCCTTAAATTCTGTATATCCCTCTACAACTAGTACAGTATAGTAACATTGTTGTACAGTTGATATTACCATCACAAATATATCTTGAAAATCCTCTAGTGCATTGAATTGGTTTACCGATGTTTCTCTTCAGCTTATGTATGTCTAACACTAAAATTGTTTCTTTGTCAAAGAGAAAATCACATAATCTTCCTTTAAACCTTTCAGCGTTTTGATTAAGTTGAATTATGTACTATTCAATTTGAAGGAAACTTTTAAGGAAGTTAGAGGAAATAAGAAATTATTTGAAAAAGAGTTCAAGCTTACCTTTCATTGTAAATCCCAGGATGATGATCTTGGTGAACAGATCGTTTTTATCAATTGGATTATGCTTTTCATTTCAAGAGAAACATTACAGGAAGAAGCACTCTATTTTATTGTTGCTTTGCTTAGCCGAGTGAGTTCACTTCCAGTGGCTCGATTCCCTTAAAGAAAGGAGGGGACTCACTACAAGAAATATAATTTGTCCCAAAGAAAAAAATGCCTCAGGAAACCTAATTTCTTGAAGCCAAATTGAGGGAAGTGATGAAATTTGATAGATTCGCGGAAATGAATTTGGTAATTCATGTACCATCAATATCGTACATAATTTTTGAAGTGCATTGAATTGGTTGAAGGATGATTAATTCTCTTCACCTTATTATGATGGCCTTTGAGCTTTCAAAATGTCAATTTAATTCTGAAATAATACATTGGAACCACAAAAATATAATTGAGCTCCTTTTATTAAACAACACAGTGCAGAGAGCCAAACTTTTATTAAAGCGGATGAAAAATTAAAAGCTTAACCTTCATTCCATTCATAACATATATTGTATTGCATAATTGTTTGATTGAACATGCATGGCCCACCTTGTCTTATAATCCACAAACAACGCTTTCCACATACATGATAATCCCTGGTTGACACAAATATATCAAACCAATACCATTCTGGTGTCCACTTCATTCTGCAGTAGAACTGAGTTGTTGCAAAGAAATCTGGGTGGAAAGAGAATTCATAGATGTTATTAAACGGAATAACCTGCTCGCCCAAGTCGTCTTCCTTGGATTTACAATGGACGGTGAGGTCTAAGCACGAGCTCAAATCGTTAGTGATCACCACTGCAACTTTGGGTAGTCGTAAACTGATGCCTCCGCTCTTGCATACGAGCAATCCCAGCAGCAGAAGTGCATGTATAATGGCATTTCTGGCGAATAAGCTCATATTTTTTTTTTTTTTTGGTTGTGACACAATTTGAGGTTTCAAGAGATTGTTACTCAAAGGAATGAGGCCATACAGAAAGGAGAAAATATTAACAAAACACTTTGATTCTTTGAATGCATTTATTATACTAACTCACCATCATTAAAACTATCTAAAAATGGAGAATGAAAATGCATCATGCAATTAATAATACTTAGATATTTTTAGGCGGAACCATTTACGCATACCCAAGATTTGTCGAAACGATTAGTTGGTACCTAAAAAGTTTTGAAACGAAAAATAGGTACCTTTCGTTATGTTCTGTTAGTGATTTTCGTTTGATAATAGTGAAAAGACTAGAATGCCCTTAAAAGTTTGATATTTTAGTTTTTTTATTAATTTAAAAATTTCTAAAAAACCCTCTAGGTTTGCTAATTTGACTAAATACCTCAATATATAAAAATTTTATAAAATAACAAAAACACCCCCGCCACCCGCAGTGCCAGATTCCTACAACCACTGCCGGGATCTGGTCGAAAGATTGCGTTACGACACAGACCTGTCGGATTTGTGTCGTAACGCGTAGATCTAACATTTTCTGGCAAGATCCGTGGTTGATCTGGCCGAAAAAGGCCAGATCTACGGCTAGATCTGGTCGTCGAGGTCGAAATCTAGTCAAAAATTGCGTTACGACACAGACCCGTCGGATCTGTGTTGTAACGTGTCGATTTGGCATTTTCCGGCCAGATCTGGCCGTCGAGGCTAGATCGACATGTTACGACACAGATCCGACGGGTCTGTGTCGTAACGCAATTTTTCTGCCAGCCGGGATCTAGTACTGCGGGTGGCAGGGGTGCTTTTGTTATTTTACAAAAAATTTATATATTGGGGTATTTAGTCAAATTAGCAAACCTAGGGGGTTTTTTAGAGATTTTTAAATTTATAAAAAACTAAAATATCAAACTTTTAAGGGCATTCTAGTCTTTTTAATATTATCAAACGAAAATCACTAACAAAACATGACGGAAGGTACCTATTTGTCGCTTCAAAACCTTTTGGGTATCAACTTGTCGTTTCGGCAAACCTTAGGTATGTCGTTTGGCCGATATTTTTATGCAGTTATCAAAGACTTCTTTATCTATATGCAATTATCTATTATATAATAATTTTTTACGGTTCCGACTTCCGACTTGAGCTAATAGGTTAAATTAATAATTTTGATAAATTAATAAAATAATACTTTTTTGGGAAACCTTACATAATTTTGTGTTTCATTCATATCATAAATAAATAATTTACTAATTGACTATGATATTTTATTAAAATGTGACTCTATTATTACTTGTTTTTCTTGAAATTTAAATCTTGTTGGATCTCATCTCTAAGTTTTCTTATTGCATCTAGAAGTTATGGGTTTGAATTCTTGAATTGCAATAAAACGTTATAAAGTTTTGTTGATGCTTTGAATCTTGTTGGATCACATCTCTAATTTAAATGTTTGTTCGTTGACTCTTAAATACACTATATAAATTAATAATTTATTAATTTATTGATTAATTAATACATCTTTTAATTAATAGAATTTATATGATTCTAAAGTTATTAATTTATAGAGGCTATACTGTATATATATAAAACAACAATTTTATATTGTTGAAATTCAAAAATGTCTTAACAGGGTTTGATTCAACCAACATTCTGGTTTCTTCCTTGTGATGAAAACCCCCATGAAATTGTACTTACTAATATAAATAAAGCAAAAGTAACATAAGTAAGAATATTTACTAACACAGGGTGTTTAGAGTAATTAAAATAGACATTTTATTTCATGAAAAAATTCATCCATGTTTTACACATGCATGTATTACATTATTGATCAATTCCACTGTTAACAAAAAGGATCATTTTTTGGCTGTTCAGGATGAACCATACATGGACCCTTCGTAACAGTACTCCAGCTGCAATGCCTACATTTATCCCTGTCCCGGTCGTAGAAATCGAACCAATGGACGATGCCGCTCCATTCTACTCTGCAGTAAAATAGGGTTCCCGTTTTGGAGCTCTTGCGGAACAAGGTTATTATCCTTGGATTTGCAATGAAGGTTTAGGGCAGACCCTGATTCTAAATTATTCGTAATATTAACATATACTCTTTTTTTGGGGGGTGGGAATTATTCCCCAAAACGTTTGGCATTTAAAGAATGAGAAACAGTAAAAGGCTTGTGAAAGGTTTCATGGCTTGTTAATTTGTGGAGTTTTATCCAATGGGGTTGAATTCTCGATTTGTAATAAAAAATTATAAAGTGTTATTGATGTTTTGAATCTTGTTGGATCTCATATCTAATTTAAACGTCAATAAATTATTAATTTATCGATTAATTAATGTTTTTTTTAATTAATAAAATTTATATGATTCCAAAATTATTGCATCTTTTATGCGATATTATTATTTTAACATAAACAAAAAGAAGCAATTCATGCATTTATTACATTATTGATCAATTCCAGTGATAACATTTAGGATGTTTTTTTGGGTCATCAGGATGAACCAAACATGGACCCTTTGTAATAATACTCCAGCTGCAATGCTTACATTAATAACTGTCCTGGTCGTAGAAATCGAGCCAATGGACGATGCTGTTCCATTCTACTCTGCAGTAAAATAGGGTTCCTCCCAAGAACCTTATACGAAAACTAAAGTAGAAGTTCTGCCCGTTTTGGAGCTCTTGCGAACCCAGGTCATCATCCTTGGATTTGCAATGAAGGTTTAGGGCAGACCCTGATTCTAATTATTCGTAAACCTATGAATGAGAAACAGTAAAAGACTTGTGAAAGGTTTCATGGCTTCTTAATTTGTGGAAGAATATTATATCGAAGCTGTTATTTATATTAATTTTTAAGGAATGACTTTAAGAGGGAATCTGGTTTTAATAGAAATTTTTTTATAAAAATAATTACCACGATAATTATGATAGAAAGAATTAAGAAAAAAAACATTATTTGGTCTTTAATGTGGTGATTCTTAACATAATTAATTATTGTATTTGTTAATGTTTGATTTTGACACCAATGACTTGCACGTGTAAAATGTTAAGCGGATTTAGAAGTTACACATGATATGAAAACGTGCAATGAAAGAATAAATTAAAGACAATTTTTAAAGTGGTTGGGATGCTAAAAAGCGAATCTTACGTCCACTATATTTGTATTGATGGATGATTACAGTCAAGTCGTAAGTAGCGAGCTGAGTTACAATCTAGGGAGAATTTAACTACAGAGAGAGAGAGTCTGCTCTTTGAAGATAAAAAATGAACGGATTCCGTAAATGAGAGAGAACCCCTTTATTTATAGTCGAGTGATTTAAGATAATAATCATGATTTTGCAGTCGGGTAGGTGTGGTACAATTCCTACCTTGCTTCCCATTGGCTGACCGTACAGGAGATATCCTTAAATCGCTTAGGGCTTGGACAGGTGGACAATTCTTAGTCACTCACAAGCCAACCTTTCACCTGCCACGCTGACGACAACCTTACTTCTTCCATCCTTGTGCGACGTGGTAGCATCTGGACAACACAAAACCTTCCTGAACTTTGATTGACCCTTGCTGTCATGAGCTTACACTTTTTAGTCATAACAATATTAATTGTTTTCTTTATTTAGAAACAAATATACGTAATTATGATTAAAATATTATATTTTAAATATATATAGAAAACATAAATACATCAAATATTTTCATCCATTATAGGAGAGATTATAGATTTACTCACATTTTTCTATTGATTACAGATAATATTTATATCCATAATCAGAAGATTGAGTATCATTATATTAATAACTTAACATTAACAAAGAGAAGTGAGTTTGTACGTATCACTTTAATAATCAGGAACGCCACTCGTAACAAATATATGCTTTATCAGCGGTAAGAGCCATACATGGACCATTTGATTTTATACTCCAGTTGCAATGCCTGCATTTATCATGGTCCTGGTTGTAAAAATTGAATGTATGGTTGGCGCCTTTCCATACAACTCTGCAGTGAAATAGGGTTCCTCCGAAAACCATTTTGCGAAATTTGAAAAGAAAGCTCGCCCCTTTTGTGAGCTCTTGCTGACCGAGGTCATCATTCTTGGATTTACAATGAAGGTTTAGAGTCAACCCTGATTTTAAATCATTGGTGATATTGACAAATACTTTGGGTGGAAAATTAATGGCGAAAACATTTGGCAATAGTAGAATGATAAACAAGAAAACGCTGCTGAAGGGACTCATAATTGTTTGTAGAGTTTTGTAGAATGCAAGAAAATTTAAAGGAAAGAGTTTGTTGCACAGTTGCAGGAAGTGGAAGAAATAACAGTAAAGATAACAAATGGAAGGCATGCATATATAAAAAGAAAAATGATATCCTTATAAAGACCCATATAAAGAGGGTTATAAAGTGACATCATCCAAAAATAAAAATAAAAAAACAAAAAAAAACGGAAAAAGAGAAAGAGAGATAAAGAGAGAAATCATGAAAATCAAGGGTAGGGATTGATTTTGTATGCCCCCTTTATATGTATCTTTCTAAAACTAGTATTGTCCATATAAAAATTGGAGAAGTTAACCAACGTATTAAACAGATCCCCTAAAAACATGAGAACTGAAGAAGAAAACTCTTCTCTTATTTTCAATCCATGCAACGGTTTAAACAGACCGATATCAGAAATCACATTGGACAGGGTGGACGGACACTGCCGGACAGGATTAAATTTTCTTCAGCGGACTAATTTTTTTATTAGATTGCTAAGAAGTGAGCAAAGGGAGATAATAAAAATTTCATCCTGAGATTTGGTTTAAGTAATACTTAATGGTTTCTTCCTTGTCAGAAACATTTTGTTCCCCCATGTTTCTTAATTACACAGATCAGACAGTAACCAAAACATTATTAAAAAATTTCTACGTTAGAGAAAGCTTCAAGACCGAAATTGTTATTTTCCCACCCAAAGGAGACCCTCCCGTAATGATATGGTTATCTTTTATGGTTCTCCTTTGGTACGATGAACAATTAATCAATGCGTTTGGTGATTCATTATTCAGGGAATTCAAGGAGACTAATTGATTTACAAAGTAACCCTGCAAATGCAAATCTCATTTTTAATGGCTGCAATGGAGGAGTTGAACTTTAACACTCTTTCCAATGTTTATTTTCCATACCTTAAACAATGACATTGATTTTGAAGTGTGCTTATAAGAAATTTTAACTCTTTTCCCCCCCTCCTTTTCGATAGAATAAACATCAATGTTATAAATAGAAAAACAGAATGACAAACTGTTTTGACTGTCTTTATGTTCATGTTCCTGGATCCAGTCAATAACTTGTACAAGTTATCCTTTGAAGTAAAGCATGCAAGTAGTCCAAAAACAAAAAGGAATTATGCACATTCATATACAGAGGCATGCACAGAGAGAGAGAGAGAGAGAGAGAGAGAGAGAGAGAGAGAGAGAACAGGAGCAAGAAATGACAAACAAGAGCTAATGGAATAACATGATAGATACGTAGGGTTAGCTTCCTGGCATGGCCAAAAATACACATTACCAAAACCAACAATTCATTCATCAACCCTCGCCGTTTTCGCTTGTCCCACTGTATAACATGAAATATCGATCAAAACCATTACAGAGGGATTTTCAGTAACAGCTTGAATTAAGACAACCAAGAATTCGATTTTAATTATATGTTGATGAGCGAGGTTTTGGCGGAATGTAAAAAGATGTACCACAATCAATTGGAGTATGCATAAGAGGATTCCATCTATCAAACACTATACGACCCCCTCGGCCAATTCTTCCGTGAAATTTATAAGTTGGTGCCGACGTGCCATTCTTGGCTGAAGTATCTGATGGTGGGACAATGCCTGCAGCAACTAACTTTTCTGGGACCAGAGGTTTCGTGAACAACAAAACTGGCTCAAGAGGATCCTGCATTTGACCCAAAAAAATAGTTTACATTCACTAGGATGCAGTTAACATTTCACAATACAAGAAGGGTGAAGCCCAGTCTCCTTTTTTTTTTTTTTTTTTTCCCAAATATATATACTGTCATTAGGTCAATGTTTAACTAGTATGAGACTGGCAAATATGAAATATGGCAACTATTAGTTGGGGCCTGCAAGTGTGGGGTACAGGCAGCAATTGAATAGGTAGAAAGGACTTTTTATATACCAATTTATGCAGCCATCCAAGTGGTGTATGTCGACGCCTGAACTCTTGCTTAATGTTTGCTGTTGGAACTGTAACCACGTTGGACTCTGTGTACGGTTGATTTTGAACTGCAGCAGGTCGCATACGCGGGCGGCTACTTGCAAGGTCATCTGAGTCCACCAATTCATCCTCGCTTGAAGCAAACTTGCAAGAAACAGGAGGAAACCCAGGAAGTGCCAAGCTATCCTCGAGAAGCTCAATTTCATGCTGAAAACACGACCCATGCATTAATTGATAACAAATACTAAATTGCATTACCACAAGGTGGCCCACCGAATGGAAAGGAAGTTTGAGAAAAAGGAAGGAAAGAGTCCCAAAAACTAAATAAATAAATAAATAAACTGGTCTCAGTCTTTAGATCAACAGGTTGTCCAAGTGAATAAATTCAGCGAAGTCTAAAAATATGCTATAAAGTCAGGAAACACAAGGGATATATTAGCTTATCATAAAGTGAATTTCATGCATAGGAAAAGGATTCCTTGCATCATGACCTACCATGACTTTTTCACCATAAAAGACCTTGTATCCCTATTACTATGGTCTAGTTAAAATGTCTCGTATATTCTTTATGATCGGTCCATAGCAGCAGCCATTTCCTAAGTCCTCAAACTTCATACTAAAATCCAAAGATGTTTTAGTGCATCTTCAACAACTAAGGAACCAAGGATTTTGCAATGTGACATCATACACTTACCTTGTACTTCACTTGCATCCTTTGGAGATTAACTTCACTCTCCAAGACATCTCTCTTTTTCTCTTCTCTCTACATACATACACATCCGAAGGCAATGAGCACTCCAAGTAAATAAAGAACATAAAAATTATTAATTACCAGATAAATATAGAATAAGCAAAGATAAATCCTAAAATTTTAACTAGAAAGATTACCTTAATCAAAGCCTCAAGTATAGTCTTTGCTTGGTCAAGGTTGCGTCTGACCTGAAAACAGTAATTCCAAAAGAAATTGTTTTAATTTCTAATGACAATAAAGAAAAATAATATGATGAGACAACTTTCCAAGATGATAATAGCAAATAAAGATATACATTAAACAAATATAACACATTCAATTAAAACCATAGCAAAATGATGGCAACAATTCACAGCACAGAAAAGAATAAAATAGAGATGTCGTTGTTTCAAATGGATACAGATCCACATGCCTCGTGCTTGAGAGACGTCTGTGCCGAGAAAGATAGTGCCTAACAAATAGTCACTTGTGCATCTTTGAAATTCATCAAAACTTTCCAAGCTGATGTTTCAGATGAGTCAAGCATAACTTTTAACATCACATCTCAGTCAGCAGAAGGTCAGATGAAGATATAGATCACTTAATTCTCTAAAATGTACACATCATATAATACTGACAACTTAAGACACATTCATCACATCAAACAGACCTGGAGTTCCTTTATTTCTTTGATATCTCACAAGATGCCCCTAAATGCTAAAATCCATCACCATACATTCTCAACTACAATTGGCATCTAATAGACCAGGGTAATGCCAAATGAAGACATCAGAATGACTTGATACATTCTAAACCATTAATGATCCTAAACCAGCAAATAGATTACAATTTTCTATTATTCCAAAATGCATCATGCAATAGTTTATCGACAATGTCAAACTATAAAGGTAAGCACAATGTACAATTTATCAGTCGGAAATGATTTCATTATAAGCAGTAAACTATTGCTTAATAAAACAGCAAAACAGAATATAGTCATAACAAAACTGGAAATAAAAAACTATATGGACCAAGAATGGGAGGGAAACATCATAGAGCATATAAATAAAAACACTCACCAGTTTGAGAAAACAACATACTACAAATTATCATTTGTCTCAAATTTTTCTAAGTGTTTCATGGAAATGCAAAATCAAAGGCAGTAGTCACAGTGAACATAGATGTAGACTTTTCAAAAAACCAAGCTTGTGGAAACAATTTTCTACAAATGGATTTAAGGGTATTTTTGAGTACTAAGTTCATAGTAGAGTCCAGGGATTGACAATAAACCAAGATATAGTGGTGCTCACCTGGCGAAGCTTTTCAAATGACTGCACATTATTTTCTCTCCTTTGCATCTACACAAGAGATTCGATAAGGTTAGGATAATTACCAACAATGCAGCTTAATAAAAAGCCAAATAAAAGAGAGAAAAGTTTTCATCAACAAGATCAAACAAGCAAAAGTAACTGTCACAGTCACAGTCACAGTCACCTACCCTTCTGGTATGGAGTCTGTGGGCTTTCTCCCTTGGCCTAAAGACATTGTATGGGTTGGTATCATTAACCGGCGGAGGAGGCTGTACAAAAAAAAAAAAAATGTAGCCAATGTTAAGATAGGTTGATCCATAGTGTGCAGTAGAAAAAAATTACAAGATAGAAAGATCCATGCACACAATACACACAAACACAAGGCATAACAACTGAATATACCCAAATAAAATTTTTGTGAATACAAAGTTCAGTTAATTTTCTTTTAACTTTTCTATTTGTTTTTATTCATTACCTCCAGATTTACAAGCTAATTACAAAAAGTTCATAGTCAAGCATACGATTGTCCATGGCCCATTCAAAATTAAGATCAATTTGTTGGTTTTGTGACTAGATTTTCCAAGCATTGATCATTA
Organism: Pistacia vera; assembly: GCF_008641045.1. NCBI lineage: Eukaryota > Viridiplantae > Streptophyta > Magnoliopsida > Sapindales > Anacardiaceae > Pistacia > Pistacia vera. The sequence goes on from NW_022196000.1 coordinate 74,926, forward strand.
AATATTAAGTTTGTAGAAGGCCTAGTGCTAGACTTGTTTAGCTGGCAGACTAAAAAAAATGATACTATATAGAGGGGAACCAACTGCACACACTGGGAGCAAAGTTAATATTTCAACGTAAATAAAAACTACAATAGAAAATCTATATAATTTGATGAAACAAGATATTTGAAACCAAGGTAATGACAATTCCATTGTACTTAATCCAAACAGTGGTCCATAGAAACTCTCTATACATAAACAAGTGACAATACTAACCTGCAAACGTCGCAATATAGGTTTCTGCCATCTTTCACGCTGCCCAAGAACAGAAGAAGAAAAAAAATTAAAGCATGTACACGTACTAGTAATACAGTATGAATTTGTTAACTTCGCTGGAATGAATATTCATCAGTTGATCAATCTAAGTGTCACGGTGTTAAATTTATGTATGTCATCTCTTACTAACCAAAACCTATAAAACTTGGAAGGAAAAGTAATAATTTCCACTGTTATATTTATTCTTATGATAAGATCATCTTGAATTTGTGATGCTCACCACATATGAAATGATTACACGAGGGCAATTGCACCTACAGTTACACCTATTTTTAGAAACTTTTATAGATTGAAATTTGGGCTTTGTTTTTAATAATACCTCCTTCCAAACGATGAAAACTAACTACAGCAAAATGTCAAAAATTTTGTCAGAATTTTCCCTTTCCTAAGCTCATGATTCCAAAGCCTTCTCAGCATGGTATTTTAAATCATACCTTGTCTTTCCAATAATTATAAACAGACTGGAAGACTGCAAATCTGATGGTCTGAGCTTGTAGTGCCTATCATTGAAAAGGGACAAAGAAGATTAGAATTACTAAAATATATTGTATATTCATCAAGTGATTCAACAAAGCAGCATTCTAATGGTAAACATCACTCAAAATGTTGTAAAGCACAATTGATCTTCTATTGCATCAAAAGTTCAAAACTGATGCATTATAAGTTCAAATAGAGAAGCAATACACTCAACTCAATGAATTAGATTATAAAAGCACTAAACAAGACACCAAAATTACTAGACCTACAGTAGAATTAAGTCTTAAGCTCTCTTTGAGTCTGCAGGTAGAGAAAACATGAAAATAAGACCATGCCAAAAAATGTGTAGACAAGAGGCAAATATCATGACATTGGAAGAGAACACAGTTTGCAAGTACTTTTTGCATGTCAAATGTCAACTTTTTTCTCTCTTTCTCATCTCTCTCTCTTTTATTATCTTTTTTTTTTCTTTTCGTAAATAGTACAGCATAATGACCTATGTTTTTTTATTAACCTGCAGATATATCCAGCCATCCTATATTTCATGGACAAACGGAATTCCATGTTTACTGATTTATATACTGTTCCTTAAATCTGTCTCCATTACTTCTCAACTTTAGGTTATGTAAACATAATCTAAGAACCTGTATCAAAATGTCCTGACTGTACTCTAGTTTATGTAATGTAGCTCCTCTTAATTAAATGGCCACATGGGACAGCCACAGAAAGAAAGACTTGTATAAAAAATCAGCTAAAAGGGAGGGACATCACCCCCCTGACAAGTAAACCTGTAATAAATCAGTAAGACTTTTGACTACTGTACCTTGGCCGCCACATTTGGAGTGCCACATTCTCTTAAAAGCAACAAACAACACTGATTTTGAAAACCACAATTCTAAGGGCTAAAATCTCAACGCCCCAGTCAATATTCAAAAAGGATCGACAAGTTTTTCATGTTGTGTTGGTTACTAATGGTGGTGAAGTATAGGCGAAAAAAGAAAGAGAGAAGGGACNCAAGATCAAACAAGCAAAAGTAACTGTCACAGTCACAGTCACAGTCACCTACCCTTCTGGTATGGAGTCTGTGGGCTTTCTCCCTTGGCCTAAAGACATTGTATGGGTTGGTATCATTAACCGGCGGAGGAGGCTGTACAAAAAAAAAAAAAAAAAATGTAGCCAATGTTAAGATAGGTTGATCCATAGTGTGCAGTAGAAAAAAATTACAAGATAGATAGATCCATGCACACAATACACACAAACACAAGGCATAACAACTGAATATACCCAAATAAAATTTTTGTGAATACAAAGTTCAGTTAATTTTCTTTTAACTTTTCTATTTGTTTTTATTCATTACCTCCAGATTTACAAGCTAATTACAAAAAGTTCATAGTCAAGCATACGATTGTCCATGGCCCATTCAAAATTAAGATCAATTTGTTGGTTTTGTGACTAGATTTTCCAAGCATTGATCATTAAATATTAAGTTTGTAGAAGGCCTAGTGCTAGACTTGTTTAGCTGGCAGACTAAAAAAAATGATACTATATAGAGGGGAACCAACTGCACACACTGGGAGCAAAGTTAATATTTCAACGTAAATGAAAACTACAATAGAAAATCTATATAATTTGATGAAACAAGATATTTGAAACCAAGGTAATGACAATTCCATTGTACTTAATCCAAACAGTGGTCCATAGAAACTCTCTATACATAAACAAGTGACAATACTAACCTGCAAACGTCGCAATATAGGTTTCTGCCATCTTTCACGCTGCCCAAGAACAGAAGAAGAATAAAAATTAAAGCATGTACACGTACTAGTAATACAGTATGAATTTGTTAACTTCGCTGGAATGAATATTCATCAGTTGATCAATCTAAGTGTCACGGTGTTAAATTTATGTATGTCATCTCTTACTAACCAAAACCTATAAAACTTGGAAGGAAAAGTAATAATTTCCACTGTTATATTTATTCTTATGATAAGATCATCTTGAATTTGTGATGCTCACCACATATGAAATGATTACACGAGGGCAATTGCACCTACAGTTACACCTATTTTTAGAAACTTTTATAGATTGAAATTTGGGCTTTGTTTTTAATAATACCTCCTTCCAAACGATGAAAACTAACTACAGCAAAATGTCAAAAATTTTGTCAGAATTTTCCCTTTCCTAAGCTCATGATTCCAAAGCCTTCTCAGCATGGTATTTTAAATCATACCTTGTCTTTCCAATAATTATAAACAGACTGGAAGACTGCAAATCTGATGGTCTGAGCTTGTAGTGCCTATCATTGAAAAGGGACAAAGAAGATTAGAATTACTAAAATATATTGTATATTCATCAAGTGATTCAACAAAGCAGCATTCTAATGGTAAACATCACTCAAAATGTTGTAAAGCACAATTGATCTTCTATTGCATCAAAAGTTCAAAACTGATGCATTATAAGTTCAAATAGAGAAGCAATACACTCAACTCAATGAATTAGATTATAAAAGCACTAAACAAGACACCAAAATTACTAGACCTACAGTAGAATTAAGTCTTAAGCTCTCTTTGAGTCTGCAGGTAGAGAAAACATGAAAATAAGACCATGCCAAAAAATGTGTAGACAAGAGGCAAATATCATGACATTGGAAGAGAACACAGTTTGCAAGTACTTTTTGCATGTCAAATGTCAACTTTTTTCTCTCTTTCTCATCTCTCTCTCTTTTATTATCTTTTTTTTTTCTTTTCGTAAATAGTACAGCATAATGACCTATGTTTTTTTATTAACCTGCAGATATATCCAGCCATCCTATATTTCATGGACAAACGGAATTCCATGTTTACTGATTTATATACTGTTCCTTAAATCTGTCTCCATTACTTCTCAACTTTAGGTTATGTAAACATAATCTAAGAACCTGTATCAAAATGTCCTGACTGTACTCTAGTTTATGTAATGTAGCTCCTCTTAATTAAATGGCCACATGGGACAGCCACAGAAAGAAAGACTTGTATAAAAAATCAGCTAAAAGGGAGGGACATCACCCCCCTGACAAGTAAACCTGTAATAAATCAGTAAGACTTTTGACTACTGTACCTTGGCCGCCACATTTGGAGTGCCACATTCTCTTAAAAGCAACAAACAACACTGATTTTGAAAACCACAATTCTAAGGGCTAAAATCTCAACGCCCCAGTCAATATTCAAAAAGGATCAACAAGTTTTTCATGTTGTGTTGGTTACTAATGGTGGTGAAGTATAGGCGAAAAAAGAAAGAGAGAAGGGACCGTTGTAAAAATAGACTTCAAAAAAGCCTAGACCTCATTGACAAGGACTTTCTTGACTGCCCTTCAAACCAAGCCTTTGGGGTGAAATGGACAAGGTGGATAAAGTGCTGTCTACTGACTATAAAATTTTCTATTATCATTAGTGATCGTTCAAGGAGCTTATCTTAAATTAAATTGAGGAGTCCAATCTTCAATTTACCAACAACACTCTTTTCTTTTCATGGGAGAGAAGGCCAAGATTTTTAGGTGCAAGGAAATTCAGTTTTGGGATGGCAAAAGAAAATTAATTGAGGTGTCCCATCTTCAATTTACCAATGACACTCTTTTCTTTTCGTGGGAGAAAAGGCCAAAAATTTTAGGAGCAAGGAAATTCAGTTTTGGGATAGAAAAAGAAAATTAAATTGTCGTGTCCCTACATTCAAGTCCTTCAATGCTTTAGAGATAAGAAATGGCAGGGAGTATCACCCTTGGAGGATAAATGGCTTGGGAGTTTTAGGAGGATTTTAGCTCTAGAGATAAGAAATCAATTTTGCCTTCTTCATAGATTGAATCTCAATAGAAGAGTCACTATTTATGCCTCTTTTGACACTTCTTCCCTTGGGAGCTTATCTTAAACCTCAAAAGGAGATTGAAAGGGAGAGAGGTTAAAGAATTCACTGATTTTTTGTGGCTGCTCAATAATGTTTCCATTAATTAGTTGAGAGAAGACATGTAAACAGAAGCTTGACTTTATGTGAAGAAAATCCTCTAGTTGATTTCAAATAGAAACATTCACATTGGAAGGCAAATTCTCCTAGAATTCTAGGGCTTGAACGAACTTTCAAGTAAAACACGATACAATAGTGTTGGGATCCCACATTGAAAGGGAAAAGGGTGGGCATGTGGGTTATAAAGGCTTGGGCACCCTCCCTTGGCAAGCCGGTTTTCCAAGGAGAGTTCTACCCAAGCCCATGAAAGACCCATGGCCCAGCCCAAATTGTTGAGTTATTGGAGTGGGTTTCTATCAAATAGACACTATCCAATTAAAGTAACGTCAAATATACCTCTACCCACACAAATGTTATGTGCAAAAATGATACAAAGTTCTGTGACTATCCAATGGCTTTTCTATTATGGGCTTAAGTTTGTAGAGAAACCAATCTTCAATGAGTTACACCTAGATCTTGTTCCGATTTACTCATGGAAAATTTCTCTTTCTTGGAAAAAGGAAATAAGGCCAAGATTCCCAAAAAAAGTAGTTCTTAATCTACTCTTGGTGATTTGGGGGGAAAGAAATAATAAGATTAATGAAGACTCTGGAGGAGAAATTAGTATTTTAAGCGAGAAATACAAGCTTGTAAACTCTTGGACCCTACATAGATGGGTTCTTTTTGTTGTAGTGGATACCTTATCAACTGTTTGCTTTTTACAAGTAAAATAAATCTTTCTGTTTCTAATAAAAAAAAGTATGTGGAAAATTTCTTCCTAGTCTAAATTTTGATATCTTTCAAGAAGGAACAAGAATTTTTACCTTTTAATAAACGCAAAACTAAGTATCACTCAATGTTTTCTAGGGTAACAGCATGACACATGTAATCAATTCGTTTATATATTTGGATCAACAATTACATGCAAATTATAATTATATTAAGTTATGCACAAAGTGAGAGTAACTGGCATCAAAAACTGAAATGGGTAAGAATCCAAACAATGCAAACAAAGTTTCACCTCAATAGCAACATCTAGTTGTAGAAGTACAGGAATGGGCGAACCAAGAGTAGGTGTTATAAGTCCAGCTCTTTCCCGAGCTTTATGATCCAACACCTCCAACTTAAAAAGAAGAATCTCAAATCTGCAGTTCATGCATAAAACAAGAGAAGAAAATCCTATATAAATTGGGCCAACTGAAAACAAATAAGCTTTTCAAGATCATTTTTTAATACAGTGGCATCAGAGAGCATAAATTCTATCTGCTTTAATATCCCTCATAAAAATCACAATAAGAAAACGATAGAAGACAAATATCATGAATTACTTTTCAGGTGTAAGAATTTTTCGGTCTTTATTGAATTCATAGAGCCAATCCTCGTCCTCATTGTCTAAGTCATATTCAACAAACTCCCCAATCTCAGCCCGAGCTGCCAATGTCGATAATTGAAACTGAAGTATGTAAGTTATGTTTATCTAAATAATCTTGAAAGATAAGAGAAAATAAAAATCAACAAACCTCCTCTTGCACGTAAATAAGAATTGGGCTGAGCAAACGTCTGAGAGTAGTCTCGCTCATAAGTATCAACTACCACAAACTGAGGCGTTGGTATTTCAGAAGCTGATTTCTTGGTAGGGGCTTGATGGACCTGGTAGACATAATAAATCACTAGTGAAAACAACAAAATGGCACACTGCTAAGTTTCCTCACATGTTAGGAAGTACCTCTGGGGTGTCATGGTCTGTAAAAGAAGAGTTGAGACGGAGGAGGTGGGAGTTGCGTGTGGTGGTGGCAGAAGTATTATTGGTATTACCACTTGTACTGGTACTAGTAGGAGGAGGTGTAGTATCATTGTTGTCGTCTTCAAAATCTTTTACTGATTTGACAATGGGCAGTTTCTTGTGTATGTCTAAAGGCCGCGGCCGAATTGATAGCCTACTCATTCTTAACTTCAATTATTCTCCCTCATCTGATTTTAAGTCCACGGACTCAAAGAGCCAAAACAAGCGCAATCCTACATGGATAAAAAATACAGCATTAATTAAACAACAAGAACAACAGAACATAAATAAGAGGGAATTTTGGGATAACACTGTAAGAATTCTAATAACTAGTAAAATTTTGGTTTCATTCTACTAATCCATAATTCAACCAATGATTACATCACAACTAACCCAGCTCATCTTATTTGAAAATTTGCACTACCTTCCAATTGGGCTATTAAATTTCCAGCATTGAACCCTAACTCTACCTTTTAATAAATCACATCTTCATGAAAAGCCGCGCAACAAAATTTAACACTAAGAGATTCATCTTACTGTGGTTTTCATGAGCTTTTTCGCCATAAAAAACAGTCAAAATTCCATATATCAAATATAAAATAAAATAGAAAAAAACTTGCCTGGGATTATGGAATGGCTCGACTCGGAGACTGAAACGAGCGTTTTGGTGATGCTAAGCTCTTCGACACTGAGAATTTAGCGGAGAATTATGATGATTTAACGTTTTGGGCTCAAGGATTCGTACCTGCAATGGAAATTAGGGTTTCTACTTTGAAGCTTTACTTTTGTTTTTCTTTCCTTTTTTTTTTTTTAGTTTTAGTTTTTTTTCACTTTTTAATGGGCACGGAGCTCCATATTGAGTTGGTGCGTGCCTTCGGGCTAGATTTATTTTGGGAGCTCCGTATCCAGTGCCAGTAGGTGTGGGCCTTGAGGTTGGATTTATTTTGGGCTTAGAATTGGAAAACCAAAAAACGGGGTTCCTATCCTGTTAGATCCACAGTATTTTAATAATTGGTTATTTCGTTACATTTTAAGATCGATTAATATTAAATATACTCATAATTAATTAATTAATTATAAAAGTAATAGGGTCCATTTGGCACACTCTTTTCCACTTTCCTATTTGCTAATCCTAAAAAAAACAAAATGCATTTGGTTTAACATTCTTCAAAATCTAATCATATTCTAGTCAACTCAAAACATTAACAATTACTTTCTCAAAAAATTAAAAGTTTTAAAATTAATAAAAACACCCTCATCCACTAGGGATGACATAAAACCTGGCCCTAGAGGACTTTCTCTCATTGTTTTAAAACCCCAGACAGCCCCGACCGGTTTACGGGACCGATAGCTTCAATGGGCCAGGTTTAACTTTTCCGATTCACCCCAACACCCTAAGATTTGGGTGAGGATGACGGCACAACAATCGACGGCCGGAAGGTTATGGCTTTTGAAGACTAAGGTTCGGTGAATGCAATGGTGGTGGCGGCGGTGATTTCGGTGAGTAAATCGACCGAAATCGAAGAAATCTGGCAGCGGCAACAATGGGATTTTTCAGGTGATTGGCGAGGCTAACGGGGGTGGGGTGAGGTGGGTTTTGGTAGGAGGAAAAGGGGAGTAATTCCTGGGTGATGGAGAGGTTTGTTAGCGTCGGCGTGGATGAGATCTGACCTGGAATAACCATGCCGGGTCGGTGAGATCTGGCCAAAATCGAATCTATTTCGGCCAGATCTTGGGTAGATTTTAATGGAAATGGGCTCAGGGGAAGATTGGGGTTGCATCTGGGGTGTGCCACTGCCGATCAGTGGCGATCAATTTTCAGTTGGGGTGTGTTTGATAAAGTTCAAAGTAGGGGACTTGCAGGGAATTTTTAGGGGTGTATTTGTTGAGTTTAAATTTTTTGTCAACTGGTCAACCCGGGACCTGGAAAATTTGCCAATTTCACCCCGGGTTGGGTTTTAAAACATTGCTTGCCCTGACCAGGCCCGAACATGGTGGAGGTTCTCCAAATCATTTGGGATTTGGGCAGGGGGGCCAAAATTAGTCTAGGAATTTAGGGACGGGCCAAGGCAGGGATAGGTCTTGCCTCACTCTACCGGCCCGGCCCCGTTTTGTCCCACCCTAAAATCCCCAGCCAGCCTAGTCCGTTATATATAATATATATATAAAATTAAAAATCAACAAAATATATACCTATATTAATATTTAATATTTGAAAATTATATTAATTATACAATAACAAATTATAATTGTCTAAGTATTTATTAAATCTTATACAAATAGATAATAAATAAAACTAGATTAAATATAATAAACATTATAAATATTTGTAAAACATAATAACTTCTCTCTTCTCTCTCTCTCTCTCTCTCTCTCTCTCTCTCTCTCTCTCTCTCTCTCTCTCTCTCTCTCTATATATAATATATTAATATTAATATATATTATATATATATATATATTAATATATATATATATTTATATATATGTTAATCCTATGAACAAAAATTATACATTTGATATTATACATTTTACATTGTACATATACATATATATGGATATAGTATATGTATTATCATACATTAAATATATATATATAATTTAATAATATATAATGTAAGTTTAATTTATATTATGGTATATTCATATAATTATTATACATATACAATATGTTATAAAAACAAAATTATTAATATATATAATATTATGTATTATTCGTAATCATATATCATATGTTAATACTTATTATTAATATAATAATATACATAATTTAACTGTTAATATGTAATATATTTATATTATGTTATAGTATATAATTATCATTTTGATATTTGGATATTATAATCATTAACCAAGGGCGGAATCAACATTGTTGAAGGTGAGCATTAACAAAAAAATACTAAGACCATCTCAAACATTGCACCAATTTGGTGCAAAATTGCACCAAATTGGTGCAAAATTTGGTGCAAAACACTATTCCATCTCCAACCACAACACCAAATATTGCACCAAAAAGAATATTCTTTAGAATATTCTTTTTTTTTTTTTTTGTATAATCAACAATTAATCTATTTACTCATTATTTTTGTATATATTAATTAAATATTGGGAATGATATTTTTATTAAATAATATTTTTTGAAAATTACTAATTTAATAGAATTAAGCATTTATTTAATCAATAAACTTACATTTAATATAGAAAACATTACATCTAATATAAATGATACAAAAAAAAAAAAAAAAAACAAAAAAAAAAAAAACAACAACAACACAAGGTAAAATCCATATTGATAGTAATTTAATTTTCCAAATTAGTAGTTCTTCCCACAATAGATAAAGAAGAAAATATTGGGGGTAGTTCAGCTCAACGACCCATTGGGGTGAAGAAAGCAAAATTAAAAGGAAAAATGATAAAGAAGTTTTAAACAGTTTTGCAACTATTCAAGAAGAGAATCGACAGCTCGCTGCTATTTTCAATCAGGGCAACTCAGCTAGGACACCAAATTATGAAATCCAAATGAAAAAATTGGCTTGGCAGAATATCGAGAAGATAACAAAATTTTATTTAAGGATTGAATCTATAACCGATCCAAGTACAGAGTTTTTTCAAAATGAGCAATTAAGATTATGCAAAAAAGAGTCAACAACAAGGTCAAGGATCTCAAAATAACTCAAATTCTTTTCAATATTTTGATGATCTTACTGGATCCGAAACTAATCTACCGAATACTAAATCGTTATTTTAGTTTATGTTGATTTTTCTTAATTTTGTGTTTTTAAATAGTGTTAATTTTATTTTGTAGTTGTAGTTTATTTGCATGAATAAAGTCTATTTTTTATTTGTCATCATTTTTAAATATATCATTATTATAAATAATAATCAATTAAATTAAATACAAATACTAAAATTAGTATGATTTTTGGTGTAAAATTTAATACTCAAATTAACTTAACAAATAAAAAAAAAAATCAAAATTAAAAAAAAAAAAAATATTTTTTTATTATGCTACAGTGCTGCGCCATTTTGGCGCAGTGCTACAGTGCCGCGCCAAATTTGGTGCGGCACTGTAGCACTGCGCCAAAATGGCGCAGTGTTTGGTGTGGGTTGGAGTACCAACCCACGCCAAATTGGTGTTTTTTGCGCCAATTTGGCGTGGGTTAGAGATGCTCTAATATGTACAATTTCTGGATTTTCGCCTTCCTAACAGAAATATTAATGTGTAATTAGTTTTTATTTTGGTCTAGTCTAACAAATTTTTTTGGATGCTATAGATCATTATAAATTTTTTAATCATTATAAATTAGTCCTTGTGGACTTGTCATTTATAAATTAAATGATTTAATCATTATTTCAAATTTAAAATTCCATATTTATTATGTAATTACCATTTGCCCTTGTTATGTTTTCATAATAACAATTTTGCCTTCATTTAAAAAACAAATTATGCCCAAATCCATAACTCAATCAACTCAACTCATGATGGAATAATGGATTCAAAGTTTGAAAGTTGAAACCCTAAATCTCTTATCTAGTTAAAATGATGTCGCCTGGTCCACCTCTTCATCGTCAAACCTTCATCGCAATATCATCGCCTCCATCGATTCCGGCCTCCACATTTCATTGTTGGCTCTTCTCTTCTTTCTCCAGCCTTTTGCGTCAAGATTCAAGAAAAAGAGGTTTGTTTCCTTAAAAGTTTGGGCTTTCATTAGTTTTGGTTCGTTAAGTGAAGATTTTAGTGCATTAGATTAATTGATTGATTATGCGCTACAGTTATGCTTGAAGATTTTATGTGGGGTTTAAGGGTTTAGATTGATTGAGTTATGATTGAAGTTTTTAGGGGTTTAAGGGTTAAGATTGGTTCGTGTGATTAAAGATATTATGTGCTTGAAGTTATATTTGCAGTTTAGATTGCACCTGCTGTAGTGTGCAAACTGCAAGCAGTTTGCATTAACTTGTTATGCAGTTTGCTTGTGCAAAGTGCAAATTGTACAATAAACAAACGCAGTACTGTAGTGCAGCTTGGCAAGCAACCGCCTAAGGTGTAAACATAAACTACACTGCAGTTCGCTCGAAAACTTTGCACATGCAAACTGCACAATAGATGCAAAAGCAAACTGCAGTTCGCACTTTTTTTAACATGTTTATTTTTTGCAATTGCAATTTTTTTTAACAAATGTGTAAACTGTTGTAGGGGTTTTTTTGCAGTTATTTTTTTAACATGTTTATTCTTTTGGGGTGTCTTGGAGGATATTGATATGTTACATTACACCATGTCAACATTGACCAAAAGAAGGGGTTTAAAAGAGGATGTGAATCGATCTTCTGAGGCATCCAAAAAAGTATCTATTGCGAGTTCCCACATAAATATTCCACTTGATGGAATGACCAAGAACCATCTCCAGTTCAGGGAACTGGATACCAATCACGACCGATACCCCTGGTTCAACCCTTCCCCCATTTCCCCAATAGGAAACTTATGTTTTTGGAACTAGAATGCCTAGGTCAGTTGTATGGCAACATTTCTAAAAAGTCTTAGTTGATGGGAAGGAAAGGTGGAGTGTACTACTATCACCGACAGCTCATTGGTGGTTCTAAAAATGGAACAAGGCATTTGTATGATCATTATAAAATTTGTGCAAGGCGAAAGAACAAGATGTATCACAAATGATGCTTGCGGGATGCAAAGACAAGATTCCAAAAAGACATTACAATTACTTTAGATCAAAAGGTGGGGAGAGAAATCTTGCAAATATGATTATCTCATGAGTATCCATTGAGCATGGTTGACAATATGGGGTTTTTGAAAATTCTGCAACACTATTTCACCTCCTTTAATATCATCTCTAGGAGAACTATTAAGAGGAGGAATTATGAAGATGTATGAGTTCAGAAGGAGAAGTCCATGAAAATTTTAGGCAAGAACCGGAGTAGAGTAGCCATCACTACTGATGTGGGTGCTAGCAACTAGAACAAAGGATATATGACCATCACAATGCACTTTATCGATGAAATTGGGTCTTACATACGACTTTTAAGGTATTATGTTTTAATTTTTATGTTTCATTATTTATTTTTGTAAATTTTTAAGATAAATTAAAATATAATTATCTACAATTTATATTGTATGTTTGTACATGTGTGTTGCCCACATACTAGAGATGTGCTTTTGGCGTTGATGGACTACTTTTATGAGTGGAATATGATTCGAAGCTATCCCTATTGATGGTTGACAATGCTCCACCAATGTGTGGTTGTCCAAGTATTTTAGGTGAGCTTCAACGTTCCACTTTATATTACATGGTGAATTTTCATATGCATTGTTGTGCGCATATTCTCAATTTGGATGTTCAAGATGGCTTATCAGTTAGTGAGTAGCAATATCCAAATTCATGAAACTGTTTCCATTGGACGACATCGCCTAAAAGGGAGCAAAAAATTGTGGAAATGGCACGTCATGCAGGCATTCAAGCACAAAGAAGTTAGGTCTTGATTGTAAGACACGTTGGAATTCAATGTATTTGATGCTTCAAACAACTTTCATTTATAAAGGGGTAGTTTAGGCATTTTAAAGTGTCAAGCTCAAAATTTAGATGTTTACCAAGTGATGAGAATGGGAGTTTGCAGAAAATATCAGTGAGAAGCTTGAAATATTTATGATACCACACTCGTATTCACAACGACAAAAAAACCCTCTACCAATCTTATTTTCCCAAGATTTGTGAAATTAGACTTTATGTGACTGAAATGCTAATAGACAAGGATGATTTGGTAAGAAAGATGGCGACTTAGATGGATGAAAAGTTAAAAAGTATTGGAGTGTGATCATGGTGTCATGTGGATTGCAAGGTTTTAGACCCTAGGTTTAAAACAAAGTTGTTAGATTTTTTTTCCTTTGCTCTATGGAAATGATGGTGTAGATGAGATTATAAGGATCGTGAGATTATGTAATGATTTGTATTTTCAGTATGAGAGTAACCGCTGAGGCTGTCAAACACATTAATCTTATAGTTTAACTGTATCCTCTCGTAGCTTTCTCAGGCTGAGTTTGAAAGGATGGGGGTAATGGCTAGTTTGGATAAATTTTTGTAGGAAGAATCTAGTATTGACCAAGAAAAGTTTGAGTTGGATTCTTACTTAGAGGAAAAAAAAAATTCTGAGAACTCCAGACTTTGATTTATTGACTTGGTGGAGGACATTTGGGTCCAAATATCCTATCCTACAAAGGATTGCTCGAGATATCCTAGCTGTTCGTGTCCATCGTTGCTTCTGAGTTCGCATTTAGCATGCTGGCAACATAGTGAGTCCACATCGCAATAGGCTTCATTCTGATACAATAGAGGCATTGATGTGTTTACGAAATTGGTAATGGGCTGACATCAAAAGTAATCAAAAAGAAATTTTTTTCTACATTAAAAATTAAAAAAACCTATAACATATGCTAGTTGTTAATGTTTATTTTTACTGTTATGTTGGCCTAGGGCTAAGATATGGTTCTCAATTTATGATGACAGTGATGTAGACGATCAGGTATTATAGATTTGTATTTTGTAATATATTATTTCTTCCTTCTTTAGTCATTTGTATGATAGTTAAAATTTGTGTCCATGTTACTTAAATATCTCTAATTTATTTTTCACTTGTTTGGAGGAAATCAAAGTGGTATAATTTGATGAATGGATACTTTTGGTGAAAAGCTTTGCGATTCATATGTGCCAGGTTTATTTCTCCATATTTTAATTGTATGCAATTTAATATGGTTTAAATTTTTTGTTTGTTTGTAATAATCTAAAATTTGTCTATAGGTTGTTTATGGGCTACACATGGAAATGGAATGTTAGGTGCTATTTGCTGTGGTCTAGCCGTCTGGGTGTTACTCTTGAATATCGAATCTTGATAGTGTGATGCATTGAATCTACTGATGTGGATTGTGGGGGTCTTTTTGGTAGTTTGGCAGCTCATGTTTTGCATCTTTTGATTATATATATGTCATATATCAATTCAGTATGATGATCTTTATATTTAATATGTACATTATAGATTTAATTTCTTTTTGGATGGTATATTATAATTTGGAGAAAATGGTAATAAGGTAGGATCAAGAAGACAAAAGACACAAAAACCCCAAACGGGGAATTCGAGGAATCCTCGAATTCCCCGTTTGGAGATCGGGCTTCATTCGGGGATTCTCGGAATGGGCTACAGGCCAGGACTGGGGAATCCCCTTGAGCTTTTGGGCCAAGGCTAGAGACAGGGGTCCCTAGCCCGGCCCGGCCCGGCCCAGTCCAGTCCATGCTCATCCCTACCACCCACCCAAGCCACTATCACCCGCCAACAGCCACTGTCGCTATCAGCTGCAGTCGGCCACTGACATCGTAACAATGCATGACCGATTGGATCTGGCTGGTCGTACGCCAATCTGTCTATTTTCGGCTAAATCCACCATGGATCTGGCCGTTGATGACGACCAAGATTTGGCTGCCGATGACGGCTAGATCTGTGGCCGTAGATCTGGTCAGATCGACGCACGACCGACCAGATCTAGCTGGTCGTGTGCCATTCTGGTAGATTCCAGTCACCTTCTGGCGGTGATGGCCGATTGCCGACAATATGTGGGTGGATGTAAGTGTTTTTGTCAATTTATAAACTTTTATTATAGGGGGTATGAGGGGTGTTTAGTTAAATTAACAAACCTATGGGGTTAAAATAATCTAAATATTTTCAGAAAATATTTTTCAAAAATATACAAAAAACTTCTCAAAATCCTATCCCATCTTCTAAGAATGCTATTTTGAAAAACTAACTAAACGGAGCCTTAAATATTTATAATAATGATTTTAATACTTTCACCAGAAACTTATATAATTTGAGGGGGGGTTTTAATAATCTAGGATTTTTTTTTTTTTAAATTTTAAGGATATATAATAATTTAATATTAATCAACCTCATAGGAGGTATATAAATATAAAAAAAAATATTAAATTGTAAAAAAGACAAAAATAATGAGATGAAGAAAAGAAAATTAAAGAGTCTTGAATCTAATATTTAAGTACATTTGAATCAGTATGTAATCACTTAGAAATAGAATTATAAACCATCAAAACCCAAAAAAATTTTCATTTCACATTTTAATACTAATTTTTATATGAGTATCGGATGAAATATTAGATTGCGTTTGCTACGGCTCCGTTTGGTTCATTATTCTGATAGTTTTTAGAATAATCTTTTGAAAAAAGTTAAATTGGGTGGGTATTACGATGTATGATTTAGAAATTAACAAAAATATCCCCTATGTTTGTTTATTTACTAAACACCCCTATAATAAAATATTAAAAGTTAACAAAAACACCCTCAACCCACCCATTAAATACGGGCAACCGGCCACCACCGTCGGAGGGTGGCCAGAGTGTTTTTGCAATTTCTAAAAAAACTATTTGGGAGTGTTTATTTAAATTAACAAATTTAGGAGGTTTAAAAGAAATTAAAAAATATAGAATAATATTTTAGGAATAATAACATTTTACTGTTTAACTTTTTTGGGAATACTAATAATAGTATTCCCAAAAGCGAAACAAACAGAGTCTACTTTTTTTAAATAGCATTTCTAAAATCCTATCCTGAATATGATAGGATAAGATTCTGAAAATGTGTTTGGTACATCATTGAAAAACATTTTTTTAAAATATTTAGATTATTTTTAACCCCTTATATTTGTTAATTTAGTTAACACACACCCTTCCAAAATAAAAGTTTATAAATTAATAAAAATACCCTCACCCACAATAAAAGTTTATAAATTAATAAAAACACCCTCACCCACCCAATCGACTACCGACCACCAGACCCACCACTATCGGACAGTGGTTGCTAGTCTTTGGAATGGCGCACAACTTGCTGGATGGCGAGTCGTGTGCTGATCTTGCCTTTTCTGGCCATCTATCGTGGATCTGGCCAGAAAGGTCTAATCTACGACCAGAATTTAGGCAAGATCGACGCACGACTGGCCAGATCCAGCCTGTCATGCACCTTTACGATAACAGCAGCTGGCAGCGACGACAATGGCTGCTAGCGAGTGATAGTGGCTTGGGTGGGTGAGGGTGTTTTTGTCAATTTTAAAACTTTTATTGAGAAATAATTGTTAATGTTTTGAGTTGAATAGAATATGATTAGATTTTAAAGGATATTAAAACAAACACATTTTTTATTTTTTAGGATAGGATAGTGTTAAATAACAAAACAAACACAGCCTTAGTTTTTATACGAGTTATATGAAGGGTAAATCGTGTTAATCCTTAGTTTTTTAATAGTTGTCATATTTTTTTTATTATTATTATTATCTTCATTAATTTATAATTGTATTGTTTATGTTCTTGAGAAAAAATAATAATAAAGAACATTGATTTTGTTGTGACTTGAAGTCTCACATCGCTCATGTGTAAGGATTGTTGAGTGTTTAATTAGAGCTAATAGCCTATACCTAGTAGACACATTTGAGGCTTGAAGCCTAAGAACAAAATCATTAGGCCTTGTAGTATCAAAGTGGACAACATTTGTTGAGCTCTTTATAACACGTTATCGATACAATTGCGATGAGGTGTGTTGTGACCTAAACTCTCACATCGCTCTCCTATGAGAATTAGGGCTCATAGACCTATACTCTGCATATGCGTTTTGGGATTGAATACCGTGAAACTCTGTATTGTCAAAGCAAACAAAATCTGTTGAGCTATTTACAACATGTTATCAATACTATTTCATGTTTTAACAAGCCTAATAGACCTATTCTTAGTAGATGCGTTTTGGGCTTGAAGCTCAAAAACAAGACCGTAAGGCTTTATAGTGCCAAAGCGGACAACATATACTAACCTATTTACAACAAATTTGACATTTACTTACGAAATTCATTACTCATTCTATAAAGCAATTAGAAATCATCTCAATCATTTAACCATATAACAAGCAAAGAAATAAAAACTTTAACGGAAAAATTGAACTCAACCAAACAATAATTCAATCATAAAATTTTATTCCACTTACATTAACATTTCACCTTGATTGCCTTCAACTTCAATTGGTACTGAAATTTTTTAATTCACGAGTGAAACTCTCCTTGTTATTACTAATTATTCCAAATATAGCAAATCTTATAATTCATTTCTCGATTAAACATACATGGACCTTTTCTTGTAATTTTCCACTGGCAGCTCTTGCCAGCTGATTGATCCCTATTAAATTTGTAAATATCGAACCAATGCAGTTCATTTTCCCATGCAAAGCTGCAGTAGAATCTTGTTGTTCCCCAAAAGTTAGGTCGAAATCTAAAATTATAAGAATCATGATAAGAAAGAATCCGTTCTCCAAGATCACTGTTTTTTGATTTACAGTGAGCAATGACTTTTACACTAGGGAATCATTTCTGACATGAACCTCCACTGGATCCTCCAAGTTTAAAGCATCGCAGTTTGGCAAAAGTATAACCAGCAAAAATAGCGTAAACAAATGTATAGCAAATGAACCCATATTTGTTATATTTGTTGGTAAGAATAAATTATTCAAGAAACCCATATTTATATTGTTGTTGGTAAGAGAAAATTATATTTTTTTAAATCTACAATTATTGACACTTAACAAAAAAAAAAACTTGATTTTTACCTTATTTAAAGGTGATAAAATCTTGGCCCATAAGTAAAAACAAAATTTTTATTTACCTTATTTGAATTCTATGCATTTAAGTCTTGGCAAACATTAGTAAGAAAAAAAAGATTTGATTTATCTTATTTAAAGGTAATGCATATATTTTAATTCCATATTCTAATGATAATTTACTTAATTTTAACTTCTTGCAGCATTACTAGAATATCTCCTTTTATTTTTTATCCTTTTTTTAAGTTCCACACATTTATAGTAAAAATCACCAAACTACGTTTTAGAGTATGGTAAAAATATCCTTAATACAAGATTATATCACAGATATACCCTCAATTATTTATTATCTTGTTACATTGCTTCTCATAGTTGTTTCATGTAATTTATTATCTAATCTACCAAAACAAGGAAAACAACTAAGAAAATATATTTTTTTGTTAATAAATGGAATGCTAATTGACTATTTTTATATTTTTAAGATATGTTATTTATTGTCATACGTTACCATAACTCATTATCATTAATAAAATAAGGAACATCCAATATAAATTAAATAATTATCCCTCGTATTAGTTTTAATATATTGACATGTTATATGATTGCTGTGATACCATTATGGTATTCTATATTTTTTTTCTTTTATCATATGAATTGTTATTATCCCACAAATTATATTATTCGTGTTTAAGAGTAAGAAGTCCAATATCTTTCAGATTGAACACAAAGAAAAATGAGTTCTTTCACCAAATATATCTTGTTTCTGATGCTAGTTATGTGCAACGCGAAACTGACTTTCAGTAGAAGAGTGAATGTTGCGATACAAAATGATTGAGGCGACGGGACGGATCTTAAAATTCATTGTAAATCCCTCGACGACGATCTTGGTAAGCATGCTCTCTTGTATTGACAAAGTTTTGGTTTTCATTTTTGGAACAATATTTTTGATTCCACTCTATTCTACTGCAAAATGTCGTGGAATGAGGGCATCGTATTCCTTTGATATTTACGACGCACTAAGGGATCACGATTATTGCGGTTCCGAAGGAGACAACTGATGAGATTGCAACTGGAGTGTAAGATCAAGTGGTTTTTGTTTGATTGTTAATAAAAGGGTTAAATCTATTTGTTATAGGTGGAAGTAATGCTTGCTGCTCTGTTTATGTTGATATATCTGAAATTAATAATAAAATTGACAAAGTTTATCAGGTTTTATGAGTTTTAATTTAATTTTTTGAAATGAGAATTATAACACACTTTAATCTTAAAATACATTGTAGACGTAAAAATCTACCTGTACAAAAGGGGGGTTTGATCTCGTGAGGTTGAGGCCACTAGCGATCCGGTGCACCTACACACATAGAGAAACAAACGCATGAAGCGAACGAGAAACACCGGGGTGGTGTTTGCCGTAGGCACTCCGACGCTCAAGTTAGCAAGGCTGAAAGAGGCTAGTATAGTGAGGGCTAGGGAGTAGAGAGGTTACCAGAAGTCTAGTCAGATTCGGGTGTGAAGGTGTAGTGTAATTTGTCCTTTGTGAGAGGGCTAGTCTCTATTTATATAGTGACTGTCTGGTCTCCCAATCCTGGTGGGAGTAGGAGTCCTAATGTGACTTTGATGCAAACCCTAGAGGAGTTAGGGTAGCGGTGAGGAGTCTTACCAGCGTCCGAGTAGGAAGGTTATCTGAACAGGAAAGCCACTTCGAATAGGAGACTGATCAGGATCAGGAAAGTGACTTCGAATAGGAAACTGATTAGGAACAGGAATGTGATCAGTGGGGGTCGTGGGCTCTGAACTCGCCTATAGACCCATGAAGTGAGCTAGAACTTGGAGGCCCATGCCCAGATGGTTTGGGCAAGCCGTATCTTGTATCAAATGGGACTAATTTGGCTTGGGCCTATTTGGGATTAGGCCTGGTCTTTTCTTCATTGGTGGTCCTGTTTTCCTATTTGGGCCAAAGACGATTTTTGGCCCTAACAGTTTGTCCCCCACTTTCTGAGTTAAGAGTTTCTTAAGTCAGAGAGTAGGTAGCGATCGAGGCGAGCTCAGTCTTCCTTCGTGGATGAACGATTGTCAGCATGGACGATCTGACTGTTGCAGGTGATTCTTGGTTGGACGTCGTTTGGTATCCATTCCTGATCCGGAGTATGCCATCATTGCAAAGTAGTGTGTCTGATCGGTGTGAAAGGCCGAATGGAAAGAGACAACCAGGCCCCGGGGGCTCATGAGCTCATTCGGTACGTCCGGTCGACTAGAGAGGTGAGCTGCAGTATTATAGTCGGGGTGTTTGCTTGTCATGCCGGGTCGACTAAATTAAGAATAATATTGAAATGAAGGTTCGCTCGGTCGGAGTACATGGGTGATAAGGGTGGATGAGATAGCAGACCTCAATCAAAGACTTTCCAATCGTCCGCTATGGAAGGGCAAACGGTCAAGGCCTCCTGCCTTGTTCTTCTGAAGAGGGCTCGCACCAGTTAGTTCCAAGCTGATCGACCGATCAGCCAGACCTGTCGGGCCGGCAAAGCATGGGATATTTTGAATGCCTTTGGAAGTCAAGGGTTGAGTCGGTCAGGAGGATCGGAGATAGATTGGAAGAGGTAAGAGCTTCGATATTTGTTGCCCACTCGTCTGCTACGGAAGAACGAATGGGCGAGGCCCTTGCTTTTTTCATCTGAGAGCTCGAGCCGTGCCGTTCGAAGTTGATTGACCAGTCGGGAGGGCCTCATGAGCTTGTGGATTGCGGGGGCATGTTGGGTCCATTGGCGGGCATGAGCTGGCTTGGTCGGGAGGTTGGGGCGGTCGATCCAGACTTCTGTACGCCGTTGCAGTTTCCTAGGTGCCACGGATGCTTGCCACGTGTTTGGCGGAGATCAAATCCTTGTTTTCGAGGCGGGAAAATGAAAAGGCATTCTTACTCGTAGCCAATCGTGGGCCGCCACGTGTTTTAGCCTATCAGTTTTTCCTTTTAAAAACGAATGAACAGACTATTCGTCTCCCATTTGTGGTTTTCCTCTGTTTTTCTACAGAACCAAAGTTTTTTCTTCTACGTTTTTAGTTTCATTTTAGCGACGGCAGCTTCTCTCGATAGACTCCGGCTTGTTCACGGTAAACATTCTTCTTTCACGACGTCTTTTTGTTTCTTCTTTGTGTTTGTCTTGGTTGTTGGCTGATGTCTTGGAAAAATAGGGTGAAGTTTTTAAGTTTTGAATAGTTTTGACTGGTTTTAAGGAGTTTAGGGTACAGATTTTTAGAATAGGAGTGAATTTTGGTATCCTGGTGATTTTCCATCAAGTTGGCTGGTTTTTTGGTGTTTTTCCAAGTGTTTTGGATGGAATCGGGAAGGCGAAGTCGAGTTAAGTATAATTTGGTTCGGTCGGTCTGCCTGGCCGAATAGGGTGACAGCTTGGGGAGTTGCAGGGGAGATAGGTCGTCTGGTCTATCCGACTAAGTAGAGAGGGGCGGTGCATAGTAAAGGGGTGGTTAGTCGTCCAGACCGAGCAGATGGTTTTAAGTTGGTGAATCGGTGAGCAAGGGTGAATCGGTCACTTGGGGCGAGCGAATAAAGACTTGAACTAGGACCGAGTCAGTCGACAGGTAGGGTCGACCAGGGTTTAGGAGTGAACTCGTTTCCGGGTACGTTGACCGGTATTGAAGGGCAGGTGATTACTATGTTTGTGGGCTTGTTCGGTCTGTAGCTCGGGCCTAGTGGTTGCTTAGCACTTAGAATTTTTGGGTGTCAGGAGCAAGGCTTGAATCGGTCGGTCGGGTTGGGCGATCAAGCCAACATGTCAGATTCTGAATCGGCTAGCTCGAGTGAATTGGTGGTAAACGCTAGGGATGAGTATGAGCGTGCCCCGACCATAGTGATGATGCCCGAAGAGGGCGTCCCGATTGGGGTATCGACTGGAGTTAGTGTAGCAGCCCCAAGTACGAGTACTCCCAACCCGAGTGGTCCGAGCAGGCATGGGGGAAGTGGGGAAGACTCTGAAGGAGTTGGTAGTCCATCCTCGTCCAGTAGTAGCTCTAAGGAAGAGTCGAGCCAACAGGGCAGTGGGATTTTGACTAGAGATCATCCGCCCGTGCTGAAGGATAATGATGTGTGGCACATCCGGACCTTGTATCACATTCCGAGTTTGATTGATATCCGGACGCCACGGTCATACGAGCGGGTCGATTGGGAGGCACAAGGCTGGACTAGTGTTTACGAGAAGTGGTTTCATGATGGGCCGAGGCTACCCGTCCCTCGCCTCGTCTGGGAGGTATTGAACCACTTTATGATTGCCCAATCTCAGCTTATGCCTAATGCTTGGAGATTGCTGATGGCTTTGGAGGACCTCTATGTTCAGAATCAAGTGAGGTTCGGGCTGCACAAGCTATTGTACTCGTACTTCTTGAAGGAGAATGATAAGGAGAAGGGTCGGTATCTGTTGAACTTGAGGCATGATCGGTCTCACCTGGTGACTGACTTGCGGTCTAGTGATAAGAACTGGAAGGACCGATACTTCTTCCTGAGGGGTTAGGCTGTTTTTGGAGAGAGAGGTCAGGCGAGATCCTGATCGGCTGGCGAGCTATGGGTGAGAACTTAGTTGTTTCTTTTGTACTTTTGATTACTAAATCTTAATTGTGTTTTTTGTTTGCAGAGCTTGAGTTCAATCGGGTTGGGCAGAGCGGAGACGGCTTAGACGTTGTGACCTAGAAAGTGTTAGCCATCCCATTGGAGCAGAGGGACTAGCAAGTAGTGCTAGCAGAGTCCAACCTGAGGACCAGCATTCTTTGGACCAAAGTAGAGGCGATACAGAGAGGTACTCCATTCCCCTCACTGAAGCAGACTTGGGATGTGCTTCTGAGTCGATACTACAACCATATCATTTTTAGTAAGTCCGGGCTGAATCCACTAACCGTTGGAGAGTTTGCACTTGCAGAATCACTGATGAAGAAGTTGACCATTCCGAGTGTGAGCGAATCTATCGCCCAACGTCAAGAGAAGAGAAGGACGGAGTCCTTAGCCATGGAGGACAGGAGAGTAGAGGATGTGTTAGCGACGCCACCGAGTCAGCAGCCTGCAGCTAGAGCTGGGTCGTCCTAGACCGCAGTCATGGATGAAGAGGCCAGGACAATTACCATCACGATTCCGGCTAATGCGTCAACTTACTCTGATGCGACTACCATGAGTAAGTTGGCTGACTTATTTTTGTTCCTGGCGGACGAGGCGCGTTTGAACCAGATGGGTGTAGTTGCTACGGCTGATTGGGGGGTGGCCCGCACCGTTCAGGTATGACAATAGTATTCGATGATTTTGTTCCTGAATCTAGTTCTGATTGCAATGCTTTGTCGTGCAGATACTCACTAGTAGTCTTCATTTGAAGAAGTCTGTCGTGACGCAGGAGAAACGGATACAGGATGTATCCAAGGCCAACACCAACTTGCGCCAAAGAGAGGCAGCAACCCGGAAGGCCGAGCAAGAGTTTCAACAGCGTCTGAGGGATAACGAGCGTGAGTTGGAGTAGTTGAGGCATGAGTTGGCCGAGAAGACCACAGAGATCGAGTCTCTTAGGGAGCAGTGTATTTCCATCGCTGATGACGCTATCATCAAGGGCCGTGGCGAACTCATGCTTGAGTTCAAGGAAGGGAAGACTTCTCACTAGGATCCGGATGAAGACATCCAACTCATGCGGGAGTTGCTGGAAGAGGGAGTTGGTCATTCGGGGGGGCAAGATGAGGAACAGATGCCTGACCTTGCTAGTCAGCCGAGGCCATCGGATGTTGGGGATGTGAGCGATCGGGTTGCTAGGACGGGTGCTGGCGGTGCAGACATGATGACCGAATCGGAGATAGAGGAGGCGACTCGTACTGAGGACAGTTACCTTAGTTTTTCCTTGTATTTTGGGGCCTACGATGCCCTTTTTCTTGGCATGTGCCCTTTTTTTGTATTTTGAACTGAGCCGTTTGAGGCTATCTATATTATACTCGGCTGTTCTAACTTCTGATGCTTTCTTCATGGATGAATGAGTTGTTCATTGTTTCTTTACTTGTAGATGCACCAAGTTGTGTTTGTTACTTTAGTGTGGCCCAGTGGCTAAAGCATGTAAGCCTTATGTTGGGCTAGTTTGGTGCTTTGCTTATTGTCGGTGTAAGAACCATTCATTCGATCTAGCCGACCGAGTACAAGGTCTATTGGATTGGGTGAAGTCAATCCGGAGGTGTGAATTCTTGGGTCAAACGGGTCCGACTCGAAGGTGTGAATCGTACGTTGGGCTGAGCCGATTTGACGGCGTCCTTTCATGGATCAGGCAGGGCCGATCGAAGATGATTCCGTGAACCGAGCGGGGTCATTTGAAGGTGTTATCATGAATCGAGCGGGGTCAATTCGAAGGTGTTATTGGTAGATCGAGCAGGGCCGATTCGAAAGTGCGAAATCGTGGATCAGACATGGCCGATTTGAAGGTGTAATCATAAATCAAGCAGGGTCGATTCAAAGATGCGATTTTGTGGATCGGGCATGGCCGATTTGAAGGTGTAATCATGAATCGAGCAGGGTTGATTCGAAGGGGCAATGTCATGGATCAGGCGTGGTCGATTTGAAGGTGTAATCGTGAATCGAGCAGGGTTGATTTGAAGGTGCAATTTTGTGGATCAACCGTGCCCGGTTTGAAGGTGTAATCATGAATCGAGCAGGGTCGATTCGAAGATGTGATTTCATGGATCGGGTATGGCCGATTTGAAGGTGTAATCGTGAATCGAGCAGGGTCGATTCGAAGGTGCGATTTCGTGGATCGGGCATGGCCGATTTGAAGGTGTAATCATGAATTGAGCAGGGTCGATTTGAAGGTGCAATTTCGTGGATCGGGCATGGCCGATCTGAAGGTGTTAACAATAATTGATCGATCGGAGTCGATTTGGAGATGAAATTTTTTTGAATAATATTTCATTAATATTTGGCCATGAGGCCGACTGTCTAAGAGGAGGTGGGTAGGCCCACTCATCCTTTTTAAAATAAACAAGGAAAACAGAAAAAGATAAGTTCACCTAGAAGAAGTAGCGTTTGAGGTGAACGACATTCCAACTGTTACTGATGTCTTTGCCCTCGGGGGTTTGGAGTTTGTAAGCACCCTTCCCTGTTTCTTTGGTTATCTTGTAGGGGCCTTCCCAGGTGAGGCCGAGTTTGCTAGAGTTGATCTCCTTGCTGTTTTGGAAGACCCTGCGGAGGACCCAGTCGCCTATCTTGAAAGTCCGGATCCTCACGTTGCGGTTGTAATGTCGGGCGGCCTGTTGCTGATAGACTACGTTACGGATGCTCACCCGTTCGTATAGCTCGTTGATGGTGTTTAGGTTCTGGCAAAGGTTCTGGTCGTTTGATTCCTCGTCCGCCTATTGGAGCCTGGTGGACGGGACTGATACTTCGGCTGGGATGACTGCTTCAGAACCGTATGTGAGGGAGAAGGGGGTCTTGCCCGTTGACGAGCGAGTCGTTGTTTGGTATGACTAGAGGACTCTAGGTAGCTCATCTGCCCATGCACCCTTGGCTTTCTATAACCGCTTCTTTAGTGTCTGAATGATGGTCTTGTTTGACGACTCAGCCTAGCCGTTAGACTAGGGGTTACGGGGGGTTGAGAAGCTCAATTTTATTCCCCACATGTCACAGAAATCCCTGAAGCCTGAACTGATAAACTGGGATCCATTGTCGGTGACGATCTCCTTCGGTATCCCGAATCTACAGATGACATTCTTCCAGATGAAGGCTTTTACCTCTCGGTCTCTGACTTGTGCGAAGGCTTTGGCTTTAATCCACTTCGTAAAGTAGTCTGTCATAGCTAACATGAAGACTTGCTATTCGGGTGCAGTCGGTAGTTTTCCCATGATGTCCATTCCCTACTTCATAAAGGGCCAGGGTGTAAGGATGGAATGTAGTTGCTCTGGTCGGAGGTGTGAGACATGAGGAAACCTTTGAAAATTGTCGCACTTCTTCACATTAGCAGCCGAATCGACGCGTATGGTCAGCCAGTAATATCCAGCAGTGATCACTTGGTGTGCAAGGCTGCGTCCCCCAGCATGGTTTCCACATTTGCCTTCATGTAACTCGGCAAGGACAAGTTGGGCCTCCTCTAGGCTTGTGCACTTGAGGTAGGGGCCCAAGAATGATTTTCTAAGGAGTTGGCCTTCATGTATGGTGAATCTGGCAGCTCTTGCTTTTAGTCGTCGTGCCTCGTTCTTGTCAGTTGGGAGTTCGTCGTGCTCCAAGTATCTCACTATTGGAGTGATCTAGCAGTTGGCTAGTTCAACTCCCATGGCTTCCTTGGGTGGCTTGCTTGGTTGTTGTCCCTCCCAGTTGGCGGGCCACTGCATGAATAATAGAGGGATGGACGAGGGGGAAGAGGATTTGAGGGCTGAGCCGAGATTGGCAAGAGTATCAGCATGGGAGTTCTCCGCTCTGGGGATTTGGACGATGGAGAACTCATCGAATTGCGCCTGCAGCTCCTTGACCATGCTCAAGTAGGATGTCATCTTCGAGTCGCGTGCTTGATACATGCCTTGTAGTTGATTGACCACGAGTTGGGAATCAGACTTCACCTCTAGTTTCTTTGCTCCAATTTCTTTGGCTAAGGAAAGTCCAGCTATGAGGGCCTCATATTCGTTTTCGTTGTTCGTGCACTTGAACCCACACCGTATTGCCCGCTAGATGATGTCTCCTTCTGGCGCAACTAATACCACTCCAAGTCTGCTTCCATTTACGTTACTCGAGCCATCCACTAAGAGGGTCCACTTGGAGGGTGATCCGCCGTTCATGCATAATAACTCACTTTCTGCTTGGGTGGTGGTATTCGGGGTGAAATCAACAATGAAGTCGGCCAAGGCTTGGGATTTGACGGCGGTGCGAGGCTGGTATGATATGTCAAACTCACTAAGCTCTACTGTCCACTGCAAGAGTTGGCCTGATAGCTCTGGTTTGTGCAATATCTTTTTGAGTGGGAAGGAGGTGAGTACAACTATTGAGTGGCACTGAAAGTATGGCCTGAGCTTCCTGGATGCATGGATGAGGGCGAACGCTAATTTTTCCAGCTTACTATATCGTGTTTCCACGTCAAGGATTGACTTGCTTACATAGTAGATCGACAACTGCTTCGTTTCTTCTTCCCGAACTAGTACTGCTGAGATGGCTGTCTCTGAGATCGCTAGGTAAGAGTAGAGCTTCTCCCCGTCCACAGGTTTGGAGAGGAGTGGAGGGGAGGTTAGGTACCTCTTCAGCTGTTACAAGGCTTCTTCGTAGGAGGCGGTCCACTCGAACTTCTTGGACTTATTGAGAGCATGGAAGAAGAGATGACACTTGTTGGCTGACCTGGAAATGAAGTGGCTCAAGACGGCTACCGATCCTACGAGGCGTTGGATGTCTTTGACGCAAGTTGGAGACGGTATACTAAGGATTGCTCTGATTTGGTTGGGGTTGGCTTCTATCTCTCGCTGAGTCACCATGTAGCCCAAGAACTTTCCTGATGAGACCCCGAATGAGCACTTGGCTGGATTTAGCTTCATGTTGTACTTCCTGAGGACGGTGAATGCCTGGCTGAGGTGGTCGAGGTGCTGTTCGGCCATCAGTGACTTGATAAGCATGTCGTCGATATATACCTCTATGGTGTCTCTGAGGTACTTGATGAACATCTTGTTGATCAGCCGCTGGTAGGTGGCTCCGGTGTTCTTCAGGCCGAATGGCATCACCATATAGCAATAGGTTCCCCTTTCCGTGATGAAGGCTGTCTTCTCTTGGTCATCCGGGTGCATCAAGATCTGGTTGTACTCTAAGAAAACATCCATGAAACTAAGGAGCTCGTGACTTGCGGTTGCATCGACCATCATGTCGATATGTGTGTAACGCCCCACTTGAGGTACGCAGTTATTGTTTCTTCTTTTGCTCTTATTTGAGTTGGGTTCTTGGTAATATTGGTTGGTTGACCTTTGATTGAGTGTTATGTTGAATACTTGCCCTGAAATTGGTTGAAAATAGAAGAAGTTCAGTATTCCATGCTTTGCCTTTGTGAAGAATAATCTTTGCTGCTGCGAATAGGTTTTGAAGCCACGGGGAAGCTGCTGGACAGTTTCGCCACGGCGACAGAAGTTTCCTCACCGCGGCGACAGGCCGACCAAAATGTTGTTAAGTTTTAAATATTTTCTTCCCTAGGGGCAATTTGACCATTCTACCCCTAATTAGCAGGAAAAGTGAGAAGTAAATTAAAAGGATTTTTCATGGAGAATATATTGCTATGGGGGTGTGTTTGTAATGAATCAAAGGATATAGATAGAATTCCCAAAGAAGAGTAAGGGCAAAATGGGAAGGCCTGTGTATAAATTTCATTAAAAGGAATTAAGACATTTCAAAACCCTTCATTCTTCTTCTCCATCGCCACTCTCCTCTCTTGCTTCCTCTTAATTTCTCTTTCTTTTGTTCAAGGAGTTTTGAAGGGCTTTTGGAGTGATTAAGGGTAGAAAATCAATCTAAGGCACCCTAAGGTAAGAATTCTTGCTTTGGTTGTGAAGCTTTGTGAGTTTTTGTATATATTTGATTATTGAGGGTTTTGTTCTTTTGGTTAAGAGTAGAGAAAAAGTCAAGCAAACCAAGTGAAAGGAAGAGTTAGTGAAATCTCTCCATAACAAGGTAAGTAAATCCCAACCCAAGTTGAGATTTGAGAATTTTCTTGATTAGGGTTTTGATAGCAATGATGTATGTATGTGATATACATGTTATATGCCATGTTATTGAGGCTTAAATAGAGATTTCTAGTGCTTTGTGATTGTTTATGCCTTTCAAATATAAGAAGTGAGTTGTGGGTTGGAAAGGTAGTTTGAGATGGAATTGAAGGGGTATTGTGGAACCCTTTTGGAAGTGTCTTTCTTTGGCAGGTTATGTGGCTATGTGAGGGGCATTCTCCCCATTTTGGATGGTTAGAGAAAGATTTAGAATTATTGTTATAGTAGAGTTTTATTATGCACTTGAGTTGTTTGATGAAATGCCTAATAGAGGTTTGAGTATGAGTAGTGAACCTTAATTCTTGCAACATTGCATGTTGGCATTTCATAAGTGCATTAGTGGAGATGAACCATCCATAGGCATTAATTGTGCATTGAGAAGTGACCTAAGAAAGAGTAGGAAACTTTGTGTATGCACTTGCTCTATGAGTAGAGAACTTGGTGGATGCAACTACTCTAAGGGTAGAGAGAATGAGAAGTGCTAGAATAGAGTGAATGAGAAGAGTATTAGAAATGGGTGGATGCTTTGTGATCATCACCCGACAGTTATGAGAATCGGGTTGATGCTTTGTGATCACCACC
The DNA here is from genome assembly GCF_008641045.1 of Pistacia vera. NCBI lineage: Eukaryota > Viridiplantae > Streptophyta > Magnoliopsida > Sapindales > Anacardiaceae > Pistacia > Pistacia vera. Next base: position 104,435 of record NW_022196000.1, read on the forward strand.
CGAATAGCTATTAGAAATGGGTTGATGCTTTGTGATCATCACCCGACAGTTATGAGAATCGGGTTAATGCTTTGTGATCATCACCCGACATTTATTAGAAGTGGGTTGATGCTTGGTGATCGTTACCCGAAAGTAATGAGGAACGGGTAGGTGCTATGTGGTCTCCACCCGATAGCTACGAAAATCGGGTAGGTGCTTTGTGATCTCCACTCGGTAGTCACTAGGATAGGGTTGGTGCTATGTGAACTCCACCCGACAGTCATGAAGAGTGGGATGGTGCTGTGTGAACGCCATCTGGCCGTACCTCCGGTAAGATGAGACCATGACATTTAGTAGGAAACAACAGAAAGTGTGAGGAAAGAATTAAGAGTAATACATACGAGGATAGACAGATAAAGGGTTTTACTTACTGAGCATTATTTTGTGCTCACCCCTTTATTTTCCTTTGTGGATGCAGGATCTAGGTGATGATGCAGTCGGAGGGGCGTTGGCAAGCGAGGAGCAATAGCTACACTGTTTCCCCTGTCTTGTCTTTTAAAATGGCATTTTTGTAAGTGACATTCTTTGTGTATAAAAGACATATGACTTATAATGAAAAGAAAGTTTTTGGGCCCAATTTTCTATCGTTATTATGCATGCATTGTATTAGTTTACAGTAGTTGTTACAATGTGGAAGCAGGAAGGAATCCTTGGGGCAGGCTTTGTTTAAGTCCGTGAAGTTGATGCACACTCTCCATTTCCCGTTCTTTTTCTTTACGACCACGACATTCGCCAACCATTCGGGTAATGGACCTCTTTGATCATACCATTGCTCAGGAGCTTCTTGACCTCTTCATTGATAATTCGATTACGCTCTGGTGCGAATTTCCTTCTCTTCTGTTTCACTGGTGGGTGATCTGGGTCTACCTTGAGCTGGTGGACCATTGCTTTCGGACTGACTCCAGTCATGTCGGCGTGGGACCAGGCGAAACAGTCTTGGTTCTGTTTGAGGAATTCTATTAGCTTCTCTCTTGTCTCGAGCTTGAGGCGGGACCTTATGTGTGTCTTTCTCTCGGGATCGTCTGGATGTATCTATACTTCATCTAACTCTTCCATAGATGGTTGATCTGGATCGGTCGGTGGGGTTGGATGAAACTGTAATTGCTACGAAGAGTTACCTTTGCCTTTAAAGGTATTCTTGTAGCAATCCCTAGAAGTTTTGGGGTCACCCTTGATCTCTCGTACCCCCCACTTGGTTGAAAATCTGATCGTCTGGTGGAAGGTAGATGGGACTGCCCGCATGTCGTGGATCCAAGGTCGGCCCAAGATGATGTTGTATGGCAAGAGGCAGTCGATTACCAGAAAAATGGTATGTTTGTTAACTCCGTCGGTGTAGATAGGGAGGATGATCTCCCCGATAGTATACTTCTGCTCAGAGCTGAAATCAACTAGCAACATCGGCCGCCTGTTAATGTTTGCCTCTTCCAATCCCATAGTTGTAACACCCCACTTGAGGTACGTACTTAAGATTTGTTGTATTACCTAAAAGTTCATTGATCTAGCTTCAAATGAGTTTGTATGTTCTCATGGTTGGTTGGTGAGTCTTTAATTGAAATGGTATGTTGAGTTGGTTGATTGATTGCTTTGAAATTGGTTGAAATTTGGTGAATTTTGGAAATCCAATCTTCGCCGCGGCGAGGAGGAGCTGCAACCACGGGTAGGTTCTGCCCTGTTTTGCTGGGGCGACGGAAAGTTCTTCGCCGCGGCGAAGAGCCTAACAAAAAGTTTCTTGAGTTTTCTAGAGAATTCTTCCTTTGGGGCATAATGACCATTCTACCCCTAATTAGTAGGAATAGTGGGGAGTAAAATGTAAGGAAATTAAGTAGAGAATGTGTTGGTAATAAGGGTGTATTTGCAAAGAATCAAAGGATATGGATGGAATTTCCAAGGAAGGGCAAGGGCAAAATGGGAAATGATGGATATTATATGAGCTAAAAAGGATTAAGTGTAGAGAAAATCTTCATTTCACCCATTTCCACCGCCATAACCATTCTCTAACTTCTCTCAATTCTCCATCCAATCTTCCAAGATTTCTAAGAAGCTTTTGGGTAATTTTTTTAGTAAAGATTTCATCTAAAGCATCCTAAGGTGTAGAGAAGGGACAAGGTACTAAGGAGAAGTATTAGTGGAACCTCTCCATTAAAGGTAAGTAAATCCAAACTAAATTGAGATTTAAGAATTTATTTGAGTAGAGATTGTGTATGTATTATGCTTGCTGAGAAATTGAGATGTTATGAGTATGTATCTATGTTGATATGAATTTAATTGAGTTATGAGAAGTGTTGTGATTGCATGATGATGAGTTGAGTTCGATTGAAGTTGGAGGGAGTTTTGAGCAAACCCTATGGGAGTGTTTTGCCTTGACAGGAAATTAGAGTATATGAGGGAGTTTTCCTCCCATTTTGGATGATTAACAAGAAGAGTAGAGTTATAGATAAGTAGAGCTTTGGTATGCACATGAGTTGTTTGAGGAAATGCCTAAGTGAAATCTGCCCTGTCACAGCCGTGACTTTCTAAGTGAATTTTGGGCACCTTACGGATTGAACTGGGCTGAGACCAAAGCATAAAAGTTGTAGCCCTGTTTGTAAGCTTTAAAACGAGACCAAAATCGTAGTAATCCGATGTGTATAACGCACGTTATGCCCTTTTTAGTATGACCTGTGCAGAATGACTGTTTTGATGCAATATTGCATTTGGCATTTCATAAGTGCATTAGTGAGCATGAGCTGTCCATACGCATTTTTCTTATGCACTTAAGAAGTAGCTTGAGACATAGTAGAGAATGTGAGTATAAGCTACTTTAAGAGTAAAGAGAGAGAAAGAGAGAATGAGCACTAGAGAACGAAGAGAAAAGAGAATAGAGTAGGTTATGCGATGGGGAACCCGTGAGTAATGGGTAGAGTTTCCCGCATGTACGCCGCATTGAGAGAGCAGCATGAGTATGAGAGAGAGAAAAGTGGTGTAGCCCGTGAGAGTTCATGCGGATGAGGGCTATACCCGAGAGTACCCGAGAGAGAGATTTTATACTCACATGGCCAAGGGTTCCGAATCCATGCATAACCGAGTCCGATCGGCTAGAATGAGTAGAAGTCACGTAGAGTGGGGGTGAGTCCCAGTCGTGCCTCCGGTAAGATAAGGCCGTGACTACTAAAGTGAGTCAGTAGAAAAGAGTTATGAGAAAGAGAAAGTAGAGAGAAGTATAAATAGAGAGTAATTGAGAACTGTAAGGAAAGAATTAGGGAGATATAGTTACGAGGATAGATGCGTAGAGAATTTACTTACTGAGCATTAGTTGTGCTCACCCCATTGTCTTTCATGTTTTGCAGGACCTAGGTGAGGATACAGTCAGAAGGACATCGGCAAGCGAAGAGATATGGCTACACTGTCCACCTTGTTTTGATGTATTGTACATGATGCAACTTTTTGTATAAAGAATGTATATATTTAATAAAAGAAAAATTTGGGCCCAACTTTTTATACTACTTTATATGTATTTTATTATGTACATGTTTTTTGAGTATTTGAGTAGAAAGCGGCTATTACAATAGCCTTCACTGCTTCGAGGAATAGGATGTTTGCTGAAGAGCCTCCATCTACGAATACTCTTTTCACTAGGATATTGGAGACCTGCAGGAAGATGACTAAGGCATCGTGATGAGGAGCGACCAAGGTGATCGGCTCGTCATCTTCAAACTAAATTACCTGATGAGTGTGTGACCGCGAGAGCAAATGGATGGACTGGACTTCATGGTGGTGGTTGGCTCTAGCATATCGCTTGGCCGATGAATAACTTATCCCACTGATCTCTGATCCTCCGGAGATGAGCGAACAGAAACCTTTTGGTGTAGGTTCTCGCGGAGGTGGTGATGGTTCTTTTGAACTTTTATGGCTAATGGTGCTCTTCCCCTTATCGGTTAGCAGATCTCGGAGATGTCCCCTCTTTAGAAGTGCAGCGACCTCTAGCCGTAAAGCGATGCAATCTGCGGTGTTGTGCCCATGATCGCCGTGGAACTCGCACCATTTGGTCTTGTCTCTCCTTGCCTCGGGATTGAGCTTGTCTGGCCACTTAACAGTGGATCCCATTCCTTTCATAATCGTGACGACTTGGGTTGGTTCGACAATGAGGCTGTAATCCGGTATATTGCGTGCTGGGGGTTGGTAGCGGTGCTCCGCTGGCCTATGCTCTGGCTTCCTCTCATTCCGCCTCGAGTCGTATCTGGAGTGAATCGTTCGGTTTATCTCATCCTCCTCCCATCTTATTTGGATCACTGCCCGGGTTAGGGCGTCTTCCATTGTGGTGCAACCCAGCTTTGTAAGTTCTTTGTATAGTTCTCCGTCCGGGAGGAGACCCTTCCTGAATGCATCCACGGCTATCTTAGGGTTACATGGAGGGATGAAGATCTTCTATTTGTTAAACTTGCTGACATACTCTCTCACTGGCTCACCCCTTCTTTGCTATACTCTGTATAGGTCGGCCGATAACTTCTCGAGTTTCTTGTTGCTGGCGAACTGTTCCACAAAGGTGTCGGTGAGTTGGGCGAATGAGTCGATGGATATGTTCAGAAGATTCATGTACCATTGGTGTGCCGGGCCGGATAAGCTCGAACCAAAACTTTTGCACATGCAGGCTTCCCTAAGCGGTCGGGGTATTAATACAGTGAACATCTGCTGCTTATACAAGGCTATGTGATCGTTCGGGTTGGTTGTGCCGTCGTACAGTTTCATGTTAGGGATGGTAAACTTCTGCGGCATTTGACTAGGGCGATCTCATCCACGAAGGGTGAATCTTCGTAACAATAGGGCTTGCTCTTCTTGGTTGGGATCAGCATTCTTGGGATGCGTCTCATTACTGCTTCCACATCGGCCAATCTCTTGACTAGTACCTGTTCCATAAGAGAAGGGGAGGCCACTAAGTCATCCGCATGACTGGGTCAACCTTTGCAATTGTCTTTGGTACATTCTGTTGGGTCATCCCTCGTGGGCTAGTCTGACGAGTTATTCCTTCATGCGTTCCCTGGTAGCATAGATCTTTGTTCATTCCTTTCGGTTGGATGACTCCTATGGTAACTGTTCTGGTGTTTCGCCCTACATGAATGGTCAGAGGAGTCCTCTGATAGTCATTCAGTTGGTCAGGATGGATGGGCTCGGGTGCTGTGGTTTGTTTAGTTTGGCCGTTCATCCCGTGAGGATAAGCCAAGCCGAGTGGAGTATGTGTTGGGATGGTTAGATTTAACTGGTCTTGTGGATGAGGACTTTTTGCCATTGGATCATCTTGATCTTGATGCTGGGATGAATCGGTTGAATGATGTTCTACAGGTATATCTTTATCTCCATGAATCAGGACAGAATCGTCAATCGCAGATNTGCCTGGCCACTTAACAGTGGATCCCATTCCTTTCATAATCGTGACGACTTGGGTTGGTTCGACAATAAGGCTATAATCTGGTATATTGCGTGCTGGGGGTTGGTAGCGGTGCTTCGCTGGCCTATGCTCTGGCTTCCTCTCATTCCGCCTCGAGTCGTATCTAGAGTGAAATGTTCGGTTTATCTCATCCTCCTCCTATCTTATTTGGATCACTGCCCGGGTCAGGGCATCTTCCATTGTGGTGCAACCCAACTTTGTAAGTTCTTTGTATAGTTCTCCGTCCGGGAGGAGACCCTTCCTGAACGCATCTACGGCTGTCTTAGGGTTACATGGAGGGATGGAGATCTTCTCTTTGTTAAACTTGCTGACATACTCTCTCAGTGGCTCACCCCTTCTTTGGTATACTCTGTATAGGTCGGCCGACAACTTCTCGAGTTTCTTGTTGCTGGCGAACTGTTCCACAAAGGTGTTGGTGAGTTGGGCGAATGAGTCGATGGATCCGTTCAGAAGATTCATGTACCATTGGTGTGCCGGGCCGGATAAGCTCGAACCGAAACTTTTGCACATGCAAGCTTCCCTAAGCGGTCGGGGTATTAAGACAGTGAACATCTGCTGCTTATACAAGGCTATGTGATCGTCCGGGTCGGTTGTGCCGTCGTACAGTTTCATGTTGGGGATGGTAAACTTCTGCGGCATGTTGACTAAGGCGATCTCATCCACGAAGGGTGAATCCTCGTAACAATAGGGCTTGCTCTTCTTGGTTGGGACCAGCATTCTTGGGATGCGTCTCATTACTGCTTCCACATCGGCCAATCTCTTGGCTAGTACCTGTTCCATAAGAGAAGAGGACGCCACTAAGTCATCCGCATGACCGGGTCAACCTTTGCAATTGTCTTTGGTACATTCTGTTGGGTCATCCCTCGTGGGCTAGTCTGACTTCATTCCTTTCGGTTGGATGACTCTTATGGTAACTGTTCTGGTATTTCGCCCTACATGAATGGTCAGAGGAGTCCTCTGATAGTCATTCGGTTGGTCAGGATGGATGGGCTCGGGTGCTGTGGTTTGTTTAGTTTGGCCGTTCATCCCGTGAGGATAAGCCAAGCCGAGTGGAGTATGTGTTGGGATGGTTGACTGGATGTAAGGTGGGATGGTTAGATTTAACTGGTCTTGTGGATGAGGACTTTTTGCCACTGGATCATCTTGATCATCTGGTTGATTTTATCAAGTTGGTGGTTTTTGTGTGGTTTTCCAAGCGTTTTGGATGGAAGGGGAGGCAATAGTGCGAGTTAAGGTAAGGTCCTCGTTTTTATGCGTTTTTTGTTTTTTTTTTGCGTTTGGTCGGTTGCCGGCCGAATAGGGTGGACAGCTGGGGAGTTGTAGGGGAGATAGGTCGTCTGGTCTATCCGAACGAGTAGAGAGGAGGGGGGTGCGTAGTAAAGGGGTGGGGTAGGCGACAGACCAAGCAGATGGTTTTAAGTTGGTGAATCGGTGAGCAAGGGCGAATCGGTCACTTGGGGCGAGCGAATAAAGACTTGAACTAGGACGAGTCAGTCGACAGGTAGGGTCGACCAGGGTTTAGAAGTGAACTCGTTTCTGGTAGGTTGACCGGTATGAAGGGCGGTGTGATTACGTGTTGGGGGTTTGTTCGGTCTGTAGCTCGGGCCTAGTGGTCGCTTAGCACTTAGAATTTTTGGGTGTGTCAGGAGAGCAGGCTTGAATCAGTCGGTGGGTTGGGCGATCAAGCCAACATGTCAGATTCTGAATCGGCTAGCTCGAGTGAATTGGTGGTAAAACGCTGGGGATGAGTATGAGCGTGTCCCTACCATAGTGATGATGCCCGAAGAGGGCGTCCCGATTGGGGATACGACTGGAGTTAGTGTAGCAGCCCCAAGTACGAGTACTCCCAGCCCAAGTGGTCGGGCAGGCATGGGGGAAATGGGGAAGACTCTGAAGAAGTTGGTAGTCCATCCTTGTCAGGTAGCTCTAAAGAAGAGTCGAGCCAACAACGGGAGCGAGGATTTGACTAGAGATATCCGCCCGTGCTGAAGGATAATGATGTGTGGCAATCCAGACCTTATATCCACATTCCGAGTTCGATTGGATATCGGAACGCCCACGGTCATCGAGCTGGTCGATGGGAGGCACAAGGCGGAATAGTGTTACGAGAAGTGGTTTCCTGATGGGTGAGGCTACCGTTCCTCGCCTCGTCTGGGAGGTATTGGAACACTTTATGATTGCCCAATCTCAGCTTATGCCTAATGCTTGGAGATTGCTGATAGGGCTTTGGAGGACTCGTGTGTTCAGAATCAAGTGAGGTTCGGGCTGGACAAGCTATTGTTCGTACTTTTGAAGGAGAATGATAAGGAGAAGGGTGGTATCTGTTGAACTTGAGGCAGATGATCGGTTCACTGGTGACTGACTTGCGGTCTGGTATAAGAACTGGAAGGACCGATACTTCTTCTGAAGGTCAGGCTATTTTTGGAGAGAGAGGTCAGGCGAGATCCTGATCGGCTGGCGAGCTATAGGTGGAGAACTTAGTTGTTTCTTTTGACTTTTGATTACTAAATTTGATTGTGTTTTTGTTTGCAGAGCTTGAGTTCAATCGGGTGGGCAGAGCGGAGACGGCTAGACGTTGTGACCTAGAAAGTGCTAGCCCCATGGAGCAGAGGGACTAGGATAGTGGTAGCAGAGTCCACCTGAGGACCAGCATATCTTTGGGCCAAAAGTAGGGCATATAGAGAGGTACTCATTCCCCTCGTGAAGCAGATCTTGGGATGTGCTTCTGAGTCGATACTACAACCTATCATTTTTTGTGGCGCCGGTTGAATCCATTAAACGTTGGAGGTTTGCACTTGCCAGAATCACTGATGAAGAAGCTGACCGTCCGAGTGTGAGCGAATCTATCGCCAGCGTCAAGAGAAGAGAAGGAGGGAGTCCTTGCCATGGAGGACAGGAGAGTAGAGGATGTGTACGCGACGCCACCGAGTCAGCAGCCTGCAGCTAAAGCTGGGTCGTCCCAGACTGCAGTCATGGATGAAGAGGCCAGGACGATTACCATCACGATTCTGGCTAATGCGTCAACTTACTCTGATGCGACTACCAGGTAAGTGGCTGACTTATTTTGTTCCTGGGGAGAGGCATGTCTGAACCATGGATGGGTTGTAGTTGTACGGCTGATTGGGGGGTGGCTCGCGCCGTTCAGGTATGACAGTAGTATTCGATGATTTTGTTCCTAAATCTAGTTCTGATTGCAATGCTTTGTCTGCAGACGGTACTCACTAGTAGTCTTCATTTGAAGAAGTTGCCGTGGCGCAGGAGAGGAGAAAACGGATACAGGATGTATCCAAGGCCAACACCAACTTGCTCCAAAGAGAGGCAGCAACCCGGGAAGGCCGAGCAAGAGTTTCAGCAAGCGTCTGGGATAACAAGCGTGAGTTGGAGCAGTTGAGGCATGAGTTGGACGAAGACCACAGAGATCGAGTCTCTTAGGAGCAGTGTATTTCCATCGCTGATGACGTGATCATCAAGGCCTGTGGCGAATCATGCTTGAGTTCAAGGAAGGGAAGACTTCCACTGGGATACGGACGAAGACATACAAATCATGCGGGAGTTGCTGGAAGAGGGAGTTGGTCATCCGGGGGGGCAAGACGAGGAAAAGATGCCTGACCTTGCTAGTCAGCCAGGGCCATCGAAGTTGGGGATGTGAGTGACGGGTTGCTAGGATGGGGTGCTGGCGGTGCGACATGATGCATGCTCGGAGATGGAGGAGGCGACTCGTACTGAGGATAGTTAACTTAGTTTTTCTCGGTATTTTGGGGCTGCAGATGCCCTTTTTTTAGCATGTGCCTTTTTTGTATTTTGAACTGAGCCGTTTGAGGCTATCTATATTATACTCGGCTGTTCTAACTTCTGATGATTTTCATGGATGAATGAGTTGTTCATTGTTTTTTACTTGTAGATGCACCAAGTTGTGTTTGTACTTAGTGTGGCCCGTGGCTAAGACAATGTAAGCCTTATGTTGGGCTAGTTTGGTGCTTTGCTTATTGCCGGTGTAAGAACCATTCATTCGATCTGGCCGACCGAGTACAAGGTTCATGGATTGGGTGGAAGTCAATCCGGGGGTGAATTTTGGGTTAGAGGGTCGACTCGAAGGTGTGAATCGTTACGGGGCTGAGCCGATTTGACGGCGTCCCTTCGTGGATCGGGCAGGCTGATCGAAGATGATTTCGTGAATCGAGCGGGGTCATTGAGAGTGTATATCATGAAACGAGCAGGGGTCGATTCGAAGGTGTTTATGGTAGATCGAGCAGGGCGATTCGAAAGTGCGAAAATGTGGATCAGACAGGGCCAATTTGAAGGGTAACATAAATCAAGCAGGGTCGATTCAAAGATGTGATTTCGTGGATCGGGCATGGCCGATTTGAAGGTGTAATCATGAATTGAGCAGGGTGATTCGAAGGTGCAATGTGTGGATCAGGCATGGCAGATTGAAGGTGTAACTCGGAATCGAGCAGAGTCGATTCGAAGGTGCAATTTTGTGGATCAAGCGTGCCCTGTTTGAAGGGTAATCTGAATCGAGCAGGGTCGATTCGAAGATGTGATTTCATGGATCGGGCAGGCCGATTGAAGGTGTAATCGTGAATCGAGCAGGGTCGATTCGAAGGTGCGGATTTAATGGAGTGGTCAGGCATGGCGATTGAAGGTGAATCATGAATGAGCAGAGTCGATTGAAGGTAAATTTCGGGATCGGGCATGGCCGCTTTGAAGGGTTGTTAAAGAATTGATCGATCGGAGTCGATTTGGAGATGAAACTTTTTTTGAATAATATTTAGTAATAATTTGGCACATGAGGCCACAACTGTCTAAGAGGAGGTGGGTAGGCCCACTCATCCTTTTTAAAATAAACAAGGAAAAAAGGAAAAAGATAAGTTCACATAGAAGAAGTAGCGTTTGAGGTGAACGGACATTCCAACTGTTACTGATGTCTTTGCCTCGGGGGTTGGAGTTTGTAAGGCACCCTTCCCGGTTCTTTGGTATCTTGTAGGGGCCTGTACCAGGTTGGGGACCGAGTTTGCTAGAGTTGACTCTCCGGTGTTTTGGAAGACCGACGGAGGACCCAGTCGCCTATCTGAAAGTTCAGACTCTCACATTACGGTTGTAATATCAGGCGGCCTGTTGCTGTGGAGACTACGTACGGATAGCTCGCCGTTGCATAGCTCGTTGATGGTGTCTAGGTTCTGGCAAAGGTTCTGGCAAAGGTTCTGGTCGTGGTTCCTCGTCCACTATTGGAGCCTGGTGGACGGGGACTGATACTTTGGCGGGATGACCTGCTTCAGAACGTACGTCGAGGGAGAGAAGGGGGTCTTGCACGTTGACGAGCGAGTCGTTTGTTTGGTATGACTAGAGGACTCCAGGTAGTCATCTGCCCTGCACCCTGGCTTTCTGTAACCGCTCTTTAGTGTCTAAACTGATGGTTTTTTGGACGACTCAGCTAGCCGTTAGAATAGGGGTTACGGGGGGTTGAGAAGCTCAATTTATTCCACCCATGTCAGAGAATCATGAAGCCTGAACTGATGAACTGGGATCCATTGCGGTTGACGATCTCCTTCGGATCCGAATTACAGATGACATTTTCAGATGAAGGCTTTTACCTCTCGGTCTCTGAACTTGTGCGAAGGCTTTGGCTTTAACACTTCGTAAGTAGTCTGTCATAAGCTAACATGAAGACTCGCTATTCGGGTGCCGTCATAATAGTTTCCCACGATACCCATTCCCCACTTCATAAAGGGCCAGGGGTGTAAGGATGGAATGTAGTTGCTCTGGGTGGGAGGTGTGAGACATGAGAAACCTTTGAAAATTGTCACACTCTTCCACATTAGCCAGCCGAATCGACAAGTATGGTCACGCAGTAATATCCAACGTGATCATGGTGTGCAAAGGCTGCGTCCCCAGCATGGTTTCCCATTTCTCATGTAACTCGGCAAGACACGTTGGGGCCTCCTAGGCTTGTGCTTGAGGTAGGGGCCACCCTCATCCAGAGATGATTTTTTAAGGAGTTGGCCTTCATGTATGGTGATATCTGGCAACGCTCTGCCTTTTTATCCTGTGCCTCGTTCTTGCGTTGGGAGTTCGTCGTGCTCAAGTATTCACTATCGGAGTGATCTAGCAGTTGGCTAGTTCAACTCCCATGGCTTCTTGGGTGGTGTGTTGGTTGTTGTCCTCCCAGTTGGTGGGCCCTGCATGAATAATATAGGGAGGACGAGGGGGAAGAGCATTTGAGGGCTGAGCGAGATTGGCACAGAGTTCATCATGGGAGTTCTCCGCCTCTGGGGATTTAGACGATGGACGAATCATTGAATTGCGCCTACCAACTCCTTGACACACGCTAAGTAGGATGATTCTCCGAGTCGCCTTGTGCTTGAACATGCCTTGCGTGATTGACCACGGTGGGGAATCAGACTTCAACACTAGTGTTCTTTGCTCCAATTTCTTTGGCTAAGGAAAGTCAGCTATGAGGGCCTCATATTGTTTTTGTTTGTTGTGCACTTGAACACAACACGTATTGCCCGTTAGATGATGTCTCCTTCTGGCGCAAACTAGTACCCACTCCAAGTCTTGCCTTCATTTACGGTACCCATCACTCCAAGAGGGTCCACTTGGGAGGGATCCGAGCCGTCATGCATAATAACTCACTTTCTGCTTGGGTGGTGGTATCGGGGTGAAATCAACAATGAAGTCGGCCAAGGCTTGGGATTGACGGCGGTGCGGCTGGTATGATATATCAACCACTAAGCTCTACTGTCCACTGCAAGAGTCGGCCTAATAGCTCTGGTTTGTTGCACTCTTCTTGAGTGGGAATGGAGGTGAGTACAACTATTGAGTGGCACTGAAAGTACGGCCTGAGCTTCCTGGATGCATGGATGAGGGCGAAGGCTAATTTTTTCAGCTGACTGTATCGTTTTCCACGTCAAGGATTGACTTGCTTACATAGTAGAATCGACAACTGCTTCGTTTCTTCTTCCGAATAGTACTGATGAGAGGTGTCTCTGAGACCTAGGTAAGAGCTAGAGTTCCTCGTCCCCACAGTTTAGAGAGGAGGTGGAGGGGAGGTTAGGTACCTCTTCAGCTCCGTTACCAAGGCTTCTTGTAGGAGGCGGTCCACTCGAACTTCTGGACGTATTGAGAGATGGAGAAGAAGAGAGGCACTTGTCGGCTGGCTTGGAAGATGAAGTGGCTTCACGACCGGCTACCTCGTCCTCGAGGGCTGGACGTCTTTGATGCAAGTTTGGAGACGGTTTTATAGGTTGCTCTGTTGGTGGGGTTGGCTTCTATCCTCGTGAGTCACCATGTAGCCGAGAATTGTGTGCGAGACCCCGAATGAGCATTGTGTGGATTTAGCTTCATGTTGTATTCTTGGGACGGTGAATGGCGGCGAGTGGGCGAGGTGCGGGTCGGCCCAGCACATGACTGATGATCATGTCGTCGAGTGTATCTATCCGGTGTTCCGAGCTACTTGATGAACATCTGTTGACCACCGCTCCGTAGGTGGCTCCGGTTTTTACAGTGCGAAGTCACCATTAGCAATAGATTCCCCTTTCCGTGATAAAGGCATCTTCTCTTGGGTCGTCCGGGTGCATCAAGATCTGGTGTACCCTAGAAAAACATCCATGGAAATTAGGAGCTCAGATCTGCGGTTGCAATCGCACATCATGTCGATATGTGTGTAACGACCCAACGACGGCCTACGCCAGGTATTTCTTCGTTTCTGTTGATTTTGGAGTTGGGTTCTTCGGTAATTTGGTTGGTGACCTTGTGCGTGTTATGTTGAATGCTTGCCCTGAAAATTGGTTTGAAATGAGAAAGAACGTCCGTTCCTGCTTCGCGGGGCGAAGAATAATCTTCGCCGCGACCGAAAGAGGTGTTGAAGCACGGGGAAGCTGCATAGACAGTTGCGCCGCGGCACACGAAGTTTCTGCAGGCCGGCGGACAGGCGCCACCAATTGGTTGTTAGTTTTATATATTTTTCCATAGGCGGCGATTTGCATTCTACCTAATCTACGTAGTCAAAGTGGGGACGTAATTGAAGGATTTTTCATGGAGAATCTGCTTCATGGGGGTTTGTTGGTAAGAATCAAAGGATATAGATAAATTACCACAAGAAGAGTACAAGGGGCAATGGGAAGGCTTGTGTCTCTTCATTAAGCGAACTTAAACATTTAAACCTTACATTCATTTTTCTCCATCGCCACTGCCTCTCTTCGTGCTCCGTCCAATTTCTTTCTTTGTTCAGTAGTTTTGACTGTTTTGGAGTGATTCGGGTTTAGAGAAACATCAATCTAAGCACCCTAGGTAACGAACTCTGCTTTGGTCGTGAAGGCTTTGTGAGTTTGTTTTTGTTCTTGGGGTTTGTTCATTTTGGTTAAGAGAGAGAAAGTCAAGCAAACCCGTGAAGGAAGAGTTAGTGAAATCTCTCCATAACAAGGTAGTAAATCCAACCAAGTGAGATTGCGAATTTCCGATTGAGGGTTTGTGAGGAATGATTGCGATGTATGTGGTCCTCGTTTATGGTTATTGGGCTTAATAGAGATTTCTAGTGATTTGGGGTGTTTATCCATTGCAAGTATAGAAATGCGACATGGGGTGGTTGGGGTAGTTTGAGATTGAATTAAGGATTGAGAAATCCTTTTTGGAGTGTCTTTTTTGGTAGGAATTGTGGCTATGTGAGGGGGTTCACCATTTTGGCTGGTTAGAGAACGATTTAGATTATGTTATAGTAGATGTTTATTATGCACTTGAGTTGCTTGATGAAATGCCTAATAGAGGTTTGAGTATGAGTAGGTGACACCAATTCTTGAAACCTTGCCAGTTGGATCATAAGGATTAGTGGAGATGAACCATCCATTAAGCATTATGAGTGAGAAGTGACCTAAGAAAGAGTAGGAAACTTTGTGTATGCACTTATATATGAGTAGAGAATGGTGGTGCAACTATTAAGTAGAGAGAATGAGAAGTTTAATTGAGTGAATGAGAAGAGTATAGAAATGGGTTGATGTTTGTGATCATCACGCCCGTTATGGATCGAGTTAATGCTTTGTGAATCATCACCCGACTTTTAAGAAGTGAGTGATGCTTTGTGATCATCACCGCGTAAGGATTAGGAAAGGGTTATGCTTGGTGATCGTAACCGAAAGTAATGAGAACGGGTAGGTGCTAGTGTGGTCTCGCTGCTCACGCCAGGGTAGGGTGTCTCAGTGTAAGGCTGGGTTGGTTGCCTGCCAGCGTCTGGCGGGGGGGGGTTGGCGCCTTGGCGTACTCGGTAAGGGCCAGTTTCGATAGACACAGAGTTGTGATTAAGCATTCACCCAGCAGTATCCACTGGGAGACGGTAAAGGTTATTCTGAGCATATTTGGTCACGCTTGTTGTGGAGGCCGATCTAGGTTGCTGAATGACGTCGGTCGGCTCTAGGCACGGGAGCCATGCTAACGTGTTCGTCTTTTAGGCATTTGGAATGAGTTCTGTGTGTTCAAGAACTAAATGAAACGTAATATGGTTTCGCGGCCGCATTTCTCGTTAGTTGCCCACGCGTGTATTTTTTCAGTCTTGTTCAATGTGGGCGAAGGAAGGTCATTGTTGGGGAGGTTCTTTAGTCGTGAAGGAGCCACAATCCAGTTCTTTTGTATATTTAACACCCTTGATCAGTCTGTAGAGCCTTCTTGGCATTCACGCCCTCATAGGGCAGTTTGATCAAGTTGTATTGTAGAAAGCATTGGTGACGGGCCGCTGCGAATAGTCACAACCTCATTTCTGCTTTCATGGTGGGTGATTGGGTCTAATTGAGATGGTCGCACATGCTTCGGACTGACCCAGTCATTCTGGGTGGGACAGGCGAAACAGTCTTGGATCGTATTGTTAGAGACCTCTGAGCCATGATCTCTTGAACTTACGTAGCTTGAGGCGTGCGGAAGTATGGGTTCGCTCCTTCTTCGTGAGGTCGTCCAGATGTATCTTAATTCACTAACTTGTTCAAGCTAGTATGTGTGATTCTGCCTTCAGATTCATTGGAACCTATGTCTTCATTGGTGTCCCGGGTCGGTTGGATGAAACTGTAATTGCTAGAGAGTTCACTTTGTACCTTTGCAAAGTATTCTGTGTAGCAATCCCTAGAAGTTTTGGGGTCACCTGATCTCGTAACCCCCACTTGGTTGAAAATCTGATCGTCTGGTGGAAGGTAGATGGGACTGCCCGCATGTCGTGGATCCAAGGTCGGCCCAGATGATGTTGTATGGCAAGAGGCAGTCGATTACCAGAAAAATGGTTATGTTGTTAACTCCGTCGGTGTAGATAGGGAGGATGATCTCCCCGATAGTATACTTCTGCCAGAGCTGAAATCAACTAGCAACATCGGCCGCCTGTTAATGTTGCCTCTTCCAATCCCATAGTTGTAACACCCACTTGAGGTACGTACTTAAGATTGTTGTATTACCTAAAAGTTCATTGATCTAGCTTCAAATGAGTTTGTATGTTCTCATGGTTGGTTGGTGAGTCTTTAATGAAATGGTATGTTGAGTTGGTTGATTGATTGCTTTGAAATTGGTTGAAATTTGGTGAATTTTGGAAACCAATCTTCGCCGCGGCGAGGAGGAGCTGCAACCACGGGTAGGTTCGCCTGTTTTGCTGGGGCGACGGAAAGTTCTTCGCCGCGGCGAAGAGCCTAACAAAAAGTTTCTTGAGTTTTCTAGAGAATTCTTCCTTTGGGGCATAATGACCATTCTACCCCTAATTAGTAGGAATAGTGGGGAGTAAAATGTAAGGAAATTAAGTAGAGAATGTGTTGGTAATAAGGGTGTATTTGCAAAGAATCAAAGGATATGGATGAAATTTCCAAGGAAGGCAAGGGCAAAATGGGAAATGATGGATATATTGAGCTAAAAGGGTTAAGTGTAGAGAACCCTTAGTTCACCATTTCCACCGCCATATCCATTCTCTAATTTCTCTCAATCTTCCATTCAACCTTCAAGATTTCTAAGGAGTTTTAAGGAGTTTTGGGAATTTTTAGTAGAGTTCATTAAAGCTCCTAAGGTAAAGATTTTTGCTTTAGATATAAATTTGTTATTTTGTATCTTGAAGTCTTATGGTTTATGGGTTAAAGGTGTAGAGAAGGACAAGGTACTAAGGAGAAGTATTAGTGCAATCTCTCTCTAAAGGTAAGTAAATCCAAACTAAATTGAGATTAAGAATTTTTTGAGTAGAGATTGTGTATGATTATGCTTGCTGAGAAATTGAGATGTGTATGAATATATCTATGTTAATTATTAATTGGGTTATGAGAAGTGTGGATGGCATGATGATGAGTTGAGTTTGATTGAAGTTGGAGGGTGTTGAGCAAACCTGGGAGTGTTTTGCCTTGACAGGAAATTAGAGTGTATGAAGGAGTTTTCTCCCATTTTGGATGATTAAAGAGAGAGTAGAGTTATAGATAAGTAGAGCTTTGGTATGCACATGAGTGTTTGAGGAAATGCCTAAGTGAAATCTGCCCTGTCACAGCCGTGACTTCTAAGTGAATTTGGGCTCATCGGATTGAACTGGGCTGAGACCAAAACATCAAAGTTGTAGCCTGTCTTTAAGCTTAAGTAAAACGAGACCAAAATCATGCAATCCGATGTGTATAACGCAAGTTATGCCCTTTTTAGTGCGACCTGTGCAGAATGACTGTTTGTGATCAATATTGCATTGGCATTTCATAAGCGCATTAGTGAGCATGAGCTGTCCATACGCATTTTCTTATGCACTTAAGAAGTAGCTGAGGCATAGTAGAGAATGTGAGTATAAGCTACTTAAGATAAAGAGAGAGAAAGAGAGAATGAGCACTAGAGAGCGAAGAGAAAAGAGAATAGAGAGGTTAGCGATGGGGAAACCCGTGAGTAATGGGTAGAGTTTCCCGCATGTACGCACATGAGAAAGCGGCACATGAGTATGAGAGAGAGAAAAGTGGTGTAGCCCGTGAGAGTGCATGGGATGAGGGCTATACGAGAGTACTCGAGAGAGAGATTTTATACTCAATGGCCAAGGGTTCCGAATCCAGCATATAACCGAGTCCAATCGGCTAGAATGAGTAGAAGTCACGTAGAGTGGGGGTGAGTCCCAGCGTGCCTCCTTAGATGAGGCCGTGACTACTAAAGTGAGTTAGTAGAAAAGAGTTATGAGAAAGAGAAAGTAGAGAGAAGTATAAATAGAGAGTAATTGAGAACTGTAAGGAAAGAATTAGAGAGAGATAGTTCGGGGATAGATGCGTAGAGAATTTACTATGAGCATTAGTTGTGCTCACCCCATTGTCTTTCATGTTTTGCAGGACCTAGGTGAGGATACAGCGGAAGGACATCGGCAAGCGAAGAGATATGGCTACACCGTCCACCTGTTTGATGTATTGTACATGATGCAACTTTTTGTATAAAGAATGTATATTAATAAAAGAAAAATTTGGCCCAATTTTTATACTACTTTATATGTATTTTATTATGTACATGTTTTTGAGTATTTGAGTAGAAAGCGGCTATTACAATAGCCTTCACTGCTTCGAGGAATAGGATGTTTGCTGAAGAGACCTCCACTACGAATACTCTTTTAACTAGGATGTTGGCGACTGCAGGGAGATGACTAAGGCATCGTGATGAGGAGCGACCAAGGTGATCGGCTGTCATCTTCAAACTAAATTACCTGATGAGTGTGTGACCGCGAGAACCAAATGGATGGACTGGACTTCATGGTGGTGGTTGGCTCTAGCATATGCTGCGGTCGATGAGGAACTTACCCACGATCTCTGATCCTCCGGAGATGAGCGAACAGAAACCTTTTGGGGTAGGTCTCGCGGAGGTGGTAATGGTTCTTTTGACTTGTATGGCTAATGGTGCTTCCCTTATCGGTTAGCAGATCCGGAGATGTCCCTCTTTAGAAGTGCAAGCGACCTCTAGCCGTAAAGTGATGCAATCTGCGGTGTTCATGCCCATGATCGCACCTGCGAACCTAGCACCACCTGGCGTCTTGTCTACCTCCTTGCCATACGGGATTGAGACTGCGCCTTCCTGGCGCCCACTGACGACGATCTTGGTAAGCATGCTCTCTTGTATTGACAAAGTTTTGGTTTTCATTTTTGGAACAATATTTTTGATTCCACTCTATTCTACTGCAAAATGTCGTGGAATGAGGCATCGTATTCCTTTGATATTTACGACGCACTAAGGGATCACGATTATTGCGGCACCGAAGGAGACAACGGAGGAGACTACAACTGGAGTGTAAGACCAAGTGGTAATTGTTTGATTGTTAATAAAAGGGTTAAATCTATTTGCTATAGGTGGAAGTAATGCTTGCTGCTCAATGTTTATGTTGATATATCTGAAATTAATAATAAAATTGACAAAGTTTATCAGGTTTTATGAGTTTTAATTTAATTTTTTGAAATGAGAATTATAACACACTTTAATCTTAAAATACATTGTAGACGTAAAAATCTACCTGTACAAAAGGGGGGTTTGATCTCGTGAGGTTGAGGCCACTAGCGATCCGGTGCACCTACACACATAGAGAAACAAACGCATGAAGCTAACGAGAAACACTGGGGTGGTGTTTGCCGTAGGCACTCCGACGCTCAAGTTAGCAAGGCTGAAAGAGGCTAGTATAGTGAGGGCTAGGGAGTAGAGAGGTTACCAGAAGTCTAGTCGGAGACTGTGACTACGGCAGTGATGTGAAGCTCTCAAGTAGGAGATTCGGGTGTGAAGGTGTAGTGTAATGTGTCCTTTGTGAGAGGGCTAGCCTCTGTTTATATAGTGACTGTCTGGTCTCCCAATCCTGGTAGGAGTACGAGTCCTAATGTGACTTTGATGCAAACCCTAGAAGAGTTAGGGTAGCGATGAGCTATCTTACAAGCGTCTGAGTAGGAAGGTTATCTGAACAGGAAAGCCACTTCGAATAGGAGACTAATCAGGAACAGGACAGTGACTTCGAATAGGAGACTGATCAGGAACAGGAATGTGATCAGTGGGGGTCGTGGGCTCTGAACTCGCCTATATGCCCATGAAGTGAGCTAGAACTTGGAGGCCCATGCCCAGATGGCTTGGGCAAGCCGTATCTTGTATCAAATGGGACTAATTTGGCTTGGGCCTCTTTGGGATTAGGCCTGGTCTTTTCTTCATTGGTGGTCCTGTTTTCCTATTTGGGCCAAGGACGATTTTTGGCCCTAACAGTTTGTCCCCCACTTTCTGAGTTAAGAGTTTCTTAAGTTAGAGAGTAGGGAGCGATCGAGGCGAGCTCAGTTTTCCTTCGTGGATGAACGATTGTCAGCGTGGACGATCTGACTGTTACAGGTGATTCTTGGTTGGACGTCGTTCGGTATCCATTCCTGATCCGGAGTATGCCATCATTGCAAAGTAGTGTGTCTGATCGGTGTGAAGGGCCGAAGGGAAAGAGACAACCAGGCCCCGGAGGCTCATGAGCTCATTCGGTACGTCCGACCGACTAGAGAGGTGAGCTGCAGTATTATAGTCGGGGTGTTTGCTAGTCATGCTAGGTCGACTAAATTAAGAATAATATTGAAATGAAGGTTCGCTCGGTCGGAGTACATGGGCGATAAGGGTGGACGAGATAGCAGACCTCAATCAAAGACTTTCCAATCGTCCACTACGAAAGGGCAAACGGTCAAGGCCTCCTGCCTTGTTCTTCTGAAGAGGGCTCGCACCGGTTAGTTCCAAGCTGATCGACCGATCAGCCAGACCTGTCGGGCCGGCAAAGCATGGGATATTTTGAATGCCTTTGGAAGTCAAGGGTTGAGTCGGTCGGGAGGATCGGGAGATAGATTGGAAGAGGTGAGAGCTTCGATATTTGTTGCCCACTCGTCTGCTACGGAAGAAAGAATGGGCGAGGCCCTTGATTTTTTCATCTGAGAGCTCGAGCCGTGCCGTTCGAAGTTGATTGACCAGTCGGGAGGGCCTCATGAGCTTGTGGATCGCGGGGGCATGTTGGGTCCATTGGCGGGCATGAGCTGGCTTGGTCGGGAGGTTAGGGCTGTCGATCCAGACTTTTGTACGCCGTTGCAGTTTCCTAGGTGCCACGGATGCTTGCCACGTGTTCGACGGAGATCAAATCCTGGTTTTCGAGGCGGGAAAATGAAAAGACGTTCTGACTCATATCCAATCGTGGGTCGCCACGTGTTTTAGCCTATCAGTTTTTCCTTTTAGAAACGAATGAACAGACCGTTCGTCTCCCATTTGTGGTTTTCCTCTGTTTTTCTACAGAACCAAAGTTTTTTCTTCTACGTTTTTAGTTTCATTTTAGCGACGGCAGCTTCTCTCGGTAGACTCCGGCTTTTTCACGGTAAACATTCTTCTTTCACGACGTCTTTTTGTTTCTTCTTTGTGTTTGTCTTGGTTGTTGGCTGATGTCTTGGAAAAATAGGGTGAAGTTTTTAAGTTTTGAATAGTTTTGACTGGTTTTGAGGAGTTTAGAGTACAGATTTTTAGAATAGGAGTGAATTTTGGTATCCTGGTGATTTTCTATCAAGTTGGCTGGTTTTTTGGTGTTTTTCCAAGCGTTTTGGATGGAATCGGGAAGGCGAAGTCGAGTTAAGTATAATTTGGTTCGGTCGGTCTGCCTGGCCGAATAGGGTGACAGCTTGGGGAGTTGTAGGGGAGATAGGTCGTCTGGTCTATCCGACCGAGTAGAGAGGGGGCGTGCGTAGTAAAGGGGTGGTTAGTCGTCCAGACCAAGCAGATGGTTTTAAGTTGGTGAATCGGTGAGCAAGGGCGAATCGGTCACTTGGGGCGAGCGAATAAAGACTTGAACTAGGACCGAGTCAGTCGACAGGTAGGGTCGACCAGGGTTTAGAAGTGAACTCGTTTCTGGGTAGGTTGACCGGTATTGAAGGGCGGGTGATTACTGTGTTTGTGGGTTTGTTCGGTCTGTAGCTCGGGCCTAGTGGTCGCTTAGCACTTAGAATTTTTGGGTGTCAGGAGCAAGGCTTGAATCAGTCGGTCGGGTTGGGCGATCAAGCCAACATGTCAGATTCTGAATCGGCTAGCTCGAGTGAATTGGTGGTAAACGCTGGGGATGAGTATGAGCGTGTCCCTACCATAGTGATGATGCCCGAAGAGGGCGTCCCGATTGGGGTATCGACTGGAGTTAGTGTAGCAGCCCCAAGTACGAGTACTCCCAGCCCAAGTGGTCCGGGCAGGCATGGGGGAAATGGGGAAGACTCTGAAGAAGTTGGTAGTCCATCCTTGTCCAGTAGTAGCTCTAAAGAAGAGTCGAGCCAACAGGGCAGCGAGATTTTGACTAGAGATTATCCGCCCGTGCTGAAGGATAATGATGTGTGGCACATCCAGACCTTATATCACATTCCGAGTTCGATTGATATCCGGACGCCACGGTCATACGAGCTGGTCGATTGGGAGGCACAAGGCTGGACTAGTGTTTACGAGAAGTGGTTTCATGATGGGCTGAGGCTACCCGTTCCTCGCCTCGTCTGGGAGGTATTGAACCACTTTATGATTGCCCAATCTCAGCTTATGCCTAATGCTTGGAGATTGCTGATGGCTTTGGAGGACCTCTGTGTTCAGAATCAAGTGAGGTTCGGGCTGGACAAGCTATTGTACTCGTACTTCTTGAAGGAGAATGATAAGGAGAAGGGTCGGTATCTGTTGAACTTGAGGCATGATCGGTCTCACCTGGTGACTGACTTGCGGTCTAGTGATAAGAACTGGAAGGACCGATACTTCTTCCTGAAGGGTCAGGCTATTTTTGGAGAGAGAGGTCAGGCGAGATCCTGATCGGCTGGCGAGCTATAGGTGAGAACTTAGTTGTTTCTTTTGTACTTTTGATTACTAAATCTTGATTGTGTTTTTTGTTTGCAGAGCTTGAGTTCAATCGGGTTGGGCAGAGCGGAGACGGCTTAGACGTTGTGACCTAGAAAGTGTTAGCCATCCCATTGGAGCAGAGGGACTAGCGAGTAGTGCTAGCAGAGTCCAACCTGAGGACCAGCATTCTTTGGGCCAAAGTAGAGGCGATATAGAGAGGTACTCCATTCCCCTCGCTGAAGCAGACTTGGGATGTGCTTCTGAGTCGATACTACAACCATATCATTTTTTGTGAGTCCGGGTTGAATCCATTAACCGTTGGAGAGTTTGCACTTGCAGAATCACTGATGAAGAAGCTGACCGTTCCGAGTGTGAGCGAATCTATCGCCCAGCGTCAAGAGAAGAGAAGGAGGGAGTCCTTAGCCATGGAGGACAGGAGAGTAGAGGATGTGTTAGCGACGCCACCGAGTCAGCAGCCTGCAGCTAAAGCTGGGTCGTCCCAGACTGCAGTCATGGATGAAGAGGCCAGGACGATTACCATCACGATTCTGGCTAATGCGTCAACTTACTCTGATGCGACTACCATGAGTAAGCTGGCTGACTTATTTTTGTTCCTGGCGGACGAGGCATGTCTGAACCAGATGGGTGTAGTTGTTACGGCTGATTGGGGGGTGGCTCGCGCCGTTCAGGTATGACAGTAGTATTCGATGATTTTGTTCCTAAATCTAGTTCTGATTGCAATGCTTTGTCGTGCAGGTACTCACTAGTAGTCTTCATTTGAAGAAGTCTGCCGTGGCGCAGGAGAAACGGATACAGGATGTATCCAAGGCCAACACCAACTTGCTCCAAAGAGAGGCAGCAACCCGGAAGGCCGAGCAAGAGTTTCAGCAGCGTCTGAGGGATAACAAGCGTGAGTTGGAGCAGTTGAGGCATGAGTTGGCCGAGAAGACCACAGAGATCGAGTCTCTTAGGGAGCAGTGTATTTCCATCGCTGATGACGCTATCATCAAGGCCTGTGGCGAACTCATGCTTGAGTTCAAGGAAGGGAAGACTTCTCACTGGGATCCGGACGAAGACATCCAACTCATGCGGGAGTTGCTGGAAGAGGGAGTTGGTCATCCGGGGGGGCAAGACGAGGAACAGATGCCTGACCTTGCTAGTCAGCCAGGGCCATCGAATGTTGGGGATGTGAGTGACCGGGTTGCTAGGATGGGTGCTGGCGGTGCAGACATGATGACCGAATCGGAGATGGAGGAGGCGACTCGTACTGAGGATAGTTACCTTAGTTTTTCCTTGTATTTTGGGGCCTGCGATGCCCTTTTTCTTAGCATGTGCCCTTTTTTTGTATTTTGAACTGAGCCGTTTGAGGCTATCTATATTATACTCGGCTGTTCTAACTTCTGATGCTTTCTTCATGGATGAATGAGTTGTTCATTGTTTCTTTACTTGTAGATGCACCAAGTTGTGTTTGTTACTTTAGTGTGGCCCAGTGGCTAAGACATGTAAGCCTTATGTTGGGCTAGTTTGGTGCTTTGCTTATTGCCGGTGTAAGAACCATTCATTCGATCTGGCCGACCGAGTACAAGGTTCATTGGATTGGGTGAAGTCAATCCGGAGGTGTGAATTCTTGGGTTAGACGGGTTCGACTCGAAGGTGTGAATCGTACGTTGGGCTGAGCCGATTTGACGGCGTCCCTTCGTGGATCGGGCAGGGCTGATCGAAGATGATTCCGTGAATCGAGCGGGGTCATTTGAAGGTGTTATCATGAATCGAGCGGGGTCGATTCGAAGGTGTTATTGGTAGATCGAGCAGGGTCGATTCGAAAGTGCGAAATTGTGGATCAGACAGGGCCAATTTGAAGGTGTAATCATAAATCAAGCAGGGTCGATTCAAAGATGTGATTTCGTGGATCGGGCATGGCCGATTTGAAGGTGTAATCATGAATTGAGCAGGGTTGATTCGAAGGTGCAATGTCGTGGATCAGGCATGGCCGATTTGAAGGTGTAATCGTGAATCGAGCAGAGTCGATTCGAAGGTGCAATTTTGTGGATCAAGCGTGCCCTGTTTGAAGGTGTAATCATGAATCGAGCAGGGTCGATTCGAAGATGTGATTTCATGGATCGGGCATGGCCGATTTGAAGGTGTAATCGTGAATCGAGCAGGGTCGATTCGAAGGTGCGATTTCATGGATCGGGCATGGCCGATTTGAAGGTGTAATCATGAATTGAGCAGAGTCGATTTGAAGGTACAATTTCGTGGATCGGGCATGGCCGATTTGAAGGTGTTAACAATAATTGATCGATCGGAGTCGATTTGGAGATGAAATTTTTTTGAATAATATTTCATTAATATTTGGCCATGAGGCCAACTGTCTAAGAGGAGGTGGGTAGGCCCACTCATCCTTTTTAAAATAAACAAGGAAAACAGAAAAAGATAAGTTCACATAGAAGAAGTAGCGTTTGAGGTGAACGACATTCCAACTGTTACTGATGTCTTTGCCCTCGGGGGTTTGGAGTTTGTAAGCACCCTTCCCTGTTTCTTTGGTTATCTTGTAGGGGCCTTACCAGGTGGGGCCGAGTTTGCTAGAGTTGATCTCCTTGGTGTTTTGGAAGACCGACGGAGGACCCAGTCGCCTATCTTGAAAGTTCAGATCCTCACATTACGGTTGTAATATCAGGCGGCCTGTTGCTGATAGACTACGTTACGGATGCTCGCCCGTTCGCATAGCTCGTTGATGGTGTCTAGGTTCTGGCAAAGGTTCTGGCAAAGGTTCTGGTCGTTTGATTCCTCGTCCACCTATTGGAGCCTGGTGGACGGGACTGATACTTTGGCTGGGATGACTGCTTCAGAACCGTACGTGAGGGAGAAGGGGGTCTTGCCCGTTGACGAGCGAGTCGTTGTTTGGTATGACTAGAGGACTCCAGGTAGCTCATCTGCCCATGCACCCTTGGCTTTCTGTAACCGCTTCTTTAGTGTCTAAATGATGGTCTTGTTTGACGACTCAGCCTAGCCGTTAGACTAGGGGTTACGGGGGGTTGAGAAGCTCAATTTTATTCCCCACATGTCACAGAAATCCCTGAAGCCTGAACTGATGAACTGGGATCCATTGTCGGTGACGATCTCCTTCGGTATCCCGAATCTACAGATGACATTCTTCCAGATGAAGGCTTTTACCTCTCGGTCTCTGACTTGTGCGAAGGCTTTGGCTTTAATCCACTTCGTAAAGTAGTCTGTCATAGCTAACATGAAGACTCGCTATTCGGGTGCAGTCAATAGTTTTCCCACGATACCCATTCCCCACTTCATAAAGGGCCAGGGTGTAAGGATGGAATGTAGTTGCTCTGGTGGGAGGTGTGAGACATGAGGAAACCTTTGAAAATTGTCACACTTCTTCACATTAGCAGCCGAATCGACACGTATGGTCAGCCAGTAATATCCAACAGTGATCACTTGGTGTGCAAGGCTGCGTCCCCCAGCATGGTTTCCACATTTGCCTTCATGTAACTCGGCAAGGACACGTTGGGCCTCCTCTAGGCTTGTGCACTTGAGGTAGGGGCCCGAGAATGATTTTCTAAGGAGTTGGCCTTCATGTATGGTGAATCTGGCAGCTCTTGCTTTTACTCATCGTGCCTCGTTCTTGTCAGTTGGGAGTTCGTCGTGCTCCAAGTATCTCACTATCGGAGTGATCTAGCAGTTGGCTAGTTCAACTCCCATGGCTTCCTTGGGTGGCTTGTTTGGTTGTTGTCCCTCCCAGTTGGTGGGCCACTGCATGAATAATATAGGGATGGACGAGGGGGAAGAGCATTTGAGGGCTGAGCCGAGATTGGCAAGAGTATCATCATGGGAGTTCTCCGCTCTGGGGATTTAGACGATGGAGAACTCATTGAATTGCGCCTACAACTCCTTGACCATGCTCAAGTAGGATGTCATCTTCGAGTCGCGTGCTTGATACATGCCTTGTAGTTGATTGACCACGAGTTGGGAATCAGACTTCACCACTAGTTTCTTTGCTCCAATTTCTTTGGCTAAGGAAAGTCCAGCTATGAGGGCCTCATATTCGTTTTTGTTGTTCGTGCACTTGAACCCACACCGTATTGCCCGTTAGATGATGTCTCCTTCTGGCGCAACTAGTACCACTCCAAGTCTGCTTCCATTTACGTTACTCGAGCCATCCACTAAGAGGGTCCACTTGGAGGGTGATCCGCCGTTCATGCATAATAACTCACTTTCTGCTTGGGTGGTGGTATTCGGGGTGAAATCAACAATGAAGTCGGCCAAGGCTTGGGATTTGACGGCGGTGCGAGGCTGGTATGATATATCAAACTCACTAAGCTCTACTGTCCACTGCAAGAGTCGGCCTAATAGCTCTGGTTTGTGCAATATCTTCTTGAGTGGGAATGAGGTGAGTACAACTATTGAGTGGCACTGAAAGTACGGCCTGAGCTTCCTGGATGCATGGATGAGGGCGAAGGCTAATTTTTTCAGCTGACTGTATCGTATTTCCACGTCAAGGATTGACTTGCTTACATAGTAGATCGACAACTGCTTCGTTTCTTCTTCCCGAACTAGTACTGCTGAGATGGTGTCTCTGAGACCGCTAGGTAAGAGTAGAGCTTCTCCTCGTCCACATGTTTAGAGAGGAGTGGAGGGGAGGTTAGGTACCTCTTCAGCTGTTACAAGGCTTCTTCGTAGGAGGCGGTCCACTCGAACTTCTTGGACTTATTGAGAGCATGGAAGAAGAGATGGCACTTGTCGGCTGACTTGGAAATGAAGTGGCTCAAGACGGCTACCCGTCCTACGAGGCGCTGGACGTCTTTGATGCAAGTTGGAGACGGTATACTAAGGATTGCTCTGATTTGGTTGGGGTTGGCTTCTATCCCTCGCTGAGTCACCATGTAGCCCAAGAACTTTCCTGACGAGACCCCGAATGAGCATTTGGCTGGATTTAGCTTCATGTTGTACTTCTTGAGGACGGTGAATGCCTGGCCGAGGTGGTCGAGGTGCTGTTCGGCCATCAGTGACTTGATGATCATGTCGTCGATGTATACCTCCATGGTGTCTCCGAGGTACTTGATGAACATCTTGTTGACCACCCGCTGGTAGGTGGCTCCGGTGTTCTTCAGGCCGAATGGCATCACCATATAGCAATAGATTCCCCTTTCCGTGATAAAGGCTATCTTCTCTTGGTCGTCCGGGTGCATCAAGATCTGGTTGTACCCTAAGAAAACATCCATGAAACTAAGGAGCTCATGACTTGCGGTTGCATCGACCATCATGTCGATATGTGTGTAACGCCCCACTTGAGGTACGCAGTTATTGTTTCTTCTTTTGCTCTTATTTGAGTTGGGTTCTTGGTAATATTGGTTGGTTGACCTTTGATTGAGTGTTATGTTGAATGCTTGTTTCGCCGCGGCGAAGAATTTTTCGTCGCCTCGGCGAAATTGGGCAGAACCTACCCGAATGCCACTTCTCCTCCTCGCCGCGGCGAAGTTTCTTCTTCGCCCCGGCGAAGTTTGAATTTCCAACTTCACCAAAACTCAACCCATTTTCAAGGCAACAATCCAACCAACTCCACATACAAACTCAATTTAAATTAAAACAATAAACTTTTAACTAATACAACAAATCTTAAATACGTACCTCAAGTGGGATATTACAGGGGAGTTCCGATTGGGGTACCGACTGGAGTTAGTGTAGTTGCCCAAAGGATGAGTGAGGTTGGTTCGAGTGGCTTGGTCAAGCATGGGAGAAGTGGGGAAGACTCCGAATGGGTCGGTAGTTCATCCTGTTCTAGTAGTAGCTCTGAGGAAGAGCCGAGCCAATAGGGCAGCGGGGTTTTGACCAAAGATTATCAGCCTGTGCTGAAGGATAGTGATGTGTGGCACATCTAGACCTTGTATCACATTCCGAATTTGGTTGATATTTTGACGCCGTGGTCATTCGAGCGGGTAGATTGGGAGGCAAAGTGCTGGATTAGTGTTTACGAAAAGTGGTTTCATGATGGGTTGAGGCTACCCGTCCCTCGCCTCGTCTGGGAGGTATTGAACCACTTCATGATTGCCCCATCTCAGCTTATGCCAAATGCTTGGAGATTGCTGATGGCTTTGGAGGACCTCTGTGTTTGGAACAAAGTGAGGTTTGGGCTGCACGAGCTGTTGTATTCGTACTTCTTGAAAGAGAATGATAAGGAGAAGGGCCGATATCTGTTGAACTTGAGGCATGATCGGTCTCACCTGGTGACCGACCTATGGTGCAGTGATAAGAACTGGAAGGACCGATACTTCTTCCTGAGGGGTCAGGCTGTTTTTGGAGAGAGAGGCCAGGGCGAGATCCCGATCGGCTGGCGAGCTACTGGTGAGAACTTAGTTGTTTCTTTTGTACTTTTGATTACTAAATCTTGATTATGTTTTTTGTTTGCAGAGCTTGAGTTCAATCGGGCTAGGCAGAGTGCAGACGGTTTGGACGTTGCGACCCGGAAAGTGTTAGCCATCCCGTTGGAGCAGAGGGACTAGCGAGTAGTGTTAGCAGAGTCCAACCTGAGGACCAACATTCTTTGGGCCGGAGTAGAGGCGATCCAGAAAGGTACTCCCTTCCCCTCACTGAAGCAGACTTGGGATGTGCTCCTGAGTCGATACTGCAACCATATCATTTTTGGTGAGTCCGGGCTGAACCCACTAACCGTTGGAGAGTTTGCACTTGCAGAATCACTGATGAAGAAGTTGACCATCCTAAGTGCGAGCGAATCTATCGCCCGACGTTGAGAGAAGAGGAGGAAAGAGTCCTTGGCCAGGGAGGATAGGAGAGTAAAGGATGTATTAGCAACGCCGCCAAGTCAGCAGCTTGTAGCTGGAGCTGGGTCGTCTCAGACCTCAGTCATGGATGAGGAGGCCAGGACGATTACGATCACGATTTTGGCTAATGCGTCAACTTACTATGATGCGACTACCATGAGTAAGCTAGCCGACTCATTTTTGTTCCCCACGGACGAGGCGTGTCTGAACCAGATGGGTGCAGTTACTGGCGCTGATTGGGGTGTAGCTCGCGCTATTCAGGTATGACAGTAGTATTCGATGATTTTGTTCCAGAATTTCGTTCTGATGGCAATGTTTTGTTGTGCAAGTACTCACTAGTAGTCTTCATCTGAGGAAGTTTGTCATGGCACAGGAGAAACGGATATAGGATGTATCCAAGGCCAACACCAGCTTGCACCAAAAAGAGGGAGCAGCCCGGAAGGCCGAGCAAGAGTTTCAGCAGCGTATGAGGGATAACAAGCGTGAGTTGGAGCAGTTGAGGCGTGAGTTGGCCGAGAAGACCGTAGAGATGAGTCTCTTAGGGAGCAGTGTATTTCCATCACTGATGATACTATCATCAAGGCCCGTGGTGAACTCATGCTTGAGTTCAAGGAAGGCAAGACTTCTCATTGGGATCCGGACGAAGACATCTAGCTCATGCAGGAGTTGCTGGAAGAGGGAGTCAGTCATCCGGGGGGGGGGGCAGGATGTGGAACAGATGCCTGACCTTGCTAGTCAGTCGGGGCTATCGGATATTGGGGATGTGAGCGATTGGGCTGCTAGGACGGGTGCTAGCGGTGCGGACATGATGACCGAGTCAGAGATGGAGGAGGCGACTCGTACTGAGGATAGTTAGCTTAGTTTTTTCTTGTATTTTGGGGCCTGCGATGCCCTTTTTCTTGGCGTGTGTCGTTCCTTTGTATTTTGAACTGAGCCGTTTGAGGCTATCTGTATTATACTTGGTTGTTCTGATACTTTCTTTATGGATGAATGAGTTTGTTGTTTCTTTACTTGTAGGTGCACCAAGTTGTGTTTGTTACTTTAGTGTGACCCAATGGCTAAGGCATGTAAGCCTTATGTTGGGCTAGGTTGGTGTTTTGCTTATTGTCGGTGTTAGAACCATTCATTCGGTTTGGCTGACCGAGTACGAAGTCTCTTGGATTGGATGAAGTCAATCCGGAGATGTGAATTCTTGGGTCGGACGGGTCCAACTCGAAGGTGTGAATCGTAGGTCGGGTTAAGCCGATTTGATGGCGTCCCTTCGTGGATCGGGTGGGGCCGACCGAAGATGATTCCATGAACCGAGCAAGGTCGATTAGAAGGTGTTTTCGTGAACTGAACGGGGTCGATTCGAAGGTGTTTTTGTGAACCGAGGGGGTCAATTCGAAGGTGTTTTCATGAACTGAGCTGGGTTGATTCGAAGGTGTTTTCGTGAATTGAGCTGGGTCAATTCGAAGGTGTTATCATGAATCGAGCTAGGTCGATTCAACGGTGTTATTCGTAGATCGGACAGGGTCGATTTAAAGGTGTAATCGTGAATCGAGCAGGGTCGATTCAAAGGTGCAATTTCGTGGATCAGGCATGGTCGGTCTGAAGGTGTTAACAATAATTAATCGACCGGAGTCGATTTGGAGATGTAAAATTTCTGAATAATACTTCATTAATATTTGGCCATGAGGCCGACTGTCTAAGATAAGGTGGATAGGCCCACTCATCCCTTTTAAAATAAACAAGGAAAACAGAAAAAAGATAAGTTCACCTAGAAGTAGTAGTGTTTGAGGTGAACGACATTCCAACTGTTACTGATGTCTTTGCCCTCGGGGGTCTGGAGTTTGTAAGCACCATTCTCTGCTTTTTTGGTTATCTTGTAGGGGCCTTCCCAAGTGGGACCGAGTTTGCCAGAGTTGATCTCTTTGGTGTTTTGGAAGACCCTACGGAGGACCCAGTCGCCTATCTTGAAAGTTCTGATCCTCACGTTGCAGTTATAATGTTGGGCGGCCTGTTGTTGATAGACTTCTTTATGGATGCTCGCCCGTTCGCGTAGCTCGTTGATGGTGTCTAGGTTCTGGCAAAGGTTTTGGTCGTTTGATTCCTTGTCCGCCCATTGGAGCCTGGTGGACGAGATTGATACTTCGACTGGGATGACTGCTTCAGAACCGTATGTGAGGGAGAATGGGGTCTCGCCCGTTGACGAGCAAGCCGTGGTTCGGTATGACCAGAGGACTCCGGGTAGCTCATCTACCCATGCACCCTTGGCTTTCTGTAACTGCTTCTTTAGTGTCTGAATGATGATCTTGTTTGACAACTCGGCCTAACCGTTAAACTGGGGTTTGCGGGGGGTTGAGAAGCTCAATTTTATTCCCACATGTCATAGAAATCCCTGAAGCCTGAACTGATGAACTGGGATCCATTGTCGGTGACAATCTCCTTCGATATGCCGAACCTGCAGATGACATTCTTCCGGATGAAGGCTTTTACCTCTCGGTCTCTGACTCGTGCCAAGGCTTCGGCTTCAATCCACTTGGTAAAGTAGTCTGTCACAGCTAACATGAAGACTCGCTGTCCGGGTGCAGTCGGTAGTTTTCCCATGATGTCCATTCCCCACTTCATAAAGGGCCAGAGTGTGAGGATGGAATGGAGTCGCTCTGGTGGGAAGTGTGAGACATGAGCAAACCTCTGACAACTGTCGCACTTCTTCACATAAGCAGCCGAATCGGTGCGTATGGTCAGCCAGTAATATCTAGCAGTGAT
Source organism: Pistacia vera (assembly GCF_008641045.1). NCBI lineage: Eukaryota > Viridiplantae > Streptophyta > Magnoliopsida > Sapindales > Anacardiaceae > Pistacia > Pistacia vera. Next base: position 136,226 of record NW_022196000.1, read on the forward strand.
CACCCGGTGTGCAAGGCTGCGTCCCCCAGCATGATTTCCACATTCGCCTTCATGTAACTCAGCAAGGACACGTTGGGCCTCCTCTAGGCTTGTGCACTTGAGGTAGGGGCTCGAGAATGATTTTCTAAGGAGTTGGCCCTCATGTATGGTGAATATGGCGGCTCTTGCTTTTAGTCGTCATGCCTTGTTCTTGTCAGCTGGGGGTTCGTCATGTTCCAAGTATCTCACTATCGGAGTCATCCAGCAGTCGGCTAGTTCAACACCCATGGCTTCCTCGGGCGGCTTGTTTGGTTGTTGTCCCTCCCAGTTGGCAGGCCACTGCATGAATAATAGAGGGATGGATGACTGGGAAGAGCATTTGAGGGCCGAGCCGAGATTGGCAAGGGCATCAGCATGGGAGTTCTCCGCTCTGGGGATTTGGACGATGAAGAACTCATCGAATTGGGCCTGCATCTCCTTGACCATGCTCAAGTAGGATGTCATCTTCGAGTCACGTGCTTGATACGTGTCTTGCAGTTGATTGACCACGAGCTGGGAATCAAACTTCACCTCTAGTTTCTTTGCTCCAATTTCTTTGGCTAAGGAAAGTCCAACTATGAGGGCCTCATATTCGGCTTCGTTGTTCGTGCACTTGAACCCACACCGTATTGCCCACTAGATGATGTCTCCTTCTAGCACAATCAGTACTACTCCAAGTCCGCTTCCATTTACGTTACTCGAGCCGTCCACTAAGAGGGTCCACTTGGAGGGTGATCCGTCGTTCATGCATAACAACTCACTTTTTGCTTGGGTGGTGGTATTCCGGGTAAAGTCAGCAATGAAGTCAGCTAAGGCCTAGGATTTAACGGCGATGTGAGGCTGGTATGATATGTTGAACTCACTGAGCTCTACTGTCCACTACAGGAGTCGGCCTGATAGCTCTGGTTTGTATAGTATCTTCTTGAGTGGGAAGGAGGTGAGTACAACTATTGAGTGGCACTGAAAGTATAGCTTGAGCTTCCTGGATGCATGGATGAGGGCGAGGGCTAATTTTTTCAGCTGACTGTACCGTGTTTCCGCTTCAAGGAGTGACTTGCTTACATAATAGACCGACAACTGCTTCGTTTCTTCTTCCCGAACTAGTACTATTGAGATGGCTGTCTCTGAAATCGCTAGGTAAGAGTAGAGCTTCTCCCCATCCACAGGTTTGGAAAGGAGCGGAGGGGAGGTCAGGTACCTCTTTAGCTGTTGCAAGGCTTCTTCGTAGGAGGCGGTCCACTTGAACTTTTTGGACTTCTTGAGAGCATAGAAGAAGAGGTGGCACTTGTCGATTGACCTGGAAATGAAGCGGCTCAAGGCAGCTACCCGTCCTGTAAGGCACTGGATGTCTTTGAAGCAAGTTGGAGACAGTATACTAAGGATTGCTCTGATTTAGTCTGGGTTGGCTTCTATCCCTCGCTGAGTCACCGTGTAGCCCAAGAACTTACCTAACGAGACCTCGAATGAGCACTTGGCTGGATTTAGCTTCATGTTGTACTTCCTGATGATGGCGAATGCCTGCTTGAGGTGGTCGAGGTGCTGTTCGGCCATCAGTGACTTGACGAGCATGTCGTCAATGTATACCTCCATGGTGTCTCCAAGTTACTCGGCAAACATCTTGTTGACCAGTCGCTGGTAGGTGGCCCCGACGTTTTTCAGGCCGAATGACATCAACTTATAGTAATAGGTTCCCCTTTCTGTGATGAAGGCTGTCTTTTCTTGGTCGTCTGGGTGCATCAAGATCTGGTTGTACCCTAAGAAAGCGTCCATGAAACTAAGGAGCTCGTGACCTGCGGTCGTATCGACCATCATGTCGATATGTGGGAGCGGGAAGGAATCCTTGGGGCAGGCTTTGTTCAAGTCTGTGAAGTCGATGCACACTTTCCATTTCCCATTCTTTTTCTTTACGACCACGACATTCGCCAGCCATTTGGAGTAGTGGACCTCTTTGATCATGCCATTGCTCAGGAGCTTCTTGACCTCTTCGTTAACAATTCGATTACGCTCTGGTGTGAATTTCCTTCTCTTTTGTTTCACTGGTGGGTGATATGGGTCTACCTTGAACTGGTGCACCATTGCTTCCAGACTGACTCCGGTCATGTCAGCGTGGGACCAGGCGAAACAGTCTTGGTTCTCTTTGAGGAATTCTATCAGCTTCTCTCTTGTCTCTGGCTTGAGGCGGGACCCTATGTGTGTCTTTCTCTCGGGGTCATTCGGATGTATCTGTACTTCATCCAACTCTTCCATAGATGGTTGATCCAGCTCGGTCGGTGGGGTTGGATGAATCTATAATTGCTACGAAGAGTTACCCTTGCCTTTGAAGGCATTCTTGTAGCAATCCCTGGAAGTTTTGGGGCCACCCTTGATCTCTCGTACCCCCAAGTTGGTTGGAAATCTGATCGTCTGGGGGAAGGTAAATGGGACTGCCCGCATGTCGTGGATCCAAGGTCGACCCAAGATGATGTTGTATGGCGAGGGGCAGTCGATTACCAAAACAATGATCTGTTTGTTCACTCCACCGACGTAGATAGGGAGGATGATCTCCCCGATAGTATACTTCTGCTCAGAGCTGAAACCAACTAGCAGCGTCGACCGCCTGTTGATGTTTACCTCTTCCAGTCCCATAGCCTTCACTGCTTCGAGGAATAGGATGTTTGCTGAAGAGCCTCCATCTACAAATACTTTTTTCACTAGGACGTTGGCGACCTGCAGGGAGATGACTAGGGCATCGTGATGAGGAGCGGCCAAGGTGACCGGCTCGTCATCTTCAAATTGAATTACCTAATGAGTGTTTGACAGTGAGACCGGATGGATGGACTGAACTGAACTTCATGGTGGTGGTGGTTGGCTCTGGCATATTGTTTGGTTGATGAGTAACTTACCCCACTGATCTCTGATCCTCTGGAGATGAGCGAACAGAAGCCTTTTGGTGTAGGTTCCCGCAGAGGTGGTAATGGTTCTTTTGAACTTTTATGGCTAATGGTGTTCTTCCCCTTATCGGTTAGCAAATCCCGGAGGTGTCCCCTCTTTAGAAGTGCAGCGACCTCTAGTTGTAAGGCGATACAGTCTGCGGTGTTGTGCCCATGATCGCCTTGGAACTCGCACCATTTGGTCTTGTTTCTCCTTGCCTCGGGATTGAGCTTACCTGGCCACTTAACAGTGGATCCCATTCCCTTTATAATACGACCTGGGTTGGCTCGACATTGAGGCTGTATTTCGGTATTTTGTATCGGTTCGATCTGAACTGTCTGCTCTCGGTTCTTGTCGGCTGGCAATCATACGGTTTTCTGACTATGCTCGAATTACGTGCTGGGGGTTGGTAGCGGTGCTCCGCTGGCCTGTGCTCTGGCTTCCTATCATTCCGCCTTGAATCATATCTGGAGTGAATCGTTTGGTTTATCTCATCCTCCTCCTATCTTATTTGGATCACTGCCTGGGTCAGGGCGTCTTCCATTGTGGTGCAACCTAGCTTTGTAAGTTCTTTGTATAGCTCTCCGTCCGGGAGGAGACCTTTCCTAAAGGCATCTACGGCTGTCTCAAGGTTGCATGCAGGGATGGAGATCTTCTCTTTGTTAAACCTGCTGACATACTCTCTTAGTGGCTTGCCCCTTCTTTGGTATACTCTGTATAGGTTGGCCGACAACTTCTCGAGTTTCTTGCTGCTGGTGAACTGTTCCACAAATGTGTGGTGAGTTGAGCGAATGAGTCAATGGATCCGTTCGGAAGATTCGTGTACCATTGGAGTGCTGGGCCGGATAAGCTCGAACCGAAACTTTTGCACATGCAGGCTTCCCTAAGCGGTCGGGGTATTGAGACGGTGAACATCCGCTGCTTGTACGAGGCTATGTGATCGTCCGGATCGGTTGTGCTATCGTATAGTTTCATGTTGGGGATGGTAAACTTCTAAGGCATGTCGGCTAGGGCGATCTCATCCACGAAGGGTGAATCCGCAAAACAATGGGGCCTACTCTTCTTGGTTGGGACCGGCATTCCTGGAATGCGTCGCATCAATGCTTCCACATCAGCCAATCTCTTGGCTAGTACCTATTCCATAGGAGAAGGGGACGCCACTAGGTCATCCCGCATGATCGGGCCAACCTTTGCAATTGTCTTTGGTACATTCCGTTTGGTCATCCGTCATGGGGTAGTATGACGAGTTGTTCATTCGTGCGTTCCCTGGTAGCGTAGATCTTCGTTCATTCCTTCTGGTTCTATGACTCCCATGGTAACTGTTCTGGTGTTTCGCCCTACATGAATGGTCAGGGGAGTCCTCTGATAGTCATTCGGTTGGTCAGGATGGATGGGCTCGGGTGTTGTGGTTTGTTTACTTTGGCCGTTCATCCCGTGAGGATGAGCCGAGCCGAGGGGAGTATGTGTTGGGATGGTCGACTGGAGGTAAGGTGGGATGGTTAGATTGGGTTGGTCTTGTGGATGAGGGCTTTACGCCATTGGATCATCTTGATCTTGACGTTGGGATAAATCGGCTGAATAATGTTCTACAGACATATCTTTATCTCTATGAATCAGGACAGAATCGTCGACCGCAGATGAGTTTAACGGATGCGGTCTTTTGCCGGAGACCAAGGGTCGGTGCTCTAGCGTATGGAGAGGTTGCATGGATGGAACGGGGGCGCGGAACCGATTTGGTGGTGCTTAGCCAGGCATGAACTCTAAATCATAGAATTGACTAACCTTCTCCTTAAGAGACTGGTTTTCTGACCTGATGGATGCGTTTTCGATCTGGATTGCATTGTTCTCGGCTTCCAGTGCGGCTACCTTGTCCGAGTTCTGTTGCATGAGAGCAGTCAAAGCCTCCAGTTTGGCCTCGAGGTTGGGATTAGCATTGTTGTAGTTGTCAGCCACGGAAAGTTCCTCTACGTAGCAAGGTTCGTCAAGCCGAATGATTGCTAGAGGCCCCACGGTGGGCGCCAAACTGTAGACGTAAAAATCTACCTGTACGGAAGGGGGGTTTGATCCCGTGAGGTTGAAGCCACTAGCGATTCGCTGCACTTGCACACGTAGAGAAACAAACGCGTGAAGCGAACGGGAAACACCGGGGTGGTGTTTGCCGTAGGCACTCCGACGCTCAAGTCAGCAAGGCCGAAAGAGGCTAATATAGTGAGGGCTAGGGAGTAGAGAGGTTACCGGAAGTCTAGTCGGAGACTGTGACTACGGTAGTGATGTAAAACTTTCAAGTAGGAGCTTCGGATGTGAAGGTGTAATGTAGTGTGTCCTTTGTGAGAGGGCTGACCTCTATTTATATAACAACTGTCTGGTCTTCCAATCCTGGTGGGAGTAGGAGTCCTAGTGTGACTTTGATGCAAACCTTAGAAGAATTAGGGCCGTGGTCAGCTGTCTTACTAGTGTCCGAATAGGAAGGTGATCTGAACAGGAAAATGACTTCGAATAGGAGATTGATCAGGAACAAGAATGTGATCAGTGGGCCGTGGGCTCGGAACTTGCCTATAGGCCTAGAAAGTGAACTGGAACTGGGAGGCCCGTATCCAGATGGTTTGGGCAGGTCGTATCTCGTATCGAATAGAACTAATCTAGCTTGGGCCTCTTTGAGATTTGGGCCTGATCTCTTCTTCACAGGTGGTTATGATTTCCTATTTGGGCCAATGACGATTTTTTGCCCTAACAGTACCCTCTCAATATTTTTTAATATTTGTATCTTATAATTATATATTTTTAATGAAAATATCCCCTGATTGATAATAACCCTAAAATAAATGATAAAAAATAATTTAATAATTTTGATTAACTCATTACAGAAGAAATTTCAACAATTTACAAAGAGGGAGAATTTTTATTATTTCAAAACATAAAAAGAATTATTATATATGCTTTAATTTCAAAGTCTATCTTTCCCATCTGTCTTTTTCATCCGTAATTAATATGATTACATAATCACATTAGGACAAAAGAGTTTCTATTAAATAAATAGAAGTCCACGTGTCGTTTATTAAACTTGCCAAGTCAATTTATCTGCACTAAATGTCAAAGTGAGACGGCTGCCTCCCTTCTCCCATCACCTTCCACTTCATTTTCTTTCATTAGATTCTCAATTCCTAGTTATTTCTTTTTCAATTTTGATTCCCGCAAACCCTAGAATTTCGCTTCCTTATGACCGAAGGCTCTCCTTGCTCCATCCAACTCATCACTAGTAATGGCAACTTCAATGTCGACAGTCTTGACAACTTCCTTTACGCCACCAAGCTCCCCGATAGTGACATTTCTTACACCATCATCACCATCATGGGCTCACAAAGTAGTGGTATATATGCTTTTCAAGTTCATTCATTTTATTATAAAATAGATCATGAACTCAGTAATCCATTGAACGTTAGCATACACATTATCATTACAAATGTTATTTTATGTTATGTTATGAGTCTTATATTATATGATATGAATCCATGTTGAACATTATTACTGAGTTTATTATATGTCATGTTATTACTTTTAGTTTTTATATTATAGCTCATATTATATGTTCATTATAAACAAGAGAAAACTATTTAATATATCCTTTTATTTTTTATAAATTATAATCTAATATTTTTTTAATTGGCTACTCTAGTACTAGAGTCACTAGAATTTTTTTTTAAAATTATTCTCCAAATTAGTATTAGAATTAGAGATCATAATTTCTTTAAACAACATATAAATTAACTAATTATATTCTTATGAAAAAATTAAGAAATAAAATATATTGTTTTTAAGAAGGAATACTAAATGTATATAAAAGTGAAGAAATTGGATAAATAGTCTTACATTAAGGTAATTAAGGAAATGTCAAATTTCAATTTGACCCAGTAATTATTTCAAACAGAAAAGAAAAGTAGTTTTCTCTCTTGGTTAGGTAAATAGTTAGTTTAATTTAAGCGTAAGGTTTACGCCTTAAAACCCGCGTTGACTCCCTTTGGATGTCATTGAATTTGCCAAAACAAGCCGGCTACTTTTCGAGTAAAAAAGACAACGGCCCATGAAGAATAATCACACTCTTAAAATATTGTAGAGTTCTAAAACCCCTGAGGTTTAATCAAGTAATGATTCCCCCCTAAGATTTCAGAAATAACATAAATCCTCCTTTTATTAGTGAGTTGTTAGTGTACTCTTAGAATTTATAATATGATGGGTTAATAAATATTTATGATACTGATCCTCTACTGTTTATTTTAGCACAAAAAACTTAGTGATAGGAGCAATTTTGTTATTATTATAACATTATTGTGGGACTGAAACTTTAATCATATTTTAGGGGTATTTATGTTATAAACCCTAGTATTCATAAATCACATGAAAGAATATTCATTTGGATATGATATTAAATCAATCACTTTAAACCAACGTACAATAACGAAAAAAGTTTCCAAAAGTAAAGAGAAACCCACGTGTCGTCTCCTTGACTTGCCAAGTCAGTTTGTCTTTTATCTCCTTCTTCCTTCACCTTCTAGTCTTCTACTTGTGAGCTGTGACTCGTCCACTTCATTTTTTCTATTAGACTCTCAATTTCTACTTCTTTCTTTTTCAATTTGATTCCCTCAAACCCTAGAATTTTTCGCTTCCTTATGGCTGAAGTCTCTCCTTGCTCTGTCCAACTCATTGCCGGTAACGGCTACTTCAATGTCGACGGTCTCCACCACTTCGTCCGCGCCACCAACCTCCCCGATCGCGGCCGCGACTACGCCGTCGTCGCCATCGTGGGCCCACAAAGTAGTGGTATATATGCTTCTGAAGTTCGATCTTTTTAAATTTGTTCCAGATTTCACTGATTTATGACGTTTAATTTGAAAAGTTTCCGCTTTGGTTTTGTTGTAATAATAAATATGATGTTGCAAAATTTCGGTTTTTTATTTTTTATTTTAATTAAATGTAAGGTTTTTCACGTTTTCATTGTGATTTAATGCTCTGTTGGCTTAGTATCTTTTTTTTTCTTTTTATTCTTAATGGTGAACAGGGAAGAGTACTTTAATGAACCATCTTTTTGATACAAAATTCAAAGAGATGGATGCATTTGAAGGAAGGTTGGTTGTTTGAGTTTCTTAAATTCGTTTATTTTGCAGCTTAATGTAAGAGATTCGTAAATTTTATTTTATTTATTTATCATTTTGGGCAGGAGTCAAACAACTAAGGGAATTTGGATAGATAAGTGTGCTGGCATTGAACCTTTCACTATTGCCATGGATTTAGAGGGAACTGATGGCAGTGAAAGAGGCGAGGTAATAAGCTTTGTGTGGATATCTTCAATTTGTAACGGAAATGGGGTTATGTTTTCCTGTGAAGAAGGCCTGTGTAGCATATAGATCTTAGTTAATTTTTCTGCAGTTATATTTGGCAGTACATATGAGTATAATATGCCATGGGTGTCAATAGAAGGTTCAGGAATTTTCATATGTGTTCAAACTCCTATTGACTCACAGATACATCAGAACTGTGTCCCCTGAATTTTAGTTTAATTTGTATTAGCACTGAAACCAAATAATACATGATGCTTTGTGGGGAAGGTGCTGTTATGAAAACTTTAAGCAATTGCTAGTTACTGAGTTGTGTGATATTTCATTGCTCTAAGTTAGGGACTGAAGCGGGTTAACAATTTATAAGAGAATCATGATATTTTTTTCTATTTATAATGGCAAACCAAAGTGAAATCCTTGCTATCGTCAAAAGGTGATGTTTCATTCATCATTTAAGTTTGAATTCTGGAGAACCCTGTCAGAGTCAGACCAAATTCACAATTTGATCTTTGTGGGGCTTAAAGTTATTTATAGTGCTTTATGGATTTCTAGGGATGCCTGTAGACATATTTTGCACTTTCATTTGGGTGGAATTGTATGAGTTAGTGTTGATATATTTTCATCACCCATAAAGTGTGTCTGCAATTTTTTATTTTTTTTCAGGATGACACTGCATTCGAGAAGCAGAGTGCCCTTTTTGCTTTGGCAATTGCAGATGTTGTAGTGATAAACATGTAAGTCTCTTTGATCTAGTATATAGAGCTGCAAATATGTTGGCATTGCAGACTCAAACTTGGTTCGGGAATTACTGTGTTGACAAGTACAGGCTTTCCTACAAAAAGGAGAATGGCCTTGGGCTAATTAGGCTTTGGGCTTAAAGAAATTAGAGATAATATAGTTTGTTGTAAACAATATATCTTATATGATATGTGCAAAATATTATATATTCTTGGCATGATCTGTATAATCTACTTAGGTATATGTAGCTTCAGTTATGCATGTGAGTAGTCTAGGCTGGTCTAGGCCTGGCCATTCTCTAAGGTTGCCTAAGGTTTTTAAAATCTGGATTTCTCTGGTCCATCGACCTATATGGCTTACATGGTTCCCCTCTTTGCTGTTACTTTGGCCTGCCAATGCTTAGCCCTTGTTTTCTTTTTAAAGTAGTATCTGAACAGGCATTGGTATCATTGCACTAATTCTAATTCCAGGAAGCAGCATTTTATTTAATTGTGATTCGATGTTTAAAAACCATTGTATCAGGATAAGTTTTAGCAATTTATATTTTCCCTCTCCTCTCCCCCCCCCCCCCCCCCCCCCCCCCCCCCCCCCCCCACCCCCCCCCCCCCCCCCCCCCCCCCCCCCCCCCCCCCCCCCGCCAAAAAAAAAAAAGATCGGTGAATTCTTCTTTTTCATCTTTGCTGTTGCTGTTGTCTGTACATAAGTTTATTTTTCTTTACAAAATTTGATTTGGAATGGAAGCCTTTGATCAGAAATGGACACTGTTTAACATTCAGATCTATATCCTAGAGTTTCTTAAATGTGTGGACTAGAGGCATAGAAAACTCATGGTAACACAAACGTTTAGATGTCACTTCAAGTGTTAATAAAGTGTTTAATGTCATATGTAGTTGGTGCCATGATATCGGTCGGGAGCAGGCTTCCAATAGACCTCTTCTTAAAACAGTTTTTCAGGTACTCTAGCCAGTTGTACAGGGTCAATGTGTTGTTGTCTTTTTATTGTATATAACAATATTGTCTGCTTATTTCACATAATGATCTGGTTTTCTGTGCTGTGTGTAGGTCATGATGCGTTTATTTAGCCCACGTAAAACAACTCTTCTATTTGTTATACGTGATAAAACAAAGGTGTGCACTTGCACTTTATATTTTTCCTTTACTCTTCATTCCTTTTGTGGAAGGGCCTTTCTCTTCTCTTTTGAATCAATAACTATTCATGACTCTCCTTGCAGACCCCGCTTGAAAAATTAGAGTCTAATTTAAGAGAAGATATCAAGAAGGTATATTTATTTATGTTTGCTCACATTCGATTTGTTCATTCTTTTTTTTTTCCTCAGCATTTTGATAGTTGGTGATTTCTACAGATTTGGGAAGCAGTTACTAAACCCCGGGACCATGAAGGTGCTCCTCTCAGTGAGTTTTTTAATGTAAGTAAATGTTCTCTAATTTTCTCTAAATGTTCTCAATTTTCTCTGTATCTCTATGACTGATTCATTTTCTGGAATTGTGTTATATTTTACCTTTTAATTTATTACTCGACATGTAGGTGGAGGTCACTGCTTTATCTAGCTATGAAGATAAGGAGGAGGAGTTTAAAGAGCAGGTAGCCATTAATAAGATTAGGAAGTTTATCAAGCCTTAACTAATATGGGTTACGACCGTTACTGGTTCAACTGAATTTGAAGTGTGTTGTAGCATTCTTTCAGTCTTCATATGTTTACCTAAATAATCACTGTTCGAAATCCTTGGCATTGTGGCATATTGGCCTAATTAAGCATTACAGATTTTGTGAAATAAATAGCTTACAGTTGATATCTAGAGTCTTACAGTCTGGACATGTTATACAGGTTGCTGAACTGAGGCAGCGGTTTTTCCATTCCATCTCTCCAGGAGGACTAGCCGGTGATACACAAGGAGTTGTTCCTGCCTCAGGATTTTCCTTTAGTGTACAGCAGATATGGAATCTTATAAAAGAAAACAAGGACCTGGATCTTCCTGCTCTTAAGGTTTTTAATTTTCCTTGTGCATATCTTTTGTTGGTTTTTCAATTTCATTGACATATATATATATATATATATATATATATATATACACACACAATTTTTTTAATTAAGAAATATTTGTTAACGTTAATCAGGTAATGGTTGCCACTTTTCGGTGTGAGGAAATTGCCAATGAGAAGCTCCGTCTGTTGTCAGTTGATGAGGTTCTTTTACATACATCTCCCTTGCGGGAATTACTTGTCTGATCGAAAAATTATCTGTTAGCCAGTACTTAAATGATTTGTTGCAGGATTGGTTGGCTCTGAAGGAAGCTATTCAAGTGGGTCCTGTTCCAGGATTTGGTAAAAAGCTTAGCTCTGTTCTGGACACCTATCTTTCAGAGTAAGTTAACATCTGTGTCTGATATATTATCAAATCTAATAATATGATTTGACTTGTTTTAATAGTGATGTAAATCTCTCAAAATACATCTGCAATTTGTATTTAAGATATTTCATGAGGCTATCCTTGTAAGACTACCAGCAGCCAAGACCATGGCATACGTAAAGAAAATTTTCTGTGTATATTTTATCCTTAAACTTCTGTGGATTGCTTGGAAGTCAATGATAATTGATGTTTAACTGAAAGTAAAGGGTGTAAATTTTATATCTAAACTCCCTGAAGTTATAGAATTTAGAATGACTACCTCTACCCCTATCTGTGATGTTTTACCGGATATTGTGCACTGACAGTCTTGGAGTATTTTCTTTGATCCAAATCTGTTTGGAAGCTCTGAATCTGATTTGGTTTCTTATGCTAAATTCTATTTTTCATAGTTATGACAAGGAAACGATCTACTTTGATGAAGTTGTAAGAATTCGAAAACGACAAGATTTGGAGTCACAAGCAATTTATGTAAGGTTCAACCTACTTATTAAGTATGTTATTCATTCTTGCTATTGAGAAAAGAACTTTTATGAAATTGTCATGATGTATGTTGAACTTACAGGCAAAACTTTATGGTTTCATGTGAGGGCACCTTAAAAGTATCTTAACACAAATAGATGCACTTTTTACTTTTTATGCTATCAGTTACGATTTCCAAATTGTGTTTAATGGTGGACAGCTTAACTATTTTGAGTATTTTCCATGAATCATTAAAATGCTAAAGTTGTACTGAATTTGGGGTGGTCATAACGTATGCCCTAAAACACAAGTTAAGTACACCAAAGAACAACAATTCTCTATGCTATTCATTTACAAGACAAATGACTTATTTTAAATGCACTGATATCATCAAAATTTTGTATTTAGTGGCTTATCCTACTGCACAGTTTCAGTTGCCATATCATTTTTTTTTCATTTTGTTTAATTGTCATTATTTTTCACTTCTCTAATCAAATCATGCTACATTAGTTTGTATATGTTAGTTCATATGGAGAGTTTGTAGACGTTGTATTATTTGTTTATGAATACTGCCTACCGAGTGGGCAAATCAGGAGAGCTTCCTGTTATTTTTGACAACAGATGGGGGTTACATTTGGGTTTTATTTTTATTTTTTTATTTTTATTTTTTTTAAATAGAGGGTTCATCTTCATCTTGTTCCTGTAGGTTTTATTATTTTTATGCTTTGTTCATTTATTCACAATGTCTCTTGAATTTTCCAGATTTTCCACCCCGCGTATAATTGCATGTTGGATCATCTATACTCTAAAGTGTTTGATAGTTTTAAGATCAGCTTGGAACAATTACTAAACGAAGGGGAAGGTTTTGCTGCTGCTGTTCGCACTTGTCTTCAATCTTGTCTGCTGGAGTTTGACCAAGGATGTGCTGGTAAGAAAACTTTATATAATTTGCGTCCTTATGAGTTCTCTGCATGTTCTTTTATTTGTACAAATTTGATTGGCTACTGACACTTTTGTTAAAGTGATAGTCAATCTTTGTATTTTGTTCCCTCTATTGGACTACTAGTTTTTACAGAAAGTGATCTGTAACTTCTCAACTGTTTCTGTGATCTAAGCCGAATGCTTCTCTTCATTTATTGTTTTTTATTTGCGTCTTCTTGATTACTGGCATTTCCCTTCAACTGTGAGCTAGACCACAACTGTAAACTAGTTTTCCTTCATGATTGGACCTATTAATTTGTTTACTTGCAATTCAACGACTTGTTCTTCCCCTTCCTTAGATGTTGCTATAATACAGACTAATTGGGATGCTTCAAAAGTTCGGAAAGAACTTCACCATGACATTCATGAACATGCATCAATGGTTTGTCGTGCAAAGCTGTCTGAAATCAAAACTAACTATGAGGTTATTTTCTTGGTTAATGCACAATTTATTATTGTAATCATAGTCAATGATTTTTATTTTTATCTTTTAAAACCTTACATTAATGTTTAATTGAATGATTGAGTACTGATACCATATTGATGTTCAGGAAAAATTGTCTGCAGCACTTACTGAACCTATGAAATATCTATTTGAAGTTGGTTGTGAGGATACTTGGGCTTCAGTAAGAAGGCTTCTTGAACGTGAGACTAAAGCTGCTGCATTTGGGCTTTCGAATGCAATTGCTGGTTTTGAGTTGGACAAAGCTAGTAGTGATGCAATGGTTCAAAATTTAAGGAGCTATGCAAGAATTGTGGTGGAGAAAAAAGCAAGAGAAGAAGTTGGCAAAGTTTTGATCCACATGAAGGATAGGTAAAGAGCTTGATTGTGCTATTGTAGATTGTCTAATCTTAATTCTCATCCTTGTTGCATAATACCTTGAAATTTTATTTCAGATTCTTAATAGTATTCAATCATGACAATGATTCAATGCCAAGGGTTTGGACTAGAGAAGTGGACATTAAAACTATTTTGAAGAATGCCCAGTCTGCGGTAATTTTCAAGGATTTTAATGTGAGGGAGGGAGTTAAATTAGCTTTACACTGATAACACCTAACTATTTTTTTGTCATTGCTTTCTTTTAGTCACTAAGGGCACTGTCAGACATGGCTGTTATACGCTTGGATGAGAAGCCAGATATGGTTAGAAACTTACTTTTTTCCTCACTCATGGGTGGAACTGTTGACACTCTAGCCTCAAACACATGGGAGCAGGTAGTATTGTGTTTGGTCTTATTGTATTATCATTTTCTTGAATCGTATTTCTCATTTATAATGGAACATGTGTTAGGTTTCTCCAAGCGATATGTTGAAATCACCCATAGAATGTATGTATTTGTGGAATCAATTCAAGGAAGAGACCAAGTATGTGGTCAATCAAGCAATGTCAGCACAGGTAAATTATTATACACTACTTGTCAGAAAATTTTGTTAGCATACATCATTGTATAAGTTTATGCTACAAATTTTATGCTATGAGTTTACAAAATTTATGTTGACGTGTTAGTATATATGGCTGTTTTACTTATGGCAGGAGGCTCACAAACCGCGTAACAACTGGTTACCCTCTCCATGGGCATTGGCACCTGTAGTTGCTGCATTTTTTGGCTTTGTTACTGATGAGGTCAAAGAAAATATGTGATTGTTGTCATGTTTGTTTTATAGCATTAGACAACACTAAAACCTTGTACTGTATTAAATGGTTTTAGTATTTTGTTTGACTCACAGGGGATTTTTTTTTTTTTTTTTGTATAGGATAATAAGTAAATATATAACTCTGTAAAAAACACTAAACCGGTCATGACCTCGATGAGTTGACCTCTCTATTTTAGTGGACTGTCCAAGACTAATCATTGTAGTCAATTATCATGGGTTGACCATGCTCTTAATTTTGGATATTATGTTGAGATTTCTAAAATATTCTTTAATCTCTTATTTTTGTCGGGCTTAAGATACTCAGTGATATTATGTAATACCTTTATTATGTTAGTATATTATGTAATTTAAAATTAACATAACTAAGAGATCTAATGAATTATATTCTTTCTATACAAGGACTTGAAAATAAATAAATTAAAACCGACAATTCTTCGTTCAAATATGGTACAGAGCCACTCTCCATCTAAAAAATTGCTCATTGTAGAGCAACCGCTGGTGAACTTTTGGCGAGTAACCATTCATCCTGTCGTCAATCCAAGAAGGAGAAAACGACCTACCCCAATCAACCAAAACACCAACCTCAACCAATCAAACCAAACCACCACTGCCATATGCATTTCATCTTAAAGTCCCTAGCGGCAGAAGACAATTCTAGCCATCTTCAACTCTCCAACCATTGCAACTTCAACACTCTCCCAATCAACTACCATAAACCAAATAATAGCCATCAAACCCAGCATTAATAGCACCAATCTGTCCGAGCAACTCACATCACCAAGACACCCAATCAAAGCAAGCAAACCATACCATCAAACCCATACCATCGGAAATCATACCATCTAATCCATACCCAACTTTCATCAAACCCAATTGGAAATCCATACCCAATCAGAAATCCATACCCGAAGCCACCGCCGCCGCCAAATTCCAAACATCGCCGACAGAAGCCCAAAGCCGAAACGCTGCAGGTCTGACGCCTACGCCTTTGGCTTTCGCCATTAACTTTGCCTGCTACTAACGCCGTGCCTACATAACCGGCTGTCGCCACCATATTCAACCGCTGCTAATGTCGTCGATCTGCTGTCACCAACTCCTATCTGTCGCCGGCGACTTTGATTTGGCGCTTTTGTGCCGTCGTGAATCGTCTCCTTTTTCTTGGTCCAAAGAGAGTTTGTTGCGTTTGTTTACTTTGTTTTAACTATGAAAAATGTTATCCTAGACCATACAAAGAGAAGATTACTGATATCAGCACGAACAAAAAACGAAAACAGTTCGAGAAATCATGAAATGGGTTGTCTTTTATACCTTTTTTGTACGTGTCTTTATAAAAACTAGTATTGCTCTTTTAATTTTTTTTAGTTTTATTTATTCTTTTATTCTCTAAGTTATATTAAAAAAAAAAAAGTAAAAAAACGGAAAAAAAGGTCACAAAGGGGTCAAAGTCAACGACAAAGTAAAAAAAAAGAGTCAAAAAAATAAGTAACAAAGAAAAAAATGATGCGTAGAGAAATTCTACGCAAAAACCCGGATCTGAATTTTGTTGAAACTTCAACAATGGTAGCTGAGAATGAGAGTCAGCATGCACAGATGAAACTCGATAAGTCTAACAACAACAAGAAGAGAAGTTCTATTGCTGCTGTTGTGGAAAAGAAAAAGAACGTCAA
This sequence comes from Pistacia vera, assembly GCF_008641045.1. NCBI lineage: Eukaryota > Viridiplantae > Streptophyta > Magnoliopsida > Sapindales > Anacardiaceae > Pistacia > Pistacia vera. Next base: position 152,414 of record NW_022196000.1, read on the forward strand.
ACAATATGCAATCTCTCACTTGACAAGTATTTACTGAGTATTTTATATAGAGAATCCAGAGAATTGCTAGCTTAGAAAGGGTGTTTGTCTAAATTTTTTATCCTCAATCTAGTTATAAAATACTATCACACAATGACTATTTCTCACATATATAAAAATAATAAGAATAATTTGCTAATGACCCGGAAGCGTGAAGATGTTCTCTAAATATTATTATTACAAAAAATACATACATAAATCTACATTAATTCCTTCACTGAGACAGTGTGTGCAACCCTCTCGCCAGCTTGACGTTTCTCGACCGCTACAATCTAATACCTGCAAAAATAAAGAAAGCAACGAGGTGAGCTATAAATGCTCAGTAAGTAAATTAAATCTAACTATGCTCTTACTCCGCTGTCCCCATTTTCGCTGTACTGTTTCTAAATTTATGTTTACTTTCTCTCTTTATTCTCAGGCGTACTACTTAGCAGTCTTATATTTTTCTCAAATCTTTCTAATGCTGTGCTATTCTTTATTATTTTATTTCTTTTCTCTACTAGATTATATCTTTCTGTTTCTTTCTCTACTCAACAAATTGTTAAGTTTCCTTCCTATTTGTCATGTTTTTAATTTCTATTATTTTCTAACATATATTAATTTTTGTTCCTTTCTTGTATATCTCTAATTTCTTTTCTATTCTTGTAGGCTTCCATTTTCTTTTTCTCTCTATTTTCATGGGCTTTTATTTTATTTTCTTCTCTATTTTATGGGCTTCTATTTTCTTTTCTTGGCTAGTCAGACACGCTGTAATAAAATAAATTCTTTAATCTATGCATAAATGCATAAAAGGCAATGCACATAAAATGTCTGATGCATATGCAAATGATCATGTTTGTATTCTTTCTTAAAATTCTTTTATAATTCTTTTTGAAATTCTTTTCCTTTCTTTTTGAAATTCTTTCTGTTTTCTATTTCTTATTCTATTTTTCTTTCTTTTTCTCTTTCTGTATTCTGTCCTGGTTTGCCGATCGGACGAGGCTGAGGCATGGATTTGGAACCTTGGTCGTGTGAGCGTATTCTGAAATTCTTTTTAGGTACAATCCTCATCCACATGCACTTCTAGCGGACTGTACAATTCTATTTTCTATTCTGAGGCTGCTCACTGATGGCGGCGTGCATGTGGGAAACTTCTGCATCTCTGTCGCCACTAACTAACGCAGCGAATGCTCACAGGTTCCCTATCGCAACAACCTTTTGAAAACATGCTCTGTAAATCTGAAAAATAACTAGTTAGAAATTTTTCAATAATTTTAAAATTTTTGAAATACATGCTATGCTATGTCATGGATTTATATGTTGTCTATGCATGATCCCAAAATACGTGTCTGACTCTGGCTTGTATTCTATTAATTCCAAGGCTTTTATTTCTATATTTTTCTAGAAAGCCCAAAGTTCTATTCTAGTGACATGCTTAACTTAAATATTTTTTATTTTATTCTTTATTTCTGAATTCTACGCATCGTGTGTACGTACGCGATTCTATAATTTCTACATAATTATGTAATTCTTCAATTCTATCATGCTATGTAAAATGTACACGTACACAATTACATTATCTCTCATAAATTCTACTCTTCTATAATTATATTAGTAAGATATTAAAACGGCACAATTCAACTAGGGAATGAATTCTACATTTTGGGCAATCTAATTTCTTCTATAAAAATCTATGTCACAACTTAGGTATTAAGTCTACTAACTTGCCCAATTATGCTACTATATATATATATATATCACATAACCATGTAATTAAACTACTATAATATTTTCTAATGTTACAAAAATGCCTCGTACAGCTTTCTAATTACAAATTTTAATGCCATAAATTTGCATTCTCTTAACATGACTATCAACATTGTTATACATGACCTTTTTTCTTCTTTTCTTTTGGCTACGTTATATACATTAATCTATATTGTCATATTAATAATTGTAAACAATATTCCAAAAATCAGACCGGACTATGACCCATTCAAGGGTCCGATTTCCGGTTTGACCGGTTGGATTGGTCGGTTGGACCGTATTCTGTAAAATTATTTTTTGTCCCTAAAGGTTTGAAATTCATCAAAAACACCCCTATAATACTCTCTTAAGGTTTGAAATATGTCTAAAACACCCCTATCGCGTGAAAAAAATTGGTGAGTGGTGGCAGCAGCGACGATCAACGGCCAATTGAAGTTGGAATCATGGGGCTTTTGATGTATAGGTTTCGGAAAATCTGATGGTGGTGCTAGGGAGTTCCATCAGCGCCACAACTCGCCAGAATCAACAAAAGAAGCCCGACAGTCGCGTGAACTTTAGGTGGACGGCGAAGGACAAAGGCTGGATGACGGCGACTGAAAATGGCTAGGTTTTTTCGTGGAGATGCCGTCACGTCAAATGGTGGTGTTTTCTTTGTCGAACGATGCTAGAATCCAGCAAGATTAAGTGGCGATTGGACTGCGACTTAGTAGTATTCTGGCGGTCCAACCGCGGCTTAATCCGGTTTAACTGGAAATGGCGGTTTTTATGAGATGCTGGACTGGAAATACCACCGGCTCTCGGTCGAATCGGTCAGACCAGATGGCCTGGTTTGGTCCGGTTTTCAAAAACTTGATTGTAAATACAATCTAACATATAGCACAACATATATATTTTGGCTAAATTTTAATTTCTTTCTAACATTTTTAACTAAACTTTTGGCCAATACAACATATTCTCAAGATCTTCTAGTGCAATTCTATAGTTTGTAATATATAATGAGGCATGAAAACTATACTCAAACCAATCAATTTCTAAAATGGTCATGTATTTAATACATAAACCATACTTCTATTTCTTTGATTATTTTTTTATATCTATACTTGGAAAAAATTTTCTATTATTTATACAATAAAATCACTTATTACATATTGTTTATAACTAATCTCAAAACAAGAAACAACAATATCCTCATTTGGCTAAGCCATTCTTTGAATGATCTTTCTAATTTCAAGCATACAAGCTTGACAATTTAATGTGGCATATTGTAATATTATAAAATAATCACCAATCTTTTACTATCATCAATACTACACTATTGCAACAATTTAATATGCAATTCTTGCCACCACTTTTCTAAAGTCATAAGTTTCAAAACTTATAATTAAATGACTAAATACAATATGTCATTCAAACTAATGCTAAAAGTTCAAGCTTTCATTGAACTAACATAACCAAGTGTTATTCTAAATTTTGACATAACAAAATGCACTCTTAAACACTTAAACTTATACTCGGTCAAGTCTAATACAACCTTTTAACATCAATTCTTTCCTTTCTCAAACAATATCTTTAACAATATTTGATAAATTCATGCATGAATTTCTTTTTGAAATTTCACCAAACACTTTACATGCACATATAAGTACATAGTTGGCCACACCTCCACATCTCTCCAAATACCTTAAAGTTGGAAGAAAATTCAACAAAAACTTAGCCCCTATTCTTCCTGAATTCAACACTTTCAAATTCCAACATCAACTCTTCAAAATTTCATCCAAGGTTCAACTAAAACATCACATCTACATAACTACTCATCTTGGCTGAACTTCTACACATTATTTTTCATCAAACAAGTGTCTAAACAACTAATACTTCCTATCATACATCATACACAAACACAAACACTCAAGAATTAACTTACACATATACTACTCAAATTAAAGCTTAGATTGGGTTTACTTACCTTGAATTTGTACAACACTAATGATTCAACCTTCCTTTGCTAAAATTATTTTCCTCTTGGACATTTGGATGCTTTAGGATTAAAAATCTATAAAAATTTAAGCTGAACCCTATGAATTCTCTTTCAAATTTGATGAAGAATCTTGAGAGAAGATGGATGAGAGGTGGCGTTCTCAAGGGATGAGAATGGCTAGGGTTTTGTCAATTAAAGCCTTATAACTAATAAAATATATTTACATTCCCATTTTTCCCTTGCACTTTCTAGGAAATTTCATCTATGTCCTTTAGTCATTTACCTAGTTACCCTCATTTGTATAATCTTCTTCACATTATTTTTCTTCCTTACACTGACTACTTTTTCATCTAATTGTGAGTGAAAAGATAATTTTACCCTTATTCTTTAATTTCTTCCTATTACTTTACAAACACGTATTTATCTCGGCATCACATCACGTGAATTTTCCATAATCTTTCTACCACTTTATTCTCATGGCTAGCACACTTAATACATTATATTTATCATACTAACTTTTCACTTAAACAAGTGATTCTATGTGAAATGACCATTTTGCCCCTATTGAAACTTTTATGGAATTCTTCTATAAAACTAGTTAAATATATTCACTATGACTATAAAATAATCCCTACCATATTTCTGAATGTGGGTATTACACAATCTTCATCATTTGTAGCCACTGTTGAAAATGATGGTAAGTCTTTACATATGTACATCCGTATAGATAATTGATTCTGGTGTTACCGATCATATGACATTCAATTCTAGGCATGTTTCTAACCTTAAAACATCCCCACAAAAATTTGTTTCTACTGCCAATGATGAGTCCACTTGGGTTATTGGTTAAGGATCATTAACCCTAAAAAATACTTTACACTTAGAGTTTGTGTTAGTTGTTCCATCCCTAAATTATAACTTGTTGTCAATCTCCAAAATAACCAAAGCCTTATCTTGTGTGGTGATTTTTTGGCTTGATTTTTGTGAGTTTGAAAACATTCAAACAAAGCAAACAATTTGTTGTGGTGTTAGATGGTGGCAGTTGTATTGCTTGTATTTAAGGTCACAAAGTTCTACAGTGTTAAAGCAGGCTTTGATAGTAGATTACTCAAAAAGGAATAAACAGAAATTCAACATTTGTTTATGGCATCGGCGCCTTGGACATGCTTTGTTTGATTACTTAAAGAAACTTTTTCCAAGTTTGTTTGAAAAAAAACGATATCAGTAACTTCTGCTATGACGTTTGTGAACTATCAAAAAGTCATCGAGTCCTATTTCCAATAACATTAAACAAAAGTCCAAGTCCTTTTATGCTTATACGTTCATATGTTTGGGGGCCATCACAAGTTACTACTTTAGGTGGATCCCATTGGTTTGTTACTTTTATTGATAACTGTATAAGGATGACTTAGGTATGTCTAATGAAATCCAAAGGGGAGGTTAATTTTCTTTTTCAGAGATTTCACAAAATGGTTCGTATGTTATAATGCACATGTTCAGGTCCTCCGAAGTGACAATGGAGGAGAATACCAAAGTTTGGATCTTTAATAGTACTTGACAACACATGGTATCATTCATCAGACTACTTGTCCTAACACACCCCAACAAAATTAAATGGTGTTGAGTGAAAAAAATTGACACTTATTGGAGGTCATTCATGCCTCATTAATAGAAGCTCACATGCTGTTATCTTTTTGGGGAGAAGCACTTACTTCTGCAGCCAACCTAATCAATCAGGCACCCTCCAGTTTTATTGGGTTCAAGACACCTTTTCAGGCTCTTAGTAAAGTAGTGAATGCTTTAACAGTCCCAAATTTACCGCCTCATGTTTTTGGCTGTATTGCCTTTGTTCACCTCCATAAACATGAACGCAACAGGTTGTCATCTCATGCATTGAAATATGTTTTTGTTGGTTATAGTGTTCATCAAATGGGGTATAGATGTTATCATCCTCCAACTCAACAAACGTTTGTGATGATGGATGTTGCTTTCCATGAAGAATTGATGTATTTTTCTTCTGAGTCTGAACGTCAAAGGGAGTATTGTTAGGGAGAAATTCAGACTCTTGACTATGTTGTTCAAGATGTGAGAGACTATGAGTCATAAACTAGACCTGTTATTCAACAAGAAGATGAAATGGATGATGAAAATGTGGAGCTGGTATCAAACCTATTTGTAGAAGCTTTTTCAGTTTGACTCTCTCATTCCTGGTATGCCAACCATCATTTGTAAAGAATGTTCCTGATTTAGAGTCTGAAGCAATTGAGTCTGAATCATTTAGAAAACAGTTACCTCTACATAGTACTAGAGGGATTCCTAAGCCAACATACGAACCTAAGCTATCTAGTAAGGTCAAATACCCCATGAGTCATTATGTGTCTAACCATTGTCTATCAGAATCGAATCTGCCTTTTGTGAATCAATTATCTACTGCATCTATTCCTAACAGTATGTAGGAAGCCTTATTTGATCCAAAATAGAAAGCTGTTATGAATGAGGAGATGAAATCGTTAGAGAAGAATGAGACTTGGGAACTTGTTGATCATCCACCAAGAAAGAAGATTGTTGGATATTGACAGGTTTACACTATGAAGTATAAAGCTAATGGTACAATTGAGAGATTCAAAGCCAGACTAGTAACAAAAAAAAAAAACACCCAAACCCATGGGATAGACTATACAGAGACGTTTGCACCTATCGCTAATATTAACATGATACATGTTTTATTATCTTTAGCTGCAAACCTTCATTGGCAATTACAACAACTCGATGTGAAGAATGCTTTCCTACATAGAGAATTGTCAGAAGAGGTATATATGGATCCTCCATCAAGGTGTATTTCACTAGAAAAGCACAACCAAAAGGTATGTAAGTTAAAGAAATCTCTATATGGATTGAAGCAATCTCCGAGGGCATGGTTTGGGAGGTTTACAAAAGCTATGAAGTCTTTTGGCTACCATAAGAGCAATTCAGACCACACATTGCTCCTAAAGAAACAACAAGAAAAGATCACCACACTTATTGTATATGTGGACAATATGGTGGTCACTGGAAATGATCCAGAAGAAAGAAAGAATCTGCAAAAGTTCTTGTTAGAAGAATTCGAAATGAAAGACATAGGTTCCTTGAAATATTTTCTTGGAATCGAAGTATCTCGATCTAACAAAGATACCTTTCTATCACAAAGAAAGTATGCCTTAGATGTTTTGCTTATGTCAATATGTCAACCAGCAGATACAACTAAAGAAGGTTTGAAATTATGTATCAAGACTGATCAAGTACCAGTTGACAAATGGAGATATCAAAGACTTGTGGGAAGATTGATGTACTTGTCACACGCTAGGCCAGATCTTGCCTATGCATTGAGTATAGTCATTCAGTTCATGCATAACCCTGTAGAACAACAAATGAATGTTGTCATGCACATTTTGAGATACTTAAAACATTCTCTTAGGAAAGGAATCCTATTTACTAAAAATACGGATTACCAAAATGTGAATGCATATGCTGATGCTGATTGGGCGGCAGTAGTGGCTGACAAGCAATCTAATTCAGGTTATTTCACTTTTATAGGAGGTAATCTAGTCACATAGAGAAGCAAAAAACAAAATGTTGTAGCACGCTCAAGCGTTGAAGCAGAATTTAGGGGAATGAAACTTGGGATTTGTGAAGCTTTATGGCTATGATTTCTCTTGCAATATTTGGGCTATCAACTTAATCAACCAATCTAGTTATATTGTGACAATAAAGTAGTGTGTGATATTGCTCACGATCCAGTTCAACATGATCGTATGAAACATGTTGAAGTTGATAGATTTTTCATAAAAAAAAAAAAAACTGGATGAAAAGATTATTGAATTGCCCAAGATTTGGTCAGAGGATCAATTGACCATCATTCTTACCAAGGCTGTCACTAAATGTATATTCTCATAAGTTTTAGACAAGTTAGGGATGTGTGACATCTATGTATCAACTTGAAAGTGACTGTTGAGATTTCCAGAATATTTTGTAATCTCCTATTTTTGTCAGTCTTAGGATACTCGTGATATTATGTAATCTCCTAATTATGTCAGTATATTGTGTAATCTGAAACTCACATAATTAGGAGATTCAATGGATTGTATTCTACCTTTATAAGGACTATAACTATGTATTGAAAATAAACGAATTAAAACCCACGATTCTTCATTCAAACACATTATTGGGAGTTCCTTTTTTGTTTCGTTTTCTTTTTTATCTCAATTATGTCTTGTATGTATTAGACGACACATATACATGGTGCGTTTGTTTTGCGGTATTTGACTGCATTAACGCACTACAGTTCTTTTTTTCTTTGGCCATATGTGTTTCGCAGCACCCTTGGGTGAACTTGAAATGTATTGCAGGTTGTACTAATTTAAGAAAAAGAGACTCAAATAACTCCAAGGAGTTAGCCTGACGGTCAAGAAAGTTTGCTATCTTCATTGATTTCTTGCGTTTAAACAATCTTCTGGTCATCTACCACATTTGTGATTATTCTTGAAACATTGGGCTTGTAGAATGTTCAATGAGTTATAAGAATTAGTTGAATTGTGCATAAGCTGGTTCAGACACCCAATCATAAAAAAAACCTGCAGTCTCGATGGGTTGCGTAGGACTGCTAATTTCATCCTTTATTTTATTATTTACAAAAAAAAAAATCAATTTTTATTATCAATGATTTATACTATTTCTGAAAATTCCAAGAAGTCGCTCGTGGGATCGCATGGTTCTAAATTTTTTCAACATTTTCAAAATTTTTATTTAAAAGATTTTTATTTTATTTATATATTTATATATTTTTAAATATATTAGTAGTTTTAATAATTGTATTTTTATTTAAATAATTAGTTAATCCTTTAATATAGTATAGTGTCAAACAGGTGACATTAATGAATGTAATCCATTTTAATTTGCTTCAGTATAGTACAAAATAGTTAGTTCAATCTAACGCATATATTTAATTATTAAATATAATGTAATTTTTTTGGAACGAGTTTTTTAACTTAAAATTTTGACTTAGATTGAGACATAGTGTTTTTAGTCATTTGATATTTTACAATTTAATGGATGTGAGAAAGAGTTTGAAGGAAGTTATTATGTTTGTGACCTCAATAATTCTTACAATATTAGATTGTATTAAATCCACGATTGAAATTTTGTATAAAAATTTATATATAGTAGTAAAAAAGTTAATTTTAGAGGTAATTAAGATTAAACACCTTAACAATTTATAGAAAGTATTAAACAAATTAGTGTAAGGGTTTACATACTTTTAAAGAGGTTTATGATATTTTTTATGAGGCCTCTAAATTTTCAAGAGAGTTTTTTGTAATTCCAACAAGTTACTTAATACTTTTTACAAATCTTTTAGGGTGCGTTTGGTTCATGAAATGTTATATTAATAAAAAGTTATATTACTTTGAAGATTACTGGGAATGTTTAGGAAAAAATGTTTGGTTAGGTTGGAATAAATTGGTAGGTATGTTATATTGATATGTTTAGTTGGGAGTGTAAATGAGTGGGTATGTTATAAAGATTATTAAATTGCCCTCCTTTTTATATATTAATATATTATTATTTTTTGAATAAATTCTTTTAATCCTATATGTTTGAGATACTGCTAAAACACCCTAGCAATAAAAAAAGTTTAAAACTTAACAAAAACACCCCTACCTACCCCAAGCCACTGCTACTCGCCTGCCACCACTGATGGTGATGTTAGAAGTGGTCGTAACGGTGCACGACCGGCAGGATTTGGCTGGCCGTGCGCTGATATGACAATTTTCGGCCAAATCCTTCATGGATCTAATTAGAAATGGCCAGATCTATGGTGAGATCTGGCCGTCCTTAGCGGCCAAAGTTCTGGCCATCTAGTCGTTAGCTATGATCAGAGATTTAGGCATTTCCCGCCAGATCTAAGACCATCTTACCGTTTTCGATCATTAATATGGCCATTTTAATATGGCCAAAAATGGCCATATTGATGCACGATGGTTATTTTCAGCGACTGCTGACGACTTCAGGTGGTGGCCGGCGGTGGTTGGCCAGCTACCGACGATGGTAGTCTTGGGTGGCCGACAATTTGTTTTAAATATAAGGACATTATTGTCCAAAAACTTAATTAAATAGGGGTAAATTTGTAATGACAGATTAATATAAATTAATTTTAAAATAAGGGAATTGTTGTCCAAAAATTTTATAAATAAAGGATAAAATTGTAACAAAAATAAGATTACCAAGTAATCTTAAAATACCTAAGAAAATGGAGATAATCAGATTACTTCCTATATTACAAACTGTAATTATTAATGGTTTTGGAAGATTATCAGAAATTTATATTACCTGACAACCAAATGTGGTAATCAAGTAATAAAAGATTACATTACCTTAATAATTAGGGATTACCCCTAACCAAACATGCCTTTAGTGTTTTCTACTTTTTCTCAAGTAATAAATAATATTAACCTACAGTAAAATAAATGAAATGATAAAAATGTTTATCAATATTCTAAAATTTCTATGAATTTTATTATAAATTCTTTTTAAAATTCGTTAAATTACAAGTCCATAATATAAGATTTATATCTAAAATCTTCCAAATTGTAGTTATTCTTTTTATTATCTTAAGTGATTTACTTAAACATAATTATACACAAAATATTAATTTTATTATTCAAATTTCACATTTTATATTACTTAATGTTATTATATAATAATGTAGAAATATAATAATCTCATAATTTTATAAAATATTTGGTGAGACAGTTGATATACGCAAGTCACATACGATGATGTGTCATGTATATATTGATGGTTTTTCTTTTCAGTAATGCTATGGTTACAAACAGTTCTTACTAATAGCCTTACAAATTGACATGACAGCCGATATGGCAAATGCCATCTCATCTGCCATGTCGCCCACTTGTCGTGTCAGTTCCTTGCTTCTCTCCCAAATTATTCCCTAATTCCTTCCAAAATTATATATAAAAAAATTCTGAGAGACGAACACTAAATCAGAACTTGATTTCCCTCCCATTGAAATTGGAAAATATCTCCCACCACTAAAGGTGGAAAAGCAACCTGCCCGGCCCAACCCGACCCAGCCCGTGGCGGGTTGCTGCAAATGGCGGGTCGGTCTTGACCCGCCCGACGACATTGGCGGGCCGGGTTAGGCCCGCCAACATTAGAGAATTGGCTGGCCCAACCCGGACTGCCAACCCTAACCTGCCGGGTTAGGCGCGGGTTGGGCCGGGTTAACCCGCTTTTGGACTTTTTTTTTTTAATTTTGTTTTGTTTTATTTTATTTAAGTTTAAATGTTTAATTAACCTTTCAAATGAATAATTAACAATTTATAAATGTAATTGTTTTTAGTTAATTGTTAATTTCTTTTCAAATACCAATAATTAAATTAAATTAATTTTTTTTTTTTTGTTAACCTTCCAAATATTAATTCAATTTTAATACATTAAAATTGTAGTATAAGAATAATTAAATTTATTCATTTATTAAAAAATAAAATAAGAAATTACAATAATTATTGCCTCGTCATCATTGTAATTGATGGGAGAAAAATAGCTATCCGTTGTAGATGAAAAAAAAAAATTGATGTAGAAGAAATAAAAATAAAGAAAGAGAATTGGAATATGGAAATTGGAATTTGGAAAATTGGAAATATGAATTAAAAATTGCAAAAACTAATAAAAATTAAAATATGAGCAAATTGCAAAAACTAATAAATGAATAATTGAGACTTGAGAGATTAGAGATTAGAGAATATGAGAGAATGAGAGAATTTGAGTTGTGAGAAAAATGTGAGAGTTTAGGGCCAATTTATAGGAAAAAATGGGAAAGAAAAATGACGAAAAAGACCCCCTCCAACGGCTATATTTCAAGGGTAAAGGGGTAATTTGAAAAATAAAATAAATTTTTTTTTTTATTTTTTTCGGCCAACCCGCTGGGTTGGCTGTTGCAACTCGGCGGGTTGTAACGTACAACCCGTCGGGTTGCACATAGCCAACCCAGCGGGTTGCCGGGTCTCTTGCAAAAGAGACAAAATAGCAACCTGCCGGGTTGCAGGTTGCCATTGTGCAACTCGGCCCGCCCGGGGGTTGTTGTCGGGTTAGGGTCAACCCGGACCGCCATCTTGGCAGACCGGGTTAGGGTTGACCCGCCTAACCCGGCCCAAAATTTCCACCTCTACCCACCACTGACCAACCACAACCTTCTTCGCTGCTGTGAGACAAAAAATACGACCAACATTGCCAGATATCATGGGCCACCACCACTGTTGAGATGTCTGGCCAGACAGACCCACTCTATCTCACTGAAGTTCGTAGTCCTCTCTCTCAATCTCTCTGGTGAGTTCGAACTCCAGTCAAACTTGCACTCCAACCAGCTCTCTTGTCTTCGTATTGCATTTGTGGGTCATCTTCGGCCAAACTTGTAGAAAAAGCCAGTTTGAGTTTGAGGTGTTGAAGTTGCACCATATTTGTTGATGCGTGATTTTGATACCAACGAAACGCACGAGTGAAATATTGGATTGACCCAAAAGACACACGTGAATGGAAAGGAAAATGACACTAAATGCAGTGAGAAAGGAGTTTTAAAGTGGTTCAGATGCTAAGGAAGCAAATCCTACGTCCACTGATGTTTTTATTAATGATAATGGTTAGGTTGCTTTAGATGACTGACTTTACACTGATGATACAAGGTATTAAAAACTGTCTTTTCTAGAGAGAGAGAGAGAGAGAGTTTTGTCAAGAGTAAAAAGTGCGAATCCCCTTAATGAGAGAAGAGCTCCCATTTTATAGTGGGATGACTTGAGGTAATGATCACTGAATCTGCAAGTTGTTGGGATGATCTGTGCAAATCCTTCGTTTAGAGTAATTCATGTGATTTGCTACAGGGGTTGGACACGCGGGATCATCACAACTCCTTGCTGGCCTGACGTGGACCCATTATTCTGACGAAAGCAAGCTGTGGGGTGCAACCATGATCACATGACGCAGCTGCACCAGAATGGCAGTAGACTCTTTCCGAGATCTGACCTTTCGCACTTAACTGGGTGCCTCGTCAGCCCTATGTTCCCAGGCATAACAGAAGTCCCCTAGTTTTTAAGGTTTGAGAACCGAACCTTGGAAACTACAAGTCATGCCGCAACTGGATGATTCCTGGAGATTCTGGAAATTCTGGAGATTCTGGAGATTCTGGAAATTATGGAGATTCTGGAAATTCTGGAAATTCTGAAAGTAGGTCGGGATGACACTTTTTCGAGAACGACATCGCATGTTCATTGTTTGCAGGGGACGAATGACCTGATTTCGTTAGACGTCACTTGTTACCCTTTTGATACGGGTGCATTTAATTTAGTAGTCCCTGTGCTGACAGATGTGCCTTGTGCGTGATAAGTGCCAGCCAGATGCATTAAATGTGTTGTGCGCTGACACCGTACGCCTTATCAGGACAGTAAATGCGTTGTACGTTGAAACGACGCCCTTTATCAGAGTATTAAATGTAGATTTGAGACGCAATTAATGCTCTGAGGAAAAGAGATGGCCATCGTTTGAGCTTTTCAACGGAAGAGATGAAGGTTTGACTTTATCCAGTCGTGACGCTCACTCTTCCCCGCTGATGCGCGACATATGGCTGTGATCAACGGTGAGAAACCTTCACCACCAAAACGCCGTTTCGATTCCAAAAAATTGAAACGCCGATTCATACACTATAAAAACCCCGAGTCGTTCTCAGGCAATGTCACTAGAGCCTTTTTCTTAGAGAGTAAAAGATTTTCGCAAACTTGGAACCTCTGTCTTTCAAACCAGCATTTTTCCAGTATTCGAAGCAAAAGCTATTCTCATACTTGGAGAGGTAAGAGCTTTTCCCTGTCTTTGTTTCGCTATTTTCCATGGTTGAATGGCGTCTGTCTTCCAGTAGCCTATTGGAGACAAGATGCTTAGGTTGGGTTCGAGCCATCAATGGCAGCTCGAATCATGCCGTTAGGGTTCCTTTAGAATTTAGGGAGTTTGTTTCCTCCCACATCATCGTACGAAATAGCGTACGGCGGCTAAATGACCTTTCTGCTTGTCGCTTTTGCAGACCAGCAAAATGGACCCCTCAGCAACCAGATCCGAACAGGGAACTGGTTCGTCCCCACAGGGTGCTTCAAACATCCCTATGGAGGTCTTCTCGGTTCTTACTGGGGATGAGCTCGAGAGGGTAATAAAGCAGTATGGCATCGAGGTGGATGCTTTCCTCGACGTGGCGCACTCATCGTAGTACCCGCTGAGTGGTCTGGCTGCGGTCTCCGAGGAGATCATCAAGGGTGGAGGACTGATCCCCTTCCACCCATTCATCAGGTCGCTTTTGGACCACTTCGGGGTCGGGCCGATGCAGCTAACTCCTAACGCGTACGTCATTGCCGTTGCAATGTACATCGCGTGCCAAGAGAATGGGCTGGGCGAGCTGACCGCGATGGAGGTCGGCTGGTCATATTATTTGAAAAAGATCAAGGATAAGGACTCCTACTACTTGTCCAGGCGACCTACTATCGCCAATGGGATACATAGCTACCCGAGCAACGCGGGGGCCTATGAAACAAAGTTTTTCTTCTTTCATTATGACGGCCATTGCCGCTTCCAGGAACCTAGTAGGCTTTTTTTTTTTTTTTGGACAAATTCATTGCACTCGAAATATGCTTTTCTAACGACCTGATTCCTTTCTGACATTTAACAAGACGACTGACCTAGGGCTGCTCTTCGATAGAAGTAGGATCCTGCATTTCAGATCCCTACCTGAGGACAAGCGCGACACAAAGAAACTCGTGACGACTGCGAGTTTGCAGAAATACAGTTTCTTCAACGCAAACGTGTCGTTAGAGCTCGCATTGAGTAAGTCCTGCTAACTGGTCCTTTTCTGGTTGTGTAAAGTGATATTTTGGCTAATGATGCTTTGCATGTAGCGACCATGCCTCCGAAGGAGTCAGAGTAGCCGCAACGAAGGCCGCTCAATTTCCCTCGGACAAAGAAAGCCAAAGCGACCGAAGCTACTTTGAACGTTCCTCCGGCAGAAGGCGCAACATCGGGCCAACTGACGTGACCTTGCGAAACTTCTCAAGCGCAACCTTCAGAGGACGTGCCAATGCGAACCACGAAGGTCTCCCAGCCGTCGCTTGCTCGCCCGAGGCTGAAAACAACAGCCCATCGAAATTAGAGGAAACAGATTCAGGTCGAGGAGTTTGAGACTGAATCTGAGGGCGATCAATCAAAGAGGTCGCGGTCGGACGCGAGCAAGTCGGGCAAGGCACCTATGGACGATACGACGGCTGCTGAGGCCACAAAAAAGGATACTCTAGTGCTGGACTCACTGGGGAACCTGCCAAAGTACCTGCAGCCAATGGTCTACGCCCTATTGGAATGCAGACTCTCGGAATCGTTCGAGCAGTTCGTAAGTTCCAGCGACGTGGACCTAATGTCCACATCGATCCAACACTTAAGCAAGGTGAACGAACTGTCCTCGACGAGGACTTCCCTTAGCTTCTTTTGATTAGCTAACTCTTTCTTTCTTTGTTCGCAGGCTCTTCTTTCCATGCGAATGTCCATGGAAAAGTTTCAACTGGGAGCCGCGAAGGGAGGTGTTGCTCTGAAGGAAGAGAACGCAACACTCAAGCAAAGCCTTGAAGCCGCCAAAACAGAGAGAAACCTGTCTTCTGAGTCGGTGAACAGGTACCTGAACGAAAGAGATGCGACTCTTCGTATGATGGACTTCCAGAAAGCGCAGCTCGAGAAGCAGGGAGAGGAAGTAAAAGAGCTACAAAGGACCATAGCTAGACTTTCCAAGGAGGCCAGGGAGAAGGACCAAGAGCTTAAAGTGACCTCTCTGCAGGTCTTACGAACAGAGCAAGAGAGGGACGCCTCCAAGAAGGAAAGGCAAGCCCTCGAAGTTGAACTTCAGGAAAGTCAAGAAAGAGTTGCTTCCTTAACACAAGAGATGCAGGATCAAGTAGCGGAGGTCGAGGAGAAGGCTGCCGAATAGGCAATCGACTCTATTTATGCCTTTCGACTGAAGAATCCGTGACTTGACTTGTCCGACCTCCCGGAAGACTGGTAAGATACACTTATGTCCATGGCGTGGGAGGATGATGAAGCGGCGGCCTCCTGAGCAGGAGGTTCGGGACATGCCTCGGATAAACCCTCAGTCGACTAGCCTAGGACGACGAGGTCGGCCATCTAGGAGTCGGATTAGGGCTTCTAGTTATGTCATTTTGCCTGTTGTACTCCACATTAATGAAATACATTTCTGCTTTTACAATTTTTGTTCGCTTTATTATACATGAGTACTTCCTGATTGCTTACATTTACTGAAACAAGTGTGATGACATAACACATTCACACGAACAAGATTACATGCGAACAAAATGACACTTTACAAGGGAATTATTTACACAAATTGCAAGTTAATTTACAAGGAAAACTGAGTTCGGAATTACTGATAGTATGGTCGAAAGTGCTCAGCATTCCAAGCTCGCGGTACCTTGGAACCGTTTAGCCTTTTGAGATGACAAGTCCCCGGTCTTATCACTTTGTCGATGCGGTATGGACCTTCCCAGTTTGGTCCTAAAACTCCCGCACTTGGTTCCCTGGTACCGAGAAGAACTTCCTTTAGCACAAGGTCACCGACCTGGAAGTCTCTTCGCCTGACCTTCGAATCAAAGAACCTCTTCGCGTGTTGCTGATAAGCTGCTATCCTTAGCGATGTCTTACTACCATGTTCTTCAACAAGGTCTAGGCTTGCTCTCATAAGTGCTTTGTTGTCGGCCTCATTGTACAAGTCCCTCCGAAGTGAACCAGTTCCCACCTCTACAGGGATTATCACTTCGCATCCGTATGCTAGCGAAAAAGGTGTTTCTGAGGTGGAGGTTCTTGAAGTAGTTCTGTATGCCCATAGGCTTTTAGGGAGGTCGTCAGCCCAATTCCCTTTGGCTGCGCCAAGTTTGGCCTTCAGAGCGTGCTTGATGGTTTTGTTGACAGCTTCAACTTGGCCATTTGCTTGTGGCCTTGCTACTGAGGCAAACTTTTTATAGATGCCCAGCTCGTCACAAAATTGTTTGAATTCCTCGTTGTCGAACTGTTTCCCATTATCCGAGATGAGGGTATGAGGAATTCCATAGCGGTACACAATATTCTTGAAAACAAAGTCCTTCAGCTTTCTGGTCGTGACCGCGGCTAGCAGTTCAGCTTCCACCCATTTGGTGAAGTAATCTACCGCGACCACGACATATTTGACTCCCCCTTTACCGATTGCCATGGGACCGATGAGATCGATCCCCCACATGGAGAAAGGCCATGGGCTAGTCATGGTTACCAGTTTGTGAGAGGGAGCTCGCGATATATTCGCAAATCGCTGGCACTTATCACACCTTTTGACAAAGTTGTAGGCGCCATCTTGGATTCGGAGCCAATAGTACCCTTGACGAACAACCTTGTTCGCAAGAGATCGCGCGGCGGTGTGATTACCGCAGATCCCTTCATGTATCTCGCACATGATATAATCTGCTTCTTCGCTGGTCACACATCAGAGGAGAGGGGCACTAAACCCTCGCTTGTAAAGCTGGTCTCTGATGAGGGTGTAGCGAGCAGATCTCATTCGTAGAATGATGGGAATGCAAAATGTCATATTTACCCCCCTTAATGTTTAGTATTTTATACGTATTTGTTGCCTAAATGTACTCATTATTATTCTATTTTGATTTAGGATGCAAACGGAGGCGTTAATTGCAAAACGAAACTAATTAAGTGAATTCGGACAGTTTCGACGTTATTTCGTAATCTAGGCATAACTCTCTCATCCGAGCTCCGATTGAGATGATTCAAAATTCTGTGGAACTCTAAGAAATATATCTACAACGTTCATGTTTTTAGTTTGGAGAGATACTCACTGCATCAAGGTTGTAATCGAGCTTGAAGTTGACGCATCTGCACTGGATGTCCTGGAGCATTCTGCCTTGTCATGCAAATCAATTGGGCAGTTTATTATTGGAAGATTTGAGGACATGTGGCACGAAAGTTACAGTCAAAATCACCACTTTCCTATTTTATTTTAGGACTCTATCTTATTTTAAATTAATTAGAATCAAATTAGGATTAATGTTATTTTAGGATATTAGAATATTTCTTTTAGGAGATTGAGTGGGATTCAAATACTTGAACTGGATTTTTGCTAAAGGAATGAGATTAGGGTTTTTGAGGGGGACCACGCCTCTCTTTTCTCTTCTCTGCAATTTTCTCTTTTGAGTTTTGATTATGGCCATGAGCGGCTAAAACTTTTGTAACTTGGTCCTCGGAAACGGAGGCCTCAGAATCAACCAACTGTGAGATCTAATCTATTTTATTTTAGTGTTCAATTTTCGTGTTTAAGTATTGAATGTTGTTCTGTGCATATCTTCATGATTGATGCATTTAATTACTAGGAGGCCTACTATGTATTATTTGTTGTAATCTACTACTAAGTTTGATATCAAATCCGTAATTGTTTGATCCCTCTAACTTGTGAAGCAATTAGGGTTAATAATTTGCTACGTTAGGAATTAGTAATCTTAAGAAGAAAATTCAACTAAATTAAATACAACCGCTTGTGTTTGTGTTGTTTAGCTTCATTGATTTCTCTAATTCTTAAGGCTGCCATTAGATTAAATCTTTAGCGCTTGTCTAGGGTTGTTTAATGGTAAGATTAATTAAGATCGCTTGTTTTCTAATTAATTACAATTAAGGAGAGATAGGAAAATAGTTCCAACGGTGATATTCAAGTAAGAATTGATTTACTTTTGCATCAATGATCAGTTGTAAGATTCCGATGGTGGATGTTGACGGAGACCAAGTTTCGTTATATTAATTGATTTCAATTGAATTGTTTTTGTTTTTGTTTTTTGTTTTTGTTTTTGTTTTTGTTTTTGGCTAAGATTGTTTTCTATTTTACTCAAAACCCCCCGGCCTTATTCACATCATAGAACATTCGGCTAGACACTCTTCGTGGGATCGACTCTTGCTTACCCTATTTCACGTTCAGTAGTTAGGTTAGGAAGGTTTTTAATCTTGGTTGCCTACGACAACACCATAGAACCCTTGCCTCGACCTTATCGTCAGATAAGATTCCACCCTTGAGATCCCGATAATAGGGGTCATCCATGAGTCCGAACCTATTACATTCACGGGTGTCGATTGGGCTGATACTGGGGATTTCAATGAATCGAACAGGGATGCTCTCTGGTGCATCCGAGTCTAATGATGAGGTTATCCTAGCCAAGGCGTCCGCCACATAATTGTTTTCTCCAGGGATCTGAGTGATAGCGAAGTGCTTGAACGGCTCGGTGCGGCCTTAGCTTTCTTCAGATAATTGATAATGTTATCTTCCTTGGCTTGATACTCTCCCAAAATCTGGTTAACAACCAGCATGGTTCACTATAGATGCTGATCGCGGTTGCACCCCTTTCCCTGTCCAACCTGAGTCCAGCGAGCAGAGCTTCATACTCGACCTCATTATTAGTTGCTTTGAAACCGAACTGGAGAATGCCATGAATGCGGGCCCCTTCGGGACTCAACAGAGAAGGCCTGCTCTACCCCTCTTTCTGTTCGATGATCCATTGACGTAGAGGGTCCACTTCGAGAGATTTTGAACAGTTTCCTGGATGACTTCGTTGGGCTATTGTAATACCCAAGATGTCAAAGGTATGTTCTTAACTCAAAATAGTCCTTAAATGTTAATTTTTGTTAAAAAGCAAAATCTAACTAAGGGCAAAATAGTCAATTCATTTGGAACGTTATGAATCATTATCCATAAAAAGCTTAGGCAAATGGTTATTTGCCTATGGATAAGCATAAAAAAGTCAAGGATGAGTAGCTTCATTGCATTTAATGGCATTATTTAAGTAATAATTATGTCTAGTGTGAAATTACCAAAATGCCCTTATATAAGAATAAGGACTTATGAGTTATACAATTAAATAATTGGGCCAATTGTATATTTTGGAAAATAATGAAATATTTTCCTATAAATAATGAAATTCGTTCAAGCCAAAGGAGAGAGCCTTTCTTCTTTTCTCTCAAATCTTCCATGAAACAAGCTTTCTTTCTCTAAGTTTTAAAGGAGTTTTGCTTACATTTTTCAAGGAAACAAGATAGGACCCTGGATCTTCAATTTGAAGGGTTTAAGGTAAGGATTAAAACTTTGTTTTGATGTGATTTGAAGATTTGAGGTATGGTTGAGGTATAATATTATATATGTAGGATTAAGTGTAAAGAAGTCAAAGGCAAAGGATTTGTTGAAGGAAGTCTTTAAAAAGGTAAGGAAGAACCTCCCATGACTTTAGGGTTATGCTAGGGTTTGTAGATTTTTTAAAACCTTAAATTAAGGCTTTAAGGCATAGAATTAGTTGATGCAAGTGTAGTTGAACCATTTATTCTACTTATTGCTTTGAATTCATTATACATGAGGTTATGGCTATTTATGTTTTATGAGTTTTTATGTTTGATGAAGAAAATGAAATGTGGATTTGATTGTTGCAAAACTTGTAGTATGGGGCCCCATGGTGTTGAATGGTTCTATTAGAAGTGTTGAGGTGTTGTTTGCATTTGTTTACCATGTTTAGCAACAATGGATGATTATGGGAATGAGATTTTACACTTCCTTTAAGATGTTAAAGATTATTAAGGGAGGTTTATTTGATCCAAAGTTACCTATTGGTTAATGTTAATAGGAATTGATGTGGCATAGTTAATATGAAAATTCGGATTTAGTGAGCTTAGGGTTTTGCTAACCCTGCTTCAGTATTTCGACCATAACTTGAGTTATAAAATCTAAGAGATGATTCTTGAAGCATTAGAAAGCTAAGACATAGACCTATAACTTTTATGTTTATGCCAAGAGCCAATTCATTTGAGAAATAGATGGAAATGGCCTGAAGTGTAAACTAGTTTATTAAAGTTTAAGATTAACATGATCAATTCTTATGATTATGAATTGATTATTAATGTATTATTGTAAGTATGCCATGTACTAATGTTTCCCATTAGTTAGTTAGTTTTGA
The DNA here is from genome assembly GCF_008641045.1 of Pistacia vera. Classification (NCBI taxonomy): domain Eukaryota; kingdom Viridiplantae; phylum Streptophyta; class Magnoliopsida; order Sapindales; family Anacardiaceae; genus Pistacia; species Pistacia vera. The sequence goes on from NW_022196000.1 coordinate 173,273, forward strand.
AAGATATACATGGTCTGATATCAATACATGATTAATGTTATGAAATGGCATGAAGATGCAATATAAACATTTTTTTAAGATGATGTATGGTGAGCAAGAGGTAATGTAAATGAGTTGATAATCCATAGATGAATTAAAAGTATTAAGCTCACCAAATATGTATTATTGCCATAAATGTTAGAGATGCAAATGGACATGATAGAGATGAATATAGACATGATGGAAAACGCGTAAGCATATCCTCGTATACCGGTTGAGGAAAGATGAATATATGCTTTAGATGCTAAATAACGCGTAAGCACGCCTCCCGATGATATGAGCTCTAGATGAAATTTGAGGCTAGATGATATGAAGTGCTTAAGATGCTAAGAAAGGTCCGATCGGCTAGACGTTAAATGTTTCATATGCATTTAGTTGCATTACATGAGTTATGATGTTATTTACATCATGAGATGATTTATACTCATGTTAGATGATTTTAGATGTTATGTCATGATATGTGATGTGTGTGTACTATGTTTACATACTTATTTGTATGTGTACACATTGATGTTTATATAGCCATGGGATAAAATGATGAAAAGCATATGAATTAGTAATAAAAGGGGAAGTATCCCTAGATGTAAAAGATAAGTGATGTGTTAATAAATATGTTTAAATAAAGATCAAATAGTACATTTAGAATGAAACGGATCATTCCTTACTGAGCGATGCTAGAGACAGCAGGACTACACCTGAGGGGAGATGATTTATTGTCATCTCGATGTTTTTATCTTGATGTAAATGATGTAAATGATAAATATTTGTGAAATACCTTTGGAAGCTTCCACCCTATAAATATGTTTTGATTATGTAATTTCTTAAAGTTTGTAAATTTTAAGTTTGGATCCTGCGCGACATTTTATATGCATGTTTTGGATATTATTATTATTATCCTTGCACATATTTTTCTAAATACAACTTGTTCTCCAGACATGTATCCTTGGGATTCTCATTGAGCGATATTCAGAGGATACCTGATTGGAGGGGGGTTTTACAGCTGTTCCGACTCGTTCACTGGATGATGCGAGAACTCTGAGATAAAGTCGGCAACAGCCTACCCTTTAATAGCTGCTCTTGGTTTGTAATGGAGATCGAACTGGCTGAGTTCCATGACCCATTTGAGCAATTTTTCCGACGCCTCCGGTTTTTGGAAGACCTGCCTGAGCGGGTAATTAGTCAATACGTGAACTATATGGGCATGAAAGTAAGGTCGTAGCTTTCGAGAAGCGATCAGCAGGGCATAGGCTAATCGCTCCATTTTCGGATACCGCATCTCGGCATCCAACAGACGCTTGCTCGTGTAATATACTGGCCATTGCGTTCCATTCTCTTCCTAAACCAGAGCTACACTGACCGCGAACTGCGAGACGGACAGGTACAAAAGGAGGATCTCTTGTGAGAGAGGTTTGGACAGAAGTGGTGGCTTCCCGAGGTGTTCCTTTATTCTCTGGAAGGCCTGTTTGCACTTGGGAGTCCATTCGAACTTCTTATTGACCTTGAGTAAATTAAAGAATGGCAAGCAACGATCTGTTAGCCTTGATATGAAGCGACTTAGCGCCGCTATACGCCCGTTCAGGCTCATAACCTGTTTTTTGTTGGTTGGGCTCTTCATATCGAGGAGAGCTTGGATCTTTTCGGGTTTGATCTCAATTCCCCGCTGGTTAACCATGTATCCTAGGAATTTTCCCGAGGATACTCCGAATGAACATTTGAGGGGGTTAAACTTCATTCGGTACTGCCGGAGGATGCCGAACATCTCAGCGAGATGAGTTACATGATCTGAAGCGACATGGGACTTCACCAGCATGTCGTCTATGTAGACCTCCATCGATCTGCCTATCTGTTCGGAGAACATCCAGTTAACTAGTCACTGGTAAGTTGCACCAGCGTTCTTGAGGCCGAAGGGCAAAACTTTGTAGCAGTATAGTCCTCGATCTGTAATAAAAGATGTATGCTCTTCGTCTGGCCCATACATTGGAATTTGATTGTATCCCGAGTACGCATCCATAAAACTTAGCAGCTCGTGCCCCAAGGTGGCATCCACGAGCTGGTTAATTCTTGGCAGGGGGAAACTGTTCTTCGGACACGACTTGTTGAGGTCGTTGAAGTCGACGCAGGTCTGCCATTTGCCGTTAGGCTTCTTTACTAGAACTGGGTTGGCAACCCAGGTCGGATAGAGGTGCTTCTTGGACGGACTCATTTCGGAGGAGGTTATCCACCTCAAGCTTCAAGGCAGCATATCGCTCCGGGTCCATCGCTCTCCTCTTTTGGCGAACTGGCCTGGCTTCATTGTCGATGTTTAATGCATGGCAAATAACATTCGGGCTGATCCCGACCATATCTGCCTATGACCATGCGAACACATCGATGTTTTCCCTGAGGAAATTGGTTAGGTCAGTAGCGAGCTGGGGATTGAGATTTTTACCAATCCTTAGCACCCTGCTTAGTTCAGTTTGGTCGACCAGCACTTCAGTCAGGTCCTTAACTAGCCCATTGGAAGGGCATTCCTGAATGCGAGGATCTATATTATCCTTGGTTGGGCTAGGTTGTGGCTCTATTCGGCTGATCGCCATTGTCTAGTTGTGATCGCCGCGCGAAGTGCCTTTGCCTTTGCACGCCATCTGAACTGCTTTCACATAGCAGTCCCGAGCTACGCGCTGAGACACGCTAACTTCCCCAATCCCCGTCGGGGTGGGGAACCTCATTTTCAAATGGTATACTGAAGTGACCGCCTTGAAGTGTCTCAGCAGATGTTGCCCCAGAATTCCATTAAAGGCGGATGGGCAATCCATTACCAAGAACTCAATTACTCTGGTCACTTTGTCGAAGTCACCCAACGTGACTGGGAGTGAGATTGTGCCCTTGGGGAGCAGGTGGTCCCTTGTGAAGCCATATAGAGGGAACGAGGCAGGTTTCAGGTCTGCCTCGTCCAAATTCATTCTTTCGAAAGTTGAAGAGAACAGGATGTTCACAGCACTTCCGTTATCTACTAATATCCTCTGGACATTATGGCGCCCTATGAGGGGCGTTATCACAAGGGCATCTTCGTAAGGATGATGTAGCCAGGCCGCATCTTTTTCGGAGAAGGAAATTTCCTCCTCTCCGCGAACCTTCTGTGGTCGATATGCCATGCTCACCGCTCTAATGGGCTCGTGGTGCGCCTCGCGAGCATACCTTTCTTGGGCACCTCGCGAGTTTCTCGCAAGTTTCCCGCGAAGTGCAGTCCCCCGAAAATTAAATTGAGGGTGCACACACCTTTCTGATCGTGGCGCTTCTTACTTGACTCCCCTTGATTTTTCTCTTGTGGGGGAGCAGAGCCATCAATATACTCCTTGAAATGTCCTTGCTTGATAAGGTTTTCAATCGCCTGCTTGAGAGCTCGGCATTCATCGGTATGGTGCCCATTGTCCTGATGATAGCGACAATATTTTTTATTATTTCTAGCTGTCGCTGGAGTTTTTATAGGCTCGGGCTCTCCGAGCAGGCTGGCCTCCTCGGATTTATCGAGAATAGCCGATACAGAAGCGTTCAGTGGAGTATATTGGTTTCTGTCGCGGTCGCAACGCGGGACAGGGGCGTAGGACTTTTTGGGCTCGTAACGAGGTTTCTTCCCTTTTCGCTGATCGTCTGCGTCCCCCCTACAATCAGCTCTTCTACTATCCCGCCGACCAGGTGCACTGCCTGAAGCACCGTGGTTGCGACGTTAGAGTGCCGCCATTGAATTTTCTATTCTGAGGTACTTCTCAACGAGATTATAGAATCCAGTGAGGGAAACATCGTCCTCAACCTGTAATTCTTTCCACAGGTCGGTCTGTAGATGGACTTCAGCTATGATGAGAATCCGAACAGACTCTTCAGGAGTATGAGCCACCTTGTTGAGTTCTCTATGGAAACGGTCAATGTAGGACTGGAGGGATTCATCCCTTTCTTGCCTTATATTGCTAAGGTAGCTCAAAGGCATCGAGAACTTCCGATTTGCTTGAAAATGCCTTAGGAACGTCGCGCTTGTCTGAGGCCATGAACTGATCGATCCTACTGGGAGCGACCTGAACCACCGTTTGGCATGGGAGGTTAAGGTCACTGCCAAACAACGGCATTTTGCTAGATTTGAGACCTGGTGAAGCTCCATCAGGTCGTTAAATTCATACAAATGATCCTACGGGTCGGAGTTCCCATCAAATGCCTGCATGTCGGGCATCCTGAATCATGGTGGGAGAGAAGCGGCTAACACTTCGGTAGAGAAGGGGGACGCAGATGCGACCAGCCCCTGCTCGTTTTGCTGAGCTCGCAGTCTATCTAGAGCTCGTTGCAGCTCCTCAATTTGTGACAATGGAGCCGCTTGGGGATTGCTTTCACCCATGCGAGTTCAACCCTCGCGATTACGGTTAAGGAAAGTTCAAAGGTCGGGTTCCTCTTCGCCTTGGCCAGCTATTCTGACCACTCTCGACACACGCCGACTAGAGGCGTGTGATGGCGATGAAGGGTGCGGGGTATTTTCATGACCTTCGCAATGGTAAGAACCACCCCGCAAAGTGTGGGACCCTCTCGCACGGTGACGATCAGGATCGTTTTACTGGTGGTGATAGGAATCGCTCTGACCAGTACTTTTATGGGTGTGCTCTTGCGACGTGGCTTGGGACAGCTCGGGCTGCGTCCTTTCACCGAGTCTCAATGACACTGGTATTCTGCTTGGGACGCGGTCGGAATTTGCTGGCCCTTTGGAGCCCATGGGCTTGCTTTTTGCCACTTGTTTACCTTTTCGTCTACACGCTGCAGTGCTCGCGGCACGGGCTATTTCCCTTTGCTGCTCTTTCGCACGACCTGCAGGCCTTTTTGGCGGTTGCACCGCCGCAGCTGACTTGGATGGCACGCCTTGGTCCAAATGGTCCAGCATTCGGTTGACCGTCTGGAGAGTATTGTCAAATCTCTCCCGGTAGCTTCTAATAACAGGGTCAAGCTGTGAACTTGACGGGATATCTCCTGCAGCATTTTACGGGGCTGAAGTTTTTCTGGAAGAGGTGTGCCCCTGAACTTGGGGGAGTCCCTCAGCACCCTGGTTGGTTTGCTCAGGTTTTGCTTGGCAGGCCATTTGTTGCTGTAGGACCGGTAGGTTGGAGATTCTCCTGATGAAGGATGAACACTACTTTCAGCCCTCCTTCTAGCGTCAAACTGTTGATGCGTGATTTTGACACCAACGAAATGCACGTGTGAAATGTTGGGTTGGCCCAAAAGACACACGTGAATGGAAAGGAAAATGACACTAAATGCAGTGAGAAATGAGTTTTAAAGTGGTTCGGATGTTAAGGAAGCAAATCCTACGTCCATTGATGTTTTTATTAATGATAATGGTCAGGTCGCTTTAGATGACTGACTTTACACTGATGATACAAGGTATCAAAGACTGTCTTTTCTAGAGAGAGAGAGTTTTGTCCAGAGTAAAAAGTGCGAATCCCCTTAATGAGAAAGGAGCTCCCATTTTATAGTGGGATGCCTTGAGGTAATGATCACTGAATCTGCAAGTTGGTGGGATGATCCGTGCAAATCCTTCGTTTAGAGTAATTCACATGATTTGCTGTAGAGGTTGGACATGCGGGATCATCACAACTCCTTGCTAGCCTGACGTGCACCCATTATTCTGACGAAAACAAGCTGTGGGGTGCAACCATGATCACACGACGCAGCTGCACCAGAATGGCAATAGACTCTTCCCGAGATCTGACCTTTCGCACTTAACTGGGCGCCACGTCAGCCCTATGTTCCCAGATATAACAATATTATTTCTTCTTTATCATTTAGAATTTTGTGAAACAAGAGGTAATTGATTTGAGTATTGTCGTGGTGTCATTTGCTATAATGACAGAGCCAGAAACAAAGGCTATTTCAATTTCGCTTTCTCTACTTTCTTCTCCAATTTCTCTTCTTCGCCGTCGATTTCCATTGGTGTGAGTCCATTGTCGTGAGACGAAGGTTGTGTGTCGGCAAAAGGGTTTCCAGAACTATTTTTTCTTTTCAGCCCATGCATTGAGGCTCTTAGCTAGAATGTTAATGTTAATCAGTTGATATTTGTCTAAATTTTGTTGGCATGTAGAAGACTTCACTGAACATGTCTTTACATTTCCCAGGATTACAGTACAGTGTCAGCCACTTACAGGCCATCTCCTGTAGATGCAAATTTTTGATTGAAGTAATATGTCAAATCAGTGCAGGTAATGTTGTCATACTGAAATTTTGAAATTTTGTTTAGTGACTAATTCTATGATCTCAATGAATAATTCCAAGGGTGGTGGTAAATCTGCAGCAGGTGATGCTGGTTTTGGCTGGTGGGTGATGGGATTGCTGCCCAGGTGTGTTTGCTGGCTACTGGGGTTGCAGCTGTTAAAGTGTGTGTGTGTTGCTTATTATGCTACCCTGCTGTTTGATTTTGGTGACTGGGTTCCTCTAGTAGCTGTTTCACTAGGACTTTTTCTATGAAGCAAAGCCTCTTTTTGTTGTTGGTTTTGCTGGATTTTTTTTTTTTTTTTTTTTTATAGGCCTAGAGCTGTCTGTGGTTGGGAAGTTATCAGCAGTTTTGTGGCTATGCTGCTATTTTCTCCTTGTTTGGCTGCGTTCATTTGCAAGTTTTTGTAGTTGTAGTGCTAGGTTTGTGGCTCTTGGTGGCTGGTTTTAGTGTACAAATTGTGCAGTTGGTTTTTGTTTATTAAAAGACTGCATGTTTTTGTGCTGCTGGTCATTTTTTGTATAGTCCTTCTGAGGCTAGTTAGATGATTTTAGGATTGTAAATTTGTGCCTTTGTTGTATTTGTTTTGCTTGGTTTATTGGGCTTGTCTAAGGAAAAGACTTGTAGAGGTCTCTATTGGGACTCATTTTATTTTATATTATTAATGAAGTAGTACACACATTGTGTTGGACAGCTTATGATGTAATCTCATTTTGACAGGAGTTGTTAGAAGGTATGAATTTTCAAAGTTTATGACAAGCTTTTCAGTAATTCATTTTGACTTTCATGTTATTAAAATTTTTCAAGTGATTATTGAGTTGAAATGAAATATTTACGTTTATGGTTTGTGGATGAGAAAAGGCAAGTGATAAGCACAATACTTTAGACTATTCATGATAGTGATATAATCACTACAAAAGGAGAAAATGATGGTGGCTTTATTAGCACTTGTGAGTTGTGTCAAGCATTAATTAAGCATCCAAAAAATGCCAACTAATCTAATGTAAAGTGCTTCCGTACATTGCTTAAAACTCATTAAGAATCATTCTGTTAACGTAAACTTATAACTAAATATAGTACTGGGTTTATTATGTAAAAAGCAAAAGTTTACATTTATATAAGTCTAACATACATGAGACCAGTAAGCAGTGAAACTCGAAAAAAATACATACGGGTGCGAACTGATCACAATCCAAAACTTCTAATCCAAATTTTCTTGATGTGTATCTCAAAAGCAACAAATACATCCAAAAACAAAAAGGTGACTCAAGGTAAATTAGAAGTGGTTTTATAAACATCCTAGAAAAAATATGTCAAGTAAATCATTTTCTGGTATAAACTTAAAGAAAAATTTCACTTTGGGACGGAACCCCAACAGAGAGGTAGGTCTTAAGCTTTCAATTTCTCTGTCGGCTTCTAAGTTTCTTCTTTCTGTAGAAATGAAATATTTTTATAGCAAACTACTAGTAGTCAAATAGAAACACAAACTACCATGTTAAAAAAATTAAACAGCATAACGCCAATGCAATCCACTATCAAAATGTTATGAAAAGGTGTGCGCCCTCAAAGTTAACAAATTCATCCCCTTGAATTGTCCTCAAAGCTTAACAATTCAACAATGAATAATTCAAAATGCTTATGAAAGTGTTTCATTATTTTAATAATGTCTTGACTCCATTTTCAATGTTTTCTTTTTTAAGAAAAAGTCACAGTTAAATAGCCAAATATGTTTTTGAGATCTTATAATGATGTTAAAAGCTGTTACCACAATAGTTGAAAACAGTTTTACAGCTCAAATCCACTAATTAATTAATTAAAATCCGGCCTCCAAATTCAGTAGCATCCAACCCACAAACTCAAACCACAAGCCATTCTCTATAAGATGCAATTGAAAGAATGTTTAGAGAAGAATAACACAGACCTACCACCACAGTTAGTGTTCATCCTGTACAAGTTCCTCTTCTTTCTTTATGGGATAAAACTTCAAGAACGGCAAAAATGGATCTTATGTTCTTACCCACAAGTAATAAACAATTCATAGCACTTTCAATTAAAATAGAAAGTCACAAGATTATTATGAGCAAAGAAACACTTTATAATATAATTGCTGGTATTAGCCATTTCTTGTACAATATTTTTACCAAACCAAAACAGATCCTGTAGTATAACATTGGAATAGCATCAAAACCTTGAAACATTAAAAACCTAAATTCGGAGCAAAACTACATCAATGAAACAGAGCTCAAACCTGCAGACACTATTTCTCCAGCACAAAACTTAGAAGCAGAAGCCAAAAACTCAGAGGTGAATCCGAAATTACAATTTGACCATCATCCCTACCGTAAAAGTCCCCACTCCCACCACCCGCCAAATTGTCCCTTCTTTTTCAAACTACACCATACTCTTTAGACATAAACCCAATTATCTCCTCAAGTTCCTCAACTCTCCTCTTGGTTCTGTCTTTCCCCTTCCTTCCTCAATCTTGGATCTCAAACTCACCATCTCCTCATTCGCAGCGTCGATCTGTTGCAGAGCTGCCTCTCCTCCACGTGCCGCGTGTTCTTGTGAGTAGCAAGATCTCCACCACCCTCACATTCACCTTCGAGTCCTCTTCCTCCATGACTATTCTGCCTCAACTGCTCCTCCACCGCCGAGAGAGAAGAAAAAACCATGAAACGAAGAAACTTCTCTCTTCGTATCTCGGTTAAGTTTCTCTTTACTCTTAGCTTTATTTCCAGAAGTCTTCTCTTTTTGATACCCACTTCGAATCTCGTACAAATTGATTTACGGTTTCTAATAAGGACAAATTTTTGATAAATTTGGGGAGGTAAAATTTGGAAATATAGGATATAGGGAGTAGTGTACCGATTCGGTGTATTAAAAAATTATGAGAGTTGATTAATTATAACTTAATATTATGAGATAGCATAATTTTTTTTTGGTTTTGAGAAACTAACATGACGAATAGAAACGTGGCAGACGTCAATTTGTAGGGCCGTTACTAAGATTAATTTATAAGGAAAGCCTGTTGTTTTCTTTTACGTAATTTACATGTGCAAATAATGCAAAATATTTCAAATTTACACGTGTATTATTTTTAATATTCATTAAATTAAATAATTGAGATTTTATGATTACGATTACGATGATGATAAATCTATATTATATCCATATTCCCAATCCTATCTCTAAATATGTTTGGCATATTATTTGAGAAATATTTTATATTTTTAATTATTTTTAGACCCTTTAAGTTTATTATTTTATTAAATACCCCTAGAAAAAAGTTTAAAAAGTAACAAAAACACCCCCTAAACCTATACTCGCTAGATTCCGACCACCACGTCGGTGAGAGTTGGAATCTGTTAACGGCCTACCCACTACCAAAGAAGGCCAGTAATTCACCGATCTGGCTGTCGTTGATGACAACGACGACCATATCTTTGGCCATTGCTAACGGCCAAAGATGGACTTTTTCGGTCGTGACGGCCACATCTGGCCGTAGATTTGACCTTTTTCGGCCAGATACACCAGAAAATGCCATATCGACGCATTACGTCACAAATCCGACCGGTCCGTATCGAATACAATTTTCTGGCCAGATTCTGGCGGTGGTGGCGAATCTGGCATGCGGGTGGTGGGGTGTTTTTATCATTTTACAAAAATTATATATTGGGGTATTAATTAAATTAGCAAACCTAGGGGTTTTAGAATTTTACCTCGTAATACTCCCCTATTCAACACCCAATATTATTCCTAAAATCCTATCCAAAATAATAAACCAAAAGCACCAAGAACATTCCATAGAATAAAAATAAAATGACATAAATAGCCTGTCACAACTTGAGAATGCCACGTATCTCCTAAGATTTCTCTCTGCAACAAACGACGGCTGTCCTTCTCCTTTACTTCATCTCTACTCCATTCTCTTCACTTACTCCCTTCCAAATTTCTTAATTTTTTAATTTCATTTTATTTCTTTTCTTCAATTGAAACCCTAGAATTTCACTTCCTTATGGCCGAAGACTCCTTGTCCACGCAACTCATCGACGGTCGGCAACTTCAATGTCGAAGGCCTCGACACTTTGTGTACCACCAAGCTCGCCGATTGCGGCCTCTCCTATGCCGTCGTCGCCATCATGGCCCACAAAGTAGGGTATGTATCTCCAATTTCATTTGTTAGTTTTGTTTGCTGTAGGTTTTTCACGGATTTGACTTAAGTTTTGATTAGTTGCTGGCCCTGTAACGTTACCGTTCAATGTTAGGTTCTAAATGTTAAGTTCGATTTTTTTATTTATTTCTAGTTAATGTAACGTTTATTATGAATTAATGCTCTGTTTCGGTTTAAATTGGGTTTATGTTGTGTTTCGGTGAATGGCGAACAGGGAAAAGTACTCTATTGAACATCTTTTTCCATACGAATTTTAGAGAGATGGATGCATTTAGAGGAAGGTTGGTGTTTTTTTTTTTTTCCTTTCTCTAGTGCTGTTATTTTGCAGCTTTATTTGAGAGTTGGGAGATCATTTTTTTTTTCTGTTTTGTTTTGGGGTTTTGGGCAGGAGTCAGACAACTAAGGGAATTTGGTTAGCGAAGTGTGTTGGCATTGAGCTTTCACTATTGCCATGGATTTAGAGGGAACTGAGGGAGGGAAAGAGGCGAGGTAATAGCTTTGTTGCTATTTTACTTGGTTGAAATTCAATTTATAATGGAAATGGGTATGTTTGCTGTGAAGGGGCTTGTTTAGCATAAGCTCTTAGTCTTTCTGCAGTTCTATTTGGCTGTCAAATGAGTAATAAGCCATAGGTGTTAATAGAAGCTACAGGAATATCATATATGTTCAAACACTTGTCCACTCACAAATACATCAGAACTATGTTCCTGAATTTTAGTTTAAGTATTAGCTCTGAAAACCAAAGGGTAGATGATGTTTTGAGAGGAAGGTGCTGGTGTGAATACTTAGCAATGTTACTGAGTTGTGTGATATTTCCTTGCTCTAAATTAGGGCTGAAGTCGGTTAACAGTTTATAGAGGGATCATGTACTTGTTTTATTTGTAATGGCAAATCCAGAATTGAAGTCCTTGCTATCTTCAAGTTGTTATTTTCATTCATGGGTTATCAAGTTTGAATCCTTGGGAACCGTTTCAGATCAAATACTTAATATGATCTTTGTGAGGCTTAAGTTGATTGCATAATCTAGCTTGTCTATTGTCATTTTCTGAAATTTTCTTAGTTTTGGGAAAATGTTTTCATCATTCATAAACGGTGTCTGCAAATCTTTTTATTTTTTCAGGATGACACTGCATTTGAGAAACAGGGCCTGTTTGCTTTGGCAATTGCAGATATTGTACTGATAAACATGTAGTCTGTTCATATTGTATTTAGAGCTGCAAATGTTGGCATTACAGACAGAAACCTGGTTTTGGAACGACTGCATGGAGAAGTGCAGGCTTCCTACAAAACAGAGAATGGCCTTGGACTTTGAGCTTAAAGAATATAGAGGATAGATCATTGTAAATGACCCATATAATAAGTCTAGGCCTGGCCATTCTCTAGGTTGCCCAGGTTTTTTTAAAATCTGGACTTGCTGGTCTATCGCCTATATATTGTACATGATTTCTATCTTTACTGTGACTTTGGCTAGGTAATGATTGGCCCTTGTTTCCTTTTATACATGATGACGTATATAACATCTAAACAGGCATTGGTATTATTTGTTTATTCCAGGAAGCAGCGTTTTATGCGATTTGATGTTTGGCAACTACTGTATCAGGATAATTTTGGAATACATATCTTAATTTCTTTGTTCCCAGAAAAAAAAAAAAAAAAAAGATCAGCGAAATTTCTTTTCATCTTTTCTGTTGGCTGTACCAAAGTTTGTTTCTTTACCAAATTTCATATTAATCTGAACTGGACACTGTCTAAATTTAGACCTATTCTCTTTTCTCTTAAATGTATCTATTAGAAGCACCAGAAACTCGTGGAAACACAAAAGTTTTGTTGTAGTTCAGTGTTACTAAGATGTTTAATGTATGTGTAGGTGGTGCCAGATACGTCTCGGGAGCAGGCTGCCAATAAACCTCTTCTAAAAACAGTTTTCCAGGTACTCTAGCCAGTTGTTGTGGTTGATGTCTTATTTTCTGTTTAGTTTTTATGATAATATTTTCAGTATTTTACATAATATTCTGGTTTTCTGTGATGTATATAGGTCATGATGCGTTTGTTTAGCCCACGTAAAACGACTCTTCTGTTTGTTATACGTGATAAAACAAAGGTGTGTGATTGCAGTTTAAATTTCCCTTACGCTTCATTCTTTTTGTGGAAGGACTTCTCTCTCTTTTGAATCAATATCTCTGTTCTGACTGTCCTTGCAGACTCCGCTTGAATATTTAGAGCCTATTTTAAGAGAAGACATTCAGAAGGTATATTTATTTATGTTTGCTCCATTTTGTTTGTTCATTCTTTGTTTATTTTATCTTCAGCATTTTGATAGGAGGTGATTTCTACAGATATGGGATGCAGTTCCTAAACCTGAGGCCCATAAAAGTACTCCTCTCAGTGAGTTTTTAATGTAAGTAAACATTCTTCTATTCTCTCTGTGACTGATTTTTTTTATGTAATTATATATACTTGACATAAGATTCTTTAATTTCTTACTTGACATATAGTGGAGGTCACTGCTTTATCTAGCTATGAAGAGAAGGAGGAGCAGTTTAAAGAGCAGGTAGCTATTATAAGATTGGGAACTTTATCAAGCCGTAATTTTATGGGTTACAACCTTACTAGTTCAACTGAGTTTGGAATGTGTTGTAGAATTCTTCCAGTCTTATATGTTGGCCTAAATAATCAGTGTTCGAATATTTGGCATTGCGGCATCTTGGCCTAATTAAAGTACTATCACATTTTGTGAAAAAATAGCTTACGTGGTATCTTGGGGCTTATGATTTTGACATGATACAGGTTGCTGAACTGAGGCAGCGTTTTTCCATTCCCTCTCCGGGAGGACTAGCTGGAGATAGACGAGGAGTTGTTCCTGCCTCAGGATTTTCTTTTAGTGGCACAGCAGTATGGAAAGTTATAAAGAAAACAAGGACCGGATCTTCCTGCCATAAGGTGTTTTTTTTTCCTTTTTTATATATATTATTAATGTATATGTTCTATGATTTTTCAATTTCAAGTAATTATATATGCACATGTTTTTTTATTAATAAAATTTTGTTAACTTTCGTCAGGTAATGGTTGCCACTGTTCGGTGTGAGGAAATTGCCAATGAGAAGCTCCGCCGTTTGTCCGCCGATAAGGTTCTTTTTACATGCATCTCCCTTGCAGGAATTACTGTTCTGATCGAAATATTCTCTGTTAGCCAGTACTTAGTTGATTTGTTGCAGGGTTGGTTGGCTTTGGAGGAAGTTATTCAAGTGGGTCCTGTCCCAGGATTTGGAAAACTGCTTAGCTCCATTTTAGATACTTATCTTTCAGAGTAAGTTCACATCTGTCTCTGATATATTATCAAGTCTAATGATATGATTGGACTTGTTTTAATTATGAAAGTGCATCTTGAATTTGTATTTAAGATATTCTTTGAGGCCATTCTTGTAAGACTACCTGCAGCCAAGACCATGCCATATGTAAAGAAAATTTTCTGTATATCTATTTTATCCTTCCTCAAACTTCAATGTATTGCTTAGAATTCAATGATAATTGATGTTAACTGAAAGTAAAGGTTCTAAATTTTTTATCTGAACTCCTAAAGTGTTAATCTAAAATGATTATCCCTACTCCTCATTTGCGATGTTTTTACCCATAGAGGAAGCCATGATTTACTGCTACTGTTATCCTGAGTGATTGTGGATATTGTACACTAACAGTCTTAAGAGTATTCCATGGATTCAACTCTGTTTGGAATCTCTGATGTTGGTTTTGTTTGCTATTATATTTTTCATAGGTATGACATGGAGACAATCTACTTCGATGAAGGTGTAAGAACTGCAAAAAGACAACATTTGGAGTCTAAAGCATTGGATGTAAGGTTCAACCTACTTATTATGTATGTTATTCATTTTTGTTATTGAGAGAATAACTTTTGTAAAGTTGTTATGCATGTATGTGGGACTTATGGTAAAACTTTATGGTTTCATGCAAGTGCACCTTAAAAGCATGTTAACACAAGATATACTTTTTACCATTTATGCTATCTGTTATCGTTTCCAGATTGTGTTTAATGGTGAAGAGGTTAGCTACTTTCAATGAATCATTCAAACGGAAAACAGTATATTTAGCGTGGTCTAAAGGTGTGCCCTAAAGGCACATGTTAAGGACAATTAAAAAAACAATCGTGGATGTACCTAATTTGCAAGACAAGTAAGCACATTATTAAATGCATTAATGTCATCAAAGTTTCGTAGACTAGTGGTTTGAACATATTACCGACGTTGGATTTAAATGTGAAGTGTGACTTCACCTAATGCATGATTATGGTTACCACATCATTTGTTTTATTTAGCTCTAATTTTTACTTCTCATGCCACATTAGTTTGTATGTGTTCATGAATCTTGATTACCTCGTGGGCTAACTGGGGTAGCAGCCTGTTATTTTTGACAATCAAGGAAGGTTATATTAATTTTTGTAACTAGAGGGTTCAATGTACTTTTCCTTCATTATTANAATTTTTTTTTTTTTTTTTTTTTTTTATAGGCCTAGAGCTGTCTGTGTTGGGAAGTTATCAGCAGTTTTGCTGGCTACTGCTGCTATTTCTTCTCCTTGTTTTGGCTGCGTTCATTTGCAAGTTTTTTGTAGTTGTAGTGCTAGGTTTTTGGGCTCTTTTTGGTGGCTGGTTTTAGTGTACAACTTGTGCAGTTGGTTTTTGTTTATTAAAAGACTGCATTGTTTTTGTGCTGCTGGTCATTTTTTGTATAGTCCTCTCTGAGGCTAGTTAGATGATTCTTATGGATTGTAAATTTGTGCCTTTGTTGTATTTGTTTTGCTTGGTTTATTGGGCTTGTCTAAGGAACATGACTTTGTAGAGGTCCTCTTATTGGGATCTCATTTTTTTATACTTTATATTATTAATGAAGTAGTACACACATTTGTTTGGACAAGCTTATGATGTAATCTCATTTTGACAGGAGTTGTTAGAAGGTATGAATTTTCAAAGTTTATGACAAGCTTTTCATGTAATCTCATTTTGACTTTCATTTGTTTATTAAAATTTTTCAAGTGATTATTGAGTTGAAATGTAAATATTTACGCTTTATGGTTTGTGGATGAGAAAAGGCAAGTGATAAGCACAATACTTTAGACTATTCATGATAGTGATATAATCACTACAAAAGGGAGAAAATGATGGTGGCTTTATTAGCACTTGTGAGTTGTGTCAAGCATTAATTAAGCACTCCCAAAAAATGCCAACTAATCTAATGTAAAGTGCTTCAGTACATTGCTTAAAACTCTATTAAGAATCATTCGTGTTAACGTAAACTTATAACTCAAATATAGTACTGGGTTTATTATGTAAAAAGCAAAAGTTTACATTTATATAAGTCTAACATACATTGAGACCAGTAAGCAGTGAAACTCGAAAAACAATACATACGGGTGCGAACTGATCACAATCCAAAACTTCTAATCCAAATTTTTTCTTGATGTGTATCTCAAAAGCAACAAATACATCACAAAAAACAAAAGGTGACTTCAAGGTAAATCTAGAAGCTGGTTTTATAAACATCCTTAGAAAATATTGTCAAGTAAATCATTTTCTGCGTATAAACTTAAAGAAAAATTTCACTTTGGGACGGAACCCCAACAGAGAGGATAGGTCTTAAGCTTTCAATTTCTTCTGTCGGCTTCTAAGTTTCTTCTTTTCTGTAGAAATGAAATATTTTTATAGCAAACTACTAGTAGTCAAATAGAAACACAAACTACCATGTTAAAAAAATTAAACAGCATAACGCCAATGCAATCCACTATCAAAATGTTTATGAAAAGGTGCTGCCCTCAAAGCTTAACAAATTCATCCCCTTGAATTGTCCTCAAAGCTTAACAAATTCAACAATGAATAATTCAAAATGCTTATGAAAGTGTTTCATTTATTTTTAAATAATGTCTTGACTCCATTTTCAATGTTTTCTTTTTTAAGAAAAAGTCACAGTTAAATAGCAAAATATGTTTTTGAGATCTTATAATGATGTTAAAAGCTGTTACCAAATAGTTGAAAACAGTTTTACAGCTCAAATCCACTAATTAATTAATTAAAATCCGGCCTCCAAATTCAGTAGCATCCAACCCACAAACTCAAACCACAAGCCATTCTCTATAAGATGCAATTGAAAGAATGTTTAGAGAAGAATACCACAGACCTACCACCACAGTTAGTGTTCATCCTGTACAAGTTCCTCTTCTTTCTTTATGATGGATAAAACTTCAAGAACGGCAAAAATTGGATCTTAGTTTCTTACCCACAAGTAAATAAACAATTCATTAGCACTTTCAATTAAAATAGAAAGTCACAAGATTTATTATGAGCAAAGAAACACTTTATTAATATAATTGCTGGTATTAGCCATTTCTTGTACAATATTTTTACCAAACCAAAACATGATCCTGTAGTATAACATTGGAATCAGCATCAAAACCTTGAAACATTTAAAAACCTAAATTCGGAGCAATAAACTACATCAATGAAACAGAGCTCAAACCTGCCAGACACTAGCTTTCTCAGCACAAAACTTAGAAGCAGAAGCCAAAAACTCAGAGGTGAATCCGAAATTACAATTCTGACCATCATCCCTACCGTAAAAGTCCCCACTCCCACACCCGCCAAATTGGTCCCTTCTTTTTCAAACTCACACCATACTCTTCTAGACATAAACCCAATTATCTCCTCAAGTTCCTCAACTCTCCTCTTCGGTTCTGTCTTCTCCCCTTCCATTTCCTCAATCTTGGATCTCAAACTCACCATCTCCTCATTCGCAGCGTCGATCTGTTGCAGAGCTGCCTCTCCTCCACGTGCCGCGTGTTCTTGTGAGTAGCAAAGATCTCCACCACCCTCACATTCACCTTCGAGTCCTCCTTCCTCCATGACTTCATCTGCCTCAACTGCTCCTCCACCGCCGAGATAGAAGAAGAAAACCATGAAACGAAGAAACTTCTCTCTTCGTATCTCGGTTTAAGTTTCTCTTTACTCTTAGCTTTATTTCCACAGAAGTCTTCTCTTTTTGATACCCACTTCGAAATCTCAAGTACAAATTGATTTACGGTTTCTAATTAAGGACAAATTTTTGATAAATTTGGGGAGGTAAAATTTTTTGGGAAATAATAGAGATATAGGGAGTAGTGTACCGATTCGGTGTACTTAATAAAATTATGAGAGTTGATTAATTATAACTTAATATTAATGGATAATAGCATTAATTTTTTTTGGTTTTGAGAAACTAACATGACGAATAGATAACGTGGCAGACGTCAATTTGTAGGGCCGTTACTAAGATTAATTTATAAGGAAAGCATTGTTGTTTTCTTTTACGTAATTTACATGTGCAAATAATGCAAAAATATTTCAAAATTTACACGTGTATTATTTTTTAATATTCATTAAATTAAATAATTGAGATTATTATGATTACGATTACGATGATGATATAATCTATATTATTATCCATATTCCCAATCCTATTCTCTAAATATTGTTTGGCATATTATTTGAGAAATATTATTATATATTTTTAATTATTTTTAGACCCTTTAAGTTTATTAATTTTATTAAATACCCCTAGAAAAAAGTTTAAAAAGTAACAAAAACACCCCCTAAACCTATACTCGCTAGATTCCGACCACCACCGTCGGTGAGAGTTGGAATCTGTTACAACGGCCTACACCACTACCAAAGAAGGCCAGTAATTCACCGATCTGGCTGTCGTTGACTGACAACGACGACCATATCTTTGGCCATTGCTAACGGCCAAAGATGGACTTTTTCGGTCGTCGACGGCCACATCTGGCCGTAGATTTGACCTTTTTCGGCCAGATCCACCAGAAAATGCCATATCGACGCATTACGTCACAAATCCGACCGGTCCGTATCGTAATACAATTTTCTGGCCAGATTCTGGCGGTGGTGGCGGAATCTGGCATTGCGGGTGGTCGGGGTGTTTTTATCATTTTACAAAAATTTTATATATTGGGGTATTTAATTAAATTAGCAAACCTAGGGGGTTTTAGAAATTTTACCTCGTAATACTCCCCTATTCAACTACCCAATATTATTCCTAAAATCCTATCCAAAATAATAAACCAAACGCACCCAAGAACATTCCATAGAATAAAAATAAAATAAGACATAAATACGCCTGTCACAACTTGAGAATGCCACGTATCTTCCTAAGATTTCTCTCTGCAACAAAACGACGGCTGTCTCCTTCTCCTTTACTTCATCTCTACTCCATTCTCTTCACTTTCACTCCCTTCCAAATTTCTTAATTTTTTTAATTTCAATTTTTATTTCTTTTCCTTCAATTGAAACCCTAGAATTTCACTTCCTTATGGCCGAAGACTCGCCTTGCTCCACGCAACTCATCGACGGTAACGGCAACTTCAATGTCGAAGGCCTCGACAACTTTGTCCGTACCACCAAGCTCGCCGATTGCGGCCTCTCCTATGCCGTCGTCGCCATCATGGGCCCACAAAGTAGTGGTATGTATCTCCAATTTCATTTTGTTAGTTTTTGTTTTGCTGTAGGTTTTTCACGGATTTTTGACTTTAAGTTTTGATTATGTTGCTGGCCCTGTAACGTTACCGTTCAATGTTAGGTTCTAAATGTTAAGTTCTGATTTTTTTTATTTATTTTCTAGTTAATGTAACGTTTTATTTATGAATTAATGCTCTGTTTCGGTTTAAATTTGGGTTTTATGTTGTTGTTTCGGTGAATGGCGAACAGGGAAAAGTACTCTATTGAATCATCTTTTCCATACGAATTTTAGAGAGATGGATGCATTTAGAGGAAGGTTGGTGTTTTTTTTTTTTTCCTTTCTCTAGTGCTGTTATTTTGCAGCTTTATTTGAGAGTTGGGAAGATCATTTTTTTTTTTCTGTTTTGTTTTTGGGGTTTTGGGCAGGAGTCAGACAACTAAGGGAATTTGGTTAGCGAAGTGTGTTGGCATTGAGCCTTTCACTATTGCCATGGATTTAGAGGGAACTGATGGGAGGGAAAGAGGCGAGGTAATAAGCTTTGTGTTGCTATTTTTACTTGGTTGAAATTCAATTTATAATGGAAATGGGGTATGTTTTGCTGTGAAGGAGGCTTGTTTAGCATATAGCTCTTAGTCTTTCTGCAGTTCTATTTGGCTGTCAATATGAGTATAATAAGCCATAGGTGTTAATAGAAGCTACAGGAATATTCATATATGTTCAAACACTTGTCCACTCACAAATACATCAGAACTATGTCTCCTGAATTTTAGTTTAAGTATTAGCTCTGAAAACCAAAGGGTAGATGATGTTTTGAGAGGAAGGTGCTGTTGTGAATACTTTAGCAATTGTTACTGAGTTGTGTGATATTTCCTTGCTCTAAATTAGGGCTGAAGTCGGTTAACAGTTTATAAGAGGGATCATGATACTTGTTTCTATTTGTAATGGCAAATCCAGAATTGAAGTCCTTGCTATCTTCAAGTTGTTAATTTTCATTCATGGTTTATCAAGTTTGAATCCTTGGGAACCGTTTCAGATCAAATACTTAATATGATCTTTGTGAGGCTTAAAGTTGATTGCATATATCTAGCTTGTCTATTGTCATTTTCTGAAATTATTCTTAGTTTTGGGAAAATGTTTTCATCATTCATAAACGGTGTCTGCAAATCTTTTATTTTTTTCAGGATGACACTGCATTTGAGAAACAGAGTGCCTTGTTTGCTTTGGCAATTGCAGATATTGTACTGATAAACATGTAAGTCTGTTCATTATTGTATTTAGAGCTGCAAATATGTTGGCATTACAGACAGAAACCTGGTTTTGGAACGACTGCATGGAGAAGTGCAGGCTTCCTACAAAACAGAGAATGGCCTTGGACTTTTGGCTTAAAGAAATCATAGAGGATAGATCATTGTAAAATGACCCATCATAAATAAGTCTAGGCCTGGCCATTCTCTAAGGTTGCCCAAGGTTTTTTAAAATCTGGACTTTGCTGGTCTATCGACCTATATATTGTTCATGATTTCTCTCTTTGCTGTGACTTTGGCTAGCTAATGATTAGCCCTTGTTTCCTTTTATACATGATGTACGTATAAAACATCTAAACAGGCATTGGTATTATTTTGTTTATTCCAGGAAGCAGCGTTTTATGCGATTTGATGTTTGGCAACTACTGTATCAGGATAATTTTTGGAAATACATATCTTAATTTCTTTGTTCCCAGAAAAAAAAAAAAAAAAAAAAAGATCAGCGAAATTTCTTTTCATCTTTTCTGTTGGCTGTACCAAAGTTTGTTTTTCTTTACCAAATTTCATATTAATCTGAACTGGACACTGTCTAAATTTAGACCTATTCTCTTTTCTCTTAAATGTATCTATTAGAAGCACAGAAAACTCGTGGAAACACAAAAAGTTTTGTTGTTAGTTCAGGTGTTACTAAGATGTTTAATGTCATGTGTAGGTGGTGCCATGATATCGGTCGGGAGCAGGCTGCCAATAAACCTCTTCTAAAAACAGTTTTCCAGGTACTCTAGCCAGTTGTTTGTGGTTGATGTCTTATTTTCTGTTTAGTTTTTATGATAATATTTTCAGTATTTTACATAATATTCTGGTTTTCTGTGATGTATATAGGTCATGATGCGTTTGTTTAGCCCACGTAAAACGACTCTTCTGTTTGTTATACGTGATAAAACAAAGGTGTGTGATTGCAGTTTAAATTTTCCCTTACGCTTCATTCTTTTTGTGGAAGGGACTTTCTCTTCTCTTTTGAATCATTATCTTGTTCATGACTGTCCTTGCAGACTCCTTTTGAATATTTAGAGCCTATTTTAAGAGAAGACATTCAGAAGGTATATTTATTTATGTTTGCTCACATTTTGTTTGTTCATTCTTTTGTTTATTTTATTTCTTCAGCATTTTGATAGGAGGTGATTTCTACAGATATGGGATGCAGTTCCTAAACCTGAGGCCCATAAAAGTACTCCTCTCAGTGAGTTTTTTAATGTAAGTAAACATTCTTCTATTCTCTCTGTGACTGATTCTTTTTTATGTATTACTTTATATTATACTTGACATAAGATTCTTTTAATTTCTTACTTGACATATAGGTGGAGGNCAGCTGTTCAAGCTTTAGATAGTAATTCCAATAGATTGGTTATTCATTTACAAAAGTGATCGGATGTCTATATTTTATAAATGTCTATTTGTCCCCGGAAAAAAATTGGTTTGATGTTTGTCAAATCTTCATAATTTATAGCATTCAGCTTGTTGGTTGCTTTCAACTGTTTTTTTAATTATGGGTTTGATTTCGAGGTTGAATTTACTTTCATTGCTCAACTAGAATGTTATTTACCATGATATTCTGGACGTTGATTCCCATTTATAATTTGCCATGTTACCAGATGGCTGGCATAATTTCCCTATCATCGAGGTTTCTTCCCACTGTTATGAACCTTCTCAGGCGACTTGCTGAAGAGGCTCAAGGGCGTCATACTTCAGAAGCTCCAAGACCACAGCAATCTCTGGCTTCTCAGAGTTTCAGACACCAAACTCAACAAAATCCGGTATCTAGGTCAATTCCTGAGTCATCCGTATCTTCTAACATTTCTTCAACTGATAGTGATGTTGAATATTCAAGCCCTAACTTAATGCACAGGCGAAGCACGAAAACCCAGGATGCTGAGTTCTCTTGAAAAAAAAAATCTGTTCAATACTACTTCAATGTAATAAATGTATCAAAGTAGGAGGGAGAGTCACTGTTGTCTTCACAGTGTAACCCTTTCCGCTGTATATGCAGGGGAAAAGGGGGTATCAGGGAAGGAAAGGAAGCGTTGACCTTAACAATAATGTTGAGGTTAGAGGAAAGGGAGAGGAAGAGGGATGAAGGACAAGGAGGCTGGAGGCTGGTTTATACATACGCATACATATTTATATATATGTGTAAGATGAATCATGGTCGAATGAGAAATATGTATACTATATAATGTGATATTGAATTTAATAAAATAATAAAGAAATGAGTTGATTTAGAAGCAAAATAATGTTGTGATTTTTGTTTGAAGAGAAAATATTTCTAGTGTTCCAGAAGCGATCTTAAAGAAGCTAATGGAAATGAAAATGGAATGGAGGTTGATTGCTAATCGCAGTTACTGAAGGGTCTCTTAAAAATATTGTTTATCAGTAAATATTGGTTTATGTTCAATGTCACATCTCATTTTATGAGTATTTATGTATGATGTACATTTCAATACATGTCGATCTGAAGCTTAAATGGTATTAGAAGAACACTCCAATGGAAGGGTTTGAATAGTGTATGAGTTGCTATGTTTAGTGAGTAAACGTTGTGGAACATGTGCTAGGTTTCTCCAAAAGATATGTTGATAACACCAGTACAATGTAAATCTTTGTGGAGGCAATTCAGAGCAGAGACTGAGTATGTGGTCACTCAAGCAATTTCGGCACAGGTATATTATTTTGCCTTGCTTGTTTGAAATATTTTTGTCTCTAGAAGTGGATTGTATCTTCTATATTTTTCTAGCAATTTAGTTTTTGGAATAAATTGATATTTTAGTACAAGTTTTCATCTTATCACTAGCTATGTTTTAGATTTATGTGCCAAATGGAAAGCAATTAATTATACATGATTTCAAACTTCTTTCCTTTCATTTTTGAATTGCGGTGACTGTTTTGTTATATTTATTTGGTGTTGCAGTAGTGAAAATCAATTTTATTATAAAATTGGGATATTTTTTAGCTCAGTACTAGCTGACTTTTAATGTTATGTGCCCATTGGAATTCAGATGCTGTAATTTCTGTATTCCAACATCTTCACCTTACTGAGTTTTTGTTGTAAGTTTTAATTTTACAATACTATAATAAGGCCGCAGCCATTTCAGTTTTACTTCATTGCATTGTACTTGTAAAAATCTGTACCATAAGGATTTGACATGTGGAGGCATGTATTGAAATTTTTTATGGGAACTTAGTAGTGTTTCTAGTTTCTGTTTTGTTGAAGTCTCAAGTTTGTCTGAGATCTAATTTTTAATAAATCAAAAGATTCTTCAAATGCCAACGTGATATCATGCGAAGTTTTGGTAATGTTTGGAGACATCCTAAAGCATATGACTTGGTCTGATGTAATAGGAAATAAAAATAAAATAAAGTAAAATAAGAAGAAAACCTTAATGATGTTTCAAGTATCATGGATGTTACAGTATTTGACCGTGCAGACACTGAAATTTGTTGAAACACAGAATATGTGTCAGTACACAAATTCATTGATATAAAATCTTGTGCAAATCTAACCTTAATGTCATCTGTGGATCTGGAGTTATAGTAAGCTTGTATGATTTCAAAGGATTAGTCATTGAATGAACTGAAAATTAATAGTCAATGTTGTAAAAGAGAAAAGGAATTGGCCATTTGATAAACAAGGATAATAGAGAAGATTTCAAATCCCTTTTGGATCCTTTTTTTTATATTATTGCATGTATTCGCACCTCTCACTTATGATGCTCTGTCTGTTTTCTGCAGGAGGCTCACAAACGGAGTAACAACTGGTTACCGCCTCCATGGGCAATTGCGGCAATGGTTATCCTTGGTTTTAACGAGTTCATGCTCCTATTAAAGTAACAACCTATCTAAAGTTGTCTCCGTTGTATAGTTTCTCTCCTCTAGTTAGTCATTTTATATTTTTATTTATTGATGTTTCTCTGCTGGTGTAACAGGAATCCTCTTTATCTTCTGATATTGTTCGTTGTATATTTACTTTCAAAAGCCTTATGGGTACAGATGGACATCGCCGGAGAGTTCCAACATGGTGCTGTGAGTATTAAAGAAAGCTTTGTACACAATACACACACACACACACACACACACACACGAACAATGAAAACGTCATCAGCTGTGATACCAATAGTCCTGCACGGGAACATGTTATCAAACTCATGGCTTCTTTATTACCTTGATGGTTGCTTGATTGGTGATTAACATAATTTTCCATGATTAGACTTTTATTTGTTTTTGTCAGTAATGCTTGATTCTGAACTTTAAGCAGCACTCCTGTGGGTTCAAATTATGCAGCTGTTCAAGCTTAGATAGTAGTTCCAATATATTGGTTATTCATTTACAAAAGTGATTGGACGTCTATATTTTACAAATGTCTATTTGTCCCCAGAAAAAAATTGGTTTGATGTTTGTCAAATCTTCATGATTTATAGCATTCAGCTTGTTGGTTGCTTTCAACTGTTGTGTTTTTTTTTTTTTTTTTTTTTATATTATTAATGGGTTTGATTTCGAGGTTGAATTTACTTTCATTGCTCAACTAGAATGTATTTACCATGATATTCTGGACGTTGATTCCATTTATAATTTGCCATGTTACCAGATGGCTGGCATAATTTCCCATCATCGAGGTTTCTTCCCACTGTTATGAACCTTCTCAGGCGACTTGCTGAAGAGGCTCAAGGGCGTCATACTTCAGAAGCTCCAAGACCACAGCAATCTTGGCTTCTCAGAGTTTCAGACACCAAACTCAACAAAATCCGGTATCTAGGTCAATTCCTGAGTCATCCGTATCTTCTAAACATTCTTCAACGATAGTGATGTGAATATTCAAGCCCTAACTTAATGCACAGGCGAAGCACGAAAACCAGGATGCTGAGTTCTCTTGAAAAAAAAATCGTTCAATACTACTTCAATGTAATAAATGTATCAAAGTAGGAGGGAGAGTCACTGTTGCCTCACAGTGTACCCTTTCCGCTGTATATGCACGGCAAAGGGGTATCAGGGAAAGAAAGGAAGGTTGACCTTAACAATAACGTTGAGGGTAGAGGAGAGGGAGAGGAAGAGGGATGAAGGACAAGGAGGCTGGAGGCTGGTTTATACATACAACAATTAATATATGTGTAAGATGAATCATGGTCGAATGAGAAAATGTATACTATATAATGTGATATTGAATTTAATAAAATAATAAAGAAATGAGTTGATTTAGAAGCAAATAATGTGTGATTTTTGTTTGAAGAGAAAATTTCTAGTGGTCCAGAAGCGATCTTAAAGAAGCTAATGGAAATGAAAATGGAATGGAGGTTGATGCTAATCGCAGTTACTGAAGGGTCTCTTAAAAATATTGTTTATCAGTAAATATTGGTTTATGTTCAATGTCACATCTCATTGTGAGTATTTATGTATGATGTACATTTCAATACATGTCGATCTCAAGCTTAAATGGTATTAGAAGAACACTCCAATGGAAGGGTTTGAATAGTGTATGAGTTGCTATGTTTAGTGAATTGCGTTTTTTTTTTTTTTTTTTTTTTTTTTCCTTCAATTTTAGTTTTGTGTACAAGCTTGATATGTGTAATTATTAAAATATTACATGAGATTGGTCGATGAAGAAATATTGGTAATATTGAACATAAGATTAGTAATATATCAAATAATACAATGGGGTGCATATTTAATTATTTATAACATTAATTTTTCAGATTATAATTTAAAACAAATCTATCATCCAACGTATTATAAATATTGCGTTCAATGTTTATTACTAGTTTTAAATTATTGTTTATTTATTAGCCGTGAGATCATTTAGAATAAAACTCATCAATTTCGTTAAAAATAAATTAAATAGCCTTATTAAGAGCTTAAGATAATTTTGTATTAGGGGTGTGTTTTGATCATTTAAGGGGGTTTTAGATATTTTTAGGAGGTTTTAATAATTATAATAGGATTTTGAATACTTTCTATAACAAACGAGTTAATACTAGCAATCTCAAGGTGAAAATGAAATAAACCCCTCACCAGGCAGTAGTTTCCTCTTCTTTTTATTTTTTCTAATGTCCATGACATCAAATATTGGGAGTTGGGACTTTGGAGTAAGAGCAAATAAAGAGGGAGGTGAAAGTAAAAAATAAATTAAATCAAATCAAAATAAAAGTTGTCATGATGTTTTATTCAAATAAAACTGTTTTAAGTTTCTCCAGGACTTGTGTTCATATGAAGAGATTATAAACAAAGCTAGCCAACAAGCCCAACACAAAGAAAGCAACAAATCACGTGAAGCGAGCCGCTCATTAAACTGTTTACACTAGTTTGTATCTAAGCCTGACTGGAGAATAGGGTTATGGCATATTGGAGTTACAATTCTGCAAAATCTACAGAATTCAGAAGTCAATGACTCTTTCATCACAAAATTATTGGTGAAAGTAGCACGGTTTACAGCCATTGAGCACTCGAACACCATATGAGATGTTATCAGCCTCGATACTTCTGATTAAGGGAAGGAAAGAAAGAAGGGGACAAGAATGCTCACATCATAGATTAACACAGAAAAATACTTGAATCGATCTCATGACCATTGCTTGTTGCGTAGTTTAGAGATTGTCAAGTCTGCTCCTCCAAACCCGTCCATTATAGCATTTGCTGACGGGAATTCTGCTCTAGATATCAAACTACAAGAAGCGTAACTAGAAAACTTAAGCAATATATCAACATAGATTTAATCTACCAAAACATCTAATAGAATCAGTATATGGTATGCATAACAATCACGGAGGGGCACGTAATCTAACAGAAAAGCAACCACAAAAACAACTGGCAATATAACAATGAGAGACAAATTTTACCTGCTCCGCAATACAACGCAAGGCATGCCTATTCTTTGAGCCCCAGCCACTCCAGATTGACTTCCTGAAATAAGGACACAATTCTGTACTGGTTTTCCAGCATATTCTGCTCCCGCACGCAATGCAGCTACAATCTTATCTAAGCTGCACAATTCTTTCATATCAGATTGAAAGCAGGATTGCCAGAGTCAAATAAGGAATTATTTTGGGCAAGTAAAATATAATTTAACTCTTTCAAGATATCCTCTTTTTAAAAATTGATACGAGCATCCTATGAATCATTTTGTGCTGAAAATGCATATCCATTAACAAAGAGTAATACTACACTTACAAAGAAATTTTACAAAGATCTCCATACAAAGTGATGTGGCAAAAAATGAATGGAAGAGTGAATTTAATGAGTTTGACTTTTTGTTTCAGTCTTCCATTCATATTTTGCCACCTCACTTTGTATGGAAATCTTTGTAAGATTTCTTTGTAAGTATAGTATTATTGATCAACAAATGCATATACCTGCCCCATGGTCTCCATAAAATTGGCTTCATCAAAGCCATAAATAAGCTATGCAGAAATCATTTTAACAGTCCAAACCGTACAGACAAGTAACAAGTCATGATTTTCAGTGTTCTTTAAGAAAGGAAAATTTAACCAACCAACAAAAATATCTCCAATAGAAAGAAAAAAGTAAAGGAAGTTGACCAACCTTTCAGGTGAGGTAGTATCAATATCAACACTCAACTTTAGCATAGACGCAACCTCCTCTGCTATCTTTTGTTTCTGAGCAGAAACTGGCACAAGAAGCAAGAAGAGAATCCGTTAATACCCAACCTTCTGCACTGAAAAGCGTATTGGATATATAACAAATACATGGCAACCAAGTTGGAATTAGCACTCTACCTGCTTTTCTTGCTTCTGTGGCCAGTTGTTCATCCGTATCAGAAGACATTCCAAGTACTACTTGTCCGTATAAACTCTGTTCTACCTCTTGATTCCCAACAATTTTTATTTTTGAAATTCTTTCATGGCCAAGCTTCTCAATAACAGCTCTAACATTTTTCAATAGGTAAGAGCATATATTAGAAGCCCTTATACTGTTATTAAAGCATGCGGAGCTAAACTAAACTACATGGCACAAAACTTGAGAATATTACATTGTCAACATGGAAGTCCTTCAAAAGAGAAGAAATTTTTATTTCATCACATTCATTTGCTGCAACTATAATTTTTTAAGATCCCTTCATGTCACATTTCGTTTTGCATTCTATCAATGGTAGAAGGTACTTGCAATGGGGCTCTTGACTCACCAAAGCTTGCAACATAGCATTGAATAGATGCATTAAAAAGTATTACTATTGCAAAAGTAAATCAATGCAAATCATCCAAGAAATCTTGTGCCAGCAATGCCAAATGAGGATGTCTACAGTGCATTCAACATAATAGTAAAAACCAAATGAAGCATGAAGAGCTGCAATCTAAGCTTATTAGTGAACCATTTCTTTCCAACTCCGTAACTATTGTTGTTTATCATCTAAAAATCACTCAGTTTTTGTACCGGGTTTGAAGGGACTCCTACAGACCCTGCAGCCTTCATATTAAGAAACTTTCTGGGTATAATATCCCAAGTAGGTGGCTCCAAGAGGATTCGAACCATTGAACTTTTGGTTTCAAACTAAGGGCAGGAAATTCAACCCACCCCTATTGGTTTAATCTTGCATAGTTTCTATGATTTGCATCCTTCCATATGCCTAGTTTTGGATCCATCTACAATTAAAAAGTATTTAAATAGCAATATATCCGTAATCCTGTTGAATATTTTGCAGCTTTAAGTGATGCTCAATAACTATAGAAGACAAAGTAGATTAAAAATATAGCCGTTCGTGTTAACCCTAAATATTACAGAGTTGTGGTGTCATCACTGAATTTGCCTTTTACACGGTTCTGAGGAATGATATATACAGTTGAATGGTTAGTTGGTGTAAATTGAAAAATGCACAGTTGCAAAAATTAGAGGGCAAGAAAGAAGAATGAAAAGACAACCACATGCTGTCGATCATAACTGAAGCAACTTCTGATATTGCAAACGACCACAGCACATCCAGTAACTAATAGAACATACCTGGCAATTTTATCGCCACTTTTACTATAGGCTGATATGATCATGACAGGTATTCCTTCATTGTATGCTTCATCAATAAATCTGGAAACCAAAATGGCAAATAAGGTTTAGAAAGTTGATGCCACGAAATTCAGAAACAATATATCATAATAGTTAATAGAAAATAAAAGCAAATTAATATTATATTATTACATTCATGATAAATTTATGGTTTTAATCAGTTAAGTAGCATGAAAACCAATTTATATGGTGTCAATTGGATCACCAGCATTAGTTTTATATATATCAGGTCCTATGAACCATATGGAAAAAATACAGTTTTTCAACAAAGATAAAAAGCACGTCATTTATCCAAAAAGAATAGCAATCAATATTCCAAAGAATCCAGGTACTATGATCGTATAGTTTGAGACAAAATTACAATAACAACCAAAGGACTACAAGAGTTTCTTCTAGTTTCAGAGATATGAATATCTACTTCAAATTTGGTAATTAATAGAGCACTTGAAATCTATATTTATCGACCATAAGTCCCAGGAGAATATACAAGAAATAGTATGTGCAAAATGTTGTACTTAATTAAGATCAGACAACTTACTCTTCAACTCCAGGTCGTAAAGGTACATCCTTTGACACCAGAAATTCATTGAATGCATTTTTCTGCCAAAAATAAACCAGTAATTTAATGGCTTACCATGGAAAATTCTCAGCATCTTCTAATAGTTACAGATGAGCAACACAATACCATTAACTTATAGCAACTAAAATACCTTTTCCCGCAAGACACGTGTCACAAATGTTTCCTTCTCATTTGTGGGCAATGAAGTAGGCCAACCTATCTAAAAGAGTGACTATAAAAGTAAGATAGATTAAGCAAATTGCACAACAAGCACCATGCAGATAGCAACATGTTTGCATTTTATAATTCATAAAAATGAGGAGGGGAACTTACTCGATTAAAGAATAGAACCAGCATTCTTTCCTCATCACCAGCACTCTTCCTGGGAGGTAAAAAAATCTTGCATAAATTTCCAAAACCATCTTTAATCTCTCTAACAACGACTACTCAATTGCTACTTGTCCAAAACAAGCAACATAGTAATAGTAACACAATCAATTGCTAGTGTGCGCTGGCATTTATCAAATTTTAGAAAGTTAAAAATTCTTTTGTCATGCTTTATTTCAAATAAAAAATATTCATAGAATCAAGAAAACTCAAAGAAATCTGTTAGAAACCATGTTTATATATACAGTGTAAAGGGTAAAGGGTATACTTGTAATTATATTAGTGTGTGTATATATTTGAGTTAGGATGTACTGTTGAGATTAAGAAGAAATAGAGAGAGTAACAAAATCATAAAACGATGTGAAGTCTCCACACCTTAAAAGGTCTGTATAGACAGGCACAGACCAATTTGCACAGTCAAGCCCAAGCTTTTGAAACGCTGTCAGTATAAAACAAACAAAGAAAATAAAATTAGGAAGTCAAACTCACAAATATATGATTCCAAAACTAGTAGCATTATTAAATAACTATTGCATCTCCCGCACCTACATTGAAGGCTTGCCGATTGCCTAACCGATATGCATCCACAAGGATCCTGGAGAAAGGACATGCACAGAAAATTTTGAATGTCTATCTCAATAGAGGCAAAAAGTTTTAAGAGCAAGTAAAAAGAATACAGCGTTTTAAGTTTTTATAACATCAACTACATTCATCAGATATCTCAGGAAACATGTTTGCATATTATTATTATGCTATAATATTTTAAAACTAAAAACTATAACATAATGCAGATTATTACAACACTGTAAGTCCTGAAACATAGACGACATAAAAATTACACAATCATTGCCATTGGTTGATTGAGAATAAGTCCATCCAAAGGTAATAACAAATAGCAACAATTCAGGACAGGTTTTCATCTTTTCTCTGCAACCGCTTATTTTTTTTCAGACCAAAATTGAACCTAAAGACCTTCTCCACCACAACCCCACTCTTCTTTAGCACCCAAGGCAGTATCCTCAAGTAACAAAGCATAGTGAAAAACCAAATAGAGTGGTGCATAAATCAAGACTACAGTGGAAGACCAAAGTAACAAACTACACAAGATAGGACACAAATACATAAATAAACTAAAGCTAAAACAATGATACTAGCTCAATAATATGCATGCCGTCGGGTTATCATTACAGCTACGCGATTTCTGCAACCTGGAATAAAACTTGAATACAATTTTTTGCAATGCGTAATATTATGCCTGAAGTTTAAGGTTGAAAATTTTACATTTTTGGTTACAGAAAAAACCCCCATCACAGTAACAATACCCCTCTAACGTATCAAATCCCTGAAATGCATACAGAAGAGACCAAAAGATATGCACAAGATACAGAAATGAAAGTAACGTCAAAGCGACACATAATAAATTAAAATTTAGAAAACCACCAAGTAAAATACAGAGTACCCATCTAATCAATCCATGCACAAAATACAAGGAGTAAGTGAAGTCAGCATGAAATAAACCATCAAGATAAATCAAGAAAGTAATTCCCAATCCACATGGAGCAAACGATAATGTAAAAAAAGAAAATCACCCATCAACTTCAAGAAGAAGAGCGAGTTCCTGAGATGGGTTTTGAGTCTTATTGGGGGAGGTTGAGCAGAAAGCAGTGAAGCCGCCATTTGTATGCAGAAATTTTCCAGGAAAATTGAGCGAGGGGAAAGTGGTGGAAAATGAAGGAAAATTAGAGAGCTTGTGGTGGATTCTTGCTGGGGTTTCGTAGTAGAATTTATTGGTGGAATTGGTGGAGTTGATTATGCGAAAAGAGTTGAGGAGCGAACATGAAGTGGCTTCCATGGCGGTTTTTTAACAGAATTTTTATTCTGGCTTTGCCATTCTGAGCACCCATTTCAGCTTTATGTACTAGTTTTTTGTGTTTTCAAAAATAATATAATAATTAATTTTTTTATATTTTTATAATTTTAATTCCATAACCAGTCGGTAAAATTATGATTATATGTATTACTAGAAGATTTTAATAAGAGTTAATATTCGTGTAACAACAATTTTTTCAAGGTTACAAAAATAACACAAATTCCACTGGGGTAGTGTCTACTGTTGTTGATAATATAGGGGTAATTAGATTATTTCTAAGGGGTATTATTAAAAGATTATCGAGATAATCTGACTTTTATACTTATTTTGCCCTTAACTAAATATCATGATGAAGACAATTGCTTTTAAATGTTTATCAAAAAATCCTAAACCCTAAACCTCTTACATATGAGAAATTAGCTTAAACACTTCAGCTACAAAAAAATTTAAAACACTTCAGCTACAAAAAAGTTTAAAAGTTAACAAAATATCTTTAATTATCCAAGACCACCACCGGCCGTCGACCACCACTGTTAACTGTCGACTCATAATGGCATACAACATGCGAGATTTGGCCTGTTGTGTGTTATTTCTATGGCCATTTCACGACCAAAGATATGGCCGTGAAACGACCACAGATCTGATCGTGAAAATGTCAGATCTTTGTCTGTGAAATAACGACTGTTTCATAGCCACATCATTAACAACATGAGGGCATTTATTATTTTAGAAACTCTAAAGAGATTTTATTATTATATCATACCTCAAGGTCTACATCTTTAACTCTTTGGGGGTGTTTGGTTGGGGGTTATATGAGATTACTGAGGTAATGTCATCTTATATTACTTAATTACCATGTTTGGTTGTCAAAGTAATATAAGATTTTGGTAATCCTCAAATACCAATAGTAGTTACTATTGGTAATATATGAGGTAATCTGATTACCTCAATTTTCTTAGGTTTTCTAAGATTACCAAGATAATCTTTTTTTGTTACAATTTTATCCCTTATTAATAAAATCATAGGACAATAATGCCCTTGTTATTTAAACAATTTACAAAAAAGTTATGGACATTTTTAACCTTACACACAAAAATTTAAACCTGTTTATACCCTCCAACTTCAACAAAATTAAACATTCCCAATTTATTACTGCATGAAATCCCCTAAACCTAACTCGTTTACTCATCATCTACTGAATTAAATCTTCATCTATCAAATTAATTACCCACTTTTTTCATTAAAAATTCTCAATTCATTACTGTGTGAAATGCCCAAAACCTAACTCCTTTACTCATCATCTACCGAATTAAATCTTCGTCTACCAAATTAATTACCCACTTTTTCCACAGTTGAACACAAACCATTTGCATTTAACTTTGAGCTTCCTTTCATGTTCAGATCAAGTGGAGTGCGTTTGCTACAAATTTCTCGTCTTCACTTCCAGCAAGTCGTCGAGTGTTCCTTGAATCTGTGCCGTCGTCTCCCGCCGAATCGAGGTAATCATCCAGTTTTTACTATATTTTTTTTGTTCTTTTTCTTCTTGTAGCAGACGGTTTTCTGAACTTCTACAAATATGTGACATGAACGTTATACTTCACATTATTCGAAATAATTACCCCATTTTTTGATCTCCTTTTTGTATTTAGTCACGTTAATGTCGAATCTTAATATTTCAGAGTTCTTAATTATATGCTTAATTCGCCATTGAGTATCGATTGAATCAATATTCAGTCCTAAATTGAATTAGGTATGTAATCATAAGCTTTAGTTCCTCCTTGCTGAAATCCTGATTTAGACGCACATAATAGAATTTTATGTTTCCATATAAAAGTTGTTCCCATACAACACACACAATCTTTCACCTCCTTTAATAACCTTTTGTACCGTGAACTCCACAAAAATATTCTCATATTTGTACCATAGACCTTCTCTTGCACTTAAACTCTGTCAATCAAAGTTTCTTGTTGCAAGTCAAACACAAATTCACCACTTGGAATACTCAATTTGATCATTTTAGCTTGAGGATGACACAAACTGTGTTAACTTGATAATTTCTATCCACGAAGAGGCAGAGGCAGAAAATTGATTTCAGATTAAAGTATAATCGTTCGTTTTGGTTGGGTGTATTGTTATTTATTTGAGTCGGTCAATGTCAAATCTGTTTATCTTATTGCTTCTTCGGTGAACCTTTTCTTATACACACAGTAGTCCAACTTCAACCACCTTATTCCTTTTTGTTAAGTAGCTGAAATCTTGATGTATCAGATTCAACCAGGATAATGTGTTCTAGACAGCATTATGCATCAGCTAACTTATGCTATGTGAGCTTTTCTTTACACACAGCAGCCCAACCTCAACCATCTTATTCCTTTTTTGTTAGTAGCTGAAATCTTGATGTATCAGATTCAACCAAGACAAGTTTAGCCTTAGACCATGGCAAAGTTTGATGTCTATTTTGTGTAATTTACACTTTCCAAGCACACATTTGCATCTACAAATTTTGGTCGTGCAGCGCTTAGTGTTAAGTGCATCTTTTTTGGCCCTACAATGGACTTTGTCCCAGAGTGCAAATTTGTATTGTTGGATATTCTAAAAATTACGTTCAAATTCATCTCCCAATCTCTTAAATAATCTTTGGTACCTTCCACTTGTTAGAGTTTGCCAATATTCCTCCACGATTGCTCAAGACATATCTTTTAAACTGAGGAACAAAACAAGATCATTTCGTTCCATTTTTAGTAAAATAGTGAAGGATATTCCATTAGTAATGAATAAAGGGTAAACTGGTTGCTAAAGGTATCAAATATGTTAGTGAACTACTGAAATCTCTGCTGTTGTGATATCTTGCGAAGGTAAACTGGTTGCATTTTTTTTGGGAGTTTTCCCAAGTGTCCCACTGCTTTGGGTTGCCTGGTGTGATGTTTGCAGGGGTGTAGGCTGGATGTTGGAGTTTTGTTGGTTGTTTTGTGCATGTCATGGTTTTGTTTCAGTATTATTCATTTGAATTAAAAAGTTTGCATTTCACTTGCAGTGGTTAGTCTCAAGTAGGATTTCATATCTTTTTTGGGTTAACATCTGAAGTTTTCATAATTTTATATCTCCAAAAGGATATGCTTATTGGTTAGATCTGTTGCTAGAAGCAAGAGGTTTAGGGATCCAATCTCATACCAAACTTTGGGTTGACTAATTTAATTTGAGTTTGTGTATGAGGAAAATTGGCATGCAATATATATATATATCTATATATATCTATATATATATAATCCTAAAAATAATATGAAGAAGCCATAATTAATTCCAATTCTTATCTTTTATGATTCACACGGTACACATGGGTTCAGCTACAACATACACGTTGAATGCCCAGTTCATTTGGTGACGTCCAACCAGCACATGGAGCTTGTGGGGCTTTTGATAAACAAAGTCAAACTCACCCAAATTAAACCCAACCACTTGATGAGAGCCATACAATTTCATCTACCTACTGACAAATCACCACCTCTACAAGTATTCAGACTGAAAGCTTTCCCAATATATTTTCAATATAAAATAAGTGTAAACTAAAGACATGGGAAGTTATGCACAAGGTTTAGGTACAATTGTAGCAAAAAAAGACCAAACCCAGCTGTAGCAGGGAGTTGGGATTAGATGCAAAGTTAATAAACTTCTGCTATACAGAATATAGACCTAAACAAATGAAACCGTGAAAGAAATATTAATTGCTAAGCTTACGAGAATAAGGTATCTGAATTAACTTCAGAATTTTGAATACTTATATATTCACAGAAAGCTGTGACTTCATGGCCTATTCATAAGAAGAACAGAGTCTTGATGTTTGTGTAGGGACCTATAGTAAATTCTCGGGAATTATGTGAGAAGCTTGTTCAGATTAAGTAATTGATTTGAGAACTTGTTACTATGTGATATTGGATTGAGTGTTATATGAATATTAATTTGATTTGACATCTAGGAAGTTGCATAATTTCAATCAAGGATCACCAAATTTTGTATTCTTGTCTATCTAATGAACGAGATATCTACTTCAAAATTGTAATTAATTTTCCAGCTGAAATTTCAGTTCCCTGTCTCTTTCTTTGTATTAACCCGTTCTAATTAATAAGGTTTTGGTTTGTTGCAGCTGTTTTTCAACACTCTTGTTTGAAGAAAGAGAACATCAGGCTTTCATTTGTTACTGCTCTGAATATTCGGATTCCTGCCCATCATTTTGAATAGGTATAATTTTTGTTTTTGAACCCACTGTTGCACCTGCATTTTGCTTCTCAAATTAAATGCATGTCTGTACTACTTTGAACATGGTAAAAGCGCATATTTGTTTCTCTTATTTTTTTTTACAAAGTTGGCTTGATAAAAAGTAATCGTTACATCATATGTTGTTCTAGTATTCTGGCAGGTTACGCCGTGTTTTGGTGTTGAATTGAAGTCTAGTTGATGGGTTGTAAATATGTTTGAATTTCTGTATGTTATGCCCTTTTCCCTCAAAATTATGTTATGTCCTCTTCCCTCAATATGACAATAATCCAATGTTCCTCTGTGGACAGTAATGCTCGTTTAACTAAAGGCAGAAGCATTTGGTGTCAGTTATGATGATGTATTTTCATATGATGGACACCCTAAACATCATACTAGTTTTTACAACGATGCTTTGCTGTTGAAGAATAGGAATAGACATAGACGGGACAATTATATGCGGGTAACTTTTGCAGTAACCATACCATTAGGACCCTCAATTTACGAAAAATGATTTTTCAGATGATAACCAATGTGTAGTGAACTGTAGAAATGAATATAACAACTTTTAAAAAATTATGTGCGTTACTTCAACGTGAAGGGGGGTAAAATCAAATAGAAATACATCTATAGAGGAAGGTGTGTAGTTTCCTTCACATTTGTGCACACCATATCAAGACCGTTAGCTTCTAGATTGCTTTCGGTTGGGTGTAATATATAGTTGGTTGTGTTAGATGCTACAATCTTGTTCTAAATATTTCATTTGTTGTTACATTGCTTCAGATAAATGCATGCACAACTGTAAGGTGGTAATGAAATGGAACAGATATCAAGTGATAACTGATTATTTATACAAGAACAGAAAAGAAAACCATAAGCAAAATAGCCAACCGTTAAGAACAGCTAAAAGCCACACAGGCTGCTGCAAGAAGGCAACCCTTATACAGACAGCAACCAAAAAACCCAATAAACAAAATAGCTGCTGCCACAAACACTGCAAAAACAGCAGTTGCTGGCTAAAAAAAACTGCGGTTTTCGGCTAAAAAAAAAAGTTCTCTGCAGGTGTACACTATATTTTTTATCAATTCTCATTTTCATGTTGTCAATCTTAATAAATTCTTGTGATATAAGCAAAATTAGTTCTCTACTAAATTCATATAAAGAATAAGCAAAAATTTACAACACCCTAATAGAGACAACTGGATTGTTCATCAAAGAAATCCTCTAAATAAAAAAAATGACAACAATAAATAATCCCAGAAAGAAAATTTAAATCATTGCAATAACATATTTATTTGGTTTAATTGTGTGCACTCAACGCTATTTTAAAACATAAAAAAGGAAATCAAAGATTCTAATGGACGACAAACTACAACACCAATTTTGTCAAAACCTTGATCCACTCTGTCTATTCCTTCTTCTTGTCCTTCAATGACCCTTGGGAATTTTACTCAAAATTTTCCTCACAACCTTTTCATCAAACACAGCGTATTGCTTCTTGATCTCAATTAGTGCCTTCTCAGCAATGGATCAATCTTGTCCTCGTATTTCTCATAAATCACAGGCACGGTGTGGAGCAAAACAAGGCTGTTTCCACAATCAAATTCAAAATCCAAAGAATAGGCAGAAAATAGCATCTTCCTTTTATAAAAGAGGAAAAATAATAAACGGATCACTTACATATGTAGAACAAGGTCAGGAAGTTGCACCAACTACCCACGATTGACAGAACCCACAAACCAGCAATGACCTAATTAACAAAAGAACAGAAATATGTCAATTGCATAAAAAACAATGCAGTAGTTATCAATTTACCATATACTTGGGTGGACTACGAGATAAATATAAAGTTCATTGCCAGTATGCTTTTGTTGCCACTGGACTTTGGTGTGAATCCATAAAACTCAAGCAACAAATGCAAGCACTTGCAACATAAGTTAATGTCTAAACAGTAGAGCTGTATAAGCAACATACACCAAGAAATTTCTTCAACTCTCTCCAGATGCAATATCTCGAGGCAAGCCAAGCCTCGGTTAATTTCATATGTCAGAGCAGAAGCAACATCCACGACATGCTTTTCATGGATTTTAACATCTGGAATTTGACGAGGTGACCTATTTCAAAGAAAGGAGAAATTTAAGGCTTAATAGAATTCAAAAGACATTTAATGATAGGGCAAATACCCAAGACCTTACTTGTTGATAAACTTGGATGCATTGGACCACAAGAAAAGGACAGCAAGAGCAAGTATCAATAAATGGCAGACCAGTGTAAGTAAGTGGTATTCAAGTAATTCAAAGAGAATCCACAAGCAGTGGCACCACCAAGCACACCTGCAGAGATTTTCTTGTTCCTCCATAGAAAACATCAGCAGCCGTAACAAAAGATTGACAACTTGAAATGAGAATTGATGAAAAAATATAGTGTACAATTGCATGGGTACATCAGTAATATGAAATAACATCAATGAATTGGCATTCCTACAGTTCTAAATGCACTAATTGGAGCAGGATACAGAAGTCATCCACCATGAACCTGTGAAGCAAGGAAAAATAATTAAGCGGCCATGTCTTGTGGCACCTGAGCATGTTCAGGCCATGAATAAACTAGTTTTTATGCAGCATACAGATTTTTAGCACACCAATTGCCAGGTTACTTTTGACTTCAAATGGAATAAATTAAGATAACATCAACCTTCATCCATCCTTCTGGCGCATTGAATGCTCCAACATGATACTGAGGAAGTTGTGTATTAGGTCCTCTATATCTCCCATGCTTGGTGAGCCAGACTGTTCGCTTGCACTCATCTATCAGAACAAGTCATGCAGTTATATTTATGACAGAAGTTGGCATGTAAATGAAAAATTTATCCAATAAGATAATATGCTTGTAGCTATTACTAAGCTCCACCATTTCCTACCTAAGCATTGCCTTTGTCTCCATATGCAACTAAAGTCATTTACTTAAAGAAAACATCTTTGACATAAA
The DNA here is from genome assembly GCF_008641045.1 of Pistacia vera. NCBI lineage: Eukaryota > Viridiplantae > Streptophyta > Magnoliopsida > Sapindales > Anacardiaceae > Pistacia > Pistacia vera. The sequence continues at coordinate 212,567 of NW_022196000.1, forward strand.
GAGACTGAAGTTGGCTCAGATTACCTCATAGTTAGAGATAAGAATCTCCAAAATCCACTCAGGCCATTCCTCCATGTTAATCAGAATACTTCTATTTTCTGGATGACTGCAAGCCAAAAACAGAAGATCCTGAAATCATATAGAAAGGAACAGCTCAGGAAACACCATGAATACCCTGAACCAGTAGAAGTGAAAATGTGAAAGAAAAATCATTCCCTTCATTTTCTGACCAACAAAAGACAAATTTTACCTTCTTTTTTTTTACCTGCAGAGCAAGAACAGAGACGAAACAATCACCGACCACGCATGCAGAGGATCTTTATCTTCAGGCAAATACTCATTAAAGAATCTAAGTTGAGCACAGAATTTCGCACAAGGCCCTTTAATTCTCCTGAATCCTCTCCAAGATAAATGAAAACAAAATAAATGAATCATCAACGGAGAATATAGTGTTTGATATCAATTAAGGTAGTAGTGAAAGCTGCTCGGCCAATATCTATGGCTCTACTAGCATCGCAACTTTCTTGAACATAAGAAATGAGCTGTAGCACTTTCTTGCGCCGGAGGTGTTGATTAGCACTCCAGTTTTTGAGTAGTGAAAATATTCGAGTTGCTGATTTTCCTGAGAGTTCTCCACTCAGTGGAGGCTGGTAGCCAAGCCATGCTGAAGTCATCATGTCGTGGGCGAGGAGGGCGTCGGGGACGGAACAACCCTTTGAGTTCTTTATGAACAGCAGATTATAAATTAGAAAGCAAATAATCAGGAGCATCAGGACCGTTAAATCCTTCATAATCCCACCAAAACCGGCAACTGGCTGTCCGTGCACCGTTACGTTGCTGGATTCTGGCCGTCGACGGTGGTTGCCGGCGGCCGACAGTGGCTGGGTTAGTGGGGGTGTATTGTTCATTTTCCAAAGGGCCTGTTTTTGCTAAGTCTTTTAAAGATAGGGAGTTATAAAATCTAATAATATTATAATAATAATATTTAATTAAAGGGTAATTCAGTAATTTAAACAATATACCCACAAATTTATTACTTCTAACCAAACATATTATAAAACATACCCATCAATTTATTCCAATTAACCAAAACATTTTTATAAAGATTCCCAATAATCTTCAAGGTAATCTATCTTTCCAGTAATCTAACATTCTCAGTAATCTAACATTTCTCAACCAAACGCCCCCTTTTTGTTATTTCAAAAACCTTATGCCAAAGGGACTATGCTTTAACTCTTTTAATAATATTAAAAGTTTATTATTAATCCATGAATTCTGGACTTCTGGTAATAAAAATTCCTCCCGGCTCAGTGTTTCTGATAACTCCTAACAATTTTCCCACCCCCTTACTACCCCTTTGATTTACAGCTGTTTATAAATCAGATCCCAGCCTACCAGATATCCCCCATTGGTACAAGTCTGATTCGAACTCATCTACAAATCCGCTCACCCTACATTATGTCTTAGTTTGCATTGTTTCCTTAATTTTCGTATGCTTTTGAGCGCACTGCTCTTTCAGATTCCCCTTATGCGTTGGCTATGGTATGTCCTTGTATTCGATCCACACTGACCGCTGATCCCTCACACAACACAACGTACATCCTTATTTACCTGGCACAGGTTAATTCAGTCTTTTTTTTTTTTCAGACTTCAGCCCAAGATTTCCGCTCTGTAAAGTCACACACATTTGTTTTCGTCACATCACCTCCCAATACACCCAATCTTTTTGCCGCTCGTACACACAAAAGTCCTGCACCACAACCTAAAACTCAGTCCGATTTCTAACATCCGTTTGCCGGCGCGGCTTTCTTTATGCCAGTATGTTAACCTTTGAGAAACAATCTGCCTTGAATCACCACATTGAAGCTAATGAATGACAAGCTCCCTTATTTAACGAGCGTGACGAGTTACAGATTACGCGCAATGTCGCAGTAGCCACCGTTTGAAAGTAAGACAGCTCGACTCCCCTCCCCCTACAGCCCATCCCCCCGAACCAGTTACACTCACTTCAGATACCCAAGATAGACCCTTCGGTTTTCCAGTTTGCCCATACCTGTATAAAGGTGACCCCTTTCTCCTGTTAGACAATTAGCCTCAAGTTCGACTGTTTTTCCATCGCGGTTGCTATTTTGTTTGTTTAGTGAAATCAGTATAGCCGTGCCCCGCGGCTACCGTGTTCGCGCTTTTGTGATACCTCCTATGTCAGTGTAAACGCCACCGCGCACACCGCGCTTTTGTTTCGTATTCACGTTTCGCTTTACCCTCATCTAATTGTCGCAACTAATGTTGGACGTTTTTTTTGTTCTAGTCTCCTTGTTGGCTTGCCCCCTTACCTCGATAGAGCACACAACAACTTTGCCGTTTTTTTGCGTCTTTCTCGGGCCTTTTCACCTTTCCTAGCGCAACAAATAACGTGCGGTGTCTGCCCCTGTCAGTTTCGATTGCAGTAGTATGTCAGTATGCGACAGACATCTAGCTCTACTAAGTTTCATGCCGCCCTTGCGTAGAACTCAACGATGATGTTTTAGTGTTTATTTTTCATTGTCTTGGCCTGTTCAAACCTATATCATCATCTTTTAACTTTTCGCCGTTTTGCCATTTCTCTAACATCCTCGTACGTGTTCTGTGACCTCACCTTTTCGCGTTCTGCTCACTCAGGTTACTCTTTTGTATCTGGGGTTCTATATTCACAGACAGTTGAAATATGGATCTCTATTTGGGCAAGGCCAATCCTTGACTAGGTTGCCTGGGTTTTAAGTTAAATGTTGGACCTGGTTTACTTGTTGATCTATGTTCTAACTGGAAGTTGAGGGCATAATGTTGCTCCATAGGACGCCTTATAAGAAAAAATAATATCGTTTCCAGCAGCAGTAAAAACAGTGGAACCAATTCTCTAGAAATTACTCAAATAAGGCCTTACATATGCAAGTTATTCTCTTCAATTTCGCTTTTTGGATATAAAATTTTGGTAGTTTGAGAATTAGCTCATTGTGTACACTTCAATCGTTAAAATTTGAAAGGTAATGTTTCTATGATACACATTGTTGTTGATTCCTGGGTTGGCACATTTCATTGATAGATGTCTATTTTTCATACCAAGATGAGGACATAAAATCACTGTTTTGGGAGTTATTCACTATGATGTTTGATTTATCACTTTCTAGTTTATACTCTATTCTTTTCCTGTGTGAGTAAGATACTCAGCGTTTTATTAAAAGTTACATCATTTATCAATGTAGGGATTAGAAGAGTAGTGGTGAGCTGTTGGATTTGAGAGACGCGGTGGGAAACTTAGTGGCAATGTGCGGACAAAATACCTGGCTTTTTGGGTAATAAAGTGTCCCTATTTAGGCTCAATGAAAAATCTTGAAGAAGAGTATGATGCTGATTTTCTCCTGGCATTGGAAATGTATCTATTAGGAAGTTTCCTACTAAGGTTGTAGGAGCGTATTATGTTTGGGAAGAGGTGAAACTGAGAGTGGTTGTCTGCTCTCTTGGAATTAAGGGTATGTTGGAAACCGTATAAGTTTTATGGAGTGAGATTCCTCCTTGATGCTTTTTATTTACCATATGTATTAAAACAAGGTGGCTCGTCTGCAGTTGCTACAAGTGTTCAAACATTAAAATTATGACAGTGTTCAGGCATCAAGTTGCTCAATGGAGCACTAAGTGACCAATGGAATCTTCCGATGGAATTTGACCCCTTCAGCTTAACTGATAAAGATTCCTTTTAGTGTTAAATGATACTTTTGTTCTAGAGAATTAGACTTCAGCGATGCTGTATTTTTCTAGCTATGAGATAATTTCAGGACAGTTTTTTTCCTTCTGATTCTCAAATTAGATCAATTGTTGATCTGTTGGTTATAAATGTAATTACTTCGAAATATTTTGCTTGATGTTATTATGTGGATCTTGGTAACTGCACTAAAATTACACTTTTCACTGTAGAATATCTGAAGAAGTTGTGGAAATGAAGCATGAGCTAAGGGAGCTGCGAAAGCATATTTCTGGTCAAAAAATCTTCGTCCAAGATCTGATGACTGGGGTTTGCCGTGAATTGGAGGAGTGGGCAGGACCTAATGGGAAAATTGATGAATCCCAGGAAGACTCGGAAATTTTGGAACTTCAAGAGCCCTTGCCAGATGAAATAGATGACCACAAGATGATTTTCTTGGATAAATTTGATGTTCTCTTGGCTGAACATAAGGTTGAAGAAGCATTAGAAGTTTTAGATGCTGAAGAGAGAAACTATCCAGAACTGAAGGGCTCCGCTGAAGCTTCATCAGCTGAAGCGTCCTCGTTTAAGACTGCTTTCTTGAAAAGAAAGGCAGTGCTTGAGGATCAGCTGGTTAAGATTACTGAACAACCTTCAATTGGTATTCTCGAACTGAAGAAGGCCTTATCTGGTTTAATCAAACTTGGAAAGGGTCCCTTAGCTCACCAATTGATGTTGAGATCTTATGGGTCCCGTCTTCAAAGGAGCTTAGAGGCTTATCTTCCTTCGTGTTCTGTATGTCCCAAAGTATTTCCAGCCACAATAGCTAAGCTTGTTTTTTCGACAATCTCACTGGCAGCAAAAGACTCTGGTACAATATTTGGTGATAATCCCGTATTTACTAACAGAGTAGTTCAATGGGCAGAGTGGAAGATTGAATTTTATGTACGGCTGGTGAAGGAGAATGCCCCACCTTCAGAAACAATTTCTGCTTTACGTGCAGCCTGTGTTTGTGCTCAGGCAAGTCTTAACTACTGCTCAATGTTGGAATCACAAGGCATGAAATTGTCGAAGTTGCTTTTGGTACTCCTGCGACCATACATTGAGGAAGTCTTAGAGTTAAATTTTAGACGGGCTCGAAAAATGATATTCTACTTGGAGGAAATTGATGCAGGCTTGCCATTGTCCCCTCACTTTATATCTCCATTGTCTGAAATTTCGGCGTTGTCAGATAGTGTGCTTGTTGATAGTGGAATGCGATTTATGCACATTGTCGAAGTAAGTAGGTCCTCTTTCATATGTTGAGACGACAATATCTTTTTGTTTTTTGTCTTTATGCTATCCTTGCTGTCTTATTGACGTAGACATAGTTTAACAATTAAGATTTGAAAATGATGTCTTTGAGAGGTTGCTCCTGAAAAATCAGTCTAAGCTCATTGTTTTGGACAATTGATTTATTTGATGCACTTTAAACATTTCCTTTTATTGGTTATGTGGTGTGAAGAGAAAACCCTTTCTAAATTCTAAGGGGGAATGCATCGCTTTGCTTAATCCATGGCTTTAATAGTGGAGCAGGAGAACTTATTTTTTTTATTATTATTTTTTTTCATTGTGGTTTACAAGTAAGATGATTACATTGCTTTGGTCAACTTCCATACACCTAACTGCATGTCAATTTATATTTTTCTCAATATATGCTTAGGACTTTGTGTTGAATATCCTTGTCAATGATAAGTATGTTCTTTTGAATGTGTCTGTATTTGTTAAGCATGGCTTTACATTTTAAAATCAGTCATGGTTAGATCTTTTGCCATATCCCTCTATATGTTTATGTGTGTTCTATTGATAAATTGGTACCCCTGATGACCCAACAACCAATTGTTATATAATATTAGTGTTGTTAAATAATTTTTACAGGATATTTTGGATCAGATCACCCCCCTAGTTGTTTTGCATTACGGAGGAAATGTGTTAACTAGAATTTCACACCTGTTTGATAAATACATGGATGCATTAAATAGAGCCCTACCAGGTACCTCAGATGATGACAATCTTACAGAGCTGAAGGAGGTCATACCTTTTAGAGCTGAGACAGATTCAGAACAACTTGCGCTTTTAGGAATAGCATTTACAATTACGGATGAACTTTTACCAAATATTGTGTTGAAAGTTTGGAGTCCCAAGAATGAGAACAAAGAACCAGGAGATGGAAACTCTGCGCCTAATGCAAGCACTACCCCTGAACTAAAAGATTGGAAGCGCCATGTTCAGCATTCATTTGACAAACTAAGAGATCATTTTTGTCTGCAATATGTTCTTAATTTCATTTATTCAAGAGAAGGCAAAACACGATTAGAGGGACAAATTTATATAAGTGGAAATGAAGAACATTTACAATGGGTATCGGAGCCTCTGCCTTCACTTCCATTTCAGGTTATCTTTCTTACTGGAAAGCTTAAATTTTCTTCTATGGTTTTTTTTAGCTACACTTGATGTTTTTACGGTTTCATTCAGCAGTCATAATGAGATTTTGGAAATCCTGTGAACTTGCATAAGTATGTTGACCTTTTGGTGTCAAACTGGGGCTTTCGTTTTCATTGAATTCTCAGTTTCATTTTTTGCATTCAGTCATTTAACGGTTGTGAACGACACATTTCACATCAATTATTCGTCTATTTCTAATTATGAGATTTCACTGTATTATTGCAGGCATTGTTTGCAAAGCTTCAGCAATTGGCTATTGTGGCTGGCGATGTGCTCCTTGGAAAAGAGAAGTTGCAGAAAATTTTGCTTGCTAGACTGACTGAAACAGTCGTGATGTGGTTGTCTGAGGAAGAGGAATTCTGGGGTGTTTTTGAGAATGAATCATCTCCAGTTCAGCCACTTGGGCTGCAACAGGTAAGAGTTATCTCCTCGCCACAATAAATATATTGCATTGGATTAGTTTACATTTCAACTTCTTTTATCCTTCTGGACAATATGATTTCTCCAAACTTTATTACATCGTCTGATTGAATTAAGAATGTAAGTTTCAAGGACGTGGAAATGCCATAATTTTTCCTCCTATTTTGTTAATTATAAAACTGCTAGCAGTGTTGCAAGCTAAATATTTTGGAAGTTTTTGAAAATTTAGACATGAGTGTTAAGTGCAAAAGGCGGTAAGCGCGGCCTTAGGAAAGTAGACAAGAAAGACAGAAAGTTAAAACGGACTATTGATGTTTTCGGATGGCAGTGTGAAAAAGCTTTTTTGAATTATACATTTTTAAACGAAAACCAGTGTTGTTAATCTTATTTGAAAATTCATAATTTTGGAAATTAGCAACGGAACATAACTTTGACTTTTCTTTATTTTCATGCATCTATTAAGTTCTCATTGGACTCTCTTGGCAGCTCATTCTTGATATGCACTTCACTGTTGAGATTGCACGTTATGCGGGTTATCCATCTCGCCATGTTCACCAAATTGCATCTGCCATAATTGCCCGAGCAATCAGGACCTTCTCCGCTAGAGGCATAAACCCACAAAGGTACTACTTCCATTATTATTTATATACTTGTTTTTCCGTCTCTTTTATACTAACACAATTAATGGTTATAATTCTCTCAGTAGTGCACTTCCCGAGGATGAATGGTTTGTTGAAACTGCGAAGTCAGCCATACATAAACTTCTATCTGGAGGTTCTGGGTCAGAAGTATCTGATATTGATGATGAAGAACATATCATCCTAAACGAAGACGATGTCTCAGATTCGGCCGACACTGTTTCTTCCGTCTCAACTGTAGAATCCTTCGAATCTTTCGCTTCTGCAAGTATGGGTGAACTCGAGAGTCCACATTTCACTGACCCTGAGGCTTAAAGTCTTCAAGTTTTGCATTCTTGACAGCTGGAAAACGGATGGTTTCTGGGGATGATTTTGAATTCGATGACATGGGTTAGATGTTGCTGAAAGTTGTACCAATCAGAGGATGAACATATTAGCAAAATGTTGTGGTAGTAGTAGATAATGAAGATGAGTAGTATGTATGTTGTATTTATGTAAAACTGTTGTATCAATGCAGATTTCAAGTTTTTCATGAAAGCTATTGCTCCTCTCTCAACTCTCAAGAAAAAATTGAATTAGTTTACACAGAAATGGAACTTCACCAGTTAAATGCGACTATGCTTTTGATAAAGTTTTACCTATTCACTCTTTAATTGTTAAAAGCGAGTAGTATGACTATGATAAAGTTATTTCGTCCGTCATCGTAAAGTTAGATTTACTATAATTGATAGTGTAAATTCAATTTGTGTTAGACGAATGTGTAACAATCTCGTCTATTCACTCTTCAATTAATTGAATTGTATTTTCGGATGTCAATCGATTTTATTTATTTATCTAAATATATTTAAGTATAATTTTGTTAAAAAAATATTTTATTTAAAATATTTATCTTATTATTAATAATCCATATGCTAAAAAGCGCGGGAAAAACTGGTGTTTATTGGACAACAAAGGCCAACTTATTTTGGCGCAAAAGTTGAAAAAGTTAGGGTTAGGGTTTAGTTTACTGTGAGACAATCAAAACCCAAAATAATGGAAGGAGAGAGAGTTGATTCATCGTTAGGGTTCATAAACCTAANAAAAAAAAAACAAAATCGGGCTAACCCGGCCCGGACCGTGCCTAACCCGGCGGGTTAGGGCTGGCGGGCCGGGCTGGGCCAGCATCTTTCCCTTAATTGGCGGGCCTAACCCGGCCCGCCTTTGTTGGCGGGCGGGTTGAGCCCAGCCCGCCAAAACAAGTAACCCGCCGCGGGCCGGGCCGGGCGGGTTACTTTTCCACCTTTAGCTGAAAGTCATCAGTGAACCTCCATTGAAGCCACTGAAGACAAGTCAAAGAGAAGTGAGAGAAGAAGGTAATGGAGAGCAGTGAAGAAGAAGATGACTTCCCAGCCATTGAAAGCATCACTCCTCAGTCCAAGATCGACTCTGTCTTCCAATCTCATACTGAAAAGGTTCCTTTTCTCTTTCAATTTAGCTCAAAGTTCGCTTTTCTCTATCTGGGTATTTTGGTTAGGAAAAGTATATGTGGGTCTCTGTTGCTTTTCACTCTAGTCAGCAATAAATCGTTGCTTGATTCGTTTGTTTTATCTCCATCGAATAAATTGGAAGTTTTTCTTTTCCTTTTTGGTTGAATTTATCTCAAAACTTGTTTTGGTTTTCTGGGCATTTCTTTCTTAGGGAAAAAAACTATGTGGCTTTGCATTGCATTTGAGATTAGTCGATGAAAACATGCTACTTGTTTCATGGCATTGTGAATCAAGATCGTTTAGTGGTTTACTTTCATTTCTGTCATGTTTAAATAATCCATTTTTAACTTTGGTTTTTGCATCCAACTGTTTGTTTTGTTATATCTTTCTGTATAGTTTACTTCTTTGTATCTGGGGTTTCTATATTCAAGTTAAAGTTGAAATATGGATCTCTATTTGGGCAAGGCCAATCCTTGATCTAGGTTGCCTGGGTTTTAAGTTAAATGTTTGGACTTGGTTTACTTGTTGATCTATGTTCTAACTGGAAGTTGATGGGCATAATGTTGCTCCATATGGACTGCCTTATAAGAAAAATAATATCGTTTCCAGCAGCAGTACAAACAGTGGAACCAATCTCTCTAGAAATATACTCAAATAAGGCCTTACATATGCAAGTTATTCTCTTCAATTTCGCTTTTTGGATATAAAATTTTGGTAGTTTGAGAATTAGCTCATTGTGTACACTTCAATCGTTAAAATTTGAAAGGTAATGTTTCTATGATACACATTGTATGTTTGATTCCTGGGTTGGCACATTTCATTAATAGATGTCTTCTCTTTTTTTCATACCAAGATGAGGACATAAAATCACTGTTTTGGGAGTTATTTACTATGATGTTTGATTTTATCATTTCTCTTAGTTTATATACTCTTATTTTTTTCCTGTGTAGAGTAAGATACTAGCACGTCTTTATTAAAAGTTAATCATCTTTATCAATGTAGGGAATTAGAAGAGTATGTTGTGAGCTGTTGGATTTGAGAGACGCGGTGGAAAACTTATGTGGCAATGTGCGGACAAAATACCTGGCTTTCTTGAGGTAATAAAGTGTCCCTATTTATGGCTCAATGAAAAATCTTGAAAGAAGTATGATGCTGATTTTCTCCTGGCATTGGAGAATGTATCTATTAGGAAGTTTCCTACTAAGGTTGTAGGAGCGTATTATGTTTGGGAATAGGTGAAACTGAGAAGTGGTTGTCTGCTCTCTTTGGAATTAAGGGTATGTTGGAAACCGTATAAGTTTTATGGAAGTGAGATTCCTCCTTGATGCTTTTTATTTACCATAATGTATTAAAACAAGTTGGCTCAGTCTGCAGTTGCTACAAGTGTTCAAACATTAAAATTATGACAGTGTTCAGGCATCAAGTTGCTCAAATTGGAGCACTAAGTGACACCAATGGAATTCTCCGATGGAATTTGACCCCTTCAGCTCAACTGATAAAGATTCCTTTTAGGGTTAAATGATACTTTTGTTCTACTAGAATTAGACTCTCATCCTTAATGCTGTATTTTTCTAAATATATTTAACTATAATTTTGTTAAAAAAAATATTTGAGTTAAAATATTTATCTAATTATTAATAATCCAAATGCTAAAAAGCGCGGGAAAAACTAGTGCTTATTGGAAAACAAAGGCCAACTTATTTTGGCGCAAAAATTGAAAAAGTTAGGGTTAGGGTTTAGTTTACTGTGAGACAATCAAAACCCAAAATAATGGGAGAGAGAGTTGATTCATTGTTAGGGTTCATAAACCTAAGACCTAACAATGGCGACGAAAGCTCGGCGGTGAATCTGAGCGGTCAGGTTCACCAACTCCCTTGCTGCATCAAATACGACGGTCCCTGCCCCGTTTCTCACTACTTCAGACCCAAATCCACCGGTATGGCTCGATTGTGTGCTTGAAATTTGTGTTTTTGTGGTAAAGTTCTGACTTTTATTGTTGTTTGTGTAGGGATTGAAGTTGATGGATTGAAAGTTGAAGAAGCTCATTTTAGAGGAAGAAAGTTGCAGGGTGTAACAATTTCACTTCCAGATGGCTACTCTGGTATTTTATTTTATGAAGTTTTATTTTTTTTATTTTCTTTTGATTGTTGGTTAATTTATTTAATTGAAAGATTTTAATTTGAATTAGTTTTGTAATCTATGTTAAAAAATGATTAGGGATGTCAATCGAGCGTGTAAGGGCGGGGATCGCCATCTCTATCCCTAACCCTATCCCCAAATTGAATAAACTGGTTTTGGGGCATTTTGTAGAGACATTTTAAGATCAAATGTTGAATTGAAGGCCATTTCAGGTTGAGGGTTAAGTTGCTAAATCTGCCATCTTAAGCTTCAATTAAAAATTTGAAGTTTTTTCCGAGATTATTTTCTATTTGACTGTTTGTTTCTTTGAACTTGACAGTACTGGAAGTTCTTGTTTTTGGGTTTTGATGCGATTTTGTGAATCTATCTTAAACTATGCCTTCTTGATATTAATTATTAGTGTGGAACTAATATGTAGATGAGTTGTCTTTTTGAATTGGACCTGTCTCAACCTTCCCGTTTTCTTGCATGATATAGTGATTGGTTGTTTCAGTTTCTGTGTTTGTTATGTTGCTACTCTTCCTCATATGAGGTTCAAGTTTCAAAAATGCCAATTCCTTGGTAAATTAGTATATGCTTTCATGAAATCCGTGGAGAGCTGGAGCCCTAAGTTGGTTGTAGCATTATGGAGTGAAATATGAAAAATTTTATTTATTTATTTTTTAAGAAAATAAGACTTAATCAGTTCCGAATTAAAACAGAAAAAGTTGTATGTTATTGGAGTTCACTAGGCTTCAAACTATATATTAGTAAAGGTGGAAAGGGCTTGGGAAATTTATAAAATTTTAACCATACGGAGAGAATTTGAGGTGGGTCTGACTCCTCGTCCAATAAGGCTTTGTTGATGGAGGTAGTTGCTGGCTCTAACTCTTCACCCGTTGGTCAAACACTCAACTCAATTGGGTCTGCTCTGATGCTATGATAGACTTTGAGGTGGGCTTGACTCTTCATCCAATAAGACCTTGTTGAATGGGAGGATTACTCCTCTTATAAACCAGTTGGCTTGAGCATGCCTAGTCCGTATGAGACTCCAACACATACTATTATTGTGATATTTATATCATGGTCAAGTTCTAGCTTTTAATTGGATTTCAATTGGCAGGAATGCCAATGGAGCTTAGATTCATAGGTTTCTCTGATTTAGACTATGGATTGGAGAAGACTCAGCTTCTTGTCATTAAGAGTCAACAAATATTTCAAAGAGGCTGTCTGGAGAAGTTGATAGCATTTTATTTTATGTGATTTGTCTCAGTTTATTGGTTTTATACAACTTGAGAAGTTATATTTAATTTACAAGTTTTGAAGAGTTCCGCTTATCTAGTTCTTGCTTTGCAGGCTTTGTTCTGGGAAAGAAAAGTACTGGCAAGAGAAAAGTTTCTGACACGTCTGAAGAGAACTCAACCTGTTGGGAGACGAATGCAAGGTTTGATAAACTAACATATTGGAATCATGACACATGTCCTACAAAAGATGATGTTTTCTTGCGTTCGTTCCATTGGTTCACCATTTCAGAAGCAGTAAGTTTCATTCCATTGTTTTGTGTTCTTCTTCATAAACTTATCTATAAGTCAAACTTCCTCTCTTTTTTATCTTCTTCGTCTTCGTCTTTCCCTGGTTATTTTATTTCATAAGGCAATACTTCTAAAATGTGTCAGACAGGCACATGAACATATGCTTAGGGATGATTTTGGATTTAAACGGTGAGAAGTTGTGATGAAAAATAAAAAATTTGTAACTGAACGTTCATTATGTTTAAGTATTTTGTTCATATATTCTCCTGCCAACTTACCAAGATATTTGTTAACTGCAGCTCCACAAGCCGGTGACAGCTGAAGATCTGGTTTCTTCATCAATTACTCTGAAAAAAAGTTGATGTATTGATTAAGGTAGTATAAAAGGAGGATGTTGTATTTGTAATATTCTGCCATTGTTTTTCTGTCTTACTTCTAAATATTTCTGTTTATAATCAACAATGTTTGTGCTTTCTCAATCTTATCACATAGACAATGGCGGAGTCAGGAATTCAATACTATTATTATTGATATTATTTTCGTTCAATACAATTATTATTTTCTTAATGAATGATAAAGGAAATAAAGGAAATCATACCAACATAAAGACACCCATAAAATAAAAATTTGTTCTATGTCAAAAGGTTAATTGATCAAGTTTATATAAATTGTGTTTTATATATATGTATAATCTAAATTTTCATTTTGTTTGTTTTTCGGCTTCGTTATGGTATAGATTTATTTAATTTGTATGTGATAGTGCTATTTATAATCTAAAATTTCATTTAGATTGGTTTTAGGTTTATTTATTTGAGGGGTAATTGAAATTATTAAAAGCATTGAGGGTCTAAAAAAGTAGTACTTTTACCTTTAACTAGCTTACAAGTTTAAATAATATTAAGATAATATTACACTTACAATTCAATCTCACCAACTTTTTTTAACTAGCTTACAAGTTTGTATGTGATTTAACAGTTTACAGTTGGTTTTTGATGAATTTTTTCGTTTGAATAATTGTGAGCTGTTATGTTATAAGAGAGGGTTTGTGAGTCAATCTTTATTGATAATATCAAACCAAACTTCTTGAAGCAAACCCTAAGCATGACTGTTAATAAAATATTCATTATTATTTCCATTGTTTGATTCTATCTTCCATATTTTCAACACCAAAAATTCTATCCCGTTTCGCACCAAACCTTTTTGCATGTTACTTTCAAATTTTATAAATAGTAGTAGAAAAATTATATGTAATTATAATATTTTTAACATAAATTTTAACAATAATTACCCTCTAAAACGAAATTAAAATTTTATTTTAATAATAAGAAGTAATTTTGGGTAAAAGAATTCAGAATTTTGTATGTTAGAAACTATTATCTAATTTTTTAATAAATTAATTATAAACTATATTTATTATTATACTATTAACGGTAACTTTTTCAAATTTGTGGCGCTCAGAAAACGGTAACCTTTTATACTACAAAAGCCCGTTTCCCGGCTTGTTGCCTCTCCATTTCTCGCTGCTTAAAAAAAAAAAAAAAAAAAAAAACGATTTTTTTCTTGATTCTGATCAAAGATTCTATTTCCCATATACAACTTCTGATAGATGCTACTGTTAAAGAGGACGGAGATTAGAAAGCTTGAAAACGAGGCACAAAAAATGGTAACTTTTTCTAAAAGGCGCCAAGGGCTGTGCAGGAAAGCTCAGGAATATGCCAACATCACCGGTTCTCACGTAGCGGTGCTGGTTTTTTCTCCGACCGGGAAGCCCTTCGTTCATGGGTCTCCTTCCTTTGAAGCCGTGGTGAGAGTTATCTGAACGCCGGCCGCCGTGAAAGCGATACGTGGGAGGGGTTGTGGGGTTGGAGAGAAGGCGGCCGCCGCTGAGAGTGTGGAGGAGCTGATGGCGGTGAAGTGATGTTAGAGGAGATCAAGAATGGTTTTGAAGAATTTAAAGGATTTGAGGAAAGAAGTTTGTTGAGTCTTTGTTGACGGTTGATTTTAATTTTAGGGTTTGGTCCAATAAAGTCTTTTTTATCATGATTTTGGGTTTTTTATTTTTGGATTAATTTAGTAATTAGATGAAATTCAATGATGGGTTTTATGGTTTTTCTGGGTTTCATTCAATTCCAATTTAATTTGTAAAGTCTAACAGGTCAATATATTGAATCATTAATTCAATAATACTCTTTTATATCTTCCTTGTTTACTTGCTTCTTTCAGTCTTGTGTCTCTGTTTCATTTACTTTTGAATTTTGCTCCCTTACTTTTTCCAATTACTTAAATGATACTTTGAATGTATATGCAGAGAATTATGGATAAATCAAATTTGTTGGTCCATTGTAACACTGTTCAGAATTTACCTTTGAACTTTTGGGTAAATTTAGTAGTATTCTGATAATGGATACTTTTGGGTTAATTGTAGTAGTATTCTGACAATGGATACCTGAATGTATAGATTTTTATTAACTGGGTTGTTAGTTCAAGTTCTAGTTTGGCAATAAACTCTGCTCTGATGCTTATTTTCAAGTTCTAGTTTAGCGATAAACCTGCTCTGATTCCATTATTATGGCTGATAAGGTGAAAGCGAATTTTGAATCATAAGTAACAAATGGTGACAGCAAATTTGTGTTTTGGTGTACTTACTAAGTTCTACAGCTGGGATGTCTCTCTGTTTATTTCGTTCCCATTCAATGGTCTTAATCCCTCATAATTTGACGGCTCGTTTGAGCTTTGGTTGTTGTTCTATACTTTTAGGTTCTGCATCTTAAATTGCCTTACAAAAAAAAAAAAACTCCTGCTGGATCTGAATCAGATAAGATATTAATATAAACTCTTCACTGAAAATCAGCCACAAGGCTCCTGAGAAAAAAGAGAATAGTATTCATAACCCTGAGTGAGATCTATAGTAAATCTGCATTATTTTGGTTGCATTTTATTTTATGTCTATAATATTTGCTCTTTAAGAGCTTTTTAGTCACTTGTTGAGTTCCAGTTCCAGCTTGAAATCTTTTCCTATTGGTAGTGAAAGATCTGGGATTTCTAGTGTACCAAAATGGGGATTGTTATTTCTACTTGCCTTAGCTACCATGTTCGCAATCAGCTTTGTTCCCATGGTAATTTTCAGTTCATGATTCTTCGATCTCTGAATCTTTTCTACTCCGATGATGGTTACTTTTTTTATTATCCACTTCTGACTCAAAGCAAAATCGCTGTTCAGAACTTCTGATCTAACAGTGAGATTGTTCTTTACTAGTTCGCTGTAAAACCTGACCAAAGTCCATTTGCCTCCCTCTTCTCCCATGCCCAGCTCTTCTCCATCATCTAAGAAAACTTCTCCAGTGCTATTTTCTTTGCTGCTGACAACCACTAAGAGTTCGAATGGTGTTTTCCGGGCTGCTGTGGTTGTCATGGCCTCTCCTTGCAAGGCCAAAATGTTACCTTCTCGAATGTGCACATTTATGTGATCAGATGGTGCAGCAAGAGTAACTTGCTTTCCGGAATTTGAACTTACCGAGTTTGAGTAGTTGAAGAGATCAAACCAATGTCCTCCTGGGAAATAGGCATCAACTGAAACTGCTCTGGGCTTTACTACAGGTGATACCATTACGCCTTTGCCTATCAGAAATTGTGTATTGATTCCATAAGTTTTGGCATCTTGAGGGAAAGAGAAGAAAAGGGGTCGTGCAATGGGGGTCCCTTTCGTATGTGCTTCATACATTAATGTGTAGAAGTAAGGGAGGAGTCTGTACCGCAGCCCAAGCACTTTCCTTGCTGATGCTGCAACTGAATCCCAAAGATAGAGCTCTTGACGCCTTGCAGACTTATCAGAATGATCTCTTGCAAATGGGTAAAAGGCACCTAGCTGCATTTGGAAAAGATTTCGAAATTAGTAGAAATAAAATCTTAACAATAACTTTACAAATCTAATATCTTAAACTCTGAGATAATGAAGATTAAAGAGAATAATTTAATTTCTACGGAGTGTTACAAGGCCTAGAAGTCTTACCTGAATCCATCGCCGGCAGAGTTCTTCATTTGTATCTCCAGAATAGCCACAGATATCAGCTCCAACCATTGGAATTCCGAAGAGCCCAAAATTCAATATGGATGGAACTGTGTATGCCAAATCATTCCATGTGGCAGCATTATCTCCAGTCCAATGTGCTGTGTACTTTCCCGAGCTTACAAAAGTTGATCTAGAGAGTATAAAAGGTCTTTTACCAATAACTTTGATCAAGGCAGAATGTGTAGCTTTGGCTTCCAGGAGTCCATAAAGGTTATGGGAATTATATTCGGTGATGTTACCAAAATGCAGTGCTGTTGCTGGAGTGGTTTTATTGTTAATTGGTCGTCGCATTCCTTTGTTGTTTATCTTGTAGGGGGGATTATCAAGGGTAGAAGATGGGATTGGAGGGGACGTGATGAAATTAGAAATCTCATTCATGTCAAGCCAAAGACCATCCATTGGGAGAATATGTCGAAATAGTTTGATCTCTCCTTCCCAAAAGGTTCCAGCAGCTGGATTTACAAAGTCAGGAAAGTAGACTGGTCCAGGCCAAACACTTCCCAAGTAAGGAACACCGTCGCGTTTTATAAAGATATCAGCTTTCATCCCTCTAATGAAGGTTCCATAGGTCTTATTCACACTGATACCTGTGGAAAACATACCTCAATTTGTTCATTGCAGTACCAAAATGATTTTGTTAGGGATGGTTCATCTAAAAAGATTATATAAACTAAAGCTTAGTAGCAATGAGTGAATTTTGGTGTCGATAACCACATACCAGGATCCAAGATGAGCACATATCTCTGACCATTTTGGTGAAGTGTATCAACAAATTTTTTCATTGGCTCTACTGGAAAGTTGATGGGATCAAGAGTGAAATCTTTATATGCATCCATGTAATCGATATCAGTCCACATGACTTCAAGAGGGATATGAGCTTTTGCATAGCCAGCAACCACAGACTCAACGTCAGACACATTTTTGTAACCCCACCGACACTGATGAAATCCTGTACATTTTTGGAAGAAAAATGATAATCATGACTCAGTATGATATTATTTGTCATTCTATAAAATTGGCAGTCAGCTCTGAAACTAGCTTAAGAGCATTTTATGATATCCCGAGACAGAATGGAAGTAGCAAAACCACAAAGAAAAAGCCAGAGTAATAACAGAGATTCTTTCTAATCTCAAAGTTCTCATCTAATTTATCAGTACCAAGTTATCATTTTGACAACTTCATCATCTAATTTGCATCTACTTGAATAATGTGCTATAACAATATATAAACATTTAGTTTCAGTTGAATGTAATCCATCATGCACCGTATAATCTCAAAGTTCTAATCTTAGTAATACGACCGCAACTTGGAAAAGATTAAACTGCTCACCGGAAAATTGACAAAACTAATTTAAATAAATCATCCACACACTATTTAGTACTTACCAAAGGACCAATACGGCATAGGGGTAGGCCGGCCGATCAGCTCTGTATACTGTTGTATCACTGTATCGGGCAAGGGTCCAGCGAAGAAATACAAGTCAATAATGCCTCCAATAACCTTATAAGTTATCCGATCACCGGTATAGACGACATCCATGCCATTACTGTTAAGGAGCAAAACACCATGAGTTGTCCCTTGAGGGGATCTGACATCAATGTAAAACGGGTGAGAGCCATAGAGATTAATATCCAGATTCGAAGATCCTGTGCCGGAATTCCACAAAGTTAAGGCCTCATTAGGAGTCAACTTGAAGGACCTCTTTGTGTGCTCCCCAAGTCCATAAAGAGAAGCCCTCTCTTTCGGCAATGAAGATGAGAATTGAATGTATTGATCCTTAAACACCAAGAAAGTGTCTGAATTTGCAGGGCTGGGAGAGGTGTCAAAGAGGATTTCACCAGAGGACTGCCGCGACACGGTAAAGCCAAATGGGGTGGTGTTATGGAGGGTGAAAACTAAATCTGAAGTGGGGTCTGAAAGCATGAGGTTTACCGGCGAGTTTGGGATGTTTTCCGGCGGTAAACGGTGAGAAGGATAAGATTGGCGGGGAATGATTTCTTCAGGGATTTCCCATCTTTTGTTTTTGGAATCTGTTATTGTAACTCTCAAGCGCTCTTTGGTTTCAAAGCTGCAGAAAATCACACACTATAATTAACAATTTCCATCATCCTCATCAATCAATCTCAACAGATTCACAATAAATTCCCATTTCATAAACTTGTAAAGCAATCAAAATCCACTCTCTAAAACTTAATTCTCTTTTCAATGCTTTCATACAAATTCAGAAATTGAAAAACTTAAACTTCAATATAAAATTCTGCAAATAAATGGCAATTAAAGTGAAGTAATATATATATATATATATATAAACCTGGCAAGAAGATTGAGACTACTAATATCAGCTCCAAACACAGAAGACTTCTTGATGAGGCCGAGTTGAGCGGTCAATGATGACTTGCCGGAGGAATCAACGTTGACAGATTGAATGGAGTAGCCATAGCCTACTGGTACTTCTGCTGCAAGAACGCGTGAATTCGGAAGATGAAAAATGTAACACAGAATCAGAAACAGAAGCAAAAACAGGTGGTGATTATGAAGATACAAAGATGATGAACTGTTTGTTGGGAACATTGTTCATTTGATGAGGAGATTGGATTAGATTAAGATGAATTGTTCTTTATTTATAGAATTTTTTGAGTGTTTATGTTTGACTCTTATCTATATGAAAGTGGCAACTTGCAACTTGCAATAGAAGCTAGAATGGTAGTTCAATGGTCCACCACTCCACTCATGGTTGACATTGACTTGCTTTTTGATGTAGTAAGGAATGATGTAGCGAAAATTATTTCTTTTTTATGTAAATATAAAACGTGACTCACATTTGTCATATTCTTAAATTTGTAGCAAAGCTATAACTCTTGAGATATTGGCTGGATAATGTTATTGATTTATGTTAGTGAAAATAAAAACTATTTTAGAGGATGAATAATATAAAAAATAAATTGAAAAGCTATTATCCGTATGCAAAATAAATTATGAAAATTGATGTTTGGCCCACCAATCTATCATATAATAAGAGAGAATTAAATCAAAAGGTGAGAATATCCACCGTCATGAAATTTCGGCAATTTAAGACTCATGTTTGTGTTTGTGTAGCAAAGTTCATGGACTATGCCATCCTGCCATCCCACTTATAAAAGTTAGGTTAATAGGTAAGAGTTCAACATTATATTAGCCTAGTTAGTAAATTCGCGAATAAAACGTAAATTATACATCCAGCTATTATTCATGAATTTTTGTATTTTATCAGCCCAACCATATTATTTGCGAACTATATGCCTCAAATGTTTTATTCACGAATTATTTTTGTATTTTTCCTGTATCTGAATTTTTGCCGAATTTTTATAAATGTATTTTTCACCATTTTCCGTATGATACCCCATAAAATTCCCATACCTTTTTTTTGTCATACCTGTATTTACTAACTAGGGTAAGTTTCTGTTGTAGACTATAATTTGAATTTTGGTTGTATTATTTATTTATTTTATTTGTTTGGAGCTCTAGTTGACTTTGAATTTTGGTTTTGTTATGTGTTTGATTTGAGTCTATAATTGAATCTTTGATATATATTGTGTTTGAGTCTGGAGATTATAATTTGAATCTCAATTATATATTGTGTTATATTATTAGGCCTAATGGTTATTGGTTAATTGAATACTTTACATTTGAAATGATATATTAATTTTAATTAAGTGGTCCATGAAAAGTACTAAAACCAGGATTGATATTGCCGTATTTTTCAAAACGTATTATTGACAATGTGCCGTATTAAACTCGTATATACCCGTACCATATTTTTCACGTATCCAAATTTTATGGCCGAATTTTTACAAACATATTTTTCATCATTTCTCGTATCATATCTGTAAAATTTTCGTACCCTTTTTTTGTCGTACTTGTATTTACTAACTAGGTATATTAGTCCAATAGGCTTTTCACATGAAACACTTTTGCGCACTTAAATGTCTTTTTCATTTTCTTTTATCTAATTAAATTCAAACATTAGACGGTCTGATATCATGTTAAATAAACATTAGCTAGTAGGTGAAAGCTCAAACTTATAATAATATAATAATTATACTCATAGCAGTAAGAATGAATCACATTCAAACAAAAGTATGTCCTAAATATTTTTGAAAAATTGAAGATTAAAGAAACCATCAAAGCACCTAAATAAATAAGAAAGCATTTGACGATTCTTAACTTTAAAAAGTGAAGTAGAAAATTAATATATTTTAAAAATCTCAGATCAACTTGGTCATATAAAAATTAATTTAAATGCATAGATAAATCCAAAGATGAAAACTCATCGTGGAAGGTTGTCCAAATCTTCTCGTTTGGTCCCTGTCCATCTTAACTTTATGTAGGGTGCACATTTTAATATATTAAAAAGTCTTGGACTGAATTTTATTGGTAAAATATTAATAAAATTCTATCCTAATAAAGTCATCGGCCATCTCTGAAGTTTGGGTGGTCAAAACAAATTTTATATACAAATATATCAATTTTTTACGATTTTGATTGAATGCAGTAAATTAGGAGTAATTATAGTGCTGAAATCATTCCTTGATTGATCATGCTTGATCTGTGCCTTGATTACGGAAATCAATCACCAGAAATTATGTGATTGTACATTCATTCCATTTAATTCTTTCCTTTGTTATACATACATTTTTTGTATAAATAGGACATATTGTAAGTAAAAATACAAGTTGAATAAAGTTTATTCTCTTCTTTCTGCTCTTAGGCATACTCGGGCGTCATTTTAGTCTCTGCCACTCTTGCCACTATCATACTCTGACATAGTATCAGAGCCACTCCAGCTGTCGCTCTTCTAATCCTCTTCTGTCCCTGCAAAGCAAAATAGATAATTAGTTTTCTTATTCTGTCCCTGCATAAGCAAACAGATACATATTTTTTTTTATCATAATGTCTCGGTAGATCAACCACTTCAAAACCAAATCCACAAGCCACCATCCAAATCATCCAGATGGCAACTAACCAAAATCCAAGCCCAAACACCACTGACCAAACCCATATTGAGCCACTGCCCAACTCACACAATGGCCCAAACCCACCTATAAGCAATTTAGGCGCAAACACAACCGTCGGCCCAAACCAAAATACAAGTAACATTGAACCAAATCAACACACTGGCCCAAACCCCTTCTCATACCCATTTGGAATACCGGGTCACAACCCGGATCCATCATAGCAAACGGGTCACAATCTCTACCCGTTCACCTTCTATATGATTCTAGGGGGCAGTTTATTAAAACAACCTCTCAAGTTTGAATTTAATTAAAAAACTATCAAGTTTTAAAGTTTTAACTAAATAGTCATATTATTGATTAAGGGTAATTAAACTTGATTAGTGCTTAATTATGATTAAAGAAGTATTATGTAATCTTTTAAAAATTATACTATATTCCCAAAAANAACGTCATCGACCATCTCTACAGCTTGGGTGGTCAAATTTTATATACAAATATATCAATTTTTTACGATTTTGATTGAATGCAGTAAATTAAAAGGAGTGATTTCAGTGCTGAAATCATTACTTGATTGATCATGCTTGATTTGTGCCTTGATTACGGAAATCAATCACCAGAAATTATGTGATTGTACATTCATTACATTTATTTCTTTCCTTTGTTATACATACATTTTTTGTATAAATAGGACATATACATGTAAGTAAAAATACAAGTTGAATACAAAAGTTTATTCTCTTCTTTCTTCTCTTAGGCATACTTTGGCGTCATTTTAGTCTCTGCCACTCTTGCCACTATCATACTCTGACATGGTATCAGAGCCACTCCAGCTTTTACTCTTCTAATTTTCTTTTGTCCCTGCAAAGCAAAATAGATACTTAATTAGGCTCCGTTTAATACACTCTTCCAAATATTATTCTAATTTTTTCAATAAAGTTAAACAGTAAAATTGGCTTATTCTCAAAATATTATTCTATATTATTCAATTTTTTTAAACCCCCATAAATTTGTTAATTTGACTAAACACCCCAAATTTTTTTTTTAGAAATTGCAAAAACACCCCAGCAACCCTTATTTACCAGATTCCGGCCACCACTGTCGGAAACGAGCCCAAATCTGGTATAATGGCGCATTGCCGGCTAAATCTGACTAGTAGTACGCCTATCTAGAGGAAAAGGCCAGATATAGCCAATCGTCAATAATAGTCAAGATATCGTCATCGTTGACCATCAACGACGGCCGTATCTCAACGACGACCATATCTTTGGTCATTGTTGACAATCAAATACGGCCAGATCTGACCATCAATGGCCAGATCTAGCCGTAGATCTAGCCTTTTCCGGCCAGATGCATGATAGATCTAGCCGAAAAAGGCCATATCGACATACGATCGGCAAGATCTAGCCGGTTATGCACCGATACAGCGACTCCAACCATCCTCCGGTGGTGGTTGTCTACTGTCCATATTTAATGGGTGGGTTGGAGGTGTTTTTGTTAACTTTTAACATTTATTATAAGGGTGTTTAGTAAATAAACAAACATAGGGGGTATTTTTGTTTTTCAAATCCTACATTATAATACCCATCCAATTTAACTTTTTTCAAAATATTATTCTAAAAAATATCAGAATAATAAACCAAACTGACCCTTAATTTTCTTATTCTGTCCTTACATAAACAAACAGATACATTTTTTTTTTTTTTTTTTATCATAATGTCTCGGTAGATCAACCACTTCAAAACCAAATCCACAAGCCACCATCCAAATCATCCAGATGGCAACTAACCAAAATCAAAGCCCAAACACCACTGACCAAACCCATATTGAGCCATTGCCCAATTCACACAATGGCCCAAACCCACCTATTAGCAATTTAGGCGCAAACACAACCACCGACCCAACTCCAACCAATGGCAACACAGGCCCAAACACAACCATCGGCCCAAACCAAAATACAAGCAACATTGAACCCAATCAACACATTGGCCCAAACACCACTACTGGCCCACACACACAATTTAGCCCATACCCACATACAGGCCCAAACCCATTCTTATACCCATTTGGAATACTGGGTCACAACCCGGATCCATCATAGGAAACGGGTCACAACCCCCTACCTGTTCACCTTTTAGATGATTCTAGCCACCGTCGGCCATTGCCCTGAACTAGGCGATGTTTTATTTTCTTCAACGTCCGAAGAGACGGAAATCACTCTCATCAAATAACCACTTATTGGTTCAGGCAATTACTCAATGTGGGCCAGGGATTTTTGACGAGCTCTTGTCACCAAGGACAAAGAGGGATTCGTTGGCAACACCGTCCCAGCACCACCTCTCAACTCATCTCTTCACCATGACTAGAAGAGGTGTCATATGCTGGTCAGATCAGGGTTGGGAAACTTCTTGTCACAAGAGCTGATGGCCAGACTTCCACCAACTGAAAACGCTTTAGAAATGTGGAATAACATTCGGGATATGTACGACAAACTTGATCTTTCCAAAATGTACACTCTTTAGCAACAATTAGCTGAGATTACTCAAGGCAACTCCAATGTCACTGTTTACTTCAACAGACTCTCAACCATATGGCATGAGCTTGACGCCACTGAAGAAAATCTCGAAGGCCCTCTGGCAATGCTCTAACTGTTCCACCACATTCGAGACCAAGAGAGACTGAGCAGATTCCTTCTTGTCCTCAATGAGGCTTTTCTAGCCTTCAAAACTCAAAGTTCTGGCCGCCTCTTCACCACGTGATCTCCGGTGGTTGTTCCAGTTCGCCGTACAAAATAAGAGCCAACGCCAGGTGCTGATTCCTTGCTCTGGGGACGCAGTGACTTTTGCCTATGTACGAACGGTGCCATCATGTTCTCTTAATTCAGAGAATTTTTTTTCCGGATCTGATTTAGAACGGCTGAAAAAAGCCAACTTTTATATGGTGGAATCAACGGCCCAGATCGTTCTTAGCAATGCAACAGCCAACATCACTTGTAGCAATCCAATGGCTAACAATTACTCTCTCTCCTACAGCAATCCAACGGATCATGTGCTGCCCTGTCACAGAAGGGTCAAGGTTGGTCAAATAGGCCAAATTAAATGGGCTTAATTTTGTGAATGGGTCTAACTGGGCCAATGGATCAAATGGGGCAAACTGGTAAAATGGGCTTAGATCCAACAAAACTGGGAAAGACAAAGTTTACTATGACTACTGCAAGTGAAAAAAATCACTCTCAGGAAAATTGCTAGAAATTACATGGGTAGCCTAATTCTACCAACAAGAAGAAAAATGGCAATCCTCTAGTGCATCAGATTACCACTATCCCTATTAGCAACCAGATTTCTACACCAATGATTAGCCTAGATCAATACAACCAACTTCTTCAGATGATCAACCAAATTTCACAAACGTGTGACAATTGCTGCAAACTAGTACAATGCATGCATAATAATAATAAAAAATGAGCCCAAAACTTTTCTTTTTATTATATGTAATAAGTCTTTTATNTTATAATTCTCTTATGTCCTTACAAAGCAAAACAAATACTCAATTAGATCTTTTTTTGTTCTGTCCCTGCAAGAACAAACAAATACGCATTTTTTTTTTTTATCATACTGTCTCGGTAGATCAACCACACTACTATCCACCATCCAACTCATCCAGATGACAACTAATCAAAACCCAAACCCAAACACCATTGACCATAACTCAGCCCTAAAAACCCATACTGAGCCACCACCCAACTCACACAATGGCTCAAACCCAACTGTTAGCAATTCAGGCCCAACTCCACCCAATTGCAACACATGCCTAAACACAACCATCGGCCCAAACCCAAATATCAGCACCACAGAACCCAATCCAAACAATGGCCTACACACACACTGGCCCATACCCACAAACTGGCCCAAACCCATTCTCATACCGGTATGGAATGTCGGGTCAGAACTCAAATCCAACATAGCAAATGAGTAACAATCCTTCTTTCACCTTCTAGATGATTCCAACTGCCATTAGACATCGCCCTGAACCAGCCGATGTTTTGTTTTCTCCAGTGTCAAATGGGCTAGAAATCACCCTTATTAAGCAACCACTAATTGGCTCAGACAATTACTCAACATGGGCTACGGGTTTCTGGCGAACTCTAGTCACCAAGGACAAAGAGGGATTCATAGACGACACTATCCCACCACCACCCTCGAATCACCTCTTCACCATTACTGAAAGAAATGTAATATGCTGGTCAGATTGTGCCTGGGAAATTGCCTATCCACAGAGGCGGTGGTCGGACTTCCACCGACTAAAATTGCCTCAGAAATGTGGAATAGCATCTGAGATATGTACGACAAATTGGATCTCGCAAAAGTGTACACTCTCCGGCAACAATTAGACTAGATTACCCAAGGCAACTCAACTATCACCGTGTATTTCAACAATCTCTCTACCATATGGCATGAGCTTGACGTCGCCGAAGAGAAACTCGAGGGACCACTAGCCATTCTCCGACAATTCCACCACATTCAAGACCAAGAACGGCTAAGTTGATTTCTTATTGGCCTTAATGAGGTGTTTCTTGCCTTCAAAACACAAGTTATCACCGCCTCCTCATTGTCGGATCTCCAACACCTTTTTCAGTTGGCTGTACAAGATGAGAGTCAACATCATGTGTTGATTCCTCGCTCTGGGGATGTTGTGGCCTTTGCCAGTGCACGAACACGGCCATCATTGTCTTCTTTAGATTCAAAGAAAAATTTTAGAATTTTTAGGTCAGAGCAACCAAGGTTTTCTAACCCTGAAAATGGTTCTCTTTTATATAATGGAATGAACGACTCAAATGGAACGCACAATCCAACGGCCACAAACTACTCTCTCTTCTACAACAATCCAACAGCTCTTGCACTACCACGTCACCGTTGGGTCAAGTTGGTCAAACAAGCCAAATGGGCCTAATTTTGCAAATGGGTCCAATTGGGCCAATTAATCAAATGGGGCAAACTGGTCAAATGGGCCTGGATCCAACAAAACTGGGAAAAGCAAAGTATACAGTGACTATTGTAAGAGAAAAAAATACTCTCAGGAAAATTGTTGGAAATTACACAGGCGCCCTAATACTAACAACAAGGAGAAAAATGGTAATTCTTTAGTATATCAGATTACCACTATTCCTACTGCAAACCAGATGTCTGCGCCAATGATTAGCCCAAACTAGTACAATCAACTCCTTCAGATGATTGACCAAATTCCACAAATGCCCTTGACATCATATGTAGGTACATCTTTATGCATGAATTTAATTAAAGATAATGTTCGGATTATTGATTTAGGGGCTAGTGATCATATTATTTGTGACCCTAACTTTTACACACACAAATCCACCACATCATCTAATTCCATATGCCAAATGGAAATATTGCACTAGCCACCCATATAGGAACAATTTGTTTTAGTGACAAATTAGTACTCAACAATGTTCTATTTGTTCTCGCTTTTCACTTCAACCTTATTTCAGTATACAAAGTATGCATTGATAATAGTTGCCTCTTGAAATTTCTTCCTAATACATGTGAATTTCAGGAACCTTTGACTAGGAAACTGATGGGCTTAGGTAAAGTCAATAATTGTCTGTACTATTGGACCCTTGATGGAGTTTCAAATTCTTTGTCTTCTTGTATTACAAATAAAAAAGTTCGTTGTAATACAAATATAAATAAAAATTCTATCATTCTTCATCAACGATTAGGTTGTAGTGTATCTATTTCTCAGCCAAAATGTCTAGTATATCCCTTAGCAAAACAATCATGCATCAATTTCCCGCACAACACATATACTAAATAGATTTTTGAATTAATTCATCTTGATAGCTGGGGACCTTATCACACTCCTAACCATGATGGATCCCGATTTTCCTTGACAATAGTAGATGATTTTTCCCGGGGTACATGGGTTTTCCTAATGCAAACAAAAGCTCTGACACCTACTCACATTAGGAATTTCTTGTCAATGGTTACCAATCAATTTCATACATTAGTTAAAAGAGTCTGAACTGACAATGCCCGTGAATTTTTTAACCATCAATGTTCATTCCTTTTCCTAACCCTTGGCATACTTCATGAGAGTTCCTGCATATATACACCTCAACAAAATGGGGTAGTTGAGAGAAAACACAGACACTTGCTAGAAGTAGCTAGAGCCCTTAAACACCAAACCAATATCCTTGTAAAATTTTGGGGCAAATGTGTGATCACAGCCACCTAGCTAATCAATTGGATGCCAACCCGAGTGTTCAGTGGTAAAACTCCCTATGAGCTACTTTTTGGCAAAACACCTGACCATAGTCGTCTTCGAGTGTTTGGTGTTAGTGTATGCCCTAGGAACCAATTATGTTGTTGGTTTCAGGATGTTATATCTTGTAAATGTATTATGAATAGAAGAAAGTGTTCTTATTTCACATGTTGATTTACTGCTTCATTTATATTATATTTAATATTGCATGTGAAATGTCCGGATGACATGGATCTTCAAAAGATCAAATTATCGAAGAATTCCCTATGCAAGTAATGTTAATTGGGAAATAACATTGCATAGTAGACATGTTAAATGTCTTCATTGAATATCTTCATTGAATATCATGTGATAGTATTAGTGTGGGTGATTTTAAGAGGTATGACATTTAGGCATTAGCATGGATAAATGGTTAGTGAACTGTTTATCGAATACGACTGATTACGATAAATCACATGACGTGGTCAATGATGCATTGTAAGTTCGTGCTAGTATACCACTAATCCTTAAACCTGAGACATCATAGTTGGAATCAACATAGGATGCATATGGTTCATATGGTGTATAAGCACGAGACTAGTCATGTCTTGTGTAATAAGTTGGTTTCGTTATATATTATTCATGTGCGAGGACAAGTGATGTCAAGATGAGATTCATTAACTCAAAATAGTTCAATCTTGAGTTCCCAGACGAATGTCAATAGACATTAGAAAAGGAAAATCTCTAGCTAGAGTACAATTAATGTCAGATGAAAAGTAGTTTTATGTTGATGAGTTCCATTATATCGATTGACAATTCGATTAAAGATTAAGTTAAGGGTTTTAACACACCATAAACGATTCTTAATCGGGATTAGATGATGGAGGGATTTTATTACATAGTAGGTACGATCAAAAAAGGTTCATTGAAGTTTATACTTCACTATGGATTAGGGGTTATGGAATATTGCTAGATGTTTACCATAATCAGTGGGAGTTTTAATTATAAGAAATTATAACAAAACATATCAGAATCCGATATTAGACCTATGACTAGATCATAGTGAACCAAAATAGTCACACATAAAACCAAGCTCAATGAGAGAGTAATATATATCATTAATTGGATTAATAATGTTCGGACGTAAACGGTTGCATCCGAATTAATGTATTTGTGAGAAATGATTATCCATTGATAGCTAGCACTAACCAAGGGTAATAAAGATTTATTAAATATTATTATTGAATTGGATTCAATAATAGGGCAAAAGTACATTGGTTTTATTCTAAAGGGTTGGAATATTTAGTGGAATTAAAATTTGGTCTAATTATGAATTAACCATAAAATCAAGGACTTGACATAAATGTTTATTCTCAAGTTAATTTTAAATTGTTTGAGGCCTTCCCAAAACAATTTAAAATTGCACTTTCTGCTCATGGTATATAAATAAAGTCTTATACCATTTTTCATTATGAAAAACTATCATTCACTCAAAAACCCTCTCACTCATAATCGGCTATCTCTTCCTTGGCTTGTGTGGATCACATTTTGAGTTTCTTCAATCTTGTTTGAAGAATAAAGGCTCCAAGAAAGAAGATCCAAACATTAAATAGCAAAGGAGTAGGTAATATACTATTATTTTTCTTTAAAACATGCTATTGATGTTATATTTGTGTTCTACCTTGCATCCATCATCTTGTTCATCATTTTTACACCATTTCCACGTTCGAAATGCATGAATCCCAACATTTGGTTGCCTTTGTTACTCTACAATCATTAGGTCTCATGACAAGTTTGGAACCCGGATACAAATAGATTCCTTATCTCTCGGGAGGTGGTCTTTCATGAGGGTAGTTTTCCCTTTCTCAAGACTGGTGATAATTTGGGTTCTTCTTAGCAGGAACCACTAAGTTTGGAGGATGATTTGCCCACATATCCATCCTTCATCATCTAGCCAACTCTTGAGATTAGTCTTCCATCAGAAGATCTGCCACAAGCTCATAGCCCTCTTTAGAATCCTATTTCCACTATTCCATAAGAACAGTTCCTACCTGTTAATGACTCTCAATTAGCTCCTTCAGAATCTCTTGTAGCACCGCCTCAGCGACGCTCCACCCGCAACACTAGACCACCAATTTGGACATCATATTACATTTGTCCCACCATATTGGCTTCATCAGGTACCTCTTATCCTACTTCCAATTATGTGAGTTATGATTGTTTCTCTCCTACCCACAAAATATGTGTCAATCAAATTTCTTCCAACCGTAAACCTACCAATTATTATGATGTTGTTCAACATACTCACTGGCAAGAAGCTATAGCAGATGAACTTATTGCTCCAGCCCATAATCATACATGGGACTTAGTACCTCGATTGCCACATGGTAAACCCATTGGATGCAAATAGGTATACAAAATCAAACACCGTCTTGATGGATCGATTGAACGCTACAAAACTCACTTGGTTGCAAAGGGATTCACTCAAAAGGAAGGTTTTGATTACCAAGAGACTTTTTCACCTGTTGCCAAACATGTTACTGTATGAGCTTTCCTATCAGTAGCTTCTGTTCGAGATTAGTCTTTTCATCAAATGGATGTTCATAACGTTTTTCTCCATGGTGATCTCCTTGAAGAAATATATATGGATCTTCCTCATAGTCTTCGCAGACAGGGGGAAAATAATGTATGTCATCTACGAAAATCCCTCTACCATCTAAAACAAGTATCTAGACAATGGAATGAGAAATTTACAGAAGCACTTAGGTTTTATCCAATCCAAACATGACTATGTGTTGTTTACTTGGCGCAAAGGTAACTCATTCATTGCCCTCGTTGTTTACATGGATTACATCTTAATCACAGGAAACAATGAAAAAGCCATCAAGACCTTAAAAGAGCATCTCAATAAGCATTTTCGAATAAAAGATCTAGGAGAGCCAAAATATTTTTTAGCAATTGAAATTTCCAAATCTACGATAGGCATCTCACTGAGTCAACAGAAGTATGTTTTAGAACTTGTATCATATTATGGGCTATCAGCATGAAAACCAAATGTCATTCTAGTTGAACAAAATACCAAACTCACCACTCAGGAATATGACAATGGGGCTTCAGAAAATGATCCACCCCTAGAAGATCCTTCACATTATCAAATACTAGTGCCAATTCATGTGTGGGCTAGAACAATCTCACATTGATGCAGCAATAAAGGTTCTAAAATACTTGAAATGTTGTCTAGGTCTTGGATTCCTTTTACCTTGGGAGGGAGGCCTTGATATCACTACATTCTACGATTCTGATTGGGTAACATGTCCAATGACAAGGAAATCTCTCACCAGATTTTGTATCAAACTTGGTGGAGCTTTAATCTCTTGGAAACATGATTGTCAAATCATGTATTGTGTCGTGGATCAAAAACCTAATTTTTCGAATCGTATATCGTGATCGTATCATATCGTAGGATACGCCTTTTTCGAAAAAATAATAATGAAATAACAATTTTTTTCTAAAAATTAATATCATCTCCAAAATTAATTAACGAATTTTGTAATATTATTAGCTTTATATTATGGTATTACATAATCAAAATTTAGGAATCTATATCATTTCCTTTCAACCATTCATATCATTTCCAAGATCAATGTCAATATTTATATCTCCACTTGTGTTATTATTATCATGCAAAATAGGTAACACATCTTCATTTTCACTTTGTCCATGCAATATGAATAAATTTGGGCGGGTTTTAGTGAACCAAGTTGGGTGACTTGGATCCAACCGGATCTATTTTAGCCAGACCTGAAATTTTTTTTGGGCCTTCGACCCAAATTAATAAAGTCTTATCAATTTGTATCGATATTTTTAAGGATACAGAACAATACGTATCGTATCGTAGAATACATATTAATGTATCAAAAGGTTTAGGATACACTCTCTGATACGTATCATTGGTGACCTGTATCGAATCATATCGTAAGATACGTAACGTGTATCGTATGATACTAATAACCATGCTTGGAAAACAAAAAGACAATCGATAGTATCACTTTCATCAACAGAGGCTGAATATAGAGCCATGACCAAAATTGCATGTGAGATCACCTGGATTATAGGGCTACTAGGAGATTTAGAGGTACAAGTAGAAGGACCAATTCATTTGTACTGTGATAACAAAGTTGCAAATGATATTGCAACAAATCCAATGTTTCATGAAAGAACAAAACACATAGAGATCAATTGTCACTTCATCAGAGAAAAAATTAAGGAAGGGATAATCAAGTCTCTACATATTTGCACCACAAAACAACCAACATATATCTTTACAAAGCCATTATCCAGTAGACTATACTCATATCTGCTTCACAAGCTTAAAGTTTATGGCATATACAAACCACATGCTTGAGAGAGAGTTATGGAAAGCAGTAAATTACAAGGAGTAATTCTAGTGCTGAAATTATGCTTTGATTGATTATGCCGAAATTGTGTCTTGACTCATGTAATCAATTACATGAATTTTGTGATTGTACATTCATTTCATTGATTATTTCCTTTTTTATTCTTACACCTTTTTGTATAAATAGGACATAATACATGTAAGTAAATACAAGTTGAATACAAAAGATTATTCTCTTTTTTCTTCTCTCTTAGGCATACTCTGGCATCATTTTAATCTCTGCCACTCTTGCCATTTTATCACATTCTGACAGTTATTTAATGTTAAACATCAATTGATAATTATTGTACTAACATTTCATCTAATATAGTTTATTATATTCGTAAACTGACATGAAATGAGTTAATTCCATTTGATCAAAGAGTTTAAGCTGCTAGATAATCATTCAATTACTCTTTTACGTGCAATGTCCAGTTTAGGAACATAGATTCAAGAAGCCACTTATCCCCCATTTGACCCGAAAGTTTAAGTTATTAATTGAAGATCTAACTCAGCCAAAAAGCTTAAGTTATTAAATAAGAATTTAACTCTCAAAGCCTACTCAGAACAAGAAAGATTCAAAGAATGAATGCCTAGTTCGAGACGAGAGAATGAGAGATTCAAGCAATGAAGAGCAAATTTTGACTTAAAGGATTCAAACTCGATACCTCTAACTTTGATGTTATGTTAAGAAATTATTTAGCCTAAAAGTTTAAACTATTAGGTTAAAGATCCAACAATATTATTTTTTAAATGTATCAAAAGAATCATATTACACAAATGGTAATGATAGCATTATTAATATTGATCACGCGTGCAATTACACATTAATTACAAATACAAAGGAAAAAAATAGACACCAACATATATAATTTTGCTTGTATACCATTGACTATGAGTTATAAAATATTACTTCAGTCTAATAAGATAAATTCAATGGTGTCTAAACAAGATTATGATAAAATTAATATCAAAACGTCTTGATATAATTATTGTGTGTGTGTATATATATTGGATGTGCTTTTAATTTTTAGTGATTTATGAGATTTTTTTTTTTTTTTATTTTTTATGTTTTATGTGTTATGATTTAAAAACAAAAATGATAAATGAATAAATACTATATATTTTACAAGATAAAATAGAGAATAAAAACAGAAAAATGAAAATACACCTACCTAACTTTACCAAATTTTCAACCTTTTTACCTACTTTTTAATGTAAATAGGATTTAGAGGAAAAAAAAAAAATTATGCAATAACTAATGAAGAGGGCCCTCAAACTTTTAAACTTTTTTTTTTTTTTCCTTTTTAGTAATATAAATAGGATTTAGAGAATATATATAAATATGTATGTATTATGCAATAGATAATGGATGAGGAACCCCCAAATTTTTAAACTTTTTTGCCCTTTTCTACAATGTGAATAGGTTTCTCAATTTTTTTAACTTTTTTTTTTTTCTTCTTAGTAATATAAAAAGGACACTTAAATTTTTCAATTTTTAGCTACGTAAAAGGACTCTTAAACCCCAAGGGGTTGACCTAGTGATCAAGAAGGTTTACTCCCTTCATTGACTTCTTAGGTTCAAACCACCTTGGGGTCACCTACTACATTTGTGGCTTGCTTGAAATATTAGGTTTATAGGGTGTTGAATTGGCTTTGTGGATTAGTTGAAGTGCACGTAAATTAGTCCAAACATCCCAATTATTAAAAAAAAAAAAAAAAAGGACTCTTAAATTTTACAACGTTCATTTTTTTTTTTATTTTTTTTTTTTTACTTCTTAGTAATTTAAATAGGATTTATAGAAAAAAAAATATTATAATTATTACTATGTAGAGGCAAGTTCCTAAAAACAGAACCTAGAAAAATTATAACTTATTACAATATGAAATTTATTTTTATTTATAACTGACTCAAGTTGGGATCAAAAAATTTTATGACTACATGGAGGTTATGTTTATATAGAATATCATTATAAAGAGATTCTACTGTATAGTATATAAGACAAATAATGTAGGTAATGCTATAAGCTATGTTGTTAGCCTCTTACATGTTACACTAAAAAAATAAATAAAAAACTCTATTTCCTGCCAACAATTTCCTAGGGCCCTAAAATGCTTTTTCAAGGGCAAACAAATTTCCTAGGAAAAATGTAGGATTGCAATTGATTAATTCCTAGGGCAACATTGCTCTCGGAAATGCGTGAAAGTACCGTAGGAAATTCACTGTATTAAAATATCTTTCAGGGGTACATATCTGATCATGTTAAACTTTAATAAATTAAAACGTTATCTGTGATATCAATTAAAAATATCAGGGACATTCTTGGCACATATAGGGACTGAAATGCAATGATACGAGTATATGAGGGGCTTAATAGACATTAAGCAAATATTTAAAACTAGAAAAAAAAAATTATATAAAACGAGACCGTCATTGGACATCTAATTTCATCAGAGCATTTGAGTTTAGAAAAGAAAATAATTAAATTGGAAGAGTACTTATATGTAACCAAATCAATAGTAAATTCTTTAGTACATGGAGGATATTGTAATTTAGGCAAACATGATGGGCAAAATAGGAATTAGCTACTTACCCTAAATTAAGTTGGTCATAGTTTATGGAAGAGTACTTATATATGTAACCAAATCAATAAAATTGAGATGTTTCATTCTCTTTGTCTCTTATAATTTGTTATATTCTAATTTATGCAATTACAATCTTATCCCTATTTACATACAAGATGGGCCACATTTAGCAAATAGGTTAGGCTTTTTCGTAACACTTTAATGGGCCTCCGCCTAAATTTTTTGACGTTATAAGGCTCTACTTAATATTAGATTATTCAATACCCCTACATGATATTTTCCAATGCTTCTCAAATTACACATGGGACTATTTACATTATAAAATAGATGAATTACTGATACCTCTTCCTATTTGGTCAAAATATAATCAGATTCTCATTTTTAAATTTTATTTAATTTTTTTAGAGAAAAGTTATCATAAATCTCTTCTAAATTATAACGAGAGTTGTCGTTACAAAGTTAATAGATAAATCTAGTACTATGAGGTTTAGGAACCTATAATTGAAATGCTTATTAAAAAAAAAAAAGATTTAGTGAGCATGAGAAAAATAAATTATTTTTCTCATCAAATCTATATAGATTGAAATTTTTTTAGTATGGAATTCAGGGCAAAACCAAAAAATTATTTTTGGGATGACTGAAAAAAGAAATTAAATATACACTTGAAAACTTGTTAATGTTATCGATATGAGAAAAATATTGAATAGAGAAAGAAAGAAAGAAAGAATATATATATATATATATATATATTAGGAAGAGTGGTGTGGAATAGGAGAAAAGAAAGTATATGTTGAATTTTGTAAAAGAAGAAATTGAAAAAAATAGAGCATTACAGTTAATTATTGTGGTTAATTGTTATTTTTAATATATTAAAACAATAAAATGTAATAAATTATATATTTATTTTTCAAAAAAATCTGGCTCGAGGGAGCCACCCCTTGGCCCCACCCCTGGTGTGGATATAAAATCCAAACCTAAATCATGAAAAAAAAAAAAAAAAATTCAATCTTTAGTCCATATTAGAATACAAGATATTCACGATACAAAATTGTTAATGATATTATAAGGCATTTCATATTTGCCTATCTAATAATAATATTTTAAGATATTTTATTTATGTTCGTCCCTTAAAAATTAAACATATCCCTACCTAACATATATTTGTCTTTGCCTAGCTTAACAAATTTATGATTTTAATTTAAAAAAAAAAAAAAAAAAATTGAAGAGAAATCAAATGAAGTTTCCGTAAAGTTTTGATGACAAAGGCAGAAGAAAAGCAACCCAAATAGTCAAACAGTTTCTCAAAACGAGTCAAAGAGAGGAAAAAAAACCGAGAGTTAAGCACCGGCATTTGGGACATGATTGCCCCACAAAATCCTAAAGATTTATGTAGCTTACATTTGCAATGGAAATTACTTGGCATTCAATTAAATCATTTAGAGTCAAAAGGAATATAATGTCGTTTATAATTATATAATTATATTGGTTTAGTCAATGTGTAGGATTTAACTTCATTCGTATGTGTAATTACTTATGTATGTGGATGTGGGTGGCAGCTGTTTTCCTCACAAGGATATTTTGTTATTGGTAATATAAATTAATTATTATTTTAATGTAATCAAACTCTTAATTATAGTATTTGAAAATAATTAGATTTAGTTCCTTTGTTCTTTCTTTTCCCATGAAGTGGGATTTGAGGTTTTAGCCTTTGGCCTTTGGCCTTTAGCTACTATTAATTAATTATCTTAATTTAATTAGAGTCGTGCTAAGTTCTCTCACTAATTTAATAATAAAACTACAACTCTTGTTTTCAAGCTTTTTTATTCATCTATTTTTCAATTAAATTGAATTGAATTTTTTTTAATTCTCTTAATACTTTTGATATTTGAAAATAAGATAATAATATTTAAAAAAACTTTTTTTAGATTAAAAATTAATCGTTTTCTAATTTTACAAGTTTTAGGAGTGTTTCAAAAATTGTTTCGAAAATAATTTAACTCATTTTTACCAACACATTTTGATATTCCTTGTTTTTTTTTTTTTTTTAAAAACTGTATTTAAATTTTATATCAAACAGGAAATTGTAACTAATAATATATTGTCTGAATTATCTTGGCATCTCCATTACTTCATTAATTTATATTTATATTTACATTTTTTATTTAAATCTTAGTAATCTTTTGCATCAAATTAGATAACACTATCTTTTAATTATTTTCTAAATGAAATAGTGTCGGTGTACAAAAAGAGTTTATTCTTAGTTCATTGAACCATATAATGCTAGCTGAAGTAATACAAATAAAGACTGTGGCGACTAAACTTTTAGCTTTGCTCGAAATCGAATTGATTAGCAGGTTTTTTAATGTGTCGGTTCAAATATATTATCATTGAATTTAGTTTATAATTAAGCAATTATCTATTCAATATTTTAATTATGTGAATGATCGACCCACAATTTTATTAGATTGGTTAAATTTTAGAAGAATCTACTCAAATTATATATGTTTTGTGCAGTAATGCAATATGTTTGAGTTTTCTTAGCTCAGGCTCTCATTTATGAAATAGCAATCTGGGTTCTTTGGAATTCTTTTGTATAATAATTCTTAATTCATTTTAAAGTCTACATTTATAAATAAACTTCAGATAAATGAAATCCTGATTAATAAAATAATATTAAATTGTAAAAGACATTAGCTATACATATTCCACGTTTCAGTATTATCTTTACCTATAACATTAATATATATTAAATTCCTCATCAAAATCTGATCCTTAATAATTGTTTGAGAATTTTAATAAGAATTGAGACAAAATTTCCAACCTTAAACTTTCCAATCCAAATATGAACATAAAAAAAAAAAAAAAAGAGTTTTGCCTGACTAAGCCTTTTCCACAATTGGATTTTGGTAGTCATCCTTGGACCAACAAAATAAAACTAGCTTTTAGAATGGAAAAAAACAAAAACAGAACAATAAAAAAGAATAGCGACATTGACGGATTGAAATGAGTCAAATTCGAGGTCTGAATAAACGCGTATGAACAGTAAAATTCTGTTCAAAAGTGTATGGAGAAATTAAGATTGATGTAAACATTTGGAATTGATTATGAATAAGATGGTTGAGATTAATTAGGGTTCTTATAATAATAATAACTATGAAAGTTGAAGCTTTGCGAGATCCAGCTGGTTGTCATTGACATTCTCTATTACCTAGAGAGAGCTAAATAAAAAATGTGTTGAAATAGAGAATTAATTTTGTTTTGTGGGTTTTGAGTTGGAGCCAAATATGCCTACATTTAATCGAGTGAAAAAGAGTTGTGGTGAGTGGTCTTCTTCGCCACTAATTTCAACATTTCAATCTTAATTCGCCCACTATATGTTTCCGGGTTCTA
The DNA here is from genome assembly GCF_008641045.1 of Pistacia vera. Classification (NCBI taxonomy): domain Eukaryota; kingdom Viridiplantae; phylum Streptophyta; class Magnoliopsida; order Sapindales; family Anacardiaceae; genus Pistacia; species Pistacia vera. The sequence goes on from NW_022196000.1 coordinate 250,672, forward strand.
AAGATCTTTGTGTTTGGTAATGTCTTTCAACATAGTATTTTGTAAAATGTGTAAATTTTCTTTGGATAACGAAGATATAGACAATAAAGAAAAATCTCTCCTCCTCTGGAGACGAACCCAGAAATTAACTTTAAAATAACAAGTTTAAAATAGTATAATTATAATAAATAATAAAAAAAACATAAATAAGTGGGATCAAATTTAGAAATATTAATACAAGTATAAAGTGGTAAAAAAAAAAACTAAACCAAATTAATGTAAAAAAAAAAAAACCTATATACTATCTAATATTAGTAACATTTAATTAATATTCGTAACATGTAAGGGAGAAAAGAATACCTTGGTGCCCATTGAATTGCTTTCCAGTGAATTAATAAACACAATCATGATGTTGGGCGACTATAAACCTTACCTAAATTGAGATATATGGAATACTTAGATTATTGATGTCCCAACACCAAATTCGTTTACTTTAATGGAAACAGAATCTTTATAGTACTTGAGAGTAATATTATCTGAACTAGATCATGGAGTTAAATCAAATGATTCAGTTGAAAGATAGTATCTCTTTAACATTATAATAAAAAATTAACTTTAAACTTAATAAATTTCTAAAATTGTTAGATCTTTTAGTTATAATCAGTGTTTTGAAACCTGACTTGGGGTGTCACCTGATCAAGGGGTCAGGTCTTGGGTTGACCAGTTAAACCGATGGTCTACCAATGATCCAACAAGTTTAAAATCTAGTAAACATAACCTTGATAATTACGCGTTAGTTCTTGTAGCTTTGAAATCCAACAAACACACTTTGAGACAGTTAGGGTTTCGCTTTTCTCGACCAAATTCTGGTGACCAAAATTCAAACCGACACCACCATCTGAATCTCCGACTTCCATTCTATAAAACCCCTTTAACCCTAGCACTTGGTGGCCTCTCGTTTGTCGGATGTGACTTGCGTATTGAGTTGATTATTTCGGCCAAATTTTGGTTGATTCCGGTGTCTAAAACCCAATTCAACACCACCCTTTGAATCATCGGCCTCTACTCTACAAACCCCTCTAAACCCAACACTTGGTAGTCTCTTGTTTACCAAGAGTCAGGTTAAGGATTTTGGAAACAGTTGAAAATGGTAATTTGGTCCAGAGAAGGCCCTAGGTCCCTGTTAACCCATTAAACCTGTTGGTCTAGGCAAGGTTCCAGAACAATGATTATAATAGTAACAAACATTATATTAACAATATTATTGTATTTCATCCGTGGCCTCAAACTCAAATCATTAGAGATAAAATTACTTCAACATTAATAGAACTTAAATGAAACTTAAAAAAAAAAAAAAAAAAACTATTATTAAAATCTAATAATTCAATCGTAATAGAACCCATTAATGAAATTATATATTCTTAGAAATGCATAAAGCACGAGTTATACACACACTCACACTCACACACATACCAAAAAATAGAATTAATATAACTATAATTAATTAATTAGTGTTAGTGTAATAGTGTTAGTGAAGTGAATGATGATACACGTGCAATAGGTAATACAAAAGTCTTAACCTAAACTAAAAATGCAATTTGGTTGGTCGGTTTTAGTGAAATAAAATTAAAAAGTAGCCGTTAGATTGAGTAGATTCCAAGTTGACTATTTATTAGAGTCAAATCAATCAAATTCACTTCTTCATCCACGCTAATTAATCTCCACCGTATAATTTTCCTCTTTCTTTTTTTTTTTCCCCATAATTCTATTATTAAAATTAATTATTTTAATAAAAAAATATATTTACTCTTACTCTTGTTAGATCAATATCTTAGAGCCTCCATTAAGTAACTTTCCTTTAATGTTAAAAGTCATTTTACATTATTGGGGAAACTTTTATATCTCACTTTTCACCTACTTTTTATTAAAATTTTCTCAATCCAACAACGAATCAATATTATAATTATGTAGGTTTAGTTTAGGGTTTAATTAAAAAATAATTTATAATTTTTTGAAACATTTAAAAAATCATGTATGTATTATAATATTTATTTTTGAAGACTTTTATACACAAGAATCTAATAAAAAAATATATTTATTTTTAAGACTTAAATATTAATCATATTCAATTTTTTGTATCGTTATTTTTAAATCCTTTCTTCTAAAGTGCCTTCTATCAATAATATTTCTTTCTTTAAATATAAGGGATAATGTATTGTTTGAGAAATGTTATGTTAAGAGTTAAATACCCCCTAAATTAATATTTAGAAGGAAATTAATTACTAATAATATGCACTGCCTATCTTTTTTTTTTTTTCTAATTTTTTTACTATAAAATTATTATTATTTTAAAATATTAGAAATGGGGTATGTTCAAATATTAGAAATAATTTTAAAAAAATTTCTGGGATTTATTTAAAAGTGAGGGTTAAATAGTATCAATCTAAATTCATCAACTTAATTTTCTCCCTACCAAATATTAAATTTAATTGTTTTTCTTGTAATTTCTTTTAATAAGTTTATGTAAAAGTTATTGGATAAGAGTTGTTAAAAATATTCACATCAATTGTCTCAATTCATTGCTACAAGTGTTGGCTTATCTAAGTGGGAATTCAGGACTTCGGAATTTGACTCTCTCTTCAAAGACCAAAGAAATCCAAGTATTGTTCTTCAATTCAAGGACGGTGGAATGTTTTGTTCTTCTAGATTGCTTTTGGTAGGTAGGTTAATGTAGGTTATTATTTTATGTCAATTCAATTCTAGAGAGAGGAGTAAATTAAAAAGAGACTCTTGCACTTTATCCTGCTCTTATCATATTTCCCAACTTTTCAATGAAAAGGATTGAGATTTTTTATATATTTTATATATACCGAAAGAAAGTAAACTGATATCATAGAATATAAGACTGATAAATTATTAGTTTAATATTACAAATCTATATTCAAAGTTAGCAGTATACTATTTTAATATTTTACAAATGAAATAGCACCAACTAAAATAGCTCATGTGTTTTTGAATATTGGCTTAGTTATTTTGAAAAAGGAGTTAAAAGCTTTGTGTTAATTTCAAAATCATTTCAACGATAGAAAAGATTTTGTTTTAGGAAAAAAATATATAATTAAACATCTTTTTTAACATATTTAATTATGTAAATCATCATCATATATTTAAATAGTTCATCAACATAAGATAGGACTGAATTATTAACTAAGTGTCAAAAGAGTATTACCCCTCTATTTGTTTCACTTTTTCAAATCATTTTTCTTTTATTTTATTTGGATTAAAAAACAGAATATGTATTTATTTACTTATAGAGATCATTATTTTGAAAATCAATCTGACTCAAATAAGATTTTTTCTATTGAAAATGAAAAGTGGGTAAGACTTGTTTTTTATTATCTTATTCTAACATTTTTCTAATTCTATTCAACTAAAAACAATTACATTTCCAAATAAAAAGTTTATAAATTAACAAAAACATCTCCATCCACCTAAGCCACTGTCAGTCACTAACAACTATCGATGGCCACCGTCGGCGTCGAAATAATGCATGACTGGTCGGTCGTGCATCAATCTTGTCGCTGGATCTGGTCAGAAACAGCTAGACATTTGGCTGTTGATGACCAGATTTTGGCCATCGTTGACAGTCATATCTATTGGGCCATTGACCACGGCTAGATTTTGGGCTTCATTTTTTGGAGTGTTTTTGTTCAGTTTTAAAGCTTTATTGTGGGGTTTTTTAGCTAAATGAACGAATGTAAGGGGTTAAGAAATAGTTTAAATATTTTAAGAAAATGTTTTCCAAAAATGTACCAAACAATTATTCTATTTTATCAAAATCTGATATAATTTTTAAATATTATACTAAACACATTGTCAGAATCCTATCCTATTCAGATATTTTTTCATAATAATATTTTTTTCAAATGACCTACCGAAAAGGCCCTATATTTTACTTCTGTTTTGGTTTTCTTTTTTAATAAATTTGAATTAAGTGGTGAAAACTATTGATGAGGATGTCTTGTTGCCAAAAGTATTAATTTAGAACGATCATAGGTGGTTTTTTTTTTTTTTTTTTTCATCTAAAAAGCATACTTTTAGTGACTAAGTTTAGTTTTGTCGCAAAAAAATTCATTTATGTTGAGCAAAAGTCCAAAGTTTAGTTCTAGCTTGTATGTTTTTAGCTTGTCTATTAAATTAGTTCAATGGGTTAAAATGTTAAGAATTAAAGTTTAAGAAATATGGTGAGTTTCATGTTTTTGTTTTGTAAACAAGTGATGCGCTGCGTTTTACTCTTCAGCTAAAAACTCAACTATAAAACCAGCAGCCTTGTATTCGAAATGTAGTTAATGAGAATTTTTTCCCTCTCTTCAATTTGCTCTACTTTCTTCATTTTTTTCTTCGATTCTGGAACTTTCCTTAAAAGTCTTTCATGGTAACAGAGCCCTAAACACGCCTATAGTGAATTTGAGCTTCGATTATGCAATTTCTACTCCAAAATTAGTAAAAATGCATACTTAATCTACAAATTCGACAAATTTGGCTACTTCTCCTTCCTTGCCTTTGGTCATTGTCAAATTAGTGGAGAAGAATTACACATACTGGTGCTCACTAATTTTTCCTACTGTAGCAACTCATGAGCTCGAAAGATATGTCACTAGTGAATGAATGTGTCTTCCAATGTTTCTGATTGACAAATCAGAAGAATCTGGACAATTGATCAAGAAATTAAACCCTGAAAATTTCCCTTGGGAGCGAATCGATCAATTTTTGGTTAGTTGGCTATTCTTTGAAATTTCTGAGTCTATGTTTAGACATGTTGCTAAGTGTACCAATGCATATGAGATCTAGAATACTTTATAATTGCATTTTTAGTCTGTTTCTAAAGCTCAAACCTTGTATTTGAAGTGTTTGTTACAAAGTACTAAAAAGGATTCACTTAGCATTAATGAATATGTGTTAAAAATGGAAGAGCTTGGAGATGAATCGATTACTAGTGGAGTTCATATAGGCGATAAGGAGATACTGTTATACATATTAGATGACTTGAGACTAAAATATGATGTTGTTGTAGCAAATTTAACCTCGAGCAATAGCCAAACTACACTTCAAGAAGCACAATCCTTGCTTCACAAACATGAAATGAGGTTGGAAAGACAACATGGTGCACTCTCCAGTTTTTATGAGCAATTAGCTTATACTTTGGTGGCCTCTAAGCAAGGATTAAGTGAGCTACCTGCTAATCTTCAGATGAAGAATCCTTCTTTTTCAAAGACTAATGGTTAGACAACATTTGTTGGTTCTCTCATCCTGGAATTCTTGGTTCCTAGATTTTTGACACTTTTCCTTAGTATAGTAAACTTCAAACTCAATAGTTGGCTACTGTGTTTCCTCGGTTTGTTGGTAATAACATGAATCAAGGAGGTCAAAGGCCTGATTTAGGATCTCAATTCCCTCAATATTCTGCCACACCTCATCTAAATGGTCAATTTTTCTCTCCTGGGATGTTGATGTTTAATGCTAACATGACAAAAGGCAGAGGTAGAGGAAGAGAATATTTTAGACCTAGACTTATATGTCAAGTTTGTGGCAAAACAGGCCACTCTGCTTTGTAGTGTTATCATAGATTTGACTATGGTTACCAGGGTTTTACCTCTCTAGTACCTACCTCTTCAGTGTCTCCTCAAGCTTCATTTCAACTCAATCGAATGAGTTTGCTCAAGTACTATTAGCAACAAGGTTTATGCCAGTACAGTCCTAGAGTATTCCTTTTCATGGATCTTTTGTTCTTCCATCCAATGTCCCTCCACAACTGTCTCACTATCCTTATGATTTATCTGGATTTTCACGTACTCATTTTGGAGCCCTATAACAAAATCATAGTTCTCTACATTAGCATTCTAATGCGTCTCAACCTTGTTGAGCATTTATATGTTTTGATGTGCCAAAACTAATCAAAATAATGTTTAGGGACTAACAATGTGCAAAGGTATGACATAAATCATAACCTCAAAATGAAAATGCAATTTTCTAGGTGAAATGCCTATTCTCGCAGACAAAACGCTCATTTCCATTTAGTTCAAATTAACAATAACTCCCAGTCAAGCCGTTAAAAGAAGGAATGACATCATTCTTTATAGTCGTTCATCAATTTGCCAAAATTGAGCCAACTTCCAATCAAGCCATTCCAAACCGAACACCCTATTCTGTTAAACTGTTCTGAACATATCATAAGACTTATTTGAAGAGGTTGACACACATTCGCAATCTAAAGCAAATTGATCGTTCCATATGAATGACATCATTCCATCACATCGTTCATGATTTTACAATCTTGACATTATTTTCAATCTAAAAAGGAACACTCGTCCCTTAGGAGAAATATCCGTTCCAGTTCAAGTCAAGATTTTGGACTTAGAATATTCGAGCTCAAGTTAAGGTTTTAGAAAACTCAAGTCAGATAAGAATGACCATGACGAACGCCCGTTCCCAAAAAATATCAAGCCATTCCAAGAAGGAATGACTTCATTCCACAAAGTCGTTCATGGTTATGGAATTTCTAGACTTTGAGATTTTTAAGAAGGAAATTCTGTTCTTGATAGGGGAACGAACGTTGCAAGTAAGGGAACAACTATTCCAAACCCTAATTTTCAAAGAAAAGAGACAATTACTGTTAGGAATGCCCGTTTCTCTAGGTTCTGCAGTTTTGCAGAAAGCTGTATCAGTGCATTAAATGAAGCACCGACTCTAATTTATTTCAAAGGTTAGTGAAGATATAAATAGAAAGAGTTATTGCAACAGTAATAAAAAGAAGAAAGAGACGTAGCACCATTTTATTGCAAACCCTGGAGCTCGATCATTCTTATCATTCGTACTTATATTTGTAATCTTTAGAGAGTAGCTTTTAAACATGTATTGTGTATCACCCTAGCTTAAAAGCAGTCCTTCACAAAAACATTTTTATACATCTTGTGGGAAAAATCTTATAAAACTAAGGGGAAATCCTATCAAACTATTGTAAACATGAAATCCAAGTCTAGTAGAACTTCAAGGACGTTACCTTGAAGAAGTGACTATAGAAGGCTCTTGATCAAAGCTCCGAACCACTATAAATCATTGAGCATCTCTTTTCCCTTAACTCATTTTTTTTTTTTTTGGTTAAGTCCCTTAACTCATTTATTACTTGTTGCTACTTTTGGTTTTTTATTATTGTCAGTTATTGCTCATAGCATTTAAGTAGTTAAGGTTTTAATTATTCTGCATTAAATATTTTAATCTCTTATTCACCCTCCTCTAGGAGCTTTTGCCATATTAGGGTTTTAAAAACCTGTCACTCTCTCTTTGTCAAACATTGCTCCTACTACTTCCCTAATTGAAGAAGCTGGCCATTTGTTTGCATAGGCTTCTCCTAGACAAAATCCATTTGTTGCCACTCCACATAGTTTAACTCATAAAACTTGGTATGTAGACTTAGGAGCTACTAATCACATGATTGCACACACAAGCAATTTACTGATAAAGTCCAACTACCAAAGAGGTTCTCAAGTACAAGTTAGCAATGGATAGTAGTCCCTATCACTCATACAAGTGTGTCTTTTATACCTTATGTTACTTCTCATAGATTATTACATCTTAGAAATATGTTATGTATTCCTCAAATAGAAAAGAACTTGCTGAGCATTTCTCAAATAACAAAAGATAATGATGTGATTAGGGAAAATTCATTCCAATCACTATCTTATAAATGATAAAACTACTAAAGTTGTTCTCCTTCTAGGCATTCTGAAAGTTCGATTGTATCAATTACAAGTTTCTCTTCCAAATATTGTATCTTCTACTGCTGAACAAACTGTTTCTGCATCTCAGTTACCTTGTGCTCATCTTAATGTATCAACTTCCTCTTCCAATCCTAAAATCAGTTCAAGTTCTTTTTCAACTAGTTCAAGTTTTGTCAATTGCTATTGATAATTAGTGTATGAAAAATAATCAATGTGATGTAAAAACTAGTCTTACTATGGACATGCTAGGTTAGGTCTAACCCAACATATGGGCTTGACTATGAGGGGGAGTGTTGGAGTCCCACCAGACTAGGCACGCTCAAGCCTACTGGTTTATAAGATGGGCAATCCTCCCATTCAATAAGGCCTTATTAGGCGAGGAGTCAAGCCTACCTCAAATTCTATCATGGTATTAGAACTAGGCCCAATTGAGCTGAGTGCTTGACCAGCGGATGAGGAGTTAGAGCCAACAGCTACCTCCATCAATAGGCATGACTTAACATATGGAGTTGACCGGGAGGGGGAGTGTTGGAGTCTCACACCGACTCACTCAAGCCTACTAGTTTATAAGAGGGGGTAATCCTCCCATTCAACAAGGCCTTATTGGGTGAGGAGTCAAGCCCACCTCAAATTCTATCAAGGTCATCCACATGTGAAAACTTTAAGCAATGTAATGAATAACTCCATGTATTTGGAAATAAAATGCCTTTTGTGAAGCTTGTCAATTTGGAAAAATGCAGCAAATTCCTTTTCCATTTCTGATTTCAAAATCAAAGCTCTACTTGAATTGATTTATTCTGATTTATGGGGGCTTGCCCTTGTTGTTTCTTATGAAGGATATAGATATTATATTGTGTTTGTGGATTATTTTAGTAGGTACATGTTGATATATCCATTAAAATTGAAATCCGAGTCTTCTACAGTTTTTACTCAGTTTCATTGCCTTGTGGAGAAACATTTCTAGTTAGCTTTTTTTTTTTTTTTTTTTATATATCTACGTTTTAATTATATTGTATAATGCTTCAAGTTAAGAGAATATAAAATATGTAAGCCACATTTAAGTTTTCTAATTGTTTTTAAACTTTGTGAAATATAACATATAGCATATTTGATTATAAGTGCATATATATCAACATACTAATTTTGAAATGCTTTTAATGGTGCAAAAAAAACAACTTAAAAACTATATTCAAACATTTAAAAAAAAAAAAAAAAAAAGGTTATTATACTTTAAGAGGATACTTACTTTTAAAACTGAAAGAAAAATAACATTCGTTTCATTTGTATCAATTAACAAACACTTTTCTAATTCAACCAACACTAATCTATTAATAAACAAACACTTTTTAACACTATTTATCAACAAACATGTACTTTTTTCCAGACATAATCTATAAAGTGTCCGTTTATTATAAAAAATAAAATTTGTGTCCTTTTACTTTTAGTTTTTAAAAAGGATACTATGCGAAAAAGAAAAATATGATTCATACCTTTTAGAGAAATTCTAATAGAAACTCTATAGACAATAATAAGATGTTCTTTTTTCTTCTTTACTCTATTTTAAATTTGTTGAATAATTATCTAATACATGTTTCTAACAAGTCTATAAAAATAGTGCTTGCTAAATGAATTAAGAATTTCTTTTCCAACTTTTTACAAATCTTATGACATGTATATATTAATGTAGTATTTTGTTCAAATAAAGCTCGAATTTAAAAAAGAATCTTAATCTATAAAATGATAGTTGATTGTTATTACAATGTATTTTAGGGGGCAGTAGTACCATTCTAGTTTGATGACTAGCCTCCTCCATTGTTTTATTGTGTGAATGTGCAAGATGTAATCTATAAGCATTGCAAATTCAAAAAATTGAGAGAAATGAGAAAATGAATAAAGAATTAAGATAAATCATAAAAACATGGAAAACAAAATTAGCGTTTTTCCCTTCTTAATGATTGATTTGACCAAAATGGGCATGCCAAACTCAAACTCGACTGGTCTAAAGAACCTAAAACTTTTTTCCCAAATCGTATATTTCTTCAACTATCACAATATTTTTATCATACCATATATTATTTATCCATTAATACTATTAATTTTATACCGTAATTATATAAATTTTTATTAACTAATACGACCCATTTGACACTTCTACTCAACAATACTCTCTAACATTACATCACAACTTTATTATTTTATGGTCAGCCATTGATGTGTCACTTTAAAAATAAACCTTAAAATAAACTATATCTTAAGATTCCCCAAGTACTATACTAAATAATTAACACAAAAAATTGTCAATCCTCTAATGGATATATCGGTGGGTCCATCTTCATGAAACCGCGTTTCAACAGTTAACACTATGCTTCTGAATCCATATTTTCCTCAGTTTCCTTCTTCCAATCCTGAAACCTGTCATTCTTTAATTGGTTCCTGCAACAGATTTTATATTCTTTTTTGGAATTCAAGCAATTTAGCATCTAGATTTTATATCACCATGTTTGTCTCTCACTCCAGCAGCTACCTGGAAGCTCGGTTCCTCCAGGATTGTATAAATACCAATCACAACTCCACTTTTATCATCACTCATCACTATCTCTCCTCGCAATAACCATTATTTGTATAATTACCTGAACATTTTCCACAAACTTTTGGTTGACTGTGCATGGAGTCCTCGAGTAACCTTCATGGCGGGACGCCGTCTAGTTATCGGGGCGTCCGCAAGCGAAAATGGGGCAAATGGGTGTCGGAGATTCGCGAGCCTGGAAAGAAAACTCGAATCTGGTTGGGAAGTTTCGAGACAGCGGAAATGGCGGCGGCGGCATACGATGTTGCAGCTTTATTCTTCCGGGGGCGTGAGGCCCGCCTTAATTTCCCGGAGCTGGCGAGTTCGCTCCCCAAGCCCGCGAGTTCCAATGCAGACGATATCCGCATGGCTGCCCACGAGGCGGCCGTGCGCCTCAGGAGCAGTAGCAATTGTTCTAACACAGCAATATCCGAGGGCTCGTCCATGGGGTGCGGCGTGGGCGCTGATGGGACAAGCTTGGGTCCCGTCACTGTCAGGCTGTCGCCCAGCCAAATCCAGGCGATAAACGATTCACCAATGGATTCACCGAAGATGTGGATGCAGATGACAGAGGAATTAATGTTACAGGAATCCATGATGTTCTCCAATGAGGTTGAGGAGAATGACGAGTGGAGTTATAATATGCAAAGTGACTCCCTTTGGGACCCTTAGGTAACTTTATCCATTAAAACCCTTCATTCATTGATCACTATTATTATTTAACATATAGAATAAGAACAGGGTTTGTTGAAGTACTGACCCGTAATATTATCGAGTCAATGTAACTTTTAAGTTCGATAATATTATCAAGTCAATATCGATATCGATCGTCGTTGCATAGTTTATACCGAATTTTTTTTGACATTAATTATATTGGTTATTAATTGATGAAATAGTAGAAGAAGCAGAAGGGAGTTGGGTTTTAAGGAAATGACATTCTGCAGATTCATTTTAATTAAAAATGACCGAAGATATTTTGTGGGTGAAACATGTAGTGAAGGGCCACGATCGATGTATTGGGTATTATTATTATTATTGGCCTAACAAGTGTGTGGTGTGATTTTTTTTTTAATTTTTTAATTGTAATTTGTTTTTATATATATATGTACTTCTCAAGCTTAATAAGAAAGATGGGATCTCTTTGTTGTTTTCTACTGGCAATGATTGTGTAGCTCGGGCCTCTGATTATAATTTTCATAGTGGGATTTGTCTTTTATTATCAATAAGAAGAGTTAAAATTGACCCGGTATAATTAAATAATAAAAATATATTTGAAAGCATTTGAAATAACAAAAATTCTTTTATTATTCAAATTTTAAGTGTTAAAATAAAGATCGAGAGAATATTTTGATAAAATGTTATTTATTTTATAATATTGTAAATTCAAATAATTAATTAACAGTTTATTAATGATATGAGAATTTTTTTATTATTTCAGAAACTTGAAGGAAATTTTTGTTATCTGATTTCTTAATATTAAGAGTTTATATTACAGTATAAAGATAATTTTAATTCTACAGTTAACATATTTAAATCTTGATATAAAAATTAAGATTTAAAGGTGTTTAGTGGGAAGAGGATTAATCTCCTCGACTTTAATTCTTGCCTCAAATAAAGGATTTAATATAAATAAAACATAGAATTCAACCTAAAATTTGAAAGTATTGAATATGAATTTGTAATACAATAATACAATAATAAATTAATAAAATGAAACATATAGATTTATCCAACCGGATATGAATCGAATGAAAAATTATTTAGCGAGTACTTTACCAAGTTTTTCAATATTAGTCAATCGTAGTGCAAAGGTGAGTGGAAATGTAATAAATAACAACTTAAAATGAAATAATGAGGATAAAGAAATCAACAAAAGTTATTTATCATCGTTTGGCTCTAATCTGACCTACCTTCATCCCTTTAAGCTTGTTAGTTTGAATACTTTCACTATCATTGGATTGTCCATAAAGATTTTTTTTTTTTCTTTTATAAATTTATGAAACACCTTTAAAGATTTGCAAGTAACTCTCTCACTTAACCAGCGCTGGAAATGCCCAATCTTGACACATTGAACCTCGACATGTCTATCTTTCGGTATAACAGTCTTTTCCTGATGTAATGTCCGATCGGAATTGCAATGTCCAACATGTCTATCGTAGTATTGTGCAAGGTTAGACGTAATCTTCAAGAATTGCAAAAGGAACAATCCTGCGCCCCCAAATTATACCTTATGTTAACCCTCGTTAAGAAGTGTTAAAAGGCTCTTGATGTTTGATTTTCAAATTGGAAACCTCGGGAAATAAAATAATTCTCTTCGAAAAATGCATATAAAAATGGATGGTAGAAATAGTTTTGGAAGAGTTCAAGAAAACAAAATTCTCGAATGTGTAGAAGAAAAATGCAGGAAGAATAAGTAACTTCATTAACTGAACTGAAGCAAGAATTACAACCTTTTATAGTGATGAAACAAGCTAAAAACGGTGTGTTTACATACACACAAATATTACAATACAAAACGGTGCACTTTGCTAAACTTTACAAACTTTGCACTTAAACCCAAACCGAGTGTATTTAAACAACCCCTGAACTTTCTGACTTTGCAAATGTGAGCAAGACTCCAATTTCCAAACTCTGTCCAATACTCAAGAGAATGGAAAAACACAAAATGGGAGGCCATATATATAAATCAAGGAAAAAGAAAAAATTTACATTAAAAAAAATCTAAATCTAAAAATAGTGATATTGTAGCCAAACTATAGTAAAGCAATGGTTTCTATAATTTTTTTTTTAAGTTCAATTTTGCCACTTTTCAATAAAAATTTATGTTCTAACAAATTTTTCTAAAAGTTATGAACTATATAACCTTTTCATCTTTTAATTAGACTCTGACAAATAAAATAACATAACATTGGGCATGGTCTTCAAATCTATATATGATGTTTCTTAATTAATGTCAATTTTGTCTTTACTAATAATATGTCAGAAGTAGACATGTTATAAGCATTTAAAATGCAAAAACTATCATACACTTAAGAGCATAAAATATTTAATAGCTGAAAATCTAGAGTAGTTATTTGCACCACATTATTTATCTTAGTAAAACCCATTTCTAATTTTATTTCAATTAAAATTTTAAATATATTTAAATGTCAATTAACCTCACATATCCAAAATAATCCCTTTATATTATAGTTTAAATCTATTCGCGTTATGAATATCTGTGTTTATTATAATCGAATTCTTTTATAAATCAATTATTATTATTTTTTTTAACCTTTATCAATTATTGTTTAATGAATCAATCAGATATAATTATAATAAACTCATTTCTTCATTATTTCATTGCCCTAAAGAAATCACATGCACATTTTATATTTAATTTTTTTTTTGTTCTTGCTAAGCACTGAAACTTATGCCTAAAAGATTTTAAACTGTTCCATTTATTTCTCAGTCGAGAGAAGAAAAAAAAAAAAAAAAAAAAAGGAAGGGAAAAAGGCATAATGCGAGTCTATTGTCTAGGAAAACATAAAGATTGTGATCTAAAAAAAAAAATAGAATTGGGACTAATTATTTTATTCTCATGAAAGCGAAATTTCATAGCATTTTGAAATATAATTACGATTAGGGCTTATTATATAAAAAGGAAAATAGAGTCTTGGAATAATAATACAAAGTTTTATTATGAGTATATGCCTAGTTTTTTTACGGTCAAATTTGCGCCTCGTGTCCTTAAGGTACATCAGAGCCCCACAATCAGGATTTTCCCAGTATCATCTCGTTAGTGCTGTTCCTCCCTTACAAGGTGTTTATTGTATAAGTATGGGTTAAGTTGCCATTACCATGACTCGGTCTATCACAAGCATAAGATTATTGACTTAGATCCGATTAGGGGGAATATGCGTGCAAGCAACCCTATAAACACCACTCTCAACACTATCATATGAACAAGTATAAAGAAATCTACAACCTCCATTTCAAAGGACAATTCTAGTTGATTAGTAATGTTCAAGAGAAAAAGCTCCAGACTTTTTTAGAGGTGTTAAGAGAATAGGTCGTGGGGGCTAAATGCCATTTGACCCTTGAACTTCCTTTGTAACCTCATTCGAACCTTAACTCCCTCAGTAATAAAACAACAATGGATGTAGGTTTGATTTTATATAGTCGAACCACTATAAAACCCTTTTGTTATTTACTTATATACCTCGTTTTTAGGTCCTGCTAGTTACCAATAACCACGCGTACATCATACTTGATCTCTTCCGAGGCCAGTTGGTATTTGTTTGGTATGAGTTCACGCATCACAATGAGTTTATCTTAATTATATTATCTTGTTTAATAACTTTATAAAAGAGGTTTCAAAAGATAAAAATGGGATGTTAATATCATCACTTAAATCTGTTTCAATCATAAATGGGAAATGTTTTTACCAAATTTTCTCATATTAAATGGTAAAGTATCATTTGAAGATCACTTTTTCAAAGAACACATTTTTGGGTAGCTTATCCAAATTCCTTTGACCATTTAGATTCAACAATTGCATGATCCGAAATCATCATTATATTTATGTAGCAAAGCAATTTTTCATTTAAAAGAGCCATTTTTTCAAGTAGGTTTTTCAAACTATTCATGCAACTCTCTTATCGTCTTCTTGAACTTTTTGTAATTCAATTTCACAGTTTCGGTGTCTTGAAGTCTTTGCTCGTTATTCCTAATTAATCTCTTTAATATAGAAGTTAAAGGGAGAGATCAAAATGACGACACGTGTTTGTAGAAACAATTAAAAAGAGGCCAAGTTATAATAAAAGACAAAACAGTATAATGTAAAATGTAATCTATTATTATATGATGTAAAAGTCAGAAGAGACATTAAAAAAATTTAATAGCCATTGAGAGAAAACATGTGTCAAAAGCCCAAAACATAAGGAAAGAACCAAAAAAGGTAAATAATAACATAATAATAATCAAGAGATAGAAGGCAAAAACCTAGTTTAACTCTTATATTTGCCCTTTTTTTTTTTTTTTTTTTGTGTGATAATCGGTTTATATATATAGATTTGGTTGATTTAGGCTCACTCCTATATGAGAAAAAAAAAATTGCTAAATTCTTTGTTTAAAATTTAATAATTCTCATTAAAAACTAATGTTTGATCTATGTATTACATAGCATAGCCAGTGAAATAATGAAATATAATATCTCAAGATCTATATATAAGAGATTATATTAATTATGTAACGTCTTAAAAAAAAAAAAATAGGGAGCTATTGGACATGCCAGAATACAAATCAAAGTAAAATCAATTAATTTTAATGGACTTTTTATTTTATTTTGAAATTTTATCAATTAAAAAGGGTTAAATAGTTATTTTTTATAATTTGAAACCATATTATAATGGTCAATATTGTAAAGATAATTAAGGAGGATACAATTGACTGTTGCATATCATTACTCTTTTTTTGTTAGATTAAACGATCTTATACAGTTAATGCCCTTTTTTGTCTTTTTAAAAACTTGTGTCCCTTTTTTTTAATCTTTACAAACACGTCTTCATTTTATTTTTCTCCAAGCTCAAATTAAAAGTTCACTATATCATAAATGGCAATCTTTAGATAGCCAATCATAACTTGAATTCAAGTTATTTACATTGAAATTAAGCTTTTAAATTAACCATAATGGGAAATGGGGAATGGTTAAAAACAGAATGGTTGAAAATTTAATTTAAAGCTTTAAGTTAGATTAACAGTTATGCATTCATCTTAATCACATTTACTCTTGACATTGATGAAAATTTAAGTTAAATTTTTAATTCTATATAAAAACTTATTAAAATTTTAAATAAATATAAAAACTTGATATAAATATAAATATTAAATATTTAAAAAGTCTTAGATAGAGCAAAAAAAATAATATTTTGCCGCATGAAAAAAGGGTTTGTAAAGATTTAAAATAATGAGAAAAAAAGTAACTACAAAAACATCCTCTATGTATATATTTATAATTCTCTAGTCAAGACCCTTCTGATGTAATTATATCAAGAATATATAGTAAAGATTGAAATAGTAATTTTAGGTTTTAGACTTTCATACTTTTAGAGCAACAAATATATATTTTCTATAACTAATTTATAGTGGATTAAAATTGTAATTTTAATCAAATTTTATTATCATCTTATTTCCATATGTAAAAGCCAATTATTGGGTTGAAATATCAAAAATAAAATTTCTTTTTTCTATCAAAACAAAAAATAAGATCAATTAAAGTTTAAATATTATTTAAATTTTCAAAGAATTTTATTTTATTTACATTTCTAATTTATATTCGGCCACTCCACAATTTAAACTATATCTTGTAAATGGGGTTTTAAGAGATATTTTAAAACATAAATAGGTAGGGATGGGTGTTTCCCCTGACCCGACAAGGATATGGCCTGATTCGACCCGAATGGGGTGGGGAATCCTCGAAAAAGCTGGGGATGGGGTCGGGGATGGTCCACTAAAAATTCCCCAACCCCGAGGAAGGGCCGAGGGAGGGGATTGTGCAATCCCCGCCCCACCCTACCCCATCAATCCCGCTCCTATGGAGACCCGCCTCGCATATTGTTCTTTTATTAAGAATTTTATGTTTTTTTTTTCCTTTACGAGATTGTATATAAAGTTATGGTCCCATGATTTAAGAATCATGGTTTTAAATAATGTATCTAAATTTATGATATTTATTTTTATAATACTTTCTAATATTTGTATTAAATTTATAGAAAAATAATTTAAATGAGAGAATCCAATAATTAACTAATGAACATAGATATATTAATTTTATGAAAAATTAATTAGTTAATAGGACTAACTAAGCCTAATGTCATGTACTTAGTTCTTTGCTAAGTTCCGTGCGGCCTTAACACTAGGAGATGGTGTTAAGTAGTCTTAAACTCATACAAACTTAAAGACTAGCAATAATGAAAATGAGTAAGATGAGAGTATAGAGAAAATTGTAAACTCTATTGCTAAAAATTTTGGATCGAGCAAGCTGGTCGTGATATTAAGCCTCCATAGAATTGAATAATTAATCAATTTACTTAGTAAATTATGTTAAGACTGAATATAGTTATATTAATTTTATGAAAAATTAATTAATTAACAAGGCTGACTAAGCCTAAGCCTCCATACAATTGAATAATTGCTCAATTTACCTAGTAAATTATGTTAAGATTGAATATAGTTATATTAATTTTATAAAAAATTAATTAATTAATAGGGCTAACTAAAAGCCCAAACCTCTATACAATTGAATAATTAATCAATTTACTTAGTAAATTATGTTAATATTGAATATAATTATATTAATTCTATGAAAAAATAATTAATTAAGCCTAAGCCTATATACAATTGATTTATAGTAAGAAATTTGGTAGAATATGCCAAAAGAGTTAGGATGTTACACCAAGATACTTGATTAATATGCAATTCATAGGAAAATCTGCGTATAAAAATGAGCCTTATTTATAATGGGTAAAATGCTAGTTATAGCCAAATATATATATATATTAGAAAAGAAAATGACATAAAAATTAATTCCATTTAATTATATTAGCATTTCTAGGATCATTATTGATCCTGTGGGGCAAAAATCCCCACAAGGACAATTCCTCGACTGGGAATAAAACCGCATGGGGAATGTCCCCGCAAAAACCATTCATCGAGGTGGGGATGGGAGTGATTCCATCCCCACGGGCTGGGGATGGGGGTTATCCCCGCCTCCACAGATGAGTCAGGGATGGGGTGGGAGTTGGGACCATCCATATAAATAGGGATACTACTAAATAAGTTAACATGGATATGCACCTTTTTTAACATTCCTTTCAAAGTTTGCTTCCTTTTTTTTTTTTTTTAAATCAACTATCTAAATAATTCTTAAATAATTCCATACAAATTTAAAATATTAAATGGAAAAATATTATGGAAAACGTTATAAAATTTTCATAAGCAATATGACATATTAAAAATTTAAGAGCAAAAGAAAAACCTTGTCTTTATGAAACTTTTTATTAGTTATTGATTTACTAAATTTTTAATTGCTTCATAAGGTTTTTTTTTAGAATTTAAAGTGTTTTCGAAAATTTTATGAAACTTCAAAGAAAGCTTTGCACGAATATTAGGAAAAGTATGTAACAACTTTCATAATTTTATGAGCAATTTTTAGTAAGGATGCTGACTCAACATGTGACGAGGCATGCCACGTTAGTCAGTCCGTGAGAATCATCTGCCCAACCTCATGCCACGTTTGATCGGTGTTGTAATGTGCCTTGCATATGTGGAAATTGACTTGGTTTATGTCATGTCCATATTGGTCCAATTATACTTATATGCAGGGACGTAGTCAGAATTTTTAGTCAATGGAGTTAAAACATCTAAGTTGATAAACCAAAGTCCAAAGTTATTAGGCTTTTCAAACAAATTCTACTAACCCAATAAAATTCAACTCATAAATCCATAAAAACTCATCAAATTCAGCTCTAAATATCAAACAATTAACCAATATACCAAAATTAAACCAAATTCCTAAATCTCTACAACTTAAGGTTTCATCAATTTTTTAAACCTATTCAAAATTAACTCAATAACTAACCAAAATTTATCAAACCCAACTTAAAACAACAACTAATTAACCCATACCTCAACATAAACAAGATTAAATCAAAACCCACATCAGAATTTCATCTTCCCATTTTAAACACATTTATGAAACCCAACAAAAACTCATGACTCATAAATCATGATTTTTCATCAATTAAAAAAGATTAAAAAAAAAAAAAAAGATTTTTAAGCAAGATAATAAAAAATTAGCATCGTTTTATCTTGTGACCTTCAAAGGAATAATTTTTTTTTCTATTTTTTTTTGTTAATACAAACAAATGAAGAAGAAAATACGAGAGAAGAAAAGAGGAAATCAAGAAGACAAAAAAGGTAAAAAAAATTTAATTAATAAAAAATTTAGTGAAACCAATAAAATTTAAGTGGGATCAATATTGTCAATTACTATAAAATATAAATATATTTTAATTTATTTCAAACTTTGAGAGGCTTCAAGTGAACCCATATTCTATTAGGTGGCTACGTCCCTACTTATAGGTAAACTTGTATTTTGGAGACAATAATTCACATGTCTAACAATATCAAGAATTTTCAATTTTCAAAGAATTCAAAATCATTTTTAAAATGGGGATTGCTAATTATATGTTTTATAGTGGAAATTTTCTTTTATTGTTCACAAAATGTGATGTTATTCAAAACATAACTCTTTCATTTAAATATCTAGAGAAGAAATAATATATTAGAGTAATGTTACCTTCCAAAAAAATACTTTTTCTCGTTGATATGATGTTTGTAATACTTAATTTTTTTTATTAAAAAAAGATAGATCTTTTAATAAAAAAATAAAATAAAATAACGTCGATATTTAAATGTATTTATCGAGAATACAACGTTACCTTCGGTACAACTTCACTTTTAATCCTTATCTTTATCTCAAAGTGAAGAAGTTTCAACCAGCCAAGAAAAATCAAGAATGAAGTTCAGAGAAGAGAGAAAATTCTAGACGTAAGAAAATATCAAACAAGGGAAATTTTCATTAATTGAACTAAAGAGAGAACTACACAAGCATTTATATACATAGTGTCTAAAACGCACCGTTTTTAGACACTAGTTCATCTTTTTACAATTTAACCCTAAAGTGATATAAAGCCTAATATTTCCCCTCAAATTGGACCTTCTTTGCTACTTACTTCAATCTAATATTTCCCCTCAAACTGGACCTTCTTTGTTGCTTACTTCACTCTAATATTTTCCCTCAAACTGGACCTTCTTTGCTGTTGCATACTTCCGACAATTGACCATTTTGCACCAGTAGAAACAATCTTAGAAGTGTTAGCCACTCGGTTTTACCACTAGTGAATGCAACTTAAGTCAATAAATGCAAATAAAATTCAAGAAAAACATTCAGTCAATCATGTTGATGTAGGCAACTTAGACACAACATTCAACTTTTTTCTTAGGTTAGAAACTTGTTACTAGGAAGAGCTTTAGTGAGGATGTTTGCTATCTAGTACTCTGAAGCCACATACTAGACACGTAGTTGTTTTTCAATAACTAACTCTCTGACATAGTGAACGTCTATCTTGATGTGCTTCATCTTGGCATGAAATACGGGATTAGAGGACAAAGCCCCAACACTTGTATTATCACACCAGATCACTGGAGCTTTGCTAATACCAATCCAAAGTTCTTTAAAAAGTTGTTGAAACCACACCAATTTAGTGGTAGCATGATTCAGTGACCTGTATTTTGCTTTGGTGGAAGAAAAAGAAACTACCTTCTATTTCATGGAGCTCTACTGCACCAAATTTCCACCAAGAAAAACAGTGTATCCACTTGTAGATCTTCGATCATCTACATCACTCGCCCAATTCGCATTTGCATAGGCTTCTAGCAGGAAATTCTCTTGTCTTATAAACAACAAACCATGGCTTAAAGTTCCTTTTATGTACCATAGGATTCTCTTACATGTTGTCCAGTGTGCAGTAGTAGGATTCTGATTAAACTGACTTAGCTTATTAACTGCATAAGCCAAGTTAGGTCTAAACAAAGTTAAATATTGCAATACACAAATGATACTCCTATATAAGGTGGGTTGGTCAAATAACTCACTTTTCTCCTTGCTAAGTTTGACACCAATGGCCATAGGAGTGAGGCATGGCTTTAAATATGTCATTCCTCCCTTCTGTAGTAATTCTTGAGCATATTTTGATTAAGTGAGTAGCAACCCTGATTAATTTCTCCTTATTTCAAAACCAAGAAAATAGTTAACAGCCCCCAAATTTTTTAAAGCAAAATGATTGATCAAATCTATTATTACTTGAGAAATGAGTTGAGAATTGTTCCTTGTAATCAAGATATCATCTACATAAACTAATAAAAATAGAATGTGAGTATCTTTAGTATAAAAGAACCAGCTTGCATCAGATGTGGAGTTTTGAAAACCACAACTAAGTAGAGCCTTGCTGAGCATGTTAAACCAAGCCCTTGGAGCTTGTTTAAGGCCATATAATTCCTTATGTAATCGACAAACCTGCTTAGGGGTTTTTGAGTTTATAAAACCTTCAGGTGGTAGCATATATACTTGTTATGTGAGTTCCAATTCAAAAAAACATTATTAATATCTAGCTACTGAATCTCCCAGTTTTGGTGAACTGCTAAGGCAAACATAATTCTTATGGTTGCAAATTTGACTATAGGAGAGAAAATATAAAAATAGTCAAGCCCCGGGGCCTGTTGAAACCCTTTAACCACCAACCTAGCTTTATACTTCTGCGTTGTACCATCTGAGTTAAGTTTAGTTTTAAAAACCCACTTGCTTCCTACTACATTCATCCCTTCTACATATAGAACTAAGGTATTCAACCCACATTGCATCTTTCCATTCTAGAATGGTCAAGGCTTTAGTAGCAGATTTTGGTTCTTTCAGAATTTGATGAGTGGAAATTAAGGTTGTGGAGGTGGAAGCTGAGGTTTTAGATCCTGTGAGCATGAGATGAACATTTATGGCTGTAGTACTAGAGGAAGGAATATGTGCAATTGTAGTATTAGAGGGAGCAGCGAATAGAGGAAGAATCACTTCTAATTGAATACTAGGAGAGGCTGTAGACCGATTAGTAAGTTGAAGAGAAGAAGCAGACACTGAACCATCATTACAAATATTCTGAGAATTAGACACTGAATCAGCATTATAAGCATCTTAAAAATCGAAACCTCTATTTGATAAGGAATGAGTCGTATAAAAGGGAGTCTTATGAGCATACGAGGGGTCTGCTGAGCTTGTTTGAAAAACTGTATTAGAAGGAGAAACAACTATGACATCAGGAGAGCTAGATTTATCAAGATGATAGGGTAATGACCACCACTTTAGGTTATGGAAAACAAAAGGCTTAGTAGAAGTTAAAAGAACATCCGTAGAGACTATTGATTTAAAACCAGATATGTATAGGAAGTCTATCTAATGGAACTTGACTTGTTTTACTACAAAAATCTTTCTAGAACCTGACATACATTTATAGCCCTTGTGGTTGAGACTATAACCGAGGAAAAGACATTTTTCTGAATGAAAAGCTGACTTATGTTTCTGATAAGGTCGTAGATTAGATAAGGGTAACAACTACACCCAAAAACCTTAAGTTCACTGTAGTTAGATGGTTGTAAGAATAATGTCTCAAATGTGAAGCAAAATCAATGACTATTGAAGGGAGTTTGTTAAGTAGAAAAACAATTGTACTAAAGGCCTCCTACCAAAATTTAAGGGACATTAAAGAATGAGCTAACATGGAAAGGCTAAACTCTGTGATGGACCTATGTTTGCTCTTTACTCTGCCATTTTGTTCATGCAAATATGGACAGGGATGCCTACACTGAATTCCATTGGTAAGTACTTTGTAAATGGTCTAAATTCCCCATCCCAATCTATTTGTAAACACTTGATCTTGGTGCCTAATTGTTTTTCAACAAACAAGTGAAATTGACCAAATACAGTAAGTGCTTTAGACTTCATTTTTAAGGGGTAAACCCAGGTGTATTGACTGAAATCATTGACGAAAATAATGTAATACTAAAACCCCTCATTGGAAATGACAGGGGCAGGTCCCCACAAATCAAAATATATAAGTTCCAAAGGAACTTGGCTCTAGAAGTTAAGATAGGAAAGTTGCATTGTTGTAATTTCCCAAGTTTACAAGCTTCACAAAAAAACTCTTTATTCTCTTCAATAGAGAGTTTTACATTCAATTGTTTAAGAACAGTATGAAGAGTCCTAATAATGGGATTACCCAACCTAGCATGCCAAAGCATAGTAGACTTAAAAGAATGCTTATTTATCATACAATCAGACTTATCAGACATTGTAGTATTAAAAGCAGTAGCATTATTCTCTTCATTATGTTTTCAATAATACAAATTTACATCAGATGTTGGAGGCAAGGATGAAGTGGTATTCACATCAGATTGAGAGTTGTAAGGAGAACCAACAAATTGCTAAGGTATTTTTGAGTAAGCACCAACAGACAGATCATAAAACATGCCAAAGGAGTTGACGTGAGAGGGGTTAAATGAACCCTGTTGTGCAAAGGAGTTAGTGTGAAAGGGGTTAAATGAACCTTGTTGTGTTGCATACATGGCCTGAGCAAACTCTATAGAAGTTCTTGACCCTATAGATTGTGAGGAACCAAATGTGTTATATGAGACAGGATGAGTTTGAGAGTTGTAGTTCTGCACTTGAGAGTTATAATTCTGCACTGGAAACCCTTGATAATCCTGGTCGAAGCGATGATAACATTGTAAAGATAAGTGACCAGGCTTACTATAGACCTGACACACCAATCTTGGTCTGTAGCAACCTTTGCCTCATCCTCGTCCTCTCATCACATTATTTCCATTATAGTTAGGAACATTAGAGAAAAATCCTTGATTACTTATTCCAAAATTTGCATTGGAAGGTTGATGGATATAGGACATAGAGTTATGATAGTTTGGTATATTATTCTGAATCACAGGTCTGGAAGAGATAGGAATAGAAGGATTTTGAAAACCAAGGCTAGAGAAGGTAGAATTCTGACGCAAAGGTGCAAATAAATGAGTGTCAGTTGCTCCCTGTTTTGAGGCTAACAATGCTGAGTTCAAGTGTTCATGAAAATTTCATAGTGCACCATTTTGTCTCTAGCTCCAATCACATCTAATGTTTGTGAAGCAAAAATTGAGCTTCTTGAAGTGTGGCATTATTGCTATTGGAGGTCAAGTTAGCTACCACATCGTCGTTTTCAGGTCCCAGACCATCCAGTATATATAAGAGCAATTCTTCATCTCCAATTGACTCTCCGCTTGTGACCAATTCATCTCCTAGTTCTTTCATTTTTAGAACATATTCATTGACACTTAAAGCTTCTTTTTTTATGGTCTGTAACAAATTCCTCAAATGAAGTGTCCTTGCTTTTGAAAAAGATTGGAAATGTAACTCTAGAGTTTTCCAAATCTCATAAGCATTAGTACATTTTGCTACATGTCTGAACTTAGATTATGAAATTGAGGAAATCAACCAGTTAACTAAACATTGATCTATTTTCTTCCACTCAAAATACCTAGGGTTTGGTATTTTTATCAATTTCTCACCATCTTCCGATTTTTCAATTTGAAACATAGAAGGACAAGTAATTTCACTTGTGATGTAACCATCAAGATCATGACAGACCAAGGCTGGCAAAATCTAAGAGTGCCAGTAGTTGTAATTTCTCTCTGCCAGCTTCACAGTAAGAGATGGTAGTGACGACTGAACAATTGAGCTGGTCATGCTCGTATATTTCCAAGTTTGGAAGCGAAATTCACTATTTTAGGATCAGTAGTAGCCATTGACGCTTGTCTTCAGCTTTGATACCATGAAGAAGTTTCAACCAGCCAAGAAAAATCAAGAATGAAGTTTAGAGAAGAGAGAAAATTCTAGATGTAAGAAGATATTAGACAAGAGAAATTTTCATTAATTGAATTGAAGGGAGAACTACACAAGCATTTATATACATAGTGTCTAAAATGCACCGTTTTTAGACACAAGTTTATATTTTAACAATTTGACCCAAACGGTTACAATTTAACCCAAAGTGATATAAAGCCTAATAAAAGAAAGAAACAAAATTAAATTACAGATTCTACCTGAAATTAATATTATTGAATATGAATTTGTAATAAAATAAATAATAAGTTAATATAAAGAAACATATTGGTATTTTAGTTACTATATAGATTAATCCCACGAGGTATGAATCAAATAAGTTAATATGTGTTACCTTATAAGATGTATTTTAGGTTAAAAAGCACAAAGGCAAAAGCATGAGCATTGTGTGTCTAATGCAAATAATATCTAACAAGTTAGACCTTGGGTTGTTTCACTTAAAGAATTTTTTTTTTTTCTTAATATGTTAACCCTGTGTTAACAACTCTTGATTTCAAGTAACCAATGTTCTGAAAACTGGACTAGGCTTTGACCCAGTCAAGGGCTCGGTTCCCAGGTTGATCAGTCCGACCGATCGATCGAACCAATTATGTCATACTAACATCAGCATGATGTCACCAAACATAAAACAATTGAATTTATTAAATATATAAACCCTAAGGAAGTTATCAACCTTACCCATTTTTCTTCTCCGCTGCAAACGCGACCTCCCCCCAACAATTGTTATTGCCATTAGTAAAAATTTAAAAAACAAGAAACCTAACTCATCTAAAAAAATCCTAAAATTTAAAAACAAAAAGAAAAATCCTAACTTTGTTCATTTCTAGTTCTCCAAGGCTCTAAGCTCGCTGCCTCTAGCCCCCATAGCAGCATAAGCAGCAGTCGACCCTTACTTCCTTAAAGGCTACAAGATGGATCTTTACTTGGTGACACCAGACAGTGGCTTGTGACTTCAGAGCTTGGCCGTCCAAACTCCTCAAAGGCGCTTGAATTGTCGATAGTTGAATGGTTGATTTGATTGGGTTCAATTTGCTTATTTGCTTTGAATTTTATGTTGAATTTTAGTTTGGTTTCTTGATTGAGTCTTTGTTTCCTGATGTGTGGGGTTGAGAAGGACGAGGAGTTGCGATGGGGATGGGTTGCAATGGGATTGGGAGAAGTAGTGAAGAATGAAGCAGTGAATAATTCGACTTGGAAATTTGGAACAGGGAATTAGGGATTTTAATTTTAGAATTTGGGGGTTTTAAGTGACTCGGTTTTGCATCCAGGCTGGTCGAACCGGACCAGAGTTAGGGCTAGTTCACAGTCGAATCGGTCCAGTTGGCCTGTTTGGTTCAAGTTTCAAAACAGAGGTCGAAACCTTAAAAAAAATAATAATATATATTTCTTTTTCAATATAATTCATATAAAAAATAGGTCAAATCAAGAGATTTGATAACACAAAATGGCAGGCTATTTATTAAAACTCAAGGAAAAATAAAACAACCATGATTGTTTAAGAATCCAGAATTTCGGTTTCGCCCCAAATTATAATAATTCCAGTTTTTACATGACAAATTCATCAGTCATTAGAAAACAAAATATTCAAAATCTAAAAATATAAAAACAAGAACTATGGTTGCTATGTACAATGATTCTTTATTACTTTGCTATTTTGAGGCTACAATACTTTGACTATAGTAGCCAAATAATACAATGCACAGATTTTTTAAAATTTGTTTTTCAAGTTCATTTTTGCCCTTTTTTTCTTGGGTTAAAAAAAAGGCAAAAAGGTTCAAAGAATTTTTTTTTTGAATTCGATAATCGATATAGCCTTTGATATATTTTTTACGGGTCATTTTATTAGATTTTCACAAATTAAATATTACTAAATTTTTGTTGCTTGATTTATGCTCCATTTTGCCTTTACAGATATATTGATATATACCTTGAACTTGGTACTATACTTGAGTAAAAATCAATTTACCCTCTAAAGTTTTGAAAATTCATTTTCAGACAACTACGACGATTTTAATCAAGTTCCCCCAATTATTTCATAAACTAATTAAAAAAAGGGACTAAAGTCCTAACACTGTTGAAGATTTCGTTAATGATTTACCCTATAATGTAGTAAAAGTAAAAAAATAAAAAACAACTGCTTGGGGGTAAAAGAAAATAAAAGGGAAGAAAGAAAGAGTTGAGGGAGAAAAGGAAAAATATAAATAGGAAGGGGAGAAAACAATAAAAGAAAGATGAAGGGGAGGGAAAAAAAAAAAATTAGGTTATTAAAATATAAAAAAATTGAATGACTATTTTACCCTTAATAACTCAAGGTTTGTTGATGTCGTCCCAATTTTGGGGGTAACCTGATTGATTTCTGAAACTGCTTGGGGGAACTTGATTAAAATAGTCATAGTTGTCCGAAAACTAAGCATTTCGAAAACTTTACGGGGTAAATTAATGATTTTTACTCTACACTTTTACCCATATTGTAATTTTTCTCATAAAAATCCAAGTTGATGTTACTAATTGCATTTTAAAAGGCTAAAGTTACAAAACCAATGTAATTTGAGTTGATATATCAAAAACAACAAAGCTACGGACACCGAAAAAGTTACACTGAAATTCTATACCGGCCTACATGTAACGTGCCTCTGAATTTTTTTACAATTTTTTTCTAGTGAACGGCCGTCCATCAAATTTGGACGGCCGTTTACTCACATGGACGCCCGTCCATATTATATGGACGGGCGTCCCCATTTAAAGGACGCCCGTCCCTGATTAAAATACAATAAAAAAAAAATTATAAACATTAGGGATGGCCATTCATCCGTTAGGGACGATCGTCCCTTTATTTTTGACTGGCGTCCGCAAATAAGGGACGGCCGTCCTTAACCAAAAAAAAAAAAAAAAAAACTTTGGACGAAGCTCCCTAAAGTTTGGATGATCGTCCTTACGTTTGGACTGGCGTCCATTCCTAATGGACGCCCGTCCACACTTTAAAAAAAAAAAAAAAAATCTAAACCTCTTCTTCTCGTCTTCTAAACCACTTGCAATCCTCTTCTAAACCAGCTTCGTCTTCTTAAGGCTTTACACGCACGGCAACTATAATAGGATTGCAAACTGCAAACTGCACACTTCTTTCCCCCCCGTGGTGAACTCGAGCTGAAGACAACCCTCATCCCAACCCAACGGAAGTGTATTGCACTCTGCAGCCCATCTCCGCAGCTAACCTTGTCGTCCCCCACAGATACGATACCACTTTGCATAGCTTCTCCGCCATTTTCATTTGCTCTCAGCCCCGAACAACCCAACTTTGCTCTCTTTCTGTTCATCCTTAATGAGCAAGATCCTTTTCTTTGCCATAATGATGAACTGTCGTAGACCCAGCTTTGACCCTTGCATGTGCTTGTCTGACTATAGGAATCCGTTTATCCTTCCTATGTTCCCAATGAAAAGAAGAGAGCAACTGCTGCTAAATTTGAGCTTGCTTCATTGTACGGTGGGCAGAGTGATCAGCTAGCAGTCATACAGCTTTTTTAGTCTGGAGGAATGCAAAACATAGGGTCAAGAAGCACGTTTTGTTCTCAGTATTTCGTCTCTTCAAGCATCATGAATTGCGCTGGTATGTGTACAGCTTCAGACAGAATTAGTTAGAATGGGTTTATTCCGAAGATGTCTCAAGCTGTAGCCAGAATGCACAATTGCCAGCTACTACTGCATCCTTATGGTTGGTTTGTATCCAATGGTGGCAAGGTTGCTTCCACCTCATAAAAATGGAAAATGATTTGTTGAGACTGCAAGTGGTGCTTGATTAGATTGCACCCTCATTCCATTAATTTCAAATTATCATTTAAGAAACTGAGGTTGTCATAAGCCACTGCTGCGTCTTCATCTTCAAAAGAACGAGCGCAGCCACTCCTTGTTTCATTTAAATTTTTTTTTTTTTTTTAAAGTATGGACGGGTTCCTAATGAACGCCGTCAAACGCAAGGGACGAACAAAAAAAAAAAAAAAAACTTTGGGACGGCCGTCCCAGTTTTTTTTTTTTTTGTTTCATATTTTGGTTATGGACGGGCGTCCTTTATTTGCGGACGCCCGTCAAATAAAGGGACCCGTCCATACTAGGAACGTTCGTCCTAATTTATAAATTTTTTTTTTATTGTATTTTAATTAGGACGGGCGTCCTTTAAATGGGGACGCCCGTCCCTGTATATGGACGCCCTCCATATAATATGATGAGCGTCCATGTGATGAACGGCCGTCCAAATTTGATGGACGGCCGTTCACTAGAAAAAAATTGTAAAAAAATTCAGAGCGCGTTACACGTAGGCCGGTACAGAATTCGTGCAACTTTTTCGGTGTCCGTACTTTGTTGTATCAAAAATGGTGGGGTGCATGCTAAAGAAAAAATTAAAAAAAAAAAAAAAAACCTTTTTCCATTGCTAAGTTTTCAAATTATTAAAATTGATATTTTAAATCGGTGAAAATAATAGGTCAAAACTAGACATGTTGTAAGCATTTACAATGCAAAGCATACAACTTAAAAGTTGTTGAAGAATTAATTCACAATAATAATAAAACATACACCTTAAAAGCATAAATATTTAGCATTTTTGCATTTCGAAATTATTCAACATTGAGCCAATACCAAATAGATAATAAAAACAACCACATATTAATTCAACATTCAACATTCATAATTGGGTAAAATATTTTTACCCAATTTTCTTATATTAATAATTTGTGTCTTTGACTATATTATCATTGAAATTTTTTTAATATATATATTTGAAAAAATTCTTTAATACGAGCATCTTGAAATTTTAAATATACAAACTAAAGGTGAGTGTCTAGTTGCTCACTTTTGATAGTAAGGTTTGCGAAGTGAAAGACTAGATGTTGCCTTTGATCTATACATTAAAAAATTCAAAACATTTATATTGGAAAATGACTGTTATATATATGTTAGTTTTTGGGTAACTCTTTTAGATTTTCGAACATTAGTCTTTGTTCCTCTATAACCCATCATTTTAATGCAAATTATGAATTTTAACAATAAAAAGGAAACAATTATATTACAATAGTTATATGTATAATGCATTTTTTAATTATCATTTGAAGATCCTTTGACAAAGTACCTTTTATAATACTTTTATTTTAAATGAGATTTGTACCTCAAATTAATCACTTTTTCAAGAAACACATTTTTTGGTAGCTTGAGCTTTGACCATTTATTGATTCAACAATTTGCATGATTCAGCCTATTGATCTTTTCCTTCAAATCATCATTCTTCATTAGCAAAGAAATTTCTTCATTTTCCCAATTGTCATTTTCCTTTGAAATTTTAGAAAATTTCCTTTAAAACAGACAATTTTCAAAGTCATTCATGCAACTCTTCATCAAGTGCATCAAATTGAGTTTCTTGTTCTTGTTCTCCTTTGGATTTCATCTCATTTTGCACTTTTTGCCTTCATCTTGAATTTCTTATTTTTTAAGAGTGGATTCTTTAATTTTTGAAGTCTTAAATTGATCTTCATTCCCGTTTGCCTTCTTTCTTCCAGAATCTTTTAATATTTGTTTTGATGAATTTAGGCAACAACATCATCTTCTTTGATTTTATTCATGTGGTTTTGACTATAAAATTGTCTTCTTCCTTTTTGATCTTGTTATCTTCATTTATCTTCTCTTTGTTTCATGTTTTCTCATGGGGATTCAAAACCCAAAAAGTTCCTGTGAAGGGTAATTTGGTAAGATCCTAATTGATTAGCTTCTTGATCTTCAAATCCTTAAACTTTATCATCTCAAAGCTTAGGAAAATACCCATATTTTTTCCTTTATTTTACTATATTTTTTAATCTTAATTGTACAAGAAACAATTTTTGTTTTTCTCTCTCTCTCTTTATGGTCAAATGTCTTCTTATTTTTTGTTGATTTTGCATGGATCAAACATAGAATAAATTTGGTATCGAATAGATACGCTCTATTGCTAGCAGGTGGCTAGATTTTTATTTTGTAAATCAAACTTTTGGTTAGTTTAATTAATAATATCTTTTTATAATTTCTAAACTTAAATTAGTCATATTTTTATAATATAATTATCTATTAAAAATAATTATTTTATGTCATTAACATATTAACAGAAAATTATGAGTCAGTAACTATATTAACCTGTAAGTAATGCCCAATCAATATAATGATTTATAAAATCAAGTAATTAGTGTGATTTGTAGCCAATAATGATTCTAATAATTAATAAGAGGGAAAATTAGTAAATTATATGTATTGACACTCTTATTTAGACATGATCACTTTATAAACAAGCAGATCACATTTTTTTTTTTTTTTAACACATTAAGATAGATAAGAGGGATTATTTTATTAATTGTTAACACTTGCACTAATTACAATAGTTAGTACCAATACTCTCTCTAATAAATGATTGAATAAATGATTTTATTAATTAGTAAAAAAAAAAAAATCGGTGTTTTTTCGATCTTTAAAATTTGATTACTTTACAAAGGAAAAAAAAATTAAATCTAAACTTTTAGGTAAAGTGACTCATCCTTTTTATGAAGCACATGATCCTCTCTTAATCATCCAGTGTAAGACTATCGAAACTCAATAAACTTCACATTTCTGACCGGACCCTTGATGGATGTATCTTTTTGTTTGAATACGGAAATAAGTCCACCACATGCTGAAATATCCCTTTCATACGAAACCCTACACATCCATCACATTGTGATAAATCCCCTTCATATGAAACCCTACACATCCATCGCATTGTGATAAATACCCTTTTAATTAGTTTGAGACCTTCATCACACATCCATCACCATGTTACAATATTTTAGGGTTTGATTCTCATACAAACATGAAAGAAGCCCTAGTTAAATATTATTTATGAAGTAATTCATCTCCTTTATAAAGTTTAAAAACCTCGGTAAAACTAGAAAAACGACTTTTAACAATTCTCTAATTTTACACTATCTTTTATGATTGCATTCAAAAATTGTTTTCGAAAATATTTCAATTCAAACTACCCCTAAGTGATCGAGTGGTTAAACAATAACTCTTAAATGTATTACTCAAGAGATTCTGATTTTAAGTCATCTTGGTTTCTAATAGGGATGATCACTAGAGGGTATAACTAATCGTTAATTTCAAAATCCTAAAAATCAGTCGAGGTACGTATAAACTGACACAGACACTCCGATAAAATATAGATATATATCAACCCATTTTCACCAAAAATATTTACATAAGATTTTGTATCCTTTTTCCAGAAACAAAAACCTGAATTGAAATTATATTTCAAAAAAGGAATTATTCAATAATATATCTATCGGGACTCAAAACACTACAATCTAGTACATTAATAGATAGACCAATATAGGACACTAATTTTGGGAGTCCAATATCTTATCTAGAAAGATGAACAATATCCAAATACACTGTCTCAAAAGGACAATCAAATAATTGTTTAAATTTTCAGGACGGTGGGCACAATTTCTAATCTTGACCAACCACACAAAATTCCAATTTCTGTTAGTAATGTATCAATCAAAATAAGCAAGACTTTGTAAGTACAAACATTAGCATACATACAATATAGATAGGGTATACGTAGAGTCAACCGGTAGCCGCCGGTGGAGGCAACAACCAGTCGTACGTGTGTACGGAGAGGGCGGTGGCGGTGCAATCAATTTAAAAAGGTGATTAGAAATTATTAAAGAATATTGTATAATGGAAGACAGAACAAGTTTGTACTGAGAATAGCTAAGATCCAGCTAGCTAATCTGTTTCAAAATCAAAAGCTTCTTGACTAATGACTCAGATAGTGAAAGAGATTTTTTTTTATTATTTTTTTACATGTAATTGATCTGGTAGGTATGAGTAAAATCATGTCATTTGTATCAACCATTTAATGTACCATCAAAAATAACGTTGGAAAATTGTTCTTGTTCTCTTGATATTTTGACATTTTTTAAATTAATTACGGGGTTGGTCTAATTTATAGATCGATGCAAAAACATGTTACCGGTTAACTTAAAAATAAATATTCAAATAATTATTTTATCAAAAACTGCAAGAAAAAAATTGTTATTTACTAATTATCAATACCAATTAGAAGAGGTCCATATTTTAAAATTTTCGGAACGTTTGTACTTAAGAATTTTTGTATATATATATTTGTAATGTTAATATAAGAAATTTTTTATTTTATATGTTAATATTTCTTTTCTTAGATGAAAAGGTGATCTTATGGATGAATATCCTTTAAATAAAAAAATTTAAATGAATTATGCAGTATTGCTAACTTTAAGTATAATGTATGTATAATTAAAAAAAGGAGAGCCCAATTCCAAAATATATAAGAATGAAAATAACAATACATAGTTAAAATAATGAAGCATCATGCAAAATTTTAGACAGATTCTCTTCCAATAATTACAACTTTATTATCTAAAAAAAATGTAAAACTTTTGAAATATAATAAAGGAATACATCTTTGACCACAAAGAAATAATTAGAGACATGAGTCAAAAGATATCTAGAATTTATAAGATTAAGAAGGCTAATTATAATTAATTAAAGCAACAAACCTGCATAAAATTAATTTTAATCTATTTTCCATTATTAACGTGTAATCCGACTGCCTATAAAACATTATTAACATGAATAAAATATTTGTAATCACATGCTGAGTTCAGATTTTCTTGACTCTCTTCACATTTAACCTTGATTAAACATATATTAAAATTCGTTAATTAAGGTTTAATTAATATTATTTATTACTATTTAAACCCTTTTTTAATTTTTTTTTTTAATCCGCATCCATGAATAAAACGTGTCAATTTATTCAACCTTTTTGAGAAACAACACTTAAATTAATTATTTTAGAAAGCTACGGGTTACCGGCTCCCCAGAAAAGCTCAACAGAGAAAGACATGGTCAGTGGTTCCACTTCTGCCACGAATCAGTCTGCAGTATTCAGATAGGAAACTTCATCTAGATTTAAGGAAATAGCCTATAAAGGTCTATAATTATTACAAAATATATTCTCTGAATTCTATTTACGTTTCTTTTAATTAATTTAGAAAAAATCTCAGCCCTTAGATTCTCTTTTTTTTTTTTTTTAATGATAAAAGGGAGCTTTTTCAATATAATTAAAAAGCGAGCCTAAATTGTCAAATTTAAAAAGTATTATTCAAATTATATAATCTGATAAATCTTTTTCAATAATTAATTTTGTCAACAATGATCCCTATTAACTTATCATAAATCAAAATTACAAAACTCATGTTACATGCCATTTCTAAAATTTCAAAAAGAACTTCTATACGTAATCCATTAATGTCTTTCATTATTGGATCATGATCAAAGAGTTGACAACGTAACTCTATGATTAATAATTTAATGGTTGTTTTTGGTCTATTACTAGGAGCTTTAATGGACTTGTAGAAAGTTTTAGATTTTTTTTTTAATTTTATAAAAATTAATTTATTAGACTTTATTATTATAATTATATTAAAAATATCTCTTAATCGTAATAAATAAGTATAATGATCTCATTTCTTCCATTTTTTTTCTTTTAATATATAAAATTCAACATACACTTTCTTATCTCTCATTCCATGCCACTCTTCTTTTATTTTTTGGTTTTGCCCTTGTTGACCACTTTCAACTAAATGTGGATTTTGAAGATGAAAATATATTTTTGGTTTTGCCCTTGTGACGACCTTCAACTAAACATGGATTTTGAAGATGAAAATATTTTTTTTGGTTTCGCTGTAGTTGATGACCTTAAACTAAACATGGAATTTGAAGATAGAAAACCCTAAAATGTGTATTTATACTTGGTGAATACTAAACTTAAATCAATATCATAAATTAATTAAAGAAAGTAGAATTACTTAAAATTAAGAAGGTGGGGGCTTGATGTGATAGCATGGAGACATCATCTAGAAATTAATATAACAAAGAAAATGTGAATATTGCACACGTTATGACAGCCTCTTCCCCACTTACGTTACGTACTTGCTTGGAACCTCCCTCCCAACCATAACAATCAATGACACTCAGCTCTCCTTCCTCTCTTACAAACAATTACCCGTCCTCCCTTGACGTTTGATATTGTTACAATAACCACCCTTAAGGTTTTATTATTATTATTATTTTTTTTTTATGTGCTTTGTATCATGTTAGAGTTCTAAAATTACTTAAATATATCTTACCAATGTAGATATTCCAATAATAATAATAATAATAGCTTGTATGAAAAAAGTAATCAATTCTTTTGCTTTCTTAGTTCAATGGAATGGCCAATCGACTAAAATTTTAAGTTTAATATATTGATATTTTAGTGACAAATCCTATAAATCTAATGTAGTGTTTCATCTATTGATCTTTCACAAAAAGTGTTTGTTTCAAAAATAGGTTGGATCCTACTAACTACACTGCTGTTTTTTTTTTTTAATAACCAGACGGTAAAAAATGCATAATTCCACGAATTATACATATAAATGAATAGAAAATCCTATATAGAAATCATAGCATTTCGTGATTTATTGGTACATCTACTTTGATTCTCTATCAACGAAACCGAGGAGCACTTTTGACTAACAACACTTAGATTTTGAGGTGAAACAGTTATTTATAAAACATTAAGGGTGTTAAAAGAATTAACCTCCTCACTATTGACCCCAACGTAACAATCCTTTCTTCTCTCCTCTATAAGTACACCTCTAAACCTTGGTCTTCACTCCGCTAAAATCTCACTCCAATCTCAAACCAATATAACTCGATATAAGTCAACCACAACCAAATGGAAGATCATCATCAAGCCCTCGCCCTTCACAACGATCATCCAGAGCCAACTTACCGCGGGGTTCGCAGGCGCAAATGGGGCAAATGGGTGTCGGAAATTCGGCAGCCAGGGACCAAAACAAGAATATGGCTCGGCAGCTATGAGACACCGGAAATGGCGGCTGCAGCCTACGACGTTGCAGCATTGCACCTAAGAGGACGCGCGGCGCACCTCAACTTTCCCGAACTGGCGGAGAGCCTCCCTAGGCCAGCGAGTTCCACCTCTGAAGACGTTCAAATAGCGGCTCAGCAGGCTGCTTTGAGGTTCAGAAGATCACCGAATGGTGGAGGCGAAAGTGTAAGTAAAGTTGAAAGTAATTTAGGACCAGTAAGAGTTGGATTGTCGCCGAGTCAGATACAGGCCATCAATGAGTCGCCATTGGATTCGCCGAAGATGTGGATGGAGTTGGGAGCAGGAACATTTTTCTTGGGTGAGCAAATGGATGGGGGGTTTTGTGAAAATTTTCAAAGTTTTAGTAGTGAATGGGCAGATGATGAAGATATGCAGCTTGTTCAGTCTATATGGGATTATTAATTCATTAATTAATTAATCATAAGTCATAACATTTTCGTGAAAATATATTAATTAGTAGTAATTAGTAGATATTAATTTCAATCATTCATCCAAAAGGGGGGAAATTAATAAAAATATATGAATTTATTTCTGAATCAAATGAAATTGATGAGTTGTTTTTTTTTTCTAACTCATTTAGTGTGTAAAAGATGTGCAATTTTTCTGTGTACTACTTGCTATTGAGAACAGTGCAAAAAAATGTGCATCTGTCTCTAATATTCTTTATATATAATGAAGGTACATTTATTTATATGGNTATCAACGAAACCGAGGAGCACTTTTGACTAACAACACTTAGATTTTGAGGTGAAACAGTTATTTATAAAACATTAAGGGTGTTAAAAGAATTAACCTCCTCACTATTGACCCCAACGTAACAATCCTTTCTTCTTCTCCTCTATAAGTACACCTCTAAACCTTGGTCTTCACTCCGCTAAAATCTTACTCCAATCTCAAACCAATATAACTCAATATAACTCAACCACAACCAAATGGAAGATCATCATCAAGCCCTCGCCCTTCACAACGATCATCCAGAGCCAACTTACCGCGGGGTTCGCAGGCGCAAATGGGGCAAATGGGTGTCGGAAATTCGGCAGCCAGGGACCAAAACAAGAATATGGCTCGGCAGCTATGAGACACCGGAAATGGCGGCTGCAGCCTACGACGTTGCAGCATTGCACCTAAGAGGACGCGCGGCGCACCTCAACTTTCCCGAACTGGCGGAGAGCCTCCCTAGGCCAGCGAGTTCCACCTCTGAAGACGTTCAAATAGCGGCTCAGCAGGCTGCTTTGAGGTTCAGAAGATCACCGAATGGTGGAGGCGAAAGTGTAAGTAAAGTTGAAAGTAATTTAGGACCAGTAAGAGTTGGATTGTCGCCGAGTCAGATACAGGCCATCAATGAGTCGCCATTGGATTCGCCGAAGATGTGGATGGAGTTGGGAGCAGGAACATTTTTCTTGGGTGAGCAAATGGATGGGGGGTTTTGTGAAAATTTTCAAAGTTTTAGTAGTGAATGGGCAGATGATGAAGATATGCAGCTTGTTCAGTCTATATGGGATTATTAATTCATTAATTAATTAATCATAAGTCATAACATTTACGTGAAAATATATTAATTAGTAGTAATTAGTAGATATTAATTTCAATTATTCATCCAAAAGGGGGGAAATTAATAAAAATATATGAATTTATTTCTGAATCAAATGAAATTGATGAGTTGTTTTTTTTTTCTAACTCATTTAGTGTGTAAAAGATGTGCAATTTTTCTGTGTACTACTTTCTATTGAGAACAGTGCAAAAAAATGTGCATCTGTCTCTAATATTCTTTATATATAATGAAGGTACATTTATTTATATGGATTGCTTTGTATCCTTAATTTTTTTTTTCTTATTTTTTAAGTTATTACAACATTGATCTAATATAATGAAGGTACATTTATTTATATGGGTTGCTAATTTGTATCCTTAATTTTTTTTTCTTATTTTTTAAGTTATTACAACATTGATCTAATATAATGAAGATACATTTATTTATATGGGTTGCTTTGTATCCTTAATTTTTTTTCTTATTTTTTAAGTTATTACAACATTGATCTATAGTTATAATATTAATCTAATAATATAATTTTTATAATAATATGAGCTTATATGTTATGAACAGTATTTCAATGTTCTAAGTTTTACGTTACATATTTTGTCTTTCTTTTGAACCTTGTTTAACGATATATATTAATTAGTAATTAATTTTTGTTGATATTAATAAACATATATTCGAATATTAAAAAATATCTACATTTCATAAATTTTGTTAGATTAAAAAGTAACATTTCTAAAAAATATCTACATTTCATAAATTTTGTTAGATTAAAGAGTAACATATATATATATATATATTAAGGTATTTTATTTTCAAACTTAATTAAAAGGGAGAAATTAAAAAAAAATTATATATTTGTAATTTTGTATCCTTTGAGCCATGTCAAGCCACGTGGGTGTTTAATTAATATTTAATATTTTAGCATCATGCATATAAATAGGTTGGAGGAAGTTTCATATAAAAATAAAAAAATTATGAAATAGAGATGGAGAAAACAATACTCAGAGTTGACCATGAAGATCTCTTTTTAATTAAAAATTAGGTAATATTGTTGTGTGTTTAATTAAGAATACCAAAACAAAAGTCTTCTTATTATATTCAATTAATATTTCATTTTTCTAAGTAATACCAACTAATCACAGCCCAAAAGATTTCCAATTAGACTTTTGGGAAAAAGGACACTTTGGTAAATTTAAGTGAGTGTGTTCTCAATTTTTTTTATTTTTTTTTTATTTTTATTTTTTTTACGGTATAAAATGTATGTAGAATACTTGTTTACTTATTATTTTTATTTGTTAAAATAAAAAACATAAAAGATAGATAATGTTAAGGATAAATAAAAAAATCAAAAGCAAACAAAACATAAAAAACGATGTTTTTTTTTTATATTTTCATTTTCCAACTTCTTACAATTTCATATTTATTATTATATAACTTTTTATATTAGAAATAAGACAAAAACTAAAAATAATACTCAACCCCACCGAAGTATTTTTTACCTACAATTGTTATAATGTAGGGTCTTGTCCTTTTATAAATTGAATAAATAATTTTATTTACGCAACATCATGATATAAGATTACATATAGACGTTATGTCAATTTAAGGGATGCATTATTAATTAATTTGAGTTTTGGCCATGGCTTCTGTTAATGCATTAAACTCAATAAAACTTATTGCAACGTTAGGAGATAGAATTAGAAAACATCATGTCGTTTTTTTAATAAGCCATCCCCAAAAATTAGCTAATTTATCAATAATCTTACCAGCTAAATACTATAGTAACCCCCTTATATATATATATATGTTAACCGCAATTAACCAATAAATAATAATAAGAGTTTATGGTATCAATCCACCCGAGGTATGATAAAATAATAAACATCCCTTAAGGTTTCAAGAAAACGAAAATACAATGCAATTAAGTTTTATTTATTATTTTAAGGGTATAATTGATAAGTCGTTGAATTTTACGACTAAATTTATCCTTCAAATAAATCCTGTGTATTTTGAAAAAGTGTGATTGTTGAGTTGGTTATATATATATATATATATATATATATATATATATGTCCAAACCCCACGAATTAAACTATGAGATAACTAACAACCATAAACATTGTACCGCAAATTAATTGCACTTCTAAAGGTAAAAGACACAAGAAAAAAAAAATTGAGTATCCCCATCTCTCTCCCAAAATATATTTAAGTTAATGGATTCAAATCTATATTCATTCTATTTAAAAATATTAATAAATGACTTTTAATTTTTTTTTCTAAACTTAGATAACATCAATGAATATCAATTTTCTATATCTAAATCTAAATTTTATGATTATCAACTTTTTTTTTTTTTTTTTTTTTTAACGGATTTGTTTCTGTAAATATTCGCTAAAATGTTGAAGAACATGATCATCAAACTTTTTGTATTTCATCTTCTCCAATTATTATTTCTTTAAAAGAAAAACACAAAACAAAACAAAAATATGTTTTACTTTAATTCAAGTCTTTGTTGAACACCGTCCAAATCTACAGAGGGCCCAACTAGGCTTGACTTTATTTTCATGTGAAATGTCATGACTAGTCAACTTCCTTGACCAAATTGATTAAAAACTTAACCAATTAAGGCAATCCCTTACTGGAAGTAAAATTTGTATCTTTTCTTTAAATAAGTAATTGACAACTCCATCACATGGAAATGATCCACCTAATTAATATATTATTGATAATAAATAATGACGATCATTCATCATTTTACGAAATTATATTAGTATGAAATGTTGGTACTATAATTCTCAATTAATATAGTTACTATTAAACAGCAAATAGAGATTTCTATGAATAAAAAATAATAAAATAATTCACTACAAATATTTTACAATAATTTATAGTATTTTGTTACTATATTGAAACAAAGAGTTGTCTTCCAAAAGGAGGAGACCCCATGAGTAATAAAATATAACTGAGAACTTTTTCTCTTAAAAATAGTCAAACAATGTCTTTTGATTCCAATAAAAACTTTATAGACTCATTCAAAATGATTCAGCCCAAAACTATTTGGGTCCACTCCTATCTTTTTTTCCAGATTATGATTTTAATTTTGTTTTTAATGAAGTTTTAACTTTAGATATTACTATATGATATAC
This sequence comes from Pistacia vera, assembly GCF_008641045.1. Classification (NCBI taxonomy): domain Eukaryota; kingdom Viridiplantae; phylum Streptophyta; class Magnoliopsida; order Sapindales; family Anacardiaceae; genus Pistacia; species Pistacia vera. The sequence continues at coordinate 291,201 of NW_022196000.1, forward strand.
TATAAAAATTTAATTGGTTACCACAATAATATATATATATTTTAATTGTCACCCATTAATTAAATACAACATTGTTTTTTAGTGGTGTAAGTGTATAGACTAGAAGGACGTATAATATGAAGAAAATAAAGATAAAAGGGGTCTGTAATATCTTTGCTTTTCTCAATCACTATGAAGTAAAAATGAAATGGAAGGGGGAATTTATAGCCAACACCCCACCCCACACCCCCACCCCCTTATCGGCTCAAAGCTAAGGCGTGGATGGACATTTTACAACACTCCCCCTTGGCATCCACCGCTTAAGCTAATTGTATTTAACTTTACTGAAGAAAAAACAAGAAAAACCCAGTGGGAAAAAAAAAAACTTAAGTAAAGAAATACAACTCTACTATAACGTGAAATTGGACATGCTTCATACTACTTCATTAAGTGGGACAGAACTTGATCAAGGAAAAAAAAGTACAATGCACATATGTCCAGTACAATAAACTTTTCTAAAAACTCCCCCTAATTGATGCTCCTTTTGATCAATGCTCCCCCTCATAATGGTAGAATTAATTTAGTAACTTATTGAGCCGTCGCATATCAATGTTATACACTAACTTTTCAAATGTTGATGTTGGGAAGGCCTTAGTGAATAAATCTGCAAGATTATCATTGGAGCGTATTTGTTTGATATCAATCTCTCGATTTTGCTGGAGTTCGTGTGTGTAAAAGAACTTCGGTGAAATATGCTTGGTTCTATCTCCTTTGATATATCCTCCCCTGACTTGAGCAATACATGCTGCATTGTCTTCATTTATAATTGTGGGGTCGGAGCATCAGAGTTATTTGGTAATTTACATGTACTTTCAATATAATGGATGACAAATCTTAACCGTATGCATTCTCGACTGGCTTCATGAAGTGCAAGAATCTTGAAGTGGTTGGAGGAAGTGGCAACCAATGTTTGTTTTATAGAGTGCTATGATATTGTAGTACCATTATAAGTGAAAACATATTTCGTCTACGAGCGGGCTTTGTGAGGATTAGAAAGGTACCCAGTATCTGTATAGCCAAGTAATTTAGGATCATTATCAGACTTCCTTGGATAAAATAATCCCAAGTCTTTTGTTCCACTGAGGTAACGAAAGACATGTTTGATCCCATTCCAATGTCGGAAAGTTGGTGCAAAGCTAAATCTTGCTAATAGATTCACTGCAAATGCTATGTTTGGTCTCGTACATTGTGTCAAATATAATAATGCATCTATTGCATTTAGATACGATACTTTAGGACCAAGTATCTTTTCGTCGTCTTCTTTAGGATGAAATGAATCCTTTTTAGGATCAAGAGACTAAACTACCATTGGGGTACTCAAGGGGTGAGATTTATCCATATAAAATTGCTTAAGGATCTTTTTAGTATAATTTGATTGATGAAGTAAAATTCCATCTGAACAATGCTCGATCTGCAGGCCGAGACAATACTTTGTTTTCCCTAAATCCTTCATTTCAAATTCTGTTTTTAAGTACTCAACAACTTTTGTGACCTCTTCAAGAGTCCCCATTAAGTTCATATCATCGACATAGACTGCCACAATTGCAAATCCTGATTCTGACTTTTTTATAAAGACACACAGGCATACAGGATCATTGATGTATCCTTCCTTAATAAGATATTCACTGAAACGATTATACATCATTCGTCCTGATTGTTTCGACCCATATAATGATCTTTGCAATTTTATTGAATACATGTTCCTTTTATTTGCTTATGGCACTTTGAGTCTTTCAAGGATTTTCATATAGATATCAATATCCAATGTACCATACAAATATGCAGTGACAACGTCCATGAGATGCATATCGAGTCATTCTGAGACTGATAAACTAATCAAGTATCGAAATGTGATAGCATCCATCACTGGTGAATACGTCTCATCAAAATCAATTCCGGGTCGTTGTAAGAAACCTTGAGCCACTAGTTTGGCCTTATACCTAGCAATCTCATTTTTCTCATTTCGTTTCCTTGTAATACCCATTTGTACCCTACGGGTTTCACATTTTAGGCGTTTGGACTACAGGTCCAAATACATTACATTTTGTTAAGGAGGTTAATTCTGCTTGAATTGCCTATTTCCATTTTGGCCAATCCTGTCTTCGTCGACATTCATCAACAGAACGTGACTCAAACTCATCATTCATAATTTAAGTAGTTACTGCGTATGAGAATATGTTATTGACAATAGTTGTCTCATGATTCCACATTTCTTTAGAGTGAGTATAGTTTATAGAAATTTCTTCATTTCTATGTTCTTGTATTCATTTAGAGTTTTCTTCCTCTTTAGGGGCTTGTGTCCTTTCAGGGATTGTTAACTCTTCTGGAGTTAGTTTAGAAAATTTGAAATTGCCAATTATTCAAGTATTATCAATATTGACACCTATTTGATTCTCTGCCTTTCATTTCCTAGGAATAGTATCCTTGGCTCCAATAGGCCTACCACGCTTCTGGCGTGTAATAGATGAATTGATCGCTGCCCGCATGGATTGTTCATTGGTAACATCAATCCTTGTTGGTGTATTGACAACAGGAATGTATGATCTCGTTATCTTTGCTGCATCTATAAATGCATTAGGGATTTGGTTGGTAATATTTTGCAAATGTGTTATTCTTTGCACTTCAATTTCAGATCGAGATGTGCAAGGATCTAAATGAGACATAAAATTCACTTTCTAGGAAAGTTCAGGCTTTACTTCAGGAGACTTTACCTTTTTCCCTAAAGATGAGAATGTTGTCTCATCAAAATGGCATTCTGCAAAATGTGCGATAAACAGATCGCCCGCAAGGGCTCAAGATATCTGATGATAGATGGTGAGTCATAGCTAACATATATTCCCAAACGACGTTGGGGTCCCATTTTGGTGCGTTGAGGGGGTGCAATTGGAACTTGCACATCACAACCAAAAGTTTTTAACTGGGATATATTAGGTTCATGTCCAAATACAAGCTGTGTTGGAGAGTATTAATGATATGCAGTAGGTCTTAAGTGAATTAACACTGTAGCATATAAAACAGCATGAGCCTAGGTAGAAGTTGGTAATAGCGTATGTAATAGCAAAGTTCTTTGTAATGACTTCTTTCTACTATCATATTCATACACTATATTAATAAAAATACAAGTATACTTATCAAAATCGTTGGGCCCAAAAATTTTCTTTACTTAATCTATACATTCTTTACATAGTACAATATCATTTGTACAAAAAGACTCTCAAAACAGTGGACAGTGTAGCCAAGTCTCCCTGCTTGCCGACGTCCATCCGACCATGTCCTCACCTATGTCCTGCAAAAACATAGAAAACAACGGGGTGAGCACAAAGATGCTTAGTAAGTAAATCCTCTACTCCACTATCCCCGTGTATCACTCTTCAATTCTTTCCTTACTCTTGTCCCTTTCTCTTATTCAATCTCTCTTGTTCTTTCTCTGTTTCTAGTTCTTACTGTTCTTTTCTTTCTTTCTATTCTTTCTTTCTCTCGGCTCTTTCTACTCTTTCTTTCTGTCTATTCTCATCACCCATGAGGGATATCATGATAACATGCATGGATGAGATGCATATGCAATAATGCAAAGCAATGCATTTTCTCTCTTTTTTTTTCTTTCTATTCTTTTCTTATTCTTTTCTCATGTTTTCTCATTCTTTCTCATTCTTATTCTCCCTTATTCATTTGCCCCATCGGTCTTGGTTGATGCATGATTCGGAACCCGTGCCATGTGAGTGTACTCTCTCTCGTGTATAGCCCTCATCCGCATGTATTCTCACGGGCTATACGAATTCTTTTCTCATTCTCATTCCGCTCTCTCATGGCGGAGACCGCTCTCTCACGGCAGTTTACATGCGGGTAATTCTACACTGAGCGTTTCCCCATCGCACAACCTATTCTCTTTTCTCTTCTTTAGCACTTTTTTATTCATTTATTCTCTAGTGCTAATTCTTTCTTTCTCTTTATTCTAAGAGAATTAGTTCTTTTCTTTATCTTTATTCTTAGGTTTTTCTTCTCCTTACTCATATTCTTTCTTTGTATTACACATAAACAATGCATATGATGGCCATGCCTAGAATCTTTCTTATTGCACTCATGAAATGCAAATAGCTATGTTGCATAAAGTAAGGCTCTCTACTTCTACTCATGCTCTCTTAGGCATTTCATCAAACAATATGTGTGCATACATAAACTCTACTCACTATAATTCTACTTCTTTCTTAACCATCCAAATTGGAGTTCAACTCATTTAAATCTCACACATCCTGCAAAGAAAACGCACTTCAAATATTCCTCTCAAATTCTTCTAAATCTATCCATACTTCTATCAAATTTTATCAACACAATCCACCATTCTCATGGTGGAAATCTCTTCATAAATCCACATTGAACTCATTCATAAATCCATCAACTCATTTCAAACATAAAAATTCAAGCATTAATCATATACAAATCTCTATACATCATTCAATCATGCAAATCACAACTTAGGTGGATTTACTTACCTTATACTCAAGTAGAATCTCTACTCTTGATGGCTTGATGCTTTCTCTTAAACCTTTAAGTGCTTAGGATCAACTTGTAACAACTTCTAGTCAAAAGCCCTCCAAAAATCCTTGGACAATTGAATGAAAGCTTGTGAGAATTGAAGGATGGAAGAGGCGGTGGAAAAGAAAGAATGAAAGGGTTTCTAAAGCTAAACCCTTAATATCTCATATTTTCTCCACTCCTTTCCATTTTACCCTTACTCTTTCTTAGGAATTCCAACTTTGCCCTTTAATTCTTTGCAAATGCACCCCCATTTAAACTATTCTCCATGCAATGTCCTTGCATCTCACTCCCCACTTTTCTTGCTAATTAGGGGTAGAATGGTCATTATGCCTCAAAGGAAGAATTCTCTAGAAACTCATAAAAAATTTCAGTCGAATCTTCGCCACGGTGAAGAGGAATTCTTCGCCTGGGCGAAAAATTCCAGGGCCTACGTCGCCGCGGTGAAGTCTGCCTTTCACCAATTTCAGGGCATTTAAGCAATGTCAACACATACACACTTAACTAAGGACACAAAAACAACTTTAAGGGCAAAATGAGCAAATATGAGTAACGTACCTCAAGCGGGCGTTACATTCTTGCAATTAATTAGATACACTTTATAAATGACTTTGCCATACCATTCTGGGTATGTACATGTGGTACTGGGTGCTCAACATCAATTCCCATTGCTATACAATAATCATCAAATGTCTTTGAGGTAAACTCACTAGCATTGTCCAAACAGATTGCTTTAATTGGGTAATATGGAAAATGTACCCGTAATCTAATAATTTGTGCCAGCAATTTAGCAAAGGCAACACTACGGGTAGATAGTAAACAAACATGTGACCATTGTGCCGATGCGTTAATCAGTACCATAAAGTAGCGGAACGGTCCACTTGGTGGATGAATATGTCCATATATGTCTCCTTGAATTCTTTGTAAAAATGATGGGAATTCTACACCAACTTTAGCAATGGATGGCTTAAGTGCCAATTTGCCTTGTGAGCAAGCAATACAAACACTCTCATTAGGTGACAGAATCTTCAGGTTCTTTAATGGGTGCTCATGTGAGTTTTCTATGATCCTACGCATCATAGTAGATCTTGTGTGACCAAGATGGTCATGCCAAATTTTAAAAAGTTCAGGATCAATAAACTTCTAGTTCATAATTGCATAGACTTCAATATTCTTTAGGAATGTATAATATAACCCTGATGAGAAAGCAGGGACTTTCTCCAATACATGTTTCTGGCATGGAATATTAGCAGTGATGCATAGAAACTCTCCATCATTTTCACTTAAAGTTTCAATGTGGTATCCATTGAGTCGTATATCTTTGAAACTAAGGAATTTTCTCTGAATTTGTTAAAATATAAAGCATCATAAATACTTAATTTAATTCCGCTTGGTAACACGAGTGTTGCTCTTCCAGAGCCCTCAATTATGTTTGCAGATTCTGATATGGTATTTATTTTAGCCTTAGTAGAGGTCAAATTACCTTAGAAATATTTTCTATCCCGAAGGATGGTGTGCGTTGTTGCATTGTCTACTATACAAATGTCTCCACCATTACTAGATATCGATGTCTTAGTTTCGAAGTCCATCTTTCAATAGGCATGCACTGTTACACTTGTTAAGCTATTCGTGTTGATAACATGTTATAATCTTAGTGATATAAGTGTAATGGATCAAAGAAGACAAAATGTTAAGAAAGTAAAGTCGAAATGGGGCTGTAAAACTTCTTTTCTTTTCACTTCATTGTAATAGTAAAATGAAGGGGAGAGGGGCTTTTATAGCCAACGCCCCCTCCTCCATTCACCGCCTCAAAGTTAAGGCGGTGGATGGCCAATTACAACACATTTTTTGTTTATTCTAGATCTAATCTCCTGTCCCTGTGGAAAGAAAAAGGAAAAAGAATTTCATGTTCTCCATCCAGTCAATATACAAACTCTATATAATAAGTGATGTATCATATTACGAATAAATGAAAAAAAAAAAATAATAATTCTATGCAATTTACATCGATCATTCTCCTTATATACTCCTGAAGTCTAATTATTAGTATGATTTGGTCATCCTAATATGAACGCATATATGTAGCTCTTGCTTAACGAAAAAATTCTTTTAATTAAACTTTGGTGGTAGAGGAAATTTTATCTTTCTAAAAGAAAATATATAAACTTAGTTAGGAGAATATCATAAATATTAACCCTAAAAAAAAGCATGTTTTATAAAAATAAAATAAAATCTTATATATATATCGTTTGATTTTAAGTAACATTCAATTATAATTTCTCAAACGTAAATTCTCAAACCTTGTATAATAATAACTTTTTCATAGATAAATATGTGAAATGAAATGAATGATAAATAGGAAAATTCTCCTCATATGCTTGTCATAAGAATTTATTATTTATTTACTTAGAAGTTATGTGCACAAATTATATACAAAAAAAAAAAAAAAAAAAAAATGTATAAAAACATATACACACAAATAGAAACTTGCACAAATTTTATAATAGATAATTCAAAATTAAAACCCTAATATTAAAAAATTAAATATAACTTGAGATTGAAATTACGTCAAATTGAAGCTTTATTAATCTTTATAGATAGGACGGTGAAAATCCCACATATATAAAACAAAACTAAAACAATCTGTTTAATTGTTTTGCAAAGCTCTACAAATATTAGTTGCTACTGTAGTTGTAGTCTTTTATAGAATAAAACGAAAAGTTTGAAGGAAAAATAGAGAGGAGAAAGGTTTTTTTTTTTAATTATTTTATTTAAGTTAAAAGATTTTATGGTATTTTTTTTTTAAATTATTATAATATAAGTGCATTGTTGTCATACCCTATAGATTAGCGACATAGTACCAATAAGAAACTAAATATTTTGATTAAAAAACATCATTAGCATATAGTATTAATATTTTAAATATAGATCATGATTAATAATAATAATAAAAAAAAGGAAGACATAAAATATAAAGATTTTAATATGATATAACATCATTAATTCCTTTTTAAGCAACTTCTCAACTCCTCGTTCTCAATAACATTAAATAATTCATTCTTATATATGAAATTAAAAAAAAAAAAAATGCAAGTATATATTAGTTTATCATTATGTTTTACTAAAGAGTAGTATTACGCATTCCAAAATATATCCTAAAATTCACATACAAAATGATGTGTCATTTTTGTAAGATCAATAATGTAAAATCACTCGGAACAACATGCATATATATTTATATAATACCTATTATCTACATGTTCATATAATATTCACATATACATTCATGGAATTTGTGGAAGCAAAATAACTTTAACACTAACCTCCAGTCATAGCAATTTGTTGTTGCTGTTTTCTTCAAAGATTACATATTCTTCCAATGCACTGCAATTTTCTCATAATGATGGTTTTGGGAATATCAGAATTAATTGTGTGTATTGTGGACCTATTCCCTTTTAAAGTATGTGGAAGTCTTCCCATTAAAGATAACTGCTGAGGTTAATTGCTCAACAGTTAATTATTTTATAAAACTAATAAGTAAAAGTGCAGGACCAAATAGTAATTTCAGTCAGTGAATTTAAATTAATTAAAATTCTAACAATTGTTTTTGGCAATGCCATATCATTCACCAACTTACCATTTCATTTAAATCTCAACACCACAGTGGATTACAAATAATTGGGATGAAAATTTTTGGGATAATTTTTTAGGATGAATAATATTATCGTTTATTAAAAATTACATATTTTGATTAAACATACCAATCTTCTTATGTTCAAATTATATGCAAAGTGCAAACTGTGTAATCTATTTAAGCTCTATATTTATATATATGTTTCTAGAAATCTTGTGCAGGTGTACCTTGAATTGATAGAATTAAAGCAGAAGAAGCGACAAATTTGAGTAAAATATACAGTTCCTATGCTTTATTTATTGTAGATACCGACACAAATTCCTCATCAAAACTGATCTTTGAACAGCTACTGGAGTTAATTACTCCGCTTTTTGACTAATCTCACCAACAAAAAACAAAAGATGGGTTTTCTTATGATTGCCGCTCCAATAACCCACAAAACTAACTTTTAAAAACTTGGTTGAGCAATCAAAGCAATGAATAATAAAAAATAGTGCCCTTTTTTCTCAAAAAAAAGAAAAAAAAAAAAATCTTTGGTAAAGAAAATTCTTTTATGGAGAATTTGTTAACTGTCAAAATCATGCAATTCTCCATTTCAAGATATTGACAGCCCACAAAAAAAAAAAAAAAAAAAAAAAAAAAAACCAGAAGTGGGGTAAATATCATATACCAATCTCAATAGCATTTACGATTAAACAAACAACATTAACATTAAATTATATTATAATATTCTGAGAGATATAGAGCAAACACTTATCCTTACTGTAATATTAAAAAATTAAAAGCTTGAAGGTGTAGTTTCCCATTGTGGCAATTCCAGTAATTCATTTCCAAATGGTTTCCCCATTTCAAAAAGCTTCTTTACTTTTCCTCGATAAAGCATTAAAATTTTTTAATTTATAAATAAAACCCCACTTAGATTCCATATTTCCAAATCATCCTATCTCGGGAGTGTTAGTCTTTTCCATCATTCAAATACTTTCTTCAAAGAGTAAGCATCTGATCCCAATCCCATCTTTTCTTTTCTTTGTTATTTTCCACCAACTTAAATCTACCCTTTGGAATCAATTCAGCTTCTGTGGCCCTTCTCATCATATCATTTCCACTTCCTTCACGCATCCACTCCTTTAATTTCTTTCCAACATGATGAATATTCAAAGCTCACTTATCTAGCACTTTCAATCCAACCATACAATTTTTGTCCATTTCAATTTTTATTCCCATGTTTTTCTCTTTCACATATTCGTTCTTAGACTTCTAGATAGCAACGTGTGATTCACTGAACTATTCAAACCTACCGCTATAGTAGAGATAACAAACTTCAAATTATAAAGGTTAATATGACCTTAATTTACAAGTCATTTTCTTTCACGGATTTGTTTTTGAACCTCTGGTGAATAAGTTATATAAAAACATTTGGAACATGTTTGATATAGAATTTAGATATAATATGATTTTTTTTTTTTTTTTGTGAAAATAAAAGATACAACAAATATTATGAAAATACGTTTAGTAGAAAAAAATTGAATGTTCTCGAAATCAGTTTTTAGATACAATTATTAAAAAAAAAAAAAAACATAGAAATAACAAACTTCAGATTATTAAAGGCTTGTTTTAAGTTACATATATTTTACAGACTCATGTCAAATACTCTTTTGAGTATGAAAGTTCATACAGTTTCAGCTTTGACCTCACTAGAAACCATTTCCTGACTTACAATCTGGATTATGCCTTGAAGTTGATGAACAACATCATTCATGGAAGGTCTTTCATTTTTCTTCTCCCTCACGCAAGCAAATGCAAGCTCTAGGAATAGTTTAGCACTCGTCAAGATATTTTCTGAGGGCTCCATCCCAATCAGCTTTTGATCCATCACTTCCATGATTGCACCATTCTCAGCTCTTTGGCTCACATATATGGTCAAGTTCACATCATCCGCCTCTCGCGAGAAGTCAATCGCTTTCTTCGAAGTCAGAAGCTCGTGCAACACGACCCCATAACTATAAACATCACTTTTATCGGTCAACTGATAGTTCCGATAGTACTCAGGATCTAAGTATCCCAGTGTTCCTTGAGCGCAAGTTGACACATGGCTCAGTCCTGGAAGAGCCAATCTTGAGAGACCGAAATCCGAAACCTTTGCATTGAACTCATCATCTAATAGAATATTTGTTGACTTGACATCTCTATGGTAAATGGGAGTATATGCAGCAGAATGGAGATAAGCTAGAGCTTCAGCGGTTTGTAAAGCGATTCTTAGCCTTGTTTCCCAGGTCAAAAATGGGGAATACTTTCCTTGTAAATGGTCAAAGAGGGTCCCGTTTGAAATGTAGTCATAGATCATCAATGGCTGCTCAGCTTCAACACAACAACCCAAGAGTCTGACCAAGTTCTTGTGGTTGACTTGTGAAAGTATCCCAAGTTCATTGAGAACTTGTTGGGTACTTTTAATGTTTCCCACTTTGGCTGCCTTGACTGCAACTACAGTTCCATCCTGAAGCTCTCCTTTGTACACTTCACCAAACCCACCACTCCCCAAAATCCTGTCTTTTGAGAACCCATTTGTTGCTTTCTTCACATCTTTCAGGTGAAAAATTCTTGCTGATTTCCCACCATTGCTCGATTTCAACAAGTCTTCTCTTGCCTTGGCGAGCTTCGCCTTGTTGGAAAGTTTCCGGGATTTTCTTACTGTAATTGCTGCCAAAGCAACACTTAAAGCAAAAAAAGAGATTAACCCAATTGACACTTTTACGGTGAGGCCAGTTTTATTGTTTCTCTTCTTTCTCAGGCAGGTTCCAAGAACATGATCCCATTTATAGCCGTTGTCGCAAAGGCAGCGACGAAAGAGGCCATTTGCATCGGCAGGTGAACATTTTGAAGCTCCAGAGCAATCAATCTGTGTTTTGCAAACTGGTTCTGAAGGAGGAGCCCACTGAATTTCTAATCCTTCTTCCCATTCATTAGCAGGCTTTTCAGGATCTAATTGAAGGATACTTCTGAAAGCTTTACAACCTGAACTGTGGAGCCTTATCTTGTATGCTGAAGGCATACCGCCCGCAACAAAAGTGCAACAAGGGTCAAGTTCATTGGCACACTGAACCGCTCTTTTTCTATCAACATGCCCCGAGCTCTCAAGGTATTTGTGACAAAGACTAGAAGGAGTACAATTCAGTGGCGAAACCAAGAGACGCGGTGAGCAATTGAAGAGGAATATAGTGTTAGATGAAGTGATGTTAAAAGGGAGAGACTGATTCAACCGAATTCCTTCACTCACTACCATATCTTGAGTAACACAAGTCCCAACTTGCCACGCAGATGGCTGCACCACCAAGCGTTGCGACAAAGCCATGATTCTAAGTACAAGGTAAGAACTTCCATTCAGGGCATCAAAGTAAAGCTTCTGAGAGTGAAAATCACAACGTAGGGAATAGTTTGAATCACCGCACTTGGGGTTTGTGCTCAAGGGATAAGGAACCTGCATAGAACCACAGTTTGGGCAGGTGATTTGAGAAGAACAAGAATGAATAAAGATTAGAAGAAAGAAAATATTAATATAGCTAGAAAGAAACAAGAGTTGAAGTTTAGCTATCATTTTGCACGAACAAAATGGAATTGAGCTAGGTGAAAGGATGATGGAACAAAGAGGAAGGAAATGGGGTACTTAAAAAGACCAGAGAAAGAGAATAAAGTAATATAAAACAAGAATTTTGAAAGTGATTACAAGAATCTTCATTTAAAATTTTCAAACTTTTTTATGATTGACAGAAGCTATGGATTCTTTGTGGAAGGAATTTATTGGTGTGATATCTATGTAAGGAAATGTATTACCAAGAAAGGCTATGAATTGTGTTATATTTTCTAGATGCATTTAAGTTTGTTTGTGGTGTTGAAGAGCTGATCCCCATGATTAAGAGCAATATCTATTAGAATAATTAAAGGAGAAATTAAATTTTTTAATTAATATCAGCAAAAAGACATGCATGATACATAAAATCACAAACAAAACAAAATCCCATCTCTTTTGTGAGTGATCCTAACCAATTTAAATTAATTATTAAATAATATTATCAAAGATTTCAACCAAATTTACCAGTGGGATTGAATTAGCTTGATAAACGAAAATTATTAACCGGCAATCAGCAAAATCCTACGCGTTTAAAAATATTATTACAAATTATTTATGTGTTGATACAGAAATCTGCATCAACCAGCGAAATCTAATCGACCTTGCCGAGATCAGAACTGATGTGTGCATGATTATGGGTAATCAGCGATGAGTGAATGATAATGCCAGAAAGTAAATGACAAAGAGAACTTTTAAAGTGGTTCGGCGAAGTAGTTGCCTACGTCCACTGTGCGTTGTGTATATGTTGTGAGAGCTTACAATGTGGTTTTAATCCAGAATTCGTCTCCCCTTCCTCATCATTTTAGGGGGTTTATATACAAGATTTACATAAAGAAAATAGCGAAATTAAGGGGATTACAAATGATTTGAATCACAATTCCGATATCCTTGCAATTGAGCGCTATGATCGCGCAGCGATAACTGTTGATCAAGTCATTCCCGCGATATTTGGGATCTAAAGTAATCTGGGGATTGATTGATTAATTCCTAGGATTGTCTGCGACTAGCATGTGCTGGGTTGAGCTATGGCTCGACCAGCTTATGCTGGGTCGATCAAACATAGTTGCTGAGATCATTCTGGGCTGAGCTATATCCTCGCGTTGGCCCGAGCTTAGCAGAAAAACCACAAACAACATCTGCTCCCTAGTGTTCAATGCTCATTTCAGGCTTTGAAGACTATGGCTCGACTTGACGCCAAGCTCGGCTTCAGCAGTGAGTCTTAGAGTGCATGCTCGATTGAGCTTCCATGACCGACCTTACACGTGGTCTACGTTCTTCACACTTGGACATTATTACCTGTGCCACCTGTCAAAACTCAGAATACAAAAAGTTAGGGTATAAATGTAATTTCCACATGGTCGTGTTGCATTAAATGTGGTAGCCTTTGTCAGTTACGTTTCGTTGCGCATGGGCGATAAAAGCTGTTCACGTGCGAAGTTGAGGCGTCATGCGGCGATGGTTATCATTTTCGATGGTTTGTCGCACCTCGTGGATGGTAGACACGTGGCCACGTCCAAGGGCTAAGATCGCTCAATGAATGAAGGGCTAGGATCAGTTGTAAGTCGATGGTCAAGATTGAACTCCACCCTTTTGTCTTCCATGCAAAAATCACTATAAAAGGTGGCAAATATTCAGAACAACCACTTTGAAAGTTCTTCCACCCTTATGCTTTTCGTTGCCGTTGCTTTTACATCTTTACGGTGGTCTTTCTTACGAGTTCTTAGCACTCTTCTTTATTCTGGTAAGACTTCGTTCTCTTCCTTGCTCATTTTTTGACTTTTGTGCTAAAGGGTGGCTGCTGTAGTGGCCACATTGGATGTTTTAAGGTTTTAGTAGGGTTTTTGGGGTTCATTTCTAGTGGTCTCGAGTTTTAAAGGGGTTTAATCGCGGTGGCCACCGGTGTCCTGGGTAGGTCGTGTGACTTCATTGTGTTGTGCGAGTTATTTTAGGTGCCTGAGATAGAAGCGAGTGTGGAATGGTCGTCTAGTTGTTCAAGCTCTAACACATGTTCGCTTCTTTTTTCAAGTACCCAGAGTCGAGTTACAACCATGTCCTCGTCTAGTAGTCACACAATAGATTGAATATTCGATTCACCAGTTGGCTCGGTAGCACTAGGGGATGTGTCCCCTGGGATATCTGAAGAGTTAGTCACCAGAAGCTCGGACCCCGACACTGCAGGCTTATCCGATTGTGCTTTGATCCATCTGACTCATTCCCCATCGTCTCCCGCTCACAGGCTACGAAATGAGCCATAATCCTGAATCACTATCAGGGATCTTGAACGCATCAAGCGACCTATGCGCTGCAATTCAACCTAATGGCCTTGGGAGAACACTCTCAGAAGAACCTTCCAGCCGGATGGGTGGCAATTTTCGAGACTCTCCTCAAGTGCGGGGTATCCATTCCCCTGCACCCTTTCATCGATAAAGTGTTGAGGCAATTCGACATTGATCCTCTCCAACTGACGGCCAATTTTTACTTGATCATTACAGGGGTATACATCGCGTACATGATCATTGAGCTAGGCGAGCTGTCCGTCGAAGAGTTTGTCCTCTTGTACAGACTTAAAAAGGGGCAAGGCCAGACATACTACCTTTCTAAGGCGAGGAAAGTACATTTCAACGGGCTGGTCAATGTCCCGAAGAAGTTCCCACACTGGGATTCCCAATTCTTCTTCAACGAAGCTGGGATGAGCGGTGTCTTCGCTCCGAAAGTGAGTAAGGCCTTGGTCACTCGCGTGCACGAGGATGAGTTTCGAGCTTTGCTTCATTATCTGACCGAATTACTTTATATTGCAGTTAACGTAGAGCAGAGCTATCAATGTCCATGAGCTTTTTATGCTTCCTCACCTAAAGGTGTATGACTTTTGTAGGGACGAGGCCAGATTTTTAGCGCTTTTGAAAAAATGTAAGTTGTTGCTTGCTTGTGTTTGATTTTCCACGTAAATTGATCGCTAACTTGTTTCCCTTTTCCTTGCAGAAATGTGGGCCGAGAAACCCAAAATCCTTAAGAAGAAAACGGCGGACAGCCGCCTAGAAGGCGCCGACTAATTTGGTGACAAAACAGCCTACGGATGCTGTTAGCACGAAACGCGCCAAAGGCGAGCTTGCAAATGGCCTAAGCGTGAAGAAATCCGCGACCACTTCTAAAGTGGTTGGTGAGAAGAGCACCACCGGCCCCCCTAAGAGGCCAACAAAGAAGACATCCGAGCCAACTATAGGCTTGGGAAAAGGTAAAGTACCCGAGCAGCATGATGGCTGAGGGAAGAAGAAGGTGACTGAGCCTCATAGGGGCTCGGGCAAAGAGGTTTCCACACATGTTGGCAGTCTTAGCCAAGAAGAAGCTCGCTCTTGCGGGTGCGACAGCTGCTCTAAGAGGGAGTAGACCTGGCTCGTCCAAGCTAAAGGATGGGGAGAGACGGGCGAAGCGACCGAGGCTAATGTCGACACTCTGATGGACCAACTCCCCAACCATATTGGTGTTGGGGTTCGGTGGCTAGGGATTGCGTCACTTGGTGAACATTCGCAGCCGTTAGGGACTCGACTCCCTCCTAGATATTGGCCTTAACCTGCAGCTATGTGGCTAAGGTACTGGTAACTCGCTTCCCTTTTTTGAATGCTACTTTTGTTTATTGCTCGCTTCTCACCTTTTCGCTTTCAGGTTGCCATGGCGAGCCGACTCCTGTACAAAGAATGTAGCCAAACCTTGAAGGGAACTCATAAGGGATGGATGCTAGTGGAGACGGTAAAGGAGGATGCCTTGGCCAGGGCCAAGGTTGCGAAGAAAGAGAGGGAGACTAGGCAAGCCGAGCTTGAATGCCTTAGGGAGGAAATTGCGGCCTTTGAGGTCAAGGAAAGGGAGTTCCTTGACAAACTCAAGGCGAGCGAGGTTTCTCGGGGTAAGGCTGAAGCCAAGGCAGCCAAGGCCGAATAGAGTTTGGCTCAGTTGCGAGGAGCCAACAACAAACTAAACTCTAAGCTTTCCTTGGCTCAGAAAGTAGTAGCGAGCTAGGAGGCCAAATTCAAGTAGACTTCGCTCAACCTTACCCAGGAAACTGTAGGTCGGCAATATGTTGAAGTTGAGGTCGAGCAACTCAGGCTTAGGATTGAGGAGCTGAACTAGGCCGTCACTACTCGATCTTGGAAGACATTGGTCTTCCTTGTGCGGAAATTATGGAAGGCTCACTTGTTGATAGACTTTTCTTTCCTTCTGCAAGCTTATCAGAAAGAGATCGAAAGGATGCAAATCGAGGCTTAGGGGATGACCTACATGTACTCGGATGACTCTGGGGATGATGGCAAGGGCCAGGAAAAGGTCGAGGAGGCTAGGCCCAAGTTGGAGGTCAAAGACTTGGTTCTTCTGACCACAATCCTCCTGAGAGAGGTTCCCGAGTGCGAGGTCGAAGAGGAACGCCCGACTCCCCCATCAGCTTGAAGAATCTTAGTCTTTTTTTTTGTTGCCCGAATGTAATTAAACTTTTAGTTAATGAAAGAACATTTTTCAACGTTTCTCTTTTGAGCAATGATTGTTTTATTTCTACGGAGTCATTTAATTCATCCTAATCGGACCTTGAGACCCGAATTTTGCTCCAAGTCATGCATAGTTCGCTTCTTTAGGAGTTTTTGCGAAAAAATCTTTATGCGACGTTTGACATTGATTTCGGACTCATTGTGCTTTTCGGGCTTTTGCCGCCGACTTAAGACCAATTTTTTTCGACGTGCTTTTTCTTGGATTTTTCCAAGTTTAACTTCGTCGACCTGGGATTTTCAATCCCGTTTATGTGAGGAAATCTGATATGATGATAAACTTTGATTTTGGACTTTACTGTCCCTTTTGAGGTCTTTGGTCGCCGGCTTAGAGCCGATTTCCTTCTATGTGTTTTTTTCCTTTATTTTAAAACTCAAGTTTAACTTCGTCGATTTAGGATGTTTTATCCTCAAAGAGTTGGATTTTGGCGTGGTTTTTTTGAGGTAAGGTGCCTTTCTTGGACTCTTGACTCTGAGTTTTCTTTTGGAATTTCATCACTTAGGTCGCGATTTATTGATTAGTAGTTAATTGCCAGCAAGCTAAAAAATGTAAATTATGAATAAAGCAAGTACTGAATAATACCTCTCTTATTGATCGAGTGTTTCGGCTATAAACAACCTTACAACAAATGCAATTCATAGAAATAAATAGAACCCAAGCTGCTTATTGGTAATACCTTCGCAAGTGCTCGGCGTTCCAAGCTCGCATTATTACTTCGCTGTTGAGGCGTTCCAGGTGGAAAGTTCTTGGTACAAGCTTTTTGGAGATCCTAAAGGGACCTTCCCACCTGGGTCCTAGTGCCCCCAAGTTTGGGTTTTGGGTACCTTGGATGACCTTCCTGAGAACTAGGTTGTCCACTTCAAAGTCTCTATTTCTAACTTTGGTATTGAAATACCGCTTGGCCCGTTGTTGATAAGAGGCAAGCCTTAACTGAGATTTGACCCAATGTTCTTCGATCAGGTCTAACCTCAGACAGAGTAGGTCTTCGTTGGCTTCTTCTTCAAAGATTTCTCTTCGGAACAAACTGATTCCTACTTTGACCGGGACCATTGCTTTATATCCACAAGACAAAGAAAATGGGGTCTCACTCGTCGAGCTCTTGGCAGTCGTTCTATAAGATCATAGAGTTTTCGACAGCTCGTCGGCCGACCTCCCTTTAAGGTCATCAAACTTTTTCTTTATGGTGTGCTTGATTACTTTGTTCACAGCCTCTACTTGTTCATTGGCTTGAGGTCAGTAGACGGCTGTAAAACTTTTTTTGATATCTAGCCGCTTGCAGAAGGTCTTAAAATCCTTGCTGTCGAGCTGCTTCCCATTGTCGGTTATTATTATGTGGGGAATTCCAAACTGACAAATGATGCTCTTATAGACAAAATCTTTCAGCCTGTTCAACGTTATCGTTGCCAATGGCTCGGCTTCTGCCCACTTGGTAAAGTAATATACGGCAACAATCGTAAACTTAACGTCCCCTTTTCCTTGAGGTAAAAGGCCAATAAGGTCGATGCCCTAGATCACGAATGGCCAAGGGCTTGTCAGAGTGGTCAATTCTTGTAGGGAAGCTCATAGAGTTTGTGTAAATCTCTGGCATCTGTCACATCTACGGACATAGTCTGCTGCATTATCATAAATCGTTGGCCAATAGTATCCCTAGCAGAGCACCTTGTAAACTGGAGATATACCCCCTACGTGGTTTCCGCATATAACCTCATGTATCTCTCGTAGAATATAATTTTCATCTTCGTGGTCAATACATTGCAGCAACGGTACATTGAAGCCTTGCTTGTACAGTTTATCGTTGATGAGCATGTACCAAGCTACTTTTGTTTGGAGTGTTCTGGCTTCAGTCCTGTCCTTTGGCAGTGTGTCATCTTTTAAGTAGGCAATGATTGCATCCATCCAGCTATACCTTTGACTTGTGGCTAACACTAGATTTTGTGAAGTGGAGATGCTTGCTTTTAGGAGGAATTTAATCGGGATTGAATCAGCCTTCTCATTATTCATTGCAGAGGCCAAGCGAGCTAGTCCATCTGCCTGCGAGTTTCTCTCCTTTGGGACCTAGTGGATGGTAAAGTACCTAAACTATCTGAGCTCGGTCTCCACTTGCTGGAGGTAAGATGCCATCCTGTCTTCCTTTGCCTGGTATCCCTCGGTAACTTGATGGACCGCGAGTTGTGAGTCACTATAGATCTTGATGGACTCTGCCCCAATTTCCCTGGAGAGAGGAAGACTTGCGAGCAATGCCTCATATTCAGCTTTGTTATTGGAGGCGTTGAACCTGAATCTTACAGGAACTCTGATTGGATCTCCCTCCAGACTTTTGAGCAAGAGGCCTACTCCTGCTCCTTTTTAATTCAAGGAGCCATCTATATACAAAGTCCATAGCATAAGTCATCACTCTTTGGTTTCTGTTGCTCAATCTCTCCCGATGTATCTACCTTTGGCGGGCTTGACTCGGCGTTTAGCTGATAGGAGAATTCAGATATAAAATCCACCACGGCTTGGCCTTTGATCAATGTCCTTGGGATGTACTTGATGTTGTGCTGACTCATCTCCATTATCCACTGGATTAGTTTACCCGATGCCTTGGGCTTTTGCGTTATTTTCTTCAAAGGGAAGTTCTCAACACATGGATGGAGTGTGCTTGGAAATAGGGTCGTAGCTTCCTAGCGGCAACAACAAGGGCGTAGGCGAGCTTTTCCATTTTGGGTACCTTATCTCCATGTCAAGTAGTCTCTTGCTCTCATAGTACACGGGCCATTGTATTCCTCCCTTTTCGCATACCAACGCCATGTTGATAGTGGATTTGGATACCGACAAATATAGTAGTAGCGGTTCACCCTGGATGGGCTTTGACAACAGGGGGGTTGCCCGAGGTGTTTCTTCATCTCCTAAAAGGCTCTTTCACACTCCTCTGCTCACTTGAAACCTTTCTTCCCCTTCAAGGTCTCAAAAAATGGTAAACACCTCTCCGTGGCTCGAGAAACGAACCTACTGAGTGCGGCCACACGTCCAGTCAGACTTTGTACCTGTTTAATGCTAGTCAGGCTTTTCATGTCGAGCAAGACCTAAATCTTCTCCGGGTTAGCTTTTATACCCCGTTGGTTTATGAGGAAGCCTAGGAATTTCCCGGAGCTCACTTCGAAAGCACATTTCAATGGATTGAGCTTCATTTGATACTTTCTGAGGATGTCGAACATTTCCCCTAGGTGCTCAATATGACTTTCAGTGATCTTTGATTTGACAAGCATCTCATCGATGTATACTTCCATGGAATGGCCAATTTGATTAGAAAACATCTTGTTCATCAAGCGCTAGTAGGTCGCTAGTAGCGTGCCGAATGCTCCAAATTAATAACCTTATGAACCTAACTACTAAATTGCATATAGGGTAAGCAAGGGTCGATCCCACAGGGAATGCTTCGATTAAATCCTATATTCTGACCAATAACCATAATGAAAACAACAGAAAAATAAAATAAAATAAAATCTTAAACAGTAAACATGACAACAGACTTATGAAAGGGGTTATAGACAATGCAATCTAAAGTGAAACGAATAAATCTCCAATGGCAGAAAATATTAGATTAAAAACAACCAGTTCTCGGTTCAAGATCCACCTAAACATGTATTGGACATGAACTAACCGTAACATTATTCTATCTCGTTATTATGGAATTATTGACCTAGGAAACAACAAGCTCTGTTACCCAAATTTTCCCTTAATTGTCACTATTGAAATAAGCTCTTCAATTAGATCCTAACCCTTGAACAATCTAGAATAAGCTCTCTAAGTTTAATTCAGTGGCAACCTTAAGAATTAGGAAGATAGATCAATCCAAGCAACAATCACGCAAGATTGGATTATTAAACTTAGGTTATGTTATTCAAGGTGACAGATTGAGAACTTGTCCATAATCATCTATCATCATGTGTTACTCATTGAATAGAAAGTGGACAATTATGTATCACAATTCCTAATTCTAACAGATGAAATTTCGATTAAACAATTTAGAGGCCATTACTAAATCACCCAAACAAAAATCATAAACAATTAAAACAAAATAATATAAACAATTCCAATAAGAATGAGATTAAGAACAATGTTACTGAAGTTAAGTTATACCAATGACATGAATTTAGGCTTCAAAATCCCCTTGAACTAAAGAAGAAAGATCAACCGCACATATTGACGTAGGAAGTAAAAAACTAAAAACAAAACATCCACTGCCGTCCTCCCCCCTGGTTAACCTAACAACTCATAAATAAATAACGTGTTTTTCCTCAATTTTGCCCCAGGAAAAATGGAAAGTACTTTCCTAAATGATAGACTTCCAAAACTGTCAATTCCTTATCAGATATGGAAAACAGAATTCGTAATCCAGCTTGCACTACAATTTTATTGCTTTGATAATTTGTCCACGAGAGTTTTGCTCTCAAAGTTTTGTCTGAAACTTAACTCTCAAAACTTCTACCGATACAATTGAAGTAATACATATTTATACTACAACAAACAGGATTTCAAAAGCATTTGAATCTGTTACATTATTACAATATAGACTAATATAGACTAAAAGATAAAGTAGTTGATAAGTGATGAGCTGTCTTGGATACGTGTCTTGAATTATTGAGGACTTGTTCTGAAACTGGCAGACAAAGTGATAATGCTCATTAATGGACTCTTGAAAAATCTCATTTGTTGTCAGGGGAGCTTGACAATTGTAAAGTTTGGAAAAAGATAAGTCTGATGGATGTCTTCAATTCTTGCAGAGATAATGTTTACAATTTTGCTTCTTACTTCTGACAAGTGATAAAGTCGGCTGGATAAAATTTTGTCATCTGCCGAAAGTCTTGAATATCAATCTGTAACTTTTGACAAACAAAACCCATCTCTTTTGTGAGTGATCCTAACCAATTTAAATTAATATTAAATAATATTATCAAAGATTTCAACCAAATTTACCAGTGGGATTGAATTAGCTTGATAACGAAAATTATTAACCGGCAATCGCAAAATCCTACGCGTTTAAAAATATTATTACAAATTATTTATGTGTTGATACAGAAATCTACAACCACACAGCGAAATCAATCGACTTGCCGAGATCAGAACTGATGTGTGCATGATTATGGGTAATCAGCGATGAGTGAATGAAATGCAGAAAGTAAATGACAAAGAGAACTTTTAAAGTGGTTCGGCGAAGTTTGCCTACGTCCACTGTCGTTGTGTATATGTTTGAGAGCTTACAATGTGGTTTTAATCCAGAATTCGTCTCCCTTCTATCTTTAGGGGTTTATATACAAGATTTACATAAAGAAAAAGCGAAATTAAGGGGATTACAAATGATTTGAATCACAATTCGATATCCTTGCAATTGAGCGCTATGATCGCGCAGCTAACTGTTGATCCAGTCATTCCCGCGATATTCGGGATCTAAAGTAATCTGGGGATTGATTGATTAATTCCTGATTGTCTCGACAGCATGTGCTGGGTTGAGCTAGGTCGACAGCTTATGCTGGGTGATCAAACATAGTTGCTGAATCATTCTGGGCGAGCTATATCTCGCGTTGGCCCACTTAGCAAAAAACCACAAACAACATCTCTCCCTAGTGTTCATGCTCTTTCGCTTGAAGACTATGGCTCGACTTGACGCCAAGCTCGGCTTCACAGTGAGTCTTAGGGCATGCTCGATGACTTCCATGACCGACCTTACACGTGGTCTACGTTCTTCACACTTGGACATTATTACCTGTGCCACCTGTCAAAACTCAGAATACAAAAAGTAGGGTATAAATGTAATTTCCATGGTCGTGTTGCTTAAATGGGTAGCCTTTGTCAGTTACGTTTCGTTGGCATGGGGATAACAGCTGTTCACGTGCAAGTTGAGGCGTCTGCGGCGATGGTTATCATTTTGATGGTTTCGCACCTCGTGGATGGTAGACACTGGCCACTCCAAGGGCTAAGATCGCTAACGAATGAAGGGCTAGGATCAGTTGTAGTCGATGGTCAAGATTGAACTCCCCTTTTCTTCCATGCAAAATCACTATAAAAGGTGGAATATTCAGAACAACCACTTTGAAAGTTCTTCCACCCTTTGCTTTTCGTTGCGGTCTTTTACATCTTTACGGGTCTTTCTTACGAGTTCTTAGCCACTTCTTTATTCTGGTAAGACTCGTTCTCTTCCTTGCTCATTTTTTGACTTTTGTGCTAAAGGGTGGCTGTGTAGTGGCACATTGGATGTTTTAAGGTTTTAGTAGGGTTTTTGGGGTCATTTCTATGGTCTGAGTTTTAAAGGGTTTAATCGCGTGCCACCGGTGTCTGGTAGGGTCGTGTGACTTCTTGTGTTGTGCGAGTTATTTGGGTGCCTGAGATAGAAGCGAGTGTGGAATGGTCGTCTAGTTGTTCAAGCTCTAACACATGTCGCTTCTTTTTTCAGTACCCAGAGTCGAGTTACAACCATGTCCTCGTCTAGTAGTCACACATAGATTGAATTGATTCACCAGTTGGCTCGGAGCACTAGGGGATGTGTCCCCGGGATATCTGAAGAGTTGTCACCAGAAGCTCGGACCCCGACCTGCGGCTTATCCGATTGTGCTTTGATCCATCTGCTCATTCCCCTCGTCTCCCGCTCACAGGCTACAAATGAGCCAAATCCTAATCACTTCGGGGATCTTGAACGCATCAGCGACCTATGCGCTGCAATTCAACCTAATGGCCTTGGGAGAACACTCTCAGAAGAACCTTCCACGTATGGGTGGCAATTTTCGAGACTCTCCTATGCGGGGTATCCATTCCCCCACCCTTTCATCGATAAAGTGTTGAGGCAATTCGACATGATCTCCTCCAACTGACGCCAATTTTTACTTGATCATTACAGGGTATACATCGCGTACATGATCTGAGCTAGGCGACGTCCGTTCGAAGAGTTTTCCTTGTACGACTTAAAAGGGGCAAGCCAGACAATACCTTTCTAAGGCGAGAAAGTATTTCAACGGGCTGGTCAATGTCCCGAAGAAGTCCCACACGGGATTCCCAATTCTTCTTCAACGAAGCTGGGAGAGCGGTGTCTTCCTCGAAAGTGAGTAAGGCCTTGGTCACTTGCGTGCACAGGAGAGTTTCGAGCTTTGCTTCATTATCTGACCGAATTACTTTAATATTGGCAGTTGAACTAGAGCACGAGCTTCCAATGTCCATGACGCTTTTTATGCTTCCTCACCTAAAGGCGTAGCTTTTGTAGGGACGAGGCCATTTTTAGCGCTTTTGAAAAAATGTAAGTTGTTGCTGCTTGTTTTTGATTTTCCACGAATTGATCGTAACTTGTTTCCCTTTTCCTTGCGAATGTGGGCCGAGAAACCCAAAATCCTTAAAAAAAACGCGGACATGCGTCAGAAGGCGCCGACTATTGGTGACAAAACACCACGATGCTGTTAGCACGAAACGCGCCAAAGGCGAGCTTGCAAAGGCCTAAGCGGAAGAAATCCGCGACCATTCTAGTGGTTGGTGAGAAGAGCCCACCGCCCCCTAAGGCCAACAAAGAAGACATCCGAGCCAACTGTAGGCTGGAAAAGGTAAGACCCGAGCAGCATGATGCTCAGGGAAGAAGAAGGTGACTGAGCCTCATGGGCTCGGAAAGAGGTTCCACACATGTTGGCAGTCTTAGCCAAGAAGAAGCTCTCTCTTGCGGGTGCGCGCTGCTCTAAGAGGGAGTAACCTGCTCTCCAAGCAAAATGGGGAGAGAGCGAAGCGACCGAGGCTATGTCGACACTCTGATGGACCAACTCCCAACCATATGGTGTTGGGCGGTGGCTAGGATTGCGCATGGAACATTCGTAGCCGTTAGGGACTCAGCTCCCTCCTAGATTTGGCCTTAACCTGCAGCTATGTGGCTAAGGACTGGTACTCGCTTCCTCTTTTTGAATGCACTTTTGTTTTTGCTCGCTTCCACCTTTTCGCTTCCATGTGCCATGCGAGCGACTCCTGTACAAAGAATGTGCCAAACCTTGAAGGGAACTCATAAGGGATGGATGCGTGGAGACGGTAAAGGAGGATGCCTTGCCAGGGCCAAGGTTGCGAGAAAAGAGGGAGACTAGGCAAGCCGAGCTTGAAGCCTTAGGAGGAAATTGCGGCCTTTGAGGTCAAGGAAAGGGAGTTCCTTGACAAACTAAGGCGAGCAGGTTTCTCGGGGTAAGGTGAAGCTAGGAGAAGGCCGAAAGAGTTTGGCTCAGCTGCGAGGAGCCAACAACAAACTAAACTCTAAGCTTTCCTTGGCCAGAAGCGTAGCGAGCTAGGAGGCCAAATTCAGAGACTTCCTCACTTACCGAGAACTGTAGGTTGGCAATGTGAAGTTGAGGCGAGCACTCAGCTTAGGATTGAGGAGCTGAACGAGGCCGTCACTACTCGATCTTGGAAGACATTGTCTTCCTTGTGCGGAAATTATGGAAGGCTCACTGTTGATAACTTTTCTTTCCTTCGCAAGCTTATCGAAAGAGATCGAAAGGATGCAATCGAGGCTAGGGTGACCTACTGTACTCGGATGACTCTGGGGATGATGGCAGGGCCAGAAAAGTCAGGGGCAGGCCCAAGTTGGAGGTCAAAGACTTGGTTCTTCTGACCACTCCTCCGAGCGAGGTTCCCGAGTGCGAGGTCGAAGAGGAACGCCCGACTCCTCCATCAGCTTAAGAATCTTAGTTTTTTTTTTTGTTGCCCGAATGTAATTAAACTTTAGTTAATGAAAGAACATTTCAACGTTTCTCTTTTGAGCAATGATTGTTTATTTCTCGGAGTCATTTAATTCTCCTAATCGGACTTGAGACCCAATTTTGCTCCAAGTCATGCATAGTTGCTTCTTTAGGAGTTTTTGCGAAAAAATCTTTATGCGGTTTGACATGATTTGGACTCATTGTGCTTTTCGGGCTTTTGCGCCGACTTAAGCCAATTTTTTCGACGTGCTTTTTCTGGATTTTTCCAAGTTTAACTTCGTCGACCTGGGATTTTCAATCCCGTTATGTGAGGAAATCTGATTGATGTAAACTTGATTTGGACTTTACTGTCCTTTTGAGGTCTTTGGTCGCGGCTTAGAGCGTTTCCTTCTATGTGTTTTTTTTCCTTTATTTAAAACTCAAGTTTAACTTCGTATTTAGGATGTTTATCCTAAGAGAGTTGGATTTTGGCGTGGTTTTTTTGAGGTAAGTCCTTTCTGGACTCTTGACTCTGGTTTTCTTTGGAATTTCATCACTTAGGTCGCGATTTATTGATATAGTTAATTGCCAGTCAAGCTAAAAATGTAATTATAATAAAGCAAGTACTGATAATACCTCTCTTATTGATCATGTTTCGCTATAAAAACCTTACAACAAATGCATTCATAGAAATAAATAGAACCCAAGCTGCTTATTGGTAATACCTTCGCAAGTGCTCGGCGTTCCAAGCTGCATTATTACTTCGCTTTGAGCGTTCCAGGTGGAAAGTCTTGGTACAGCTTTTGGAGATCCTAAAGGGACCTTCCACTGGGTCCTAGTGCCCCCAAGTTTGGGTTTTGGGTACCTTGGATACCTTCCTGAGAACTGTTGTCCACTTCAAAGTCTCTATTTTAACTTTGGTATTGAAATACCGCTTGCCCGTTGTTGATAAGAGGCAACCTTAACTAGATTTGACCAATGTTCTTCGATAGGTCTAACCTCAGCAAGTAGGTCTTCGTTGTTCTTCTTCAAAGATTTCTCTTGAACAAACTGATTCCTACTTTGACCGGGACCATTGCTTTATCCAAAGACAAGAAAATGGGGTCTCCTCGTCGAGCTCTCAGTCTTCTATAAGACATAGAGTTTTCGAAGCTCGTCGCCACCTCCCTTAAGGTCATCAACTTTTTCTTTTATGGGGTGCTTGATTACTTTGTTATAGCCTCTACTTGTTCTTGGCTTGAGGTCGTAGACGCTGTAAACTTTTTTTGAATATGCCGCTGCAGAAGGTCTTAAAATCTGTGTCGAAGCTGCTTCCCATTGTCGGTTATTATTATGTGGGAATTCAAACTGACAAATGATGCTCTTAAGACAAAATCTTTCAGCCTGTTAGTTACGTTGCCAATGGCTCGGCTTCTCCCCACTGGTAAAGTAATATACGCAACACGAAACTTAACGTCCCCTTTTCCTTGAGGTAAAAGGCCAAAGGTCGATGCCCTAGATCAGAATGGCCAAGGGCGTCAGAGTGGTCAATTCTTGTAGGGAGCTCTAGAGTTTGTGTAAATCTCTGGCATCTGTCACATCACGGACATAGTCTGCTGCATTATCATAACGTTGGCCAATAGTATCCCTAGCAGAGCACCTTGTAAACTGAGATATACCCCTCGTGGTTTCGATAAACTCATGTACCTCGTAGAATATAATTTTCATCTTGTGGTATACATTGCAGCAACGGTACATTGAAGCTTGCTTGTACAGTTTATCGTTGATGAGTATGTACCAAGCTACTTTTGTTTGGAGTGTTCTGCTTCAGTCCTGTCCTTGGCAGTGTGTCATCTTTAAGTAGGCAATGATGCATCATCAGCTAACCTTGACTTGTGGCTAACACAGATTTTGTGAAGTGGAGATGTGTCTTTCAGGAGGAATTTAATCGGGATTGAATCAGCCTTCTCATTTTCATTGCAGAGGCCAAGCGAGCTAGTCCATTGCTGCGAGTTTCTCTCCTTTGGGACTAGTGGATGGTAAAGTACCTAAACTTCTGAGCTCGTCTCCACTTGCTGGAGGTAAGATGCCATCCTGTCTTCCTTTGCCTGGTATCCCTCGGTAACTTGATGGACCCGAGTGTGAGTCACTATAGATCTTGATGGACTCTCCCCAATTTCCCTGGAGAGAGGAAGACTTGCGAGCAATGCCTCATATTCACTTTGTTATTGGAGGCGTTGAACCGAATCTTACGGAACTCTGATTGGATCTCCCTCCAGACTTTGAGCAAGAGCCTACTCCTTCTTTTTTAATTCAAGGAGCCATCTATATACAAAGTCCATAGCATAAGTCATCACTCCTTTTGAAATCAGTTTTTAGATACAATTATTAAAAAAAAAAAAAAAACATAGAAATAACAAACTTCAGATTATTTAAGGCTTGTTTTAAGTTACATATATTTTACAGACTCATGTCAAATACTCTTTTGAGTATGAAAGTTCATACAGTTTCAGCTTTGACCTCACTAGAAACCATTTCCTGACTTACAATCTGGATTATGCCTTGAAGTTGATGAACAACATCATTCATGGAAGGTCTTTCATTTTTCTTCTCCCTCACGCAAGCAAATGCAAGCTCTAGGAATAGTTTAGCACTCGTCAAGATATTTTCTGAGGGCTCCATCCCAATCAGCTTTTGATCCATCACTTCCATGATTGCACCATTCTCAGCTCTTTGGCTCACATATATGGTCAAGTTCACATCATCCGCCTCTCGCGAGAAGTCAATCGCTTTCTTCGAAGTCAGAAGCTCGTGCAACACGACCCCATAACTATAAACATCACTTTTATCGGTCAACTGATAGTTCCGATAGTACTCAGGATCTAAGTATCCCAGTGTTCCTTGAGCGCAAGTTGACACATGGCTCAGTCCTGGAAGAGCCAATCTTGAGAGACCGAAATCCGAAACCTTTGCATTGAACTCATCATCTAATAGAATATTTGTTGACTTGACATCTCTATGGTAAATGGGAGTATATGCAGCAGAATGGAGATAAGCTAGAGCTTCAGCGGTTTGTAAAGCGATTCTTAGCCTTGTTTCCCAGGTCAAAAATGGGGAATACTTTCCTTGTAAATGGTCAAAGAGGGTCCCGTTTGAAATGTAGTCATAGATCATCAATGGCTGCTCAGCTTCAACACAACAACCCAAGAGTCTGACCAAGTTCTTGTGGTTGACTTGTGAAAGTATCCCAAGTTCATTGAGAACTTGTTGGGTACTTTTAATGTTTCCCACTTTGGCTGCCTTGACTGCAACTACAGTTCCATCCTGAAGCTCTCCTTTGTACACTTCACCAAACCCACCACTCCCCAAAATCCTGTCTTTTGAGAACCCATTTGTTGCTTTCTTCACATCTTTCAGGTGAAAAATTCTTGCTGATTTCCCACCATTGCTCGATTTCAACAAGTCTTCTCTTGCCTTGGCGAGCTTCGCCTTGTTGGAAAGTTTCCGGGATTTTCTTACTGTAATTGCTGCCAAAGCAACACTTAAAGCAAAAAAAGAGATTAACCCAATTGACACTTTTACGGTGAGGCCAGTTTTATTGTTTCTCTTCTTTCTCAGGCAGGTTCCAAGAACATGATCCCATTTATAGCCGTTGTCGCAAAGGCAGCGACGAAAGAGGCCATTTGCATCGGCAGGTGAACATTTTGAAGCTCCAGAGCAATCAATCTGTGTTTTGCAAACTGGTTCTGAAGGAGGAGCCCACTGAATTTCTAATCCTTCTTCCCATTCATTAGCAGGCTTTTCAGGATCTAATTGAAGGATACTTCTGAAAGCTTTACAACCTGAACTGTGGAGCCTTATCTTGTATGCTGAAGGCATACCGCCCGCAACAAAAGTGCAACAAGGGTCAAGTTCATTGGCACACTGAACCGCTCTTTTTCTATCAACATGCCCCGAGCTCTCAAGGTATTTGTGACAAAGACTAGAAGGAGTACAATTCAGTGGCGAAACCAAGAGACGCGGTGAGCAATTGAAGAGGAATATAGTGTTAGATGAAGTGATGTTAAAAGGGAGAGACTGATTCAACCGAATTCCTTCACTCACTACCATATCTTGAGTAACACAAGTCCCAACTTGCCACGCAGATGGCTGCACCACCAAGCGTTGCGACAAAGCCATGATTCTAAGTACAAGGTAAGAACTTCCATTCAGGGCATCAAAGTAAAGCTTCTGAGAGTGAAAATCACAACGTAGGGAATAGTTTGAATCACCGCACTTGGGGTTTGTGCTCAAGGGATAAGGAACCTGCATAGAACCACAGTTTGGGCAGGTGATTTGAGAAGAACAAGAATGAATAAAGATTAGAAGAAAGAAAATATTAATATAGCTAGAAAGAAACAAGAGTTGAAGTTTAGCTATCATTTTGCACGAACAAAATGGAATTGAGCTAGGTGAAAGGATGATGGAACAAAGAGGAAGGAAATGGGGTACTTAAAAAGACCAGAGAAAGAGAATAAAGTAAGATAAAACAAGAATTTTGAAAGTGATTACAAGAATCTTCATTCAAAATTTTCAAACTTTTTTATGATTGACAGAAGCAATGGATTCTTTGTGGAAGGAATTTATTGGTGTGATATCTATGTAAGGAAATGTATTACCAAGAAAGGCTATGAATTGTGTTATATTTTCTAGATGCATTTAAGTTTGTTTGTGGTGTTGAAGAGCTGATCACCATGATTAAGAGCAATATCTATTAGAATAATTAAAGGAGAAATTAAATTTTTTAATTAATATCAGCAAAAAGGCATGCATGATACATAAAATCACAAACAAAACAAAATCCCATCTCTTTTATGAGTGATCCTAACCAACTTAAATTAATTATTAAATAATATTATCAAAGATTTCAACCAAATTTACCAGTGGGATTGAATTAGCTTGGTAAACGAAAATTATTAACCGGCAATCAGCAAAATCCTACACGTTTAAAAATATTATTACAAATTATTTATATGTGTTGATACAGAAATCTATACCAACCAGCGAGATCCAATTGACATTGCCGAGATCGGAACTGATGTGTGCATGATTATGGGTAATCAGCGATGAGTGAATGATAATGCTAGAAAGTAAATGACAAAGAGAACTTTTAAAGTGGTTCGGCGAAGTTAGCTGCCTACGTCCACTGTGCGTTGTGTATATGTTGTGAGAGCTTACAATGTAGTTTTAATCCAGAATTCGTCTCCCCCTTCTCATCGTTTTAGGGGGTTTATATACAAGATTTACATAAAGGAAAGAGCGAAATTAAGGGGATTACAAATGATTTGAATCACAATTCTGATATCCTTGCGATTGAGCGCTATGATCGCGCAATGATAACTGTTGATCCAGTCATTCCCGCGATATTCGGGATCTGAAGTAATCTGGGGATTGATTGATTAATTCCTGGGATTGTCTACGACTAGCATGTGCTGGGTTGAGCTACGGGTCGACGAGCTTATGCTGGGTTGATCAAACATAGTTGTCGAGATCATTCTAGGCCGAGCTATATCCTCGCGTTGGCTCGAGCTTGGCAGAAAAACCACACACAACATTTGCCCCCTAGTGTTCGATGCTCGTTTCGGGCTTCGAAGACTATCGCTCGACCTGACGCCAAGCTCGGCTTCAACAGTGAGTCTCTAAGTGCATGCTCGATCGGGCTTCCATGACCGACCTTACGTCTGGTCGACTTTCTTCACACTTGGACATTATTACCTGTGCCACCTGTCAAAACTCAGAATACAAAAAGTCAGGGTATAAATGTAATTTCCATGTGGTCGTGTCGTATTAAATGCGGTAGCCTTTGTCAGTTACGTTTCGTTGCGCGTGGGTGATAACAGCTGTTCACATGCAAAGTTGAGGCGTCGTGCGGCGATGGTTATCATTTTTGATGGTTCATCGCACCTCGTGGATGGTAGACACATGGCCACATCCAAGGGCTGAGATCGCTTAACGAATGAAGGGCTAGGATCAGTTGTTAGTCGATGGTCGAGATTGAACTCCGCCCTTTTTTCTTCCATGCAAAAATCACTATAAAAGGTCGTGAATATTCAGAACAACCACTCTGAAAGTTCTTCCACCCTCCTGCTTTTCTTTGCCGTTGTTTGCGATGGTCCTTCTTACAAGTTCTTAACACTTTTCTTTATTCCGGTAAGGCTGCGTTCTCTTCTTTGCTGATTTTTTGACTTTTGTGCTAAAGGGTGGCTGTTGTAGTGGCTACATTGGATGTTTTAAGGTTTTAGTAGGGTTTTTGGGGTGCATTTCTAGTGGTCTTGAGTTTTAAAGGGGTTTAATCGCAGTGGCCGCCGATGTCTTGGGTAGGTCGCATGACTTCGTTGTGTTGTGCGAGCTATTTCGGGTGCCTGAGATAGAAGCGAGTGTGGAATGGTCGTCAAGTTGTTCAAGCTCTAACACATGTTCGCTTCTTTTTTCAGGTACCCAGAGTCGAGTTACAACCATGTCCTCGTCTAGTAGTCGTACAATAGATTGAATGTTTGATTCACCAGTTGGCTCGGCAGCACTAGGGGATGTGTCCCCCGGGATATCTGAAGAGTTTGTCACCAGAAGCTCGGACCCCGACGCTGCGGGCTTATTCGACCGTGCATCGATCCAAATGGCTCATTCCCCGTCGTCTCCAGCTCACAGGCTACAAAATGAGCCACAATCCTCAATCACCCTTGGGGATCTTGAACGCATCAGGGCGACCTATGCGCTGCAACTCAACCTGATGGCCTTGGGAGAACACTCTTAGAAGAACCTTCCAACTGAATGGGTGGCAATTTCTGAGACTACCCTTAAGTGCAGGGTATCCATTCCCCCACACCCTTTCATCGATAAAGTGTTGAGGCAATTCGACATCGCTCCTCTCCAACTAACGGCCAATTCTTACTTGATCATTATCAGGGTATACATCGCGTACATGATCGTTGAGCTAGGCGAGCCGTTCGTAGAAGAGTTTGTCCACTTGTACAGGCTTAAAAAGGGGCAAGGCCAGACGTAATACCTTTCCAAGGCGAGAAAAGTATGTTTCAACGGGCTGGTCGATGTCCCGAAGAAGGTCCCACACTGGGATTCCCAATTCTTCTTCTACGAAGCTGGGACGAGCGGTGTCTTAACTCTAGAAGCTAGTAAGGCCTTGGTCACTTACGTGCACAAGGACGAGTTTCAAGCTTTGCTTCATTATCTGACCGAGTTACTTTCTATTGTAGTTAACATAGAGCAGAACTATCTCCCAGCGGCGAGCTTGCAAAGGCTGCAGCATTTCAGCGATCTTCCTGACAATTCGCGCAACGTCCACGAGCTTTTTATGCTTCCTCACCTAAAGGCGTACGGCTTTTGTAGGGACGAGGCCATATTTTTAGCGCTTTTGGAAAAATGTAAGTTGTTGCTTACTCGTGTTTGATTTTCCGCGCAAATTGATTGTTAACTTGTTTCCCTTTTTCCTTGTAGAAATGTGGGCCAAGAAACCCAAAATCCTTAAGAAGAAAACAGCGGCTGTCGAAGGCGCCGACTACTTCGATGACAAAACAACCCACGGATGCTGCCGGTATGAAGCGCACCAGAGGCTAGCTTGCAGAGGGCCTAAGCGCGAAGAAATCCGCGACCAATTCTATGGCGGTTGGTGAGAAGAGCGTTACCAGGCCCCTTAAGGGGCCAACGAAGAAGACATCCGAGCCAACTGTAGGCTCGGGAAAAGGTAAAGCACTCGAGCAGCACGATGGCTCAGGGAAGAAGAAGGTGACTGAGCCTCATGGGAGCTCGGGAAAAGAGGTCGCCACACATGCTAGCGGCCTTTAGAAAAGCACAGCCAAGAAGAAGCTTGCTTTTGCGGGTGCGGGAACTGCTCCAAGGAGGAGTAGACCTGGCTCATCCAAGGCAAAAAATGGGGAGATGAGCGAAGCGACCGAGGCTGATGTCGATGCTCTGATCGACCAACTCCCCAACCATATCGGTGTTGGGGCCGCGGTGGCTAGGGATTGCGCCAGCCCGCGAACATTCGTAGCCGTTAGAGACTCAGCTCCCTCCTAGATATTGGCCTTAACCTGCAGCTATGTGGCTAAGGTACTGGTAGCTTACTTCCCTTTTTTGAATGCTACTTTTGTTTCTTGCTCGCTTCTCACCTTTTCGCTTTCAGGTTGCCATGACGAGCTGACTCCTGTACGAAGAATGTGGCCAAACCTTGGAGGGAACTCATAAGGGATGGATGCTGGTGGAGACGGTAAAGGAGGATGCCTTGGCCAGGGCCAAGGTTGCGGAGAAAGAGAGAGAGGCTAGGCAAGCCGAGCTTGAACGCCTTAGGGAGGAAGTTATGACCTTTGAGGTCAAGGAAAGGGAGTTCCTTGACAAACTAAAGGCGAGCAAGGTTGCTCGGGGTAAGGTTGAAGCTAAGGTAGTGAAGGCCGAACAGAGTTTGGCTCAGCAGCGAGGAGCCAACAACAAACTAAACTCTAAGCTTTCCTCGGCCCAGAAAGCAGTAGCGAGCTAGGAGGCCAAATTCAGGCAGACTTCGCTCGACCTTACCTAGGAAACTGTAGGTTGGCAAAATGCCGAAGTTGAGGCCGAGCAACTCAGGCTTAGGATTGAGGAGCTGAACGAGGCCGTCACTACTCGATCTTGGGAGACGTCGGTCTTTCTCGTGCAGAAATTATGGGAGGCTCACTTGTCGATCGACTTTTCTTTCCTTCCGCAAGCTTATTAGAAAGAGGTCGAAAGGATGCAAGTCGAGGCTCAGGGGATGACCTACGTGTACTCGGATGACTCTGGGGATGACGGCGAGGGCCAAGAAAAAGTCGAGGAGGCTAGGCCCAAGTTGGAGGTAAAGACCTGGTTCTTCTGACCATGGTCCTCCCGAGCGAGGTTCCCGAGTGCAAGGTTGAAGACGAATGCCCGACTCCTCCATCAGCCTAAAGAATCTTAGTATTTTTTTTTTTTTGTTGCCCGAATGTAATTAAACTTTCAGTTAATGAAAGAACATTTTTCAACGTTTCTCTTTCGAGCAATGATTGTTTCATTTCTGCGGAGTCATTTAATTCGTCCTAATCGGACTTTGAGACCCGAATTTTGCTCCAAGTCATGCGTAGTTTGCTTCTTTAGGAGCTTTTCAGATTTTTTTCGAAAAAATCTTTATACGATGTTTGACATCGATTTTGGACTCATCGTCCTTTTCGGGCTTTCGTCGTCGACTTAAGGCCCATTTTTTCCGACGTGCTTTTTCTTAGATTTTTCCAAGTTTAACTTCGTCGACCTGAGATTTTCAATCCCGTTTATGTGAGGAAATCTGATGTGATGATAAACTTCGATTTGGACTTTACTGTCCTTTTCGAGGTCTTTGGTCGCTGGCTTAGAGTCGATTTTCTTCGATGTGATTTTTCCTTAATTTTAAAACTCAAGTTTAACTTCGTCGATTTAGGATGTTTTATCCTTGAAGAGTTGGATTTTGGCGTGGTTTTTTTGAGGTAAGCTACCTTTCTTGGACTCTTGACTCTGAGTTTTCTTTTGGAATTTCATTGCTTAAGTCGCGATTTATTGATTGGTAGTTAATTGCCGGTGAGCTAAAAATTGTAAATTATGAATAAAGCAAGTACTGAATAATACCTCTCTTATTGATCAAGTGTTTCGACTGTAAATAGCCTTACAACAAATGCAATTCATAGAAATAAATAGAACCCAAGCTGCTTATTGGTAATATCTTCGCAAGTGCTCGGCGTTCCAAGCTTGCATTATTACTTCACCGTTGAGGCATTCCAGGTGGAAAGATCTTGGTACGAGCTTTTCGGAGATCCTAAAGGGACCTTCCTACTTGGGTCCTAGTGCCCCCAAGTTTGGGTTTTGGGTACCTTGGATGACCTTCCTGAGAACTAGGTTGCCCACTTCAAAGTCTCTATTTTTGACTTTGGTATTGAAATACCGCTTGACCCGCTGTTGATAAGAGGCAAGCCTTAACTAAGATTTGGCCCGATGTTCTTCGATTAGGTCTAACCTCAGGCGGAGTAGGTCTTCGTTGGCTTCTTCTTCAAAGATTTCTCTTTGGAACAAACTGATTCCTACTTCGACCGGGACCATTGCTTCATATCCATAAGACAAAGAAAATGGGGTCTCGCCCGTTAAGCTCCTAACAGTCATTCTATAAGACCATAGAGTTTTCGGTAGCTCGTCGGCCCACCTCCCTTTAAGGTCATCGAGCTTCTTCTTTATGGTGTGCTTGATTACTTTGTTTATAGCCTCTACTTGTTCGTTGGCTTGAGGTCGGTAGACGGCTGTGAAACACTTTTTGATATTGAATCGCTCGCAGAAGGTCTTGAAATCTTTGTTGTCGAAAGACTTCCCATTGTCGGTTATTATTATGTGGGGAATTCTAAACTGACAAATGATGCTCTTATAGACAAAATCTTTCAGCCTGTTTGATGTTATCGTTGCCAATGGCTCGGCTTCTGCCCACGTGGTAAAGTAATCTACAGCAACAACCGCAAACTTAACGTCCCCTTTTCCCTGAGGTAAGAGGCCAAAAAGGTCAATGCCCTAGATCATGAATGGCCAAGGGCTTGTCAGAGTGGTCAATTCTTGTAGGGTAGCTCGTAGAATGTGTGCAAATCTCTGGCATCTGTCACATCTACGGACATAGTCTGCTATATTATCATAACCCGTTGGCCAATAGTATCCCTAGCGGAGCACCTTGTAAACTAGAGATCTACCCCCTGTGTGGTTTCTGGATATGGCCTCATATATCTCTCTTAGAACATAATTTTCATCTTTGTGGTTAATACATCGCAGCAATGGTAAATTGAAGTCTCGCTTGTACAGTTTATCCTTGATGAGTATGTACCAAGCTACTTTGGTGTGGAGTGTTCTAGCTTCGGTCCTGTCCTTTGGCAGTGTGTCATCCTTCAAGTAGGCAATTATTGCATCATTCAGCTATACCATTGACTTGTGGCTAACACCAGATTTTGTGAAGTGGAGATGGTTGCTTTCAAGAGGAATTTAACCGCGATTGAATCGGCCTTCTCATTGTTCATTGCAGAGGCCATGCGAGCTAGTGCATTTGCCTGCGAGTTTCTCTCCCTTGGGATCTAGTGGATGGTAAAGTACCTAAACTGTCTGAGCTCGGTCTCCACTTGCTAGAGGTAAGATGCCATCCTGTCTTCCTTTGCCTGGTATCCCCCGATAACTTGATGGACCACGAGCTGTGAGTCACTATAGATCTTGATGGACTCTACCCCTATTTCCCTGGAGTGATGAAGACTTGCGAGCAATGCCTCATATTCAACTTTGTTATTGGAGGCGTTGAACCCGAATCTTACCGCGACTCTGATTGGATCTCCCTCCGGACTTTCGAGCAAGAGGCCTACTCCTGCTCTTTTTTCATTCAAGGAGCCATCTATATAAAAACTCCATAGCCATAAGTTGTCACTCTTTGGTTTCTGTTGCTCGATCTCTCCCGAGGTATCTACCTCTGGCGGGCTTGACTCAGCGTTTAGCTGATAAGAGAACTCAGATATAAAATCTGTCATGGCATGGCCTTTGATCAACGTCCTCAGGATTTACTAGATGTCGTGTTGACTCATCTCCATTGTCTACTGGATCAGTCTACCCGATGCCTCGGGCTTCTGCATTATTTTCTTCAAAGGGAAGTTCTTAACACATGGATGGAGTGTGCCTGGAAATAGGGTCGTAGCTTCCTAGCGGCAACAACAAGGGAGTAGGCGAGCTTTTCCATTTTGGGTACCATGTCTCCACGTCAAGTAGTCTCTTGCTCTCATAGTACATAGGCCATTGTATTCCTCCCTCTTCGCGTACCAACGCCACACTGATAGTGGATTTGGATACCGACAAATATAGTAGTAGCGGCTTACACTGGATGAGCTTTGACAACAGGTGGGTTGCCCGAGGTGTTTCTTTAGCTCCTAGAAGGCTCATTCACACTCCTCTGCTCACTTGAAACCTTTCTTCCCCTTCAAGGTCTCAAAAAATGGTGAACACCTATCCGTGGCTCGGGAAACGAACCTGCTGAGTACGACCACACGTCCAGTCTGACTCTACACCTGTTTAATGCTAGTTAGGCTTTTCATGTCGAGCAAGGCTTAAATCTTCTCTGGGTTAGCTTCTATACCCCGTTGGTTTACGAGGAAGCCTAGGAATTTCCCAGAGCTCACTTCGAAATCACATTTCAATGGATTGAGCTTCATTTGATACTTTCTGAGAATGTCGAACATTTCCCCCAGGTGCTCAATATGACTTTAAGTGATCTTTGATTTGACGAGCATCTCATCGATGTATACTTCCATGGAATGGCTGATTTAATTAGCAAACATCTTGTTCACCAAACGCTGGTAGGTCACGCCAGCGTTCTTGAGGCCAAACAGCATAACCCTGTAACAATAAATTCCATGGTCAGTAATAAAAGAAGTATGCCCTTCGTCAGGCTGGTGCATCGGGTCTGGTTATATCCTGAGTATGCATCCATAAAGTTAACTAGTGTGTTTCCCACCGTTGCATCTACAAGCTAGTCGATCCGTGATAGTGGAAACCTATCTTTCAAACAGGCTTTGTTTAGATCCGTGAAGTCAACGTAAGTTCGCTACTTGCCATTTGACTTCTTGACTAGGATTGGGTTGGCGAGCCAATCCGGGTACCTGACTTCCTTGATGAAGTTGATAGGAGTTTGTCGACTTCATCTTAGAGCGCTCTGTATCTATGACCCTTCTTTTATGTCTTATAGGCCGAGCCTGTGGAACAAGGTTTAACCTGTGGCATATCACCTTGGGGCTGATCCCAACCATATCAGCGTACATCCGTGCGAATACGTCAAGGTTCTTCTTCAAGAACTCGACCAGATCATCGACCATCACTCTGCTCAAGCTACTACTGATCTTCAGTATGCGAGTTGGATCCTCCTCGCTAACACTTACTCCTATAAGCTTCTTAGTTGGTCCCGCGGTGGACTCCTCTTTGTGGTTGCGAGGATCTATGGTGTCCTCTAGTGGTTTGGGGTTTAGCTTGGATTCTGTGATGATCATGGTCTTTGGGTGCGACCATTTCTGTGCAGCATTTATGGCTTGATTATAACATTCCCATGATTCTTTGGTGCAACTCCTGATTGTCGAGACTCCCCCAGGAGTCAAAAATCTCATTGCTTGGCAACGCACCTACGTGATCGCGCTTAAATCATCCAGGATTAGCCTTCCCAGGATGACGTTATACATGGTCGGGCAGTCCACCAATAGGATTTCGGGCATCATAGTTCTGACCTTTGGTTCAGTTCCTAGAGTTACGGGAAGATCGATAGTACCTTTGGGAACCAGGCTGTCCTCAATGAACCCATAGAGCGGCGAAGGGCACGCTCGCAGGTTCCATTTTGTGAATCCCATTCCTCGGAAGGCTCCTAAGAAAATAATGTTTGTCGTGCTCCCGTTGTCAACCATAACCCTTAATACTCTTACGTTGCCAATCCTAGTTGCGATTACAATCGCGTCATGATTATGATGAGGGGATGTTTCACACTCGTCAACTGTGAACCCCACTACCTCGCTTTCCTGTTTGGGTCGCTTGGGCGGCTTCTATTTGTAACTCATTATTTAGGGGACCGAGTTCGTTCTGGCCTCCCGAGCGTATTACTCGCAGGCTCGCCTCGAGCTTCTCGCTGTATCCAGTTCTCTATAGATCATATTCACGAAGACCTTGTTGGGGTTTGGCGGAGCCTGTTGAGCTGGGGTTTGTATCTAGCTTGGGACCTGGTTACTTTGCTCGCTAGGATTCTCTCGAGCTGATTCTGCCTTAATAAATTCTTTCAAATGACCTCATCTTATCAGGTCCTCGATGGCGTCCTTCAGAGCCCAACAATCATTTGTATTGTGCCCGACATTGTAATATACTGTATAGCTAGTAATTCTTTGAGAAATATATGAATAAGCATATATACATAATGTAAATTTCGAAAATTATAATTATAATTCATATAAATATACACACAAAATACTGATATACTTTAGTAAGCACAGGGTAATCTTGAATTGTGCTGCCAAACTCCTCCGCTTCTTGACGTCCCACCTGATCGTAAATCATCTAGTACCTGTAAAACAGTAAAATAACAGAGTGAACACTAATTGCTCAGTAAGTAAACCAAACTACACTACTGTGTTTCCTTCGTTACTCATGTTCTAATTTTCCTTTTCTCACTTTATTCTTTGATAACATTCTTCATTCTTTTCTAATATTCTGCATTCTTTTCTGATACTCTGATTTGCTACTTATCAACGTGTAAAGACAATGAATAAAACTGTACATCGTCGAGCACATAAGAAATACCGAATCACGTAAGTAGCATAATACATATGCAGAATAATAAACTTTCCTAAGAAAAGAACTTTCTTTTCTTTTCTGTTTTCTATCTCTTATGCTGTATCTCTTTCTTTTCTTCTCTATTTCTCTTTCTTTTCTTTCTTCTTTCTGCTTTGCCGATCGGACTAGGTTGATGCATGGATTTGGAACCCTGGCCATGCAAGTAGGTACAGTCCTCGTCTACATGCACTGCTGATGGACTGTACAAATACCGTATCTCTTTGCTGTGGCCGCTCATTCGTGGCAGCGTGCATGTAGGTATGCTCTGCTGGGTACAGTCCTCATCCACATACACTAATGACAGATTGTACAAATACTGTATCTCTCTGTTGTGGCCGCTCGCTCGTGGCGGCGTGTATGTGGGCATCTCTGTCACTCATGGGTTCCCTATCGCAAAAACCTTATAACATAGCATGTTGTAGAAAGAGAATAGAAAGATATACTCTACACATTTCAACATGAATTTCCAAGCTATGGAAATTCTACACTTGCATTCTTTAGTAAATGAGAAAATTTACATACTTGCATGTTAGCTTAAAAGAAAATTATAAGCCATTTTCTTTTCTTTCTTTCTCATTCTTTGCTAACATATTCTTTCATATTCTCATTTACTAAATCAAGGCTATACATATATATCATGTGCACAATATATGCATGGTCAAGTCCATTCTTTAATATGCTTTCCAAATTTACATATACAAACTTGCAAATTCATTATGGCATAATGGTATGTCATGACTTATTCTACCATTCTCTACTATCACAATTGCCATATCAAAGTAACACTTTAACTTGCAAATTCTTCTCAAACACTTCCATGTGCTGTTCAAAAAAGTAGTAAAGGTTCAAGTAGCTAGAACCAAGCACTAAGGGCCATTTCTCTCATGGAACAACATGACCAAGTGATATATTAAATTTTGGCATAACAATATGC
Organism: Pistacia vera; assembly: GCF_008641045.1. NCBI lineage: Eukaryota > Viridiplantae > Streptophyta > Magnoliopsida > Sapindales > Anacardiaceae > Pistacia > Pistacia vera. Next base: position 331,520 of record NW_022196000.1, read on the forward strand.
ACTCTTGAATATTAACATCTACATTTTGTTAAGCCCAAACATAATCTTCCTACTTCAATTCTTGCCTTTCTCTAACTCTTTCTTCATTAGGGTTTAGCCAACTCATGCATGCATTTTCTCTTTGGATTTTCATCAAACATTTCATATGCACATGCAACTACCATGTTGGCTACACTTACACAACTCTCTAATTCAACCAAATTGTGAGCCAAAAACTCACTAACTTTAGTATCAAACCTGGCCGAATTCATCACTTCTCTACACTCCAAAAATTTCAACACAAATTCTTCCACAACTTCACCAAATCATCACATAACCATACTCTACTTCTCATGGCTAGAATTTATGCATCATTAAACATAAAAAATAGCCAATAATTGTCTCATACCATCACGTACAAACATGCAAAAATTCATTCAACACAAGTCTTGCTCAAATCAAGGTTAAAATTAGGTTTACTTACCTTAAATATGTGAGATCACTTCCCTTTTGCTCTAAATCTCTTTCGCTTGGACTTAGATCATATAAAAACCATAAGAATTTAAAACTTTAAAGTTTAATCATACTCCTTTTGCTAGAATCTTACGTTAGGATGCTTTAGGATTGAAATCTCCAAAAATCTAAACCAAATCCTATGATTTTCTTTTGAAATTTAGTGAAGAAAATTGAGAGAAAATGGAGTAAAGGTGGCGTGAACAAGGGCTGAAGGTATGTTAGGGTTTCTTCAAATAAAGCCTTATATCAAATAATATAAACATGTATTCCCATTTTGCCCTTGAACTTTCTATAAAATTCCATCTATGTCCTTTAGTCAATTACTAAAATACTCTCATTTTTATTATCTTCTTCATATTATTTTGCTTCCTTTCACTTCCCACTTTTTCAACTAATTATGAGTGAAAAGACCATTTTACCCCTAATGAAGTTTTAAGGAATTTCCTTCACATTTATCTAAGGTAACTTCAAAGAAATCCAACTAAGGGTACTAGGGCATAAACAAAATTACGTACCTTGATGTGGGTGTTACAATTCTCCCCCTCTTAAAGAATTTCGTCTCGAAATTCAAGTGAACAACTCAGGATAGCGGTTACGTACATCTTGCTCAACTTCCCATGTAGCTTCTTCCACTATATGATTGCTCCATAGAACTTTTACTAATGGAATACTCTTATTTTGGAGCTCCTTAACTTTTATGTCCAGTATCTGAACTGGGCGCTCCTCATAAACAAGATTCTCCTCTAATTCCACTTCTTCTGCTTTCAATATATGGGAAGGATCGCTGACATACCTTCGAAGCATTGATACATGGAAAGCATTGTGCACTCTATCCATATTTGGTGGTAGCGCTAACTGGTACGTTACTTTTCTTACTCGTTGCAATACTTTAAAAGGGCCAATGTATCTAGGGGCAAGTTTTTCTTTACCACCAAACCGTATTACCCGCTTGTAGGGGGAAATCTTAATAAACACTTTATCACCCATTTCAAATTCTACATCCTTTCTCTTTAAATCCGCATAGCTCTTTTGTTTGTATTGAGCTTGCTTCATTCTGTTCCTAATCAACTTAATGTCTTCCATCATTTTTTGAGTAATCTCCAGTCCAAGAGCTATATTCAAAGCATCTTTCTTTTCTACTTCATCCCAGTGTAGTGGGGATCTACATCGTCTACCATATAGAGCTTCATAAGGAGCCATCTTAATTGTAGACTGATAACTGTTGTTATAAGCAAACTCTATCAATGGTAGCATCTCATGCCAGGTCATTTTATAATCCATACAACACGTTCTCAGCATGTCTTCAAAAACTTGATTGGTTCTCTCAGTTTGGCCATCTGTCTGTGGGTGGTAAGTTGTACTAAATGCTAACTTGGTACCCAAGTTTCTCTGTAGACTAGTCTAGAAAGCTGAAACAAATCTAGAATCTCTATCTTATACTAATTCTTAGGCACGCCATGTAATCTAACCATCTCTTTGATGTAGATCTAGGCCAATTGATATGAGGTGGTACTGTCTTTTACTGGAAGAAAATACGCTGATTTGTTTAATCTGTCTACTATCACCCATAGCGCATCATAACCCTTTTGAACTCTTGGAAGGCCTGTAATGAAATCCATTGATATATCTTCCCATTTTCATTCAGGAATGCTGAGTGGCTGAAGCAGTCCTGATGGTCTTTGGTGCTCTACTTTAACCTGTTGACAAACCAGACATTTTGCTACATAATCACCGATATCTTTCTTCATACCTGGCCACCAATAACTCTTTTTTAAATCTTGATACATTTTGGTTCCTCTAGGATGTGCAGTATATGGTGTGTCATGAGCTTCTACAAGAATCCTCTTTCTTAGCTCAACATCCTGGGGAATGCATATACAGCTCCTAAAACTGAGCACACCAGCTAAAATCTGATACTCTAATATCTTGCCTTCCAACACTTGTCGACTTATTTTCTGACACCATTCATCGACAACTTGCTTTTCTTTAATCTCTTCCAGTAAAGTAGATTGAATTTCTAACTTGGCAATTCTTCCTAGTACTATCTCTATCTGTTCTTTGAGAAATTCTTCCAATAGTTCTTTCTGCACTGTGAGTTGAGACAAAGAGGCTTTTCTACTCAAGGCATTAGCTACCACATTGGCTTTTCCAGGTTGATACTTGATTTCACAATCATAATCTTTTACTAGCTCCAACCATCTCCTTTGTCTCATATTCAGCTCCTTTTGGTTGAAGAAATACTTCAAACTTTTATGATCAGTATAAATATTACTTTTAACCCCATACAAGTAATGCCTCCATATCTTTAATGCAAAGACTACGACTGCTAACTCTAAATCATGCGTAGGGTATCTTGTCTCATACTCTTTCAACTGTCAAGAAGCATAAGCTATTACCTTACCCAACCGCATCAACACAGCACCAAGTCCCTGAAGTGAGGCATCTATATAAATATCATAGTCTACACCCTCCTGTGGTAACACTAGAATAGGAGCTGGGGTGAGTCTTTCTTTTAAATCTTGAAAACTCTCTTCACACGCATCTAACCATATAAAAAGAGTTCCCTGTTTGGTAAGAGCTATAAGCAGCTTAGCCAACTGGGCAAATCCTGTTACAAACCACTTGTAATAACCTGTAAGCCCTAAGAAACTTCGAACCTCTTTCATTGTCTTCGGCCTTTGCCACTCTAGGATTGCCTTTACCTTACTGGGATCTACTGACACACCTTCTTTTGAGATAGTGTGACCCAAAAAGATAACTTGTTCCAACTAGAACTCACATTTAGAAAATTTGGCATACAGCTTCTTATCTCTCAATCCTTGTAGCACAAATATAAATGCTCTTCATGCTTTTCTCTTGTCTTAGAATAATCTAGGATGTCATCAATAAACACTACTATAAATCGATCAAGACAGTCATGAAACACTTGGTTCATTAAATCCATAAAGACTGTTGGGGCATTGGTTAACCCAAAAGGTATTACCACAAACTCATAATGCCTATATATGGTCCGAAATGCAGTCTTGGCAATATCTTACTCTGCAACTCTTACTTGATGATAACTCGACCTCAGATCAATCTTTGAAAACACTACTGCTCCTTTCAGTTGATCAAATAAATCATTTATGCGAGGTAACGGGTATTTATTCTTCACTGTTATTTTATTCAATTCTTTGTAATCTATGCACATCCGTAGAGACCCATCTTTCTTTTTCACAAATAAAATTGGAGCACCCCAGGGAGAATGGCTAGGTCGAATAAAACCTTTGTCTAGGAGTTCTTGGAGCTGCTTTTTCAATTCCTGGAGTTCGGCTGGGGCCATACAATAAGGGGCTTTAGAAATCGGTGCTATACCTGGTGCCAACTCAATGCTGAACTCCATTTCTCTTTCTGGAGGTAAACTTGGCAAATCATCCAGAAATACCCCGGACTACTGGCACATTCTGGATCTCTGATCGAGGGACCTTACTGCTTTCTACCACATGGGCAATATACCTGGAACACCATTTTCTTAACATCTTTCTGGCTTTTACATTGCTAATCAACATACTAAGCTGGTGGCTCTCTCCGAAACTAAACTTATCGCTATCATCAAGATTAAACTTTGCTTTCTTCTTTCGGCAATCAATCTCTACTCCATATCTCACTAGGAAATCTATGCCCAAAATAACATCAAAGTCAGGCATATCAAATACAATAAAATCCACTGGTAACATCCTTCCATGGATCACTATGAACTCCTCTGAAAGCATCTCCCGAGTTACCACACTATCACCATCTGGCAATTCTATCTTAATGGGCTGATCTACTGTAATAGGTTTCAAACACAATCTCTCTATAATCCCATGTGTAATAAATGAGTGTGTGGCTCCATAATCAACTAATGCATAAAGGGGAACTGAATGAAATAATAACTGACCAGTAATTGCTAATGGGTTGGCCTCGGCTTCACTCTGTGCAATTGTAAATACCCAAGCATTAGTACCTCTGGATGTCTATGTTGTGGGTGCAGGAGGGGCCTTACAGTCTTTCATCATATGTCCGGGCTATCGACATCTAAAACACACACCCTTGAGACACTCTCCCGGATGATGTTTCCCACATTTCTAACATTGGGGAAACTCAAAAGTCCTCGGCCTTTTATTCTTCCCGTCCCTCCTGTTCCTTTTTGACTAAAATCTTTTCTTATTCTTCCCTTCTCTATTGTTGGAGGTATCAAATCTGTCTTTCTGTGGAGCGGGAGGTGGAATACTGGGCATTGCTGCTGATGGAGTCAATAGAGTCAACTTATTCACAAATACTTCAGCTCGTAAAGCTCGCTCTAAAGCCTCGCTATAAGTCTAAGGGGGCTGGGCACCTGCCATCACATCTTAGGCTATTTCTGGATTTAGCCCATGCACAAACTTGTTCATCCTCAATTCTGGTGTGCTCACTATACCTGGTGCAAACCTTGCCAAGGAATTAAATCTAATGGAGTATTCTTTCACTGAATTGATTCCCTGACGTAGGCTAATAAATTCCTGTATCTTTTCATGCATTCTGTCAGCTGTCATATTGATAATCCGAGGATTATGCTAGTTTATTTAAGCTTTTAGGCCGGATTTTAGATACTTCTTAGTCTATTTTTGCCTGAATTGCTACTTAATTCCTTACATTTCGTGTTTCTGGTTAAAATGGACATTTTGAACGAATAAAGGCAGATTTGGAGTTTTTGGACTCAGAAGCAAGCGGAGGGCAATTCTGGAATTTTAGAATTCTTCAAGAAGCTTCGCCACGGCGAAATGGGCCAGTGACGCACCAGATTCAACTCCTTTGTCACTGCGGCGAGATTCCTGCTTCGCCGCGGCGAAGTCTACGTTCTCCAGTTTTTGTAAAACGCACAGTTTCGTTTTTAGGCTGAGTTTTAAGATTTTGGGCGAGGTATAAAAGAGGGACTTAGTCTTTTTGGTTAGGGCGTTCGTGGAGAGATAGACAGCAATTTTACATTTTCTTAGATTGATTTTGGATTAAACAAAATGGAAGATTCGAGGAAACTAGTGGATTCATCAATTTGGGGAGATTGTTTTCCTTTTCTCTTGTTTCCATTATGTTGAACTTGGAGTTTTTCGTTTCTTTTAATTGTTTTATTGATTTAGCCATGAACTAACCTATTTTGGGTTAGGGTTTTGATGTAGTTCGGATTCTAATGGGTTAGAAAGTTGGTGATTATTAATTTCATATGATTTTGCTTTGATTGTGTGATTATTCTGTATTTATTGTTTGTATGTGATGAACAAGATGAGATTGAGAGATAATTCATGTTAAGCTGCGTGGGTAATCACCGTTGTATTATTGGATGCTAGAGATAGATTCAAGAACCGATGAAATCAATATAGGATTCTTGTGCTTAATGAACTTAGATTTATTAACTTTCATTTTGTTGGGTGCGGAAGGTTAATAGGGAAGAGTAGGAAAACATAGCCTGAGAAGGTATGTTGGACACTTTAGAGAGTTCGATTTACAATCAATGCATGTGAATATGAATTTAGTTTAATTCTTTAGGTTTAACCCATAGAGTCCGAATGAAGTCAAAACCCTACCCGTTTGTTTGAATTGATTTTATCCCGTTTTAAATCTTGCTTTCATAGTTTAATTTTAATTTAGTAAATTTTGTTTTAGTTATAGTTTAAATTGCTCCCTTAAATCCAAAAGAATTCGATTGCTTCAACTTGAAAACGGTAGAAAACTTAGTGCTTAGCAACAATCCTTGTGGGAACGATACTCACTCATCACTCTATTACTTGTGCGACTAGTATACTTGCTACATATTGCATGTTGTAGGAAACACGCTCAAGTTTTTGGCGCCGTTGCCGGGGATTGAGTTTTAAGTTAACATTGAGTTTTTCTATAGTTAACTAGATTGAAGTTTTAATTTTGTTTTAAATTTTCAGTTTATTTGTGATCTCGCTTTCTTTCGTTTTAGTTTGTGCAGTTTATGCGAAGAGCGAGACGTCAGCCAGTGGTTCTTGTTGATCTTGAGATTGAGAGAACCGCCAGACGACTTAACAGAGAGAGAAGAGAAAGAGAGGACATAGTGGTTGGAACAGAAGAAATAGCTGTTGAAATGGCAGAACCAGAAAATAGGACACTAAGGGAATTCTCAGTTCCCACGGTTAATGGCAGTGGATCAAGTATTACTAGGCCTACGGTGCAAGCAAACAACTTTGAGATTAAGCCGGCAATCATTCAGATGATCCAGCAGTTGGTCAGGTTTAATGGTGATTTGAGGGAAGATCCGAATCAGCATATTACGAACTTCTTGGAAATTTGTGACACCTTCAAGTCGAACGGAGTGTTAGATGACGCCATTAGGTTGAGGTTATTCCCATTCTCATTGGGGGATAAAGCTAAGGGGTGGTTAATGGCACTATCATCGGGGACTATCACAACTTGGAATGATCTAGCACAGAAGTTCCTAACTAAGTTCTTTCCTCTAGCAAAATCAGCAAAACTGAGAAATGATATCACATCATTTCTACAAGAGGAATCCGAGTCATTGTATGAGGCTTGGGAGATGTACAAGGAATTGATAAGGAAATGTCCACACCATGGGTTGCCAGTTTGGCTTCAAGTCCAAAATTTCTACAATGGACTGATGGGTAACATGCAAACCATGGTGGATGCAGCATCGGGAGGAGCTTTGTAGAATAAGACACCAGAGGAGGCTTATGAGTTGCTTGAGGTTTTGGCAAGCAACAACTATCAAAGACCAAATGAGAGAACAATATTAAGAAAATCTACGGGTCTTCATGAAGTTGATGCCTTCACAACCATCTCAGCCCAACTCACGGCACTTCAGAAACAATTGGGAAGTATGCAGGTAAACTCTATTCAAGCACCTCAACTAACTTGTGATTTTTGTGCAGGAAACCATGTGAGCAGCGAGTGTTAAGTGGGGAACACATTTGCTTCGTCATCTTCATCATCGGAGCAAGTGAACTACTTGGCAGGAAATCAGAGGTAACCAAACAACCCGTATTCCAACACATACAATCTAGGGTGGAGAAATCATCCAAATCTAGCTTGGGGCAATCAGAACCAGCAAAATAATCAATGGAACCAAAGGAATTTGCCGAATAACCAACCAGGGGTGAATAATCAACCGGGAGATCCAAGAGTGACAAAGTTGGAGGACATGTTTGGGAAATTCATGCAAGAGACCATAGGTTTTATGAATGAGACGAGGACGAATTTCAGAAATCAAGGGGCATCCATTCGGAATCTTGAGGTACAGATGGGCCAATTGGCTGAGAAGCTGAATGAGAGACCGTAGGGTTCCTTACCAAGCAACACAGTGACTAACCCATGTGAGCAAGCAAATGCCATAGTTTTGACGAGTGGGATAGTTTTGGAAGAAGTTGAACAAGCTGGAAAGGAAGAATCTGAAGAGGAAGTTGATGAAGAGATTGTAGTTGATGAGAAACCAAGCGGTTTGGAGGAAGAGAACAAGAAGAAGGAAGAAAGGCAAAAGAATAAGGAGAAATTGCCATTCCCCGAGATACCACCAGAGTTGGCACATCACACTCCACCCGTGCCTTTTCCTCAGAGACTGAAGAAAAAGAATCAGGATAAGCAGTTTTTAAAATTTATTGAAATTTTTAAAAAATTGCATATTAACATTCCTTTTGCAGATGCATTGCAGCAGATGCCGAGCTACGCAAAGTTCCTTAAGGAAATCCTATCGAACAAAAGGAAGCTTGAAGATGAGGAAACAGTGATGCTTACGGAGGAGTGCAGCACCATTCTCCAAAAGAAGCTGCCCCTGAAACTCAAAGATCCAGGGAGTTTTACTATTCCTTACACTATAGGAAATATCACCTTTGATCGAGTTTCATGTGACCTAGGTGCTAGCATTAACCTTATGCCTTTTTCTATTTTCAGGAAACTAGGAATTGGTGAAGTAAAGCCGACAACCATATGCTTGCAACTTGCAGATCGATCAATAAAGCATCCTAGAGGCATTGTGGAGGATGTGTTGGTTAAAGTGGACAAGTTTATTTTTCCTGCGGATTTCTTTATGTTGGATATGGGTGAAGACAAAGAGATTCCTCTTATCCTGGGACGACCATTTCTGGCGATCGGAAGAGCTTTAATTGACGTTCAAGAAGGGAAGTTGATCATGAGGATGCAAGATGAAGAAATAACATTTAATGTCTTTGAATAAACGAGAGCTCCACCTAAACAAGAGTCGTGTTTAAAAATCGATGTGGTGGACTAGGCAAAGATTGACACCCTCCAACTGAACAATCTTAAGGTGGAAATTAAGAGCTGCATTGTCAAACCGAATCAGTTCGAGAGTGAGGACCATAACGGAAAAGGTTGCACAAAATTCCGAGATAAGCCACAGTCGAGATTGTGTTTTCACAAGGAACAGATTTCTCAGCTCAAAAAGGGTGAGGGAAAGTCAAGAAAACGGAAAGCAGTCGATGAGAAGAGTCGAACCACCAAAGTAATGACCAAGGGATGGAAATGGGTGGTGAAACTCTCAACAAGGCCACTGTGTGAAAAAGATCATCAGCAAAAGAAGCTCGAGCACAAAGGAATATTCTGGGATGTGATGTACTTGGATAATCCGGACTGACGTGAAAGATTGAGAGAGTACAGCTTACCGACTATAAACAAGCGCTTTTTGGGAGGCAACCCAAGTGTTTTAATTTTTGTTCTTCTATTTTTTTTATTTCAGTGTGTTTGAATGTGTTTGATGTTCTGATGAATTTGAATGAGTTTTAATTTGTGTGTTTTTGGGTGTTTCAGGTGAAGTTTTCAGCTAATGCAAGGAAAGAAAGTGCTCCAGACTTCGCCGGGGCGAAGAAGTATCCTTCGCCGCGGCGAAGCACATTGTGTAAAAATAAGTTTTGAAAAGTCCTAGACTTCGCCGCGGCGAAGATTGTTCTTCACCAGGGCGAAGCAACCTGAAAAATATGGCAACTACTGTAATTTTTCGCCCCGGTGAAGTATTTTGCTTCGCCGCGGTGAAGTAAGTTAGACGAAATTCCTCTAAGGCAATTTCGCCGTGGCGAAGATTTTTACTTTGCCGGGGCAATTAGCCACTGTAATTTTTTGCCCCGGCGAAGTCTTTTGCTTTGCCGCGGGGAAACCTGGGTTTCAAATTAGGGTTCTATGAATGAAGAACTTCGCCGCGGCGAAGACTGTTTTCTATAAATACTCACTTTCATTTTTCATTTTTCACGCGACTTTTCATATCCTTTTGAGAGAAAAATTTCCAATTTCAATCCTTTGCCTTCCAAGTGTTGTCCCAATCAAAGTTCTCACTCATTAACCCTCCTAAACACCAAAACAACTCATTTCAACAACAAATTTTTCGAAAATTTCACGAAAATTTCATGTTCAAGAAATTTGGGGCTTTCCAATCTGGGCTGGTTCTGGGTAAATTGGTGGCGAATAATCCTTCGTATTGGTAAGATCTCAAGTTCCCTAAACTTATTTTCGCACAATTTCAAGTTTTAAGTTGTAGATCTGAAAAATTGATTATAAGTTGAGTTGTGAATTTTTGGGTGATTGTGAGTTTGATTTTGTTGAGGAAGGGTTGATTGTGCATGTTTTGATATTGAGGAGTGTGGGTTTTGATTTTTGGAGAGTTTTGTTGAATTTGGAGAAATCGTAGTTTGGGGGTCTAATTGCGAATTTTTGAAAGTGTTTTCAATTTTCCTTTTTCAGGTTTGAATTGTTTGTTGAGGGGAACCTAGGCTTGAATTTTTGGGTTGCGTTGTATTGTTGAATTATAGAAAATGACACCCAAAGTTAAGGTTCCATACAAGGGCAAGAGAAAAGGAAAGAAAGCGGACAGCCGCTTTGTGAATGAAGAGGCACAGAAATGATATCAAGGGGCTATCCCAAGAAGAGATAAGGGCTTTATTCCTGAGCGCGGATTGACCGCGAGTCAGGCATTGGACTGGAGTCGAGGGAGACGATGGGAACTGTTTATGAGTGCTCCTGCACAGCCGGCTGTAGAGCCGCTAGTAAGGGAGTTTTACGCCAATCTCCCGGATTGTGAGGAGGGTACTGCATTTGTGAGAGGGATTGATGTGCTGTTTACAGAAGATGTGATCAATGAGTTTTATAACCTGCCTGGGTTTGATCAGGATGAGTACGAAAGGTTTAGGGGGACACAGTTTCAGGATAGTATCATTCTTCCAGTCATTGCAAAACCGGATGCAACTTGGTCAGTGTCGAAGAAACAAAAGAAGACCATTAAGGGAACTTCTTTGACACCGATGGCTCGACTGTGGCAATATTTTGTTAGTGCGAGATTGATGCCGGAAACACACTATAGCACGGTAACTTACGAGAAGGCATTATTGCTTTATGCTATTGCCACAGGAAAGAGTATAAATGTGGGACGAATTATCTTGAACAACATTCATCATGCCGCCAAACCAGGGCGATCAAGTTACTCTTTCCCACATCTCATTACATCCTTGTGCATTAGAGCTGGAGCCAAGGTGGAAGGTGATGAGTAACGTATTCATGCTGCCCCTATCCTCGATTCAGATTATTTTCAGAAGCATCTTGAACGTCCGGGAGCTGAGCAACCAAGAGTAGGAACAAAACGGTAGAGAACCACACAAGGCCCTGTCACATCCTCCAGCTACACAGAAGGAGATGATACAGCAGATGATGGGTATGATGAAACGTATGGAAAAATGTCAAGAGTGGTTGGCTGAGCAGACCCAGATGATGTATGATATGCAGAAGAGTAGCTTCAACAAGCTCAATGTTGACACTTCAGGATTCCAATGGGCTGACTGGGATTCAGATGAGTGGATGGGCTCTGAGTCGAAAGAGGAAGACGAGGGAGGCGAAGAATGAGCACCGGAACACCTGTTTTGTTTTTCTTTATTTTTATTTGTTTTTAGTTGATATTGTTTTTCATTTCAAACATTAAGCTTGGTTTATATTTTGTTTTGGGTTGTGGTAGTTGTTTTAGTTATTTCATTTTCTTGTAATTTGTAGTTTGTGCAAGGACGAGATTAGGTTGTAATACTTTCATATTAGTCTGTAAATTTTTCTAACCTAGTGGACACCACAGTTTCAATTGTTTTGACAGATGTTGGGTGATGAAAAGGTCACAGATCGGGTGTGCACTGTGGAGCGAAACTTCACGGATTAATCAGGGAACTATCTCGTACCTTTGTTATTTTTGTTTTTCTATTCCTAATTTATGTGTAATGGGACATTGGGGACAATGTCATCTTTTGTTTGGGGGTAGGAAAATTAGAAAATTTTTTATTTTGTTTATTTTACTTTGGTTTGATTGTTTTTGCCGATGATGAATTGTACAAATCAATGATGCAAATTGGATTGTTGCATTTTTATTGTTGAGAAATGTTAAGCATTGCTTTAAGTTTAGGTTTATTGACTGAATTTTGATTGAGGTTTGTTGAGTGGTTCAACCACCATGTTCACTTTTTCGGCATGCTTAGATTCATTTTATGTACTTAGGTAAAGTTTGATAATGGTGGTGGACTCTAGAACCTAGTAGAGAAGTGCTTGAGGCGAAATTCTAGGATTAGACATGGTTGAGCAGATGATTTAGGCATTCTTTTTGGGACGTTTGAGCCTTTCCAGCCAACCTATGAATGAAATTGTCCCTAGTCACCCATTTGAGCCATTTTGATCATTATTGCTTTATTTTTCTTGGCTAAACAAAAATTGTCCAATCCTTATACCCTAAACACTCTGTTGTACCCTTAGGAGAATTCGATTCTAATGCAAACACAAAGAAAGGGAAGAGTTGTACAAATCAACTAAAAGAATAGTTTGGGGGTTGTGAGAAGGGCAAGAAAAATAAAAGAGGTAGTTCACCTCAATTCAATTGATTAGTTTTGATTGTGTTAAAAAAAAAAAAAACAATTCTTTTGCCAAGTTTAAGGGTATCTCGGCTGGAAACCAGTAACCGCCTTAAAAACTGCCTAGCAGTACTTGGTGACCTCTGGTTTAACAATGCCACGCACACCTTAGACGCACTTCCCGGCCGCGCATATTTGGTATTCAAAAAAAAAAAAAAAAAGATACAAGTTTGAGGGTTGTAAATTAGTGGACATGATGGGAATGCAAAATGTCATATTTACCCCCCCTAATGTCTAGTCTTTTATACTTATTTGCTGCTTAAATATACTCATTATTATTCTATTTTGATTTAGGATGCAAATGGAGGCGTTAATTGTAAAACGAAACTAATTAAGTGAATTCGGACAGTTTCGACATTGTTTCGTAATCTGGGCATAACTCTCTCATCCAAGATCCAATTGAGATGATTCAAAATTCTGTGGAACGATAAGAAAGAGATCTAAAACTTTTATGTTTTGAGTTTGGAGAGATACTCACTGCATCAAGGCTTTAATCGAGCTTGAAGTTGACGCATCTTCACTGGACGTCCTGGAACATTCTGCCTTGTCATGCAAATCAATTGGGCAATTTATTATTGGAGACATGTGGCACACAAGTTACAGCTCAGAATCACCATTTTCCTATTTTGTATTAAGACTTTATTTTATTTCCAATTAATTAGATTAGGATAAATGTTATTTTAGGATAGGAGAATATTTCTTTTAGGAGATTGAGTGGGATTCGAATTCTAAAACTGGATTTTTGCAAAGGGATTAGATGAGGGTTTTTGAGGGGGACCACGTCTCTTTCTTCTCGGCTCTGGAATTTTTCTTTCTCTTGAGTTTTTGTGATGGCCATGAGCGGCTAGAACTTTTGTAACTTGGTCGAAGGAAACGAAGGCCTCGGAATCATTAAACTGTGAGATCTAATATATTTTTCTTAGTGTTCAATTTTCATGTTTGAGTATTGGATGTTTTTCTATGCCTAATTTTATGATTGTTTCGTTTAATTACTAGGGAGGCCTACTAGTTTATTAATTGTTGCAATCTACTGCTAAGTTAGATATCAAATCCGTAATTGTTTGATCCCTCTAACTTGTGAAGCAATTAGGGTTAATAATTCGCTGCGTCAGGAATTAGTAATCTTAAGAAGAACATTCAACTAAATTAAATACAACCGCTTGTGTTTGTGTTGTTTAGCTTCATCGATTTCTCTAATTCTTAAGGCTGCCACTAGATTAAATCTTGAGCGCTTGTCTAGGGTTGTTTAGTGGTAAGATTAATTAAGATCGCTTGTTTCTTGATTAATTACAATTAAGGAGAGATAGGAAAATAGTTCCAACGGTGAATATTCAGGTATGGATTGATTTAATTTTGCATCAATGATCAGTTGTAAGATTCTGATGGCGGATGTTGTCTGAGACCAAGTTTTGTTATATTAATTGATTTCGATTTAAATTGTTTTTGTTTTGATTTTTGCTAAGACTATTTTCTGTTTCACTCAAACCCCCCCAGCCTTGTTCACATCATCGAAAATTCGGCTAGACACTCTTCGTGGGATCGACTCTTGCTTACCCTATTTACAGTTTAGTAGTTAGGTTAGAAAGGTTATTAATCTTGGTTGCCTACGACAGCACACCAGGACACGTTGAGTGGTGGTTGAGAAGAAGTGGAGTTCGATTTGATTTGAGTGTTTGCATGAGGAAAACTGAGTTCTCTTACTTTATATTTCCTATCCTTTTTCTTGGAACCCATTTCCCGAGCCTAGCGTTACAAGCTTATAAAGACCTTTTGATTCTTATCTTTGTCTAGTCCTCATTAGTGGAAAGTAGTTCGATATTTAGGCTTATGGAGTCTACCACCATTTGATAAACTTTGCATTCCTGCATAAAATAATCCGAGAAGTCGGAAGTTGGATTGAAGTGGGGATTACCTACTCGGGGACCAATTGAGAAAGAAAGTCGATGCAACTTATAACTTCTTAGAGTGTTAAACATTTTTCTATTAATAATTTTGCAACAACTTTTGAGATTGCTATAAATTCTAGGCAGTTGTTTTGTGAGTCGAGTCTTTTGTTTCTCTTATTTAATTTTTGTCATTTGCTGTTGTGTGTATCTGAATGTTTGTGTTTTTATTTTATCTTGTTTTGTACCTAATGCTCGGGGACGAGCATGTCCTTAGTTTGGGGGTATTTGATAATCCGAGGATTATGCTAGTTTATTTAAGCTTTTAGGCCGAATTTTAGATACTTCTTAGTCTATTTTTGCCTGAATTGCTACTTAATTCCTTACATTTTGTGTTTCAAGTTAAAATGGACATTTTGACCGAATAAAGGCAGATTTGGAGTTTTTGAACTCAAAAGCAAGCGGAGGGCAATTCTGAAATTTCAGAATTCTTCAGGAAGCTTCGCAGCGATGAAATGGGCCAGTGACGCACCAGATTTAACTCCTTTGTCGCCGCGGCAAGATTCCTTCTTCGCCGCGGCGAAGTCTGCATTCTCTAGTTTTTGTAAAACGCACAGTTTCGTTTTTAGGCTGAGTTTTAAGATTTTGGGAGAGGTATAAAAGAGGGACTTAGTCTTTTTGGTTAGGGCGTTCGTGGAGAGATAGACAGCAGTTTTACATTTTCTTAGATTGATTTTTGAATGATTTTGGATTAAACAAAGTGGAAGATTCGAGGAAACCAGTGGATTCATCAATTTGGGGAGATTCTTTTCCTTTTCTCTTGTTTCCATTATGTTGAACTTGGAGTTTTTCGTTTCTTTTAATTGTTTTATTGATTTAGCCATGAACTAACCTATTTTAGGTTAGGGTTTTGAGGCAGTTCGAATTCTAATGGGTTAGAGAGTTGATGATTATTAATTTCATATGATTTTGCTTTGATTGTGTGATTATTCTGTTTTTATTGTTTGTATGTGATGAACATGATGAGATTGAGAGATAATTCATGTTAAGCTTCTTGGGTAATCACCATTGTATTATTGGATGCTAGAGATAGATTCAAGAACCGATGAAATCAATCTAGGATTCTTGTGCTTAATGAGCTTAGATTTATTAACTTTCATTTTGTTCGGTGCGGAAGGTTAATAGGGAAGAGTAGGACAACATAGCCTGAGAAGGTATGCTGGACAATTTAGAGAGTTCGATTTACAATCAATGCATATGAATATGAATTTAGTTTAATTCTTTAAGTTTAACCCATAAAGTCCGAATGAAGTAAAAACCCTACCCGTTTGTTTGAATTGATTTTATCCCGTTTTAAATCTTGCTTTCATAGTTTAATTTTAATTTAGTAAATTTTGTTTTAGTTATAGTTTAAATTGCTCCCTTAAATCCAAAAGAATTCGATTGCTTCAACTTGAATATGGTAGAAAACTTAGTGCTTAGCAACAATCCTTGTGGGAACGATACTCACTCATCACTCTATTACTTGTGTGACTAGTATACTTGCTACATATTGCATGTTGTAGGAAACACACATCACCTATATTCTGCCTCAAAAAGTCATTTGAAATCTCCCCAGGTCATAGTGGCTACATCATAAGTCTCCTCCATCAGCTCCCACCATATCCGGGCATCACTCTTAAACAAGAAACTCGCATACCTGATCTTCTCCTAATCTGTCATGGGAAAAAATGTTGTCGTACGCTCCACAGATCTAATCCATTCTTCTGCCACTGATGGATTAGTCGTACCCCTAAATTCTGATGGCTGATGCTAACTAGGTAACCCATAAATAGGCTCAAGATGACTCTGTACTATCAGAGGTACCAGCCTTTCTCTCTCCTCTCTAGTGGTCGGTACAACAACTAGGGTCTCAACTCTCTCCGATATAGGTCTCCCATGGCTCTCTACCAATACCTGTTGAATAATGTTACGAATCCTTGCCTCATCGAGGAGAGGGGGAGTAGATCCGGACGGGTTGGATGGCTCACCCGCACTCGATGCATTCTTATTACCAGATCGAGTCATCCGTCTCATCTAGAACACATAGCACTAATACCATTAGTCAGCTAATACAAGTGAGAAAAGGAAATAACTTACAACGATCGGCTACGGTACGTCAACGTGGCAGAAGAGGCACACTGTCAATTTCCCAAAATTGACACTTTGATGCCAAAAATGTAATATACTATATAGCTAGTAATTCTTTGAGAAATATATGAATAAACATATATACATAATTTAAAATCCAAAAATTATAATTTCAATTCATATAAATATACACACAAGATACTAATATACTTTAGTAAGCACAGGGTAATCTTGAACAATGCTGCCAAACTCCTCCGCTTCTTGATGTCCCACCTGATCATAAATCATCTAGTACCTGCAAAACAGTAAAATAATGGAGTGAGCACTAATTGCTCAGTAAGTAAACCAAACTGCACTACTATGTTTCCTCCGTTATTCATGTTCTGATTTTCTGTTTCTCACTTTATTCTTTGATAATATTCTTCATTCTTTTCTGATATTTTGCATTTTTTTCTGATACTCTAATTTGCTACTTATCAACGTGCAAAGACAATGAATAAAACTGTACATCTTCGAGCACATAAGAAATATTGAATCACGTAAGTAACATAATACACATGCAGAATAATAAACTTTCCTGAGGAAAGAACTTTCTTTTCTTTTCTGTTTTCTATCTCTTATACTATATCTCTTTCTTTTCTTCTCTGTTTCTCTTTCTTTTCTTTCTTCTTTTTGGTTTATACGCGAGGTCGAGTCATGATGGTTGGGTTGGTAGGTGCTATCATGCTCGTCGGTGCGTTGCTGATAATGTCGATCATAATCGGAACGTCGATCATTGGTAGATTGACACACATGGCTCGCTTTGCGAGCCTACGAAGATCGATATTGTCCTAGGCACAGGTTAAAATTGACACGCTGATGCTGGGGATAGCACCGAGCTTCTCGGTGGTGTCTATTGCCTTTGCTTTCTCTCAATGGCTGCTTCCTCAGCCGCCTCCCAGGGTTTGTTTACCTGCGGGACTCTTGCTCGTGTGTGAAGAGTTGCCTGTGAGGTTGGCGGTGTTGATCGCCCCCTGGCGGTGATGAAACAGACTGTCGACCTGTAGAATTCATACCTATTGGGGCAACATTGGTGAAGAGCGGCTGGTCAGGGTTCTGGGTAACAGGTTGTTGGTTCTTCAACTTAGTCATGTTCTGTTGCACAGCTTGTGGAACCATTGTTCTAATCATCTCCATCAGCTGTCTGTTCTCGAGATTTGATGTCTCTACCCTCTAATTGTTTGCAACATGCTAAGTTGGCAGCATAGGTGGTTGGCGTCCAGCGTTCTCTTCTTGCACCTCCTGGTGGACGATTTCCACATTCTCGTGATTTTCGATGGTAGTTCTTGATCTGGTGAACACCATTTTGGTCCTAAGACAAGTAAATCGCGGTGAACATTTTCCAAGATCTTTGAAATAGTGGTGGAGACCCTCCTTCTAGCGCTGAAATGTTGATACATAAATCTACACCAACCAACAAGATCCGATCGACCTTGCTGGGATCGGAACTGATGTGTGTGTGATTATGGGTAATCAGTGATGAGTGAATGATAATGCCAGAAAGTAAATGACAAAGAGAACTTTTAAAGTGGTTCGACGAAGTTAACTGCCTACGTCCACTATGCGTAGTGTATATGTTGTTAGAGCTTACAATATAGTTTTAATCCAGAATTCTTCTCCCTCTCCTCATCGTTTTAGGGGGTTTATATACAAGATTTACATAAAGGAAAGAGCGAAATTAAGGGGATTACAAATGATTTGAATCATAATTCTGATATCCTTGCGATTGAGCGCTATGATCACGCAACGCTAACTGTTGATCCAGTCATTCCCTCAATATCTGGGATTTGAAGTAATCTGGGGATTGATTGATTAATTCTTGGGATTTTTCGCTACTAGCTTGTGTTGGGTCGAGCTACGGCTCGACGAACTTATACTGGGTCGATCAATCATATATAGTTGCCGAGATCATCTAGGCCAAGCTATATCCTCGCGTTGGCCCAAGCTTGGCGGAAAAACCACACACAACAATATGTAAATGATGTGTTGATATGGTAAATCATCATTTTATTTATAATTTCAGATCATTAATCATTGGGGAAAGCGGCCTGTTAAGTTCAATTAATTACCCAAATTATGAGTTTTATAGATGAGTGATGCTATATGTACAAACAAACAACTGATGTGGCAAAAAATGAATAGAAGAGTGAATACGATGAGTTTGATTTTTTGTATTTACTCTTCTACTCACTTTCTGCTACACCAGTTTGTACACAAATCTTTGTAAGATTTGTTTGTATATCTAACATTATTGTTTATAGATAAGTGTTTATACTTAGGGTGCATTTGGATTGGGGTAATATAAGATAACAGGGGTAATCTTCGTTTATTTTGCAAGATTCCGTTAATTGGTTTGCAAGTAATAAAATATTATAGGTATCTTTTATTGCAAATATTGTTTATTGTTGGTAATGTAGGGGGTAATCAGATACCCTCCCCAAGGGCTATTATTAAAACCATGCGAAGCTAAAGCAGGCAGGATCTGAGACTTCCAGTAATTGTAATTCCTTTCTATTAACTTCACAGTAAGTGAGGGGAGGGAAATTTGAGTTGCTTGGTTTAGTGTGTTGGCATTACCAAGCTGTTCCACATATGTTTTAATCTTGTAGTTAGAACTTTCAGGATTCAGATTTGCCATGGATGCTTGTCTTAGAGCTCTGATACCAAGTTGAGATCTAAAAATATTCAAGAAAAGTAACGAAAAACTGAGGAAAAAAAAAAGAAAGGAGTTTCTGCAGATTTTGGTCAAGTGATTTTTGTATTTTCATTAGCTTGAAAAAGACGCGCGCAAGACTTTTATAACACTAGTCAAAACACCGTCGTTTACATAGACTTTGTTACAATTCTAAAACGACCCACTATGTTTGGTACAGTTGCAAGTTAACCCAGTTCTCTTAATATCTTCCCTTAAACACAGCCTAACTCAGCCTCTCAATAGGAAGAAGATGCATTTGAACCACCATTGGGTGACCGGGTGGGGCGATTGAAACTCTTAAGTATATTACTTAAGAGGTCATGAGTTTGATTCCTCTCGGTTGTTAATAGGGATGGCCACTGAAATGTTTACTCTGTCATTAACTTCAAGGCCCCAAGGGATTAGTCGAGGTGCGTACAAGCTGCTCAAACACTCCAAATACCAAAAAACAAAAAACAAAAAAAAAGATGCATATGTCAATTCATTAATTAGAAGTTGATGATAATAAACACACTAGGGTCCCATTGAACCCACATCGTTAATTACTGTGGTCAAGCTGATAATTACATTATAATTATTATTTTATTGGTGAGAAGAGTAATTGCATGAGAAGCTTTAACAAGTCTTATAGCAACAAAAAAGGAAAAAAAAAGATCTATTTTCGTCCCTATGGTTTTGGTGTACTAACAATTAAGGATATTTGTTTCAAATACTAGTATTTCTAGGTTATTTGATTTACCGAATTGTTAGTTGACTATTAATCGACTTTTAAATTATATTGTGTTAATGTATGCCGGATCCAGACACATTGTAGGTGGGTTCCTAGAGGTATTGTTCGCTTTAAGCCTTGAGGCCCATACGGTTTTATCCTGAAAATGGACCTCTGGGTGGTGAGAGCATCCTTGTGCTATATAAGCGACTAAAACCCTCGTCTCGTAACCAATGTGGGACTTTTGGCACCAACATATTATGAAAATACTAATGTGATGATGATGTGGCTTGAAACTGCCACGGTGGAGTCAACATCAGTCAAAGAAAATGGATTCAAGTCTAAGCTGATGCGGCGTCGTTTTGGCTATCAAAGTTAAGTGCCCTATCTGGCGCCCGCATCCCATTCTGTTGCAACAAACTCACAGGTCACCCCTCTTTGTCTCTGGTTCCTTCTCAGCCCCGGCTCTTCGTTCATGACAGAAGATTCTAGTGCTCCTCTTCTCTAACAAACTGCAGATCTTACTGGACAGTTGGAAGATGATCAACGGGGTCTTGATGTGTATAAATTTCTGACCATTTTGTGTGAATACAGAGGGTGTAGAGAGAGGGCTTAATCGGGTATGTTCTTTCTAGTTATTCTTTGGTTGTTTACTCTTTGTAACCTTTGGTTCTTTTGATGAATGAAATACCCTATAGTGTGCCTTGAAGAGTGGATGTAGGCTTCCTTAGCCAAACCACTATAAATCCCTTGTGTCAATTTCTCTTTCTGTTTTGTTTCATGCTTTACTTAATCTCTGATTCAATTGCTTGATAAGATTGTGTTTGCTCACTGATTGATTTGATTAGCATAGTTGAAAGCCCTAATTAGTCACTACAAATTGGTATCAGAGCCTAGTTCGAATCTTAATTAGGGCTATCTGAGTTTTATTTTCTGTCGTCGCAAATCTTATTCCAAAAACATGTCCCCTAAATTTGAACTCGAAAAGTTTACAGGGGACAATGACTTTGGACTCTGGAAGATGAAAATGGAAGCTGTGCTGATTAAAGAAAGACTGGCTTTAGCTTTGAAAGGGGAATCTGAGCTGCCTGAAACCTTGACTGAAGCTGAGAAGCAGGATGTACTCAACAAAGCTAAGAGCTCCTTGATCTTAGAACTAGGTGACAAAGTCCTGCGAGAAGTGAAGAAGGAGAAAACTGCTGCTGAGATCTAGAATAGGTTAGACTCTCTGTACCAATCTAAAGCTGTTCCTAATAGATTGTATTTAAAACAAAGACTGTTTGGGTTTAAAATGGATTAGCAGAAATCTTTAAAAGACAATAAAGATGATTTTCTAAAACATATATAGGATTTAGAAAGCATATCAGTAGAGGTTGGTAATGAAGATCAGATTGTAATTCTTCTAAATTCCCTACCTAAACCTTACTCCAATTTTGTAGAAACATTAAAATATGGTAGGCAGACACTTAAATTAGAAGAAGTTGTAGAAGCAATCACAGCTAAGGATAGAGAGAACAGAATGACACTAGGTAGTGATGGGGAAGGTCTCATAGTAATGGGTAGATCAGAGAAGAGAAATTGGAAAAAAGGGGAATAAAATAGGAATGGATCTAAGTCCAAAACTGGGAAATGGAAGTGCTTCTTCTGTCACAAAGAAGGACATCTTATGAGAGACTGTCCTGAGAGGAAAAATAAGAAGAATTATGGAAATGAGGAAGAAAAGTGCTGGTGTTGTGTCTGAAGGTTATGAAAGTTCAGAGGTATTAGTCATCTCTGAAGGTAGAAATAGTGAGGAATGGATCTTAGACACAGGATGTACCTACCACATGACACCAAATAGGGAGTGGTTTAGCTCTTTTCAAACTATAGATGGTGGAAAGGTTGTGATGGGAAATAATGTAGTATATGGCATTTAGGGCATAGGTACTGTTAAGCTGAGCCTTCACAATGGCCTAACCAAAACTCTCACTGATGTAAGATACATCCCTGATCTCAAAAGGAATCTAGTATCACTAGGTACCCTAGACTCAATAGGACTAAGTTACAAAGCTTCAAGTGGAAGTCTTAGTGTAATGAAAGAGTCATTAATAGTGATGAAAGGTGAAAAGAAAAATGGTCTTTATGTGTTAAAGGGTAGGACAAATTATGGCATAGCTGCTGTAGGGTCTCTAGTAACACAGGACAAAACCTTATAGTGGCATCAAAGGTTGGCACATGTTAGTGAAAGAGGGTTAGATGAGTTGAGTAAACATAATCTATTAGGAGGGGATAAAACTGGAAACTTAACCTTCTGTGAACACTGTATTTTTGGCAAAATGTGCAGGGTGAAATTTGGATCTGGTAAACATTACTCAAGCTCACCACTTGAGTATGTTCACTCAGATGTATGGGGACCACACTACTCACTAAGGGGCTGTAGGTATTTCATTAACTTTGTAGATGATTATTCTAGGCATGTCTGGATATATTTTCTGAAGACTAAGGATGAGGCATTTCTTAGGTTTAAGGAATGGAAAATAATGGTTGAAACTCAATCTAGGAAGAAACTTAAAAGGCTTAGGACGGATAATGGTCTTCAGTTTGTGAACGATGAATTCAATAGTTTCTGTAAAAACCATGGAATTGTTAGGCACAAAACTATTAGAAATACCCCACAGTAGAATGGCCTCTATGAAAGAATGAATAGGACCATCCTAGACAAAGTTGGGAGCATCCTGTCAAACTCTAAACTACCTATAAAATTCTGGGCAGAAGCTGCACATACTGTGGTGTATTTGATTAATAGAACTCCCTCATCTGCCATAGGTTTCAAGGTGCCCTTAGAAAAATAGACCGGACACCCTATAAAACTGGACAACTTAAGAGTTTTCGGGTGCCTATCTTATGTTCATGTAAAGGATGATAAGCTGAAACCTAGAGCTGTAAAATGCCTGTTTCTAGGATATCCAGAGGGAGTAAAAGGTTATAAGTTCTGGAATCTAGAAACCAAGAAGTGTATAATCAGTAGGGATGTGGTTTTTAGGGAAGAGGTCCTTCTTGGACTAGAATGTGAATCTGAAAAATTAGTTGATAATGACTCATGATCAGATCTTCTATAACTGGAAATTCAAGATGTAGTTACTAATCATCAAGTTGGAGCTGATGAGACAGAGGAGAATCCTAAAAATCCTAATACAAATGAGTTGGATGAGCAAGGAGAACATGAACCAGACTTGATAAACTATCAACTAGCTAGGGATAGAACCAACAGAGTCATTAAACCTCCCAACAGACTAGGATATGCAGACCTAGTAGCTTATGCATTTCAGGTAGAAGAAGAACTGAATGATCAGCCTAAAACATTTCAAGAAGCTATATTAGGACCTGATAA
Source organism: Pistacia vera (assembly GCF_008641045.1). Taxonomy (NCBI): domain Eukaryota; kingdom Viridiplantae; phylum Streptophyta; class Magnoliopsida; order Sapindales; family Anacardiaceae; genus Pistacia; species Pistacia vera. Next base: position 354,750 of record NW_022196000.1, read on the forward strand.
AACTGAGTGGAAAAGGCCAATCGAGGGAGAATTCAGTTCCTTAATGAAAAACAATACCTGGACCCTAGTTGATAAACCAAAAGACTGTAGGGTGGTTAAGTGCAAGTGGATCTTCAAAAGGAAACCAGGTCTAACCTCAAAAGATTCACCTAGGTACAAGGTTAGATTGGTTGCAAAGGGATTCACTCAAGTGGAAGGCATAGACTATAATGAAATATTCTCCCCGGTTGTAAAGCATGCATCAATCAGAATCCTGATTTCTCTGGTTGTACAGTTCAATCTGGAACTGGAACAACTAGATGTAAAAACAACCTTTTTTACATGGTGTCTTGGAAGAGAATATTCTGATGGAGCAGCCAGAGGGATATTCAGGACCAGCAGGTAAAGTTTGTCTTCTAAGAAAATCACTTTATGGCCTAAAACAATCACCACGACAGTGGTACAAGAAATTTGATTCTTTTATTATTGAAATTGGCTTTAATAGATGTCAATTTGATAGCTGTTTTTATTTTAAAAGAAATTCTGATTTGACTTATTCTTACTTGTTGCTTTATGTGGATGACATGTTGGTTGCTTGCCATGACAAAACTGAGATTATTCAATTGAAGAAAATTCTCAATACCAAGTTTGAAATGAAGGAGCTGGGTCAGGCTTAAAAGATTCTTGGTATTACCATTATAAGAGACAGAATGTAGGGAAGATTGAAGCTGGTTCAAGAAGAATATGCAGAGAAAATTCTGCAGAAATTCAATATGCAGAATGCTAAGACTGTCCAAACTCCCCTAGGGTAACTCATAAAACTTTCTTATGATCAGTGCCCGAAAACAGAAGAAGAGCAAAAGGAAATGTCCACCATTCCATATGCAAATGCCCTGGGCAGCCTAATGTACCTAATGGTTTGCACCAGGCTAGATCTGGCATATTCTGTGAGTTTAGTAAGTAGATTCATGAGCAATCCGGGAAGACTCCATTGGTCTGCACTTAAATGGATTATGAGATACTTACAATGATCAAAATCTGTGGGCATAGTTTTCAGTAAGAACAAGGAAGAAAAATACTGCATTAGAAGGTGTGTTGATGCTGATTATATAGGGGACTTTGATAAGAGAAAGTCCACTTCAGGATTTGCTTTTACACTGTGGGGAGATGTGATTAGCTGGAAATCAAAGCTTCAGCATATGGTTACACTCTCATCAACAAAATCTAAATATGTAGCCTTGACAGAAGCATCAAAGGAAACAGTATGGCTCAAGGGTTTTGTGAATGAACTGGAGTTGGAACAGAAAATTGTGGAGATCAAAAGTGACAGTTAGAGTGCAATACATCTATCCAAGAACCAAGTATTCCACGAGAGGACAAAACACATAGATGTAAGACTGCATTTCATCAGAGAATTGATTGAAAAATGAGAAGTCAAGGTTGAGAAGATAAGAGGCACTCACAACCCTGCAAACATGCTCACCAAACCAGTCACTGCAGATAAACATAGGCTCTATATGAGTCTATTACATGTTCAAGCATAATTCAGTTTTGCCAAGGCCACTTAGGGTGTCAATTTACAAGCCAAGGTGGAGAATTGTGATGATGATGTGGCTTGAAACTGCCACGGTGGAGTCAACATCAGTCAAAGAAAATGGATTCAAGTCTAAGCTGATGCAGCGTCGTTTTGGCTATCAAAGTTAAGTGCCCTATCTGGCACCCGCATCCTATTCTATTGCAACAAACTCACAACTCACCCCTCTTTGTCTCTGGTTCCTTCTCAGCCTTAGCTCTTCGTTCATGACAGAAGATTCTTCTAGTTATTCTTTGGTTGTTTACTCTTTGTAACCTTCGGTTCTCTTGATTAATGAAATACCCTATTGTATGCCTTGAAGAGTGGATGTAGGCTGCCTTAGCCGAACTACTATAAATCCCCTGTGTCAATTTCTCTTTCTGTTTTGTTTCATGCTTTACTTAATCTCTGATTCAATTGCTTGATAAGATTGTGTTTGCTGACTGATTGATTTGATTAGCATAGTTGAAAGCCCTAATTAGTCACTACAACTAAAAAATGCATAACACAAACAATATTAAGTCAATCAAGGTTCAAATGACAATTGACTAATGATTTTTTGAGTCAAAGGATAAGAACACTAGTATCTGAAAGGAATATCCTTGACTTTGATAAACTGAAACCACAGGGATGAAAACAGAATTCGCTCCACAACATTGTGTGTGTGTATATATATGAAAAAGCTGAAGCACCCTGGAGAAGCAGTTAACAAACTAATATAATCAAAGGCAAAATGGAGAGAGATGTTGAAGATGCGAGAGAATATTTTTGCAGTGGCATAACAAAAGAAGCAACATAGAGAAAAGCTCAACTTCAAAACTTGCTCACTCTTCTTCGCGAGGGAGAAGAAGAAATCTATAAATCTCTTAAAAAAGATATTGGAAAGCACCATGTTGAAGCCTTTAGAGATGAGGCAAGTTCATTTCATTCTTCTTCTTCTTCTTCTTCTTATTTCTTCGTTTTTTGGTTTTTTTCCTTTTATAAGAGGTTTTGGGATCGAATCCTGCTCGTATCTGTTTCGAAACGATTAACTAGTTTAATTTTTGTGTTTCTATTATTATTATTACTGTTAAAAGATCTTTACATACATTTATATATATTCCTTTGCAGATAGGGACATTAATAAAATCCATTAATTATGCACTGCAAAATCTTGAAGGATGGATGTCAAGCAAAAAGGTAATATATATATAATTCTTGTTTATGGTTTGATTAACCACTAATTTTTGTTTATGTTTTGATTGATAGGCTAAACTACCAAAAGTTGCAGTTCTCTCATCAGCAGAAGTGGTTCCTGAGCCTCTAGGCCTTGTCCTCATCATTTCATCCTGGAATTTCCCCTTTGGTGAGTATCGGGAGGCTCTCTTGATTTGATCAGCTTTTTCTTGAGTTTTAAAAAATCGAACAAAAATTCTTCAAAGTTTTTTTTGACTGATTACAATTTTTTGTAAAATTGAAGGGCTATCTTTGGAGCCATTGATAGGAGCAATTGCAGCAGGAAACACAGTGGTTTTGAAGCCCTCAGAGCTGTCTCCAGCTTGTTCTTCATTCTTAGCAAATGTGGTGCCGAGGTACCTTGACAATAAAGCTATTAAAGTCATTGAGGGTGGCCTTGAAGTTGGTGAAAAATTCCTCCAACAAAAATGGGATAAGATCTTCTTCACAAGTAGATTGATATATGTTTAGAAAATAATTACGTTACTTTGAGTAATGTTACAGGAAAGTCAGTCACCATCGAATCATGGTTCTCTAGATCGTGATCCAAAGGCTATCAACCGGACTGTAACATTCTTTATTTCTACATGTTAATGGCGGATGTCAATGAAAATTTTCATAGATTAATTCTTTGTTTTCTGATTTATGAAAATTTGAAACTACTGGTAGGGAGTTCAAAAGTGGGAAGGATAGTTATGTCAGCAGCTGTGAAGCATCTAACTCCTGTAACTCTTGAGTTGGGTGGAAAATGCCCTGCTGTTGTTGATTTTCTCAAATCTTCTTGGGACAGAGAGGTAATTAATTAATTAATTTACATTTTTTTACACTAATTTCATTGCCTCCAAATAAAAATTTCTTATAGTTTTTATCTGTACCAATGTTATTATTAGGATTAATATGTAATATTAAAAAAAAAAACTTTTATAAAACAAACGTATTACGTCATCTGTATATTCATCAAATAATAAAAAATTATCTTTGCAGTTATTTCAAAAGTTATCGGCCTTTTTGATGATTGGATAGAGAGATTTAAAAAAAAAAAAAAAAGGTTTAGGTGCTGGATGTTATTGGTCGAAAGTATGCACGACTTGATAATCCCGTCTTACCTAAGACTTTTTCATCTTAGTACCATACTTGTAAATACATATATAACATGATATATTAAGATTTAAATACCATTTTTATTTATCATAATTAACTTCATATTAGTAAAGCAATTAATTCTTCATTAATTGTTTCTAATGCTTGTTTGTTTTATAATTTGTTTTTTTTTTTTTTTTTTCCATGTGGCGACAAATCGAATTATTTTGTCAACATTTGGGGCTTGTGCTGGTCAAGCTTGCATAGCAATAGATTAGTCTTGGTGGAGAGCAATTTGTTTCGACTCTGGTATGATTTTTTTAAAACAAGTAAATACTTATTTTTTTTCACTTCAATACACAAATTTTAGATGGGGACATCTCAAAGCTTTTAAAGTGCAGACTGAAGTCACCGACCAGTCACAGGCTAACTTTAATGTTTATTCTTTTAAAGCCATTAACCAATCCTGATTTTAATCCGCATGTTAAAACTTCAAAACGTTAAAAAAAAAAAACAACGTTTTAGATGAAATTAATTTTCCTTTTTAATAATTTAGGTGGAGTTAATGAAGGGCAGCATCAAGAAAATGTTTGTGAAAATCCAAAGGAAACAAATAGTATTACTCGAATAATTAATAAGCACATTTTCAGAGATTGAAAAATCTTATAAGTGATCCAGCAGTCAAGGATTATGTTGTCTTTGGTGGCTATGGATGAAGACAATATGTAAGTGATCTATTTTATTTTATTTTTCCTGGGGGGGGGGGGGGGGGGGGGGGGGGGTGGGTGGGGGGGGCGCGGCGGCTGCTTTATTTATAGAATAAAATTGAATTAACGCAGTTAATTTTCTTCATTTGTAATGTATTCAACATCAATGCAAGTTCATTGAGCCGAAAATCTTGGTGAATCCTCCTCCGAGCCAAATGGAGTTTATGTAGGGATGGTTGACTGAAGGTGAGGTAGGATGGCGAGGATAGCTGGTTCTTGTTGTAGCGGGCTTTTTGTCACTTGGACTCCTTGATCTTGTGCCTGAAGCGGATCGACTGAGTGGGGTTCCGTTGGCAGATCCCTTTCTCCAGAAGTTAGGACCGAATCGTCGACCACCGACGAACATAATTGACGTGACCTTTTATCTGAGGCCACGGGTTTGTGCTCTGGGGTGTGGAGAGGCTGTATAGATGGAACCGAGGTGCGGAACCGATTGGGTGGTACTTGACAAGGCAGAAGCTCAAGATCATAAAACTGACTTACCTTCTCTTTCAGAGATTGGTTTTCGGCCCTGATGGAGGCGTTTTCGGTCTGGATGGCAGTGTTCTCAGCTTCCAATATAGCCACCTTATCTGAGTTATGTTGCATGAGGGCGGTCAGAGCTTCTAGTTTGGCCTCGATGCTAGGGTTAACGTTGTCAGAATTGTTAGCCATGGAAAGTTTCTTCACGTAGCAGGGTTTGTTGAGCCGAACGATTGCTAGAGGCCCCACGGTGGGCGCCAAACTGTAGACGTAAAAATCTACCTGTACGAAAGGAAGGATTGATCCCGTGAGGTTGAGGCCACTAGCGATTTTTTGTACCTACACACATAGAGAAACAAACGTGAAGCGATGGAAAATACCAGGGTGGTGTTTGCCATAGACACTCCGACGCTTAAGTCAGCAAGGCTGAAAGAGGCTGATTTAGTGAGGGCTAAGGAGTAGAGTGGTTACCAAAAGTCTAGTCTAGGACTGTGACTACGACTGTAATGTGAAGTTCTCAAGTGGGAACTCCGGGGTCTAAAGGTGTAATGTAATCTGCCATGTGAGAGGGTTGGCCTCTGTTTAAATAGTGACTATCTGGTCTCCCAATCCTGGTAGGATTGGGAGTTCTCATAGTAATCCGTTTCCTCTAGGGATATATCCTTTGGCCTCATTATCCTGGCGTGAAAGGGAGTCCAAGTATGACTCTGACATGGACCTTAGAGGAGTTGGGATGGTAGTAGACTACTTTATCAGTGTTCGAGTAGGAATGTGATCCGTAGGTGACTGTGGGCTCTGAATTCGATCATAGGTCCAGGAAGTGTATTGGGATTAAGAGGCCTGTGTCCAGATGGTTCGGACCGACTGTACCTCGTATCAAATGGGTCTTATCCGGGGAGTTTCGGCTTGGGCCGCACCAGGATTGGGCCTGGCTTTTCCTCATTGTCAGACGCGTTATCCTATTTGGGACGAGGACATTTTTTGGCCCTAACAGGATGCATGTTGAGTTTTAATAATTTGGAGATTATCTTTGACATGCATGTTGTGAATTTTAAGGATTATGGATTGTGAAACCGTGTATTGAAATGTTTTGGCATGCATGTATATATTAACTGTATTGAGAAGGAGATTTAATTGAGTTTGCTTGTTGAAAGTGTTGGATGATGTAGAAAATCTAGCCACTTTGGAAGGCTGGTATGGTGGTTGAACTAATTGGAGGATGAGAAGTTTTGATGTGTAAATTTGTAGGATTTGAACCAATGGATTAGTGAATTTGGAAATGCATTTTGGTTTAATTTTGATGAACTTCTTTTGTACGCATGAAATGGCGCTTGGGATAGTTTTAACAAGGGAGAAATTAAATATGATTAGGTGTTTATTGTGTTGTATTTGGAAGGGGATTGATTGTAGTATATTGCTTGTAATGGTGAAAAAAGTTGAAAGGAGAGAGAAGGAAATTTTTTGGGTAGTAGCATTACTGCCACGGCGGAGATTTTTTTTCCTGTCGCGGCAGTGTGCTCTTGGGTAAGAAGGGGAATTTGTCAGTTGTAAAGTTAATTTAGGGGTCTGAGTGATAAAAATTAGAAGTTTTGGGATTGTTAAGAGAGAGGTATTTTAAGGGTAATAAATGGAAATTTTCACACTTTTAATTATTTTATTTTATTACTAAGTGTTGCATCATGCTTACATGCTGGCTTGGATTGAGAATTATATAATATTACTTATATGTATCTGCATGAAGGCATACATATTTCATAATGTGTTGGAATATTCGGATGCAATGTATATGGATGTGCTTTATCGTTTGGATTTGAGACCACACTTCTATAGTACCCATCCCCTTCTAAACATCGGCTAGTATTTACATTTGACCTCACACATGCGATGGGATAATCCGTCTTACCAAACGATTACGATATTCTACTAGCATGATGGATGCCTGACAAGCTCTAGCGGGATGACACCTTGAGGTTAGACTAAGGCGGGATATTTGGACGCCCAGATGGTAGACTTGGGCAGGGTTTCGTGTGATATTATATTATGACACCCACCCAGAGAGTAGACTTAGATGGGATGTGGATTATGCCATCTAGAGGATAAACTTAGGTGGCCTAGTTGATTTTCTGTAGGGGAGTGATCAAGCTGAGTCAAGTCGAGTCGAGCTTTGGGCTAGTCAAGCTCAGCTTGGTTGCTACAATATCGAGCTCGAGCTCAAGCTCAAGCTTGGTGAGTTTGAAAAATCAAACTCGAGCTCGAGCTTGACACCGTAAAGTGGTACACGAGCTTGTCCAGTCGAGCTCGACAGAAGCTCGAGTTTGGGTATGGAGTAAAGTGAAGTGGGAAATGAGTACCCATCCCTTGTAAAGCAAATGACGTCGCTTCATTTATGTGCTTAGCGTTATGAAAATAACTGGGCATTTTCAAGAAATAAGAGAATGGGTTTGAAGAAGAAGAGAATGGGTTTGGCGAAGCTTGAACAAGTCACATTCCAACCATGAAAGTGGAGTGAGGTGTGGAGAGAAGAAGAAAACGAAACTGAAGCAAAAGGAAGAAAGTTGGTTTCAAGAAGAGAGAAAATGTTTTTTTTTTTTTTTTTTTTTTTTTAAATTGTAAGAGAAAGAGAATGAGAGAATGAAAAAAAATTTGGATTTTAAACTTAAACCTTGAAAGCTAAAACGTCTCGTCTACTGCCGAAAGAAGGAAGAGAATGGGTCTGAGGAAAAGAGAAAATATAAATATATTTTTTATTTGTAAGAGAAGAGAGAGAAAATGTTTTCAGAGAACATATTTATTTTATTACCACTTGCTTTTACAATTAATATTATGTCATTTTTTGACTCTATACCAATGTTCTAAAAACCGGACCGAGAGTTAACTTGGCCAAAGGCCTGATTTTCGGTTTTCACAGTTGGACCAGTTGGACTGGTCGGACGGACCAGTGATGTCATCATGCTGACATCAGCATGATGTTATGCTGACGTAAGCAAAAACAAAACAAACTTTAAAAATCCAAATTTTTTATGTAACTAAAATCTAAAAACCATCAAACCAACCCAGCAATAATAATAAAACCATCAAAGTTTGATAGCTAATGTTTACAAATTCAATCCTCCCCCTTTCAATTACTCTTTACTATAATAAAGCTTCACGGTGAAACTTTCACCATCAATTTCTAATTTCCCATGAGAAATTACATTTTAGAGTTTCAGAAATTCAATTGACAAATGACAGATTCACAATAAGAAATTAGCTTTAAGAGTTTCAAAATTTAAATTGACAGATTCAGTGATTCACAATTTCGCATCACAATAATACAATATCATGAATCATGATATGAAATAGAAGATAGAGAAAGATAGGATGACTCTTAGTCTCTTATAGTAGTTTGTTACTTGGTCGACGGCAGACGGTGGCAGATGTGAAGGCTGAAATTTGAATTGAAGTTGAAGTAGTGACTGACTAATCTGGCAGACCAACAACGGCAAGCAAGAAGCAGGCTTTTAGATGGCGATGACGATGATTGAAGAGGTTGAACCATTGTAGACTTGAAGTTGAAGAATGAAGACTCTAAACTAAAGTTGAAGTCATGACTGACGAGTGACAAAACTGTAGTGTAGCAGACTAGCCACGGCAAGTAAGAAGCAGAGTAGCAGACCAGTGATGATTGAAGAGGTTGAAGACTTGAAGACTTGAAGGCTAAAGCTGAAGCTTGAAGGAGATCACGGATGGAGGAGGACTGGACTGGAGCCTGAAGACGTTGATTGAAGATGAGGAGATCGCGATGATTGAAGAGGTTGAAGACTTGAAGAGTGAAGACTTGAAGGCTGAAGCTAAAGCTTGAAGGAGATCGTGAAATGAGGAGGAGGACTGGACTAGAGATCGTGAATGGCAAACCAAAAAGAAAAAGCAAATTTCAAATTAGCAAAGTGGTAGATAGCTGAATCGCAAAAGCAAATAGAAATGGATTAAAAAAATTGGGGGTTTGACTTTATGGTTTTTTTCACATTTTTAATTTGTAATTTGTTAGTGGATCAGATTGGACGTGGACTAGATTTGTTTGTTATACCAGTTGGACCATCGGTTTGCTATAGTAAGACGGTCCAAAAACGGTTTGAAACGGTCCAACGTAAAATCCCAGTTTTTTACTCCTTTTAAACTGGAAATTCCAGCGAAACCCAGTCGGACCGGTTCGACCGCTCGGTTCGGTCTGGGTTTCAGAACATTGCTCTCTACTACCACAATGTCTCGAGCTCACCAAAATGAGTTGTTCTTTGTTTTTTACGGCGAGTGTTTGTCAATTTTTTTTTCAAACTGGTAAATATCATATGCCCCCTAATAGTTGTAAAAAATGTCGTATATACCTAAGCAATGTTCTGAAACTTGGACAGACCGGGCGGTCGAACCTGTCCAATCGGGTTTCACTGGAATTTTCGGTTTAAAAGGAGTAAAAAACTAGGATTTTATGTTAGACCGTTTCAAACCGTTTTTGGACCGTCTTATTGTAGCAAACAGACGGTCCAACCGGTATAACAAACAAATCCAGTCCACGTCCAATCCGGTCCACTAACAAATTACAAATTAAAAATGTGAAAAAAGCCATAAAGTCAAACCCCCAATTTTTTTAATCCATTTCTATTTGCTTTTGCGGTTCGGCTGTCTGCCACTTTGCTAATTTGAAATTTGCTTTTTCTTTTTGGTTTGCCATTCGCGATCTCTAGTCCAGTCCTCCTCCTCCATTCGCAATCTACTTCAAGCTTCAGCTTCAGCCCTCAAGTCTTCACTCTTCAAGTCTTCAACCTCTTCAATCATCGCGATCTCCTCCTCTTCAATCAATCTCTTTAGGCTCCAGTCCAGTCCTCCTCCATTCGCGATCTCCTTCAAGCTTTAGCTTCAGCCTTCAAGTCTTCAACCTCTTCAATCATCGCTGGTCTACTATTCTGCTTCTTCTTTGCCATGGCTGGTTTGCTACACTACAGTTTCGTCACTCGTCAGTCATGACTTCAACTTCAGTTTAGAGTCTTCATTTTTCAACTTCATGTCTTCAAAGTTCAACCTCTTCAATCATTGTCGTTGCCATCTAAAAGCCTGCTTCTTGCTTGCCGTTGTTGGTCTGCCAGATTAGTCAGTCACTACTTCAACTTCAGTTCAGATTTTAGCCTTCACATCTGTTGCCATCTGTGAACTGCCGTCTGTCGCCGTCTGCGAGCTACCGTCTACCGTCGACCAAGTAACAAACTACTGTAAGAGACTAAGAGTCATCCTATCTTTCTCTGTCTTCTATTTCATATCATGATTCATGATATTGTATTGATTCATGATATTGTATTATTGTGATGTGAAATTGTGAATCACCGAATCTGTCAATTTAAGTTTTGAAACTCTTAAAACTGATTTCTTATTGTGAATCTGCCATTTGTCAATTGAATTTCTGAAACTCTAAAATGTAATTTCTCATGGGAAATTAGAAATTGATGATGAAAGTCTCTGTGAAGCTTTATTACAGTAAAGAGTAATTGAAAGGGGGAAGGATTGAATTTGTAAACATTAACTATCAAACTTTGATGGTTTTATTATTATTGCAAGGTTGGTTTGATGGTTTTTAGATTTTAGTTACATAAAAAATCTGGATTTTTAAAGTTTTTTTCGTTTTTGCTGACATCATCATGTTGATGTCAGCATGATGACATCAGTTGTCCGACCGACTGGTCGAACCGTGAAAACCGAAAACCGGGCCTTTGGCCGAGTCGACTCTCGTTCTGGTTTTCAGAACATTGTACCCAAGCTCACTGAAGGTTGCAAGCTTGGAAGGCCGACATCGGGGAGCTCGAACTCGACTCACTTGCTGAGTCAAGTTGCTCAAGCTTTTCCCGAGCCGCTCGCACTTACACCCCTAATTGGTTGTATTAGCGACTTTTATTGGAGAGGTATGACATAGGGGGTCCTGGGGTACTAATGTGGTGTGGTTTTAGTATTGTATGAGCCTTATGTGAGTGAGCATTATATGAATTGTCGTAGCATCCAAAAGTGTATTCATGTTTTCAAAAGTAAAGATTATTTTCGTACAAAATGTATTATCCTCTCATTGGGCTCCCCAGCTCACTATTTTAATGTTCCACACCCCCCTAGGATTGACTATAGGATTCGTGCGAAGCTTACACTACACTCTAGGTTGGCTTACTTACGCATGTTCATTGCATGATTTTAAAAAACTCTAGAGCAGTCTAATATAGTTTGTGTTCTTGGATTTATATATATTTTTGTTTCCAGAACTTTTATTATGCACACTTAAGTTTGTAACGCACTTTATTTATTAAGTTTGCAACGCACTTTATTTAAGTTTTATAAATGGATTTTGCGAAATGTTTTCAAAACCAATCACCCTCTTCTTGGAATCCTAAGTCCCTAGGAGTGCCTGGATTTGACGGGATAGGAACACCCAGGAGGGGGCGTGACAAGTAGTATTATTCTTATACTTATGTGGAATATATATATATATAATAATAATAATAATAATAATAAAATTATTTATTAATTTTATTCAAAAACTACTTTGAATTGAGATCTAAATATATGGTTAAACTTGTGAGATTTTTTTTAATGTGAAAAAATATTTCTTTCCAAATAATATCTCTTAAGCTAGAACATAACCGTGGTACCAGCTCAGCATTCTGAGTTGGTACTATGAACCGCTTCAACGTTGACATGTGTTAGCTTTATTAAAACTGAGTTAGAATTAATTTCTCTCACTTCTCCCACTTTGTCGTTGTTCTTGCCTCCAACGCTCGCTAACTCAAAGTATAATCAAACTATCTAAAGTAATTGAACAAGAAATTGAACAAATCTAACTATCTAAGAAATTGAAGAAACAAAATTGAAACAAAGGAATTGTAGCCACCCCCTTTCTAACTGGAGTACACTGATTACCCCCTAAACCGTACAAGACATGCATCATTTGGTAAAAGCACTCCAATTTTATTTACATAGTTGTGTTAATGTTAGTTTTGAATTTTAAGATTAATAATGTCATCACAAAATAAAAAATTAAATGACATAATTTGATTGTTTAGTGAAAAAGATCAAATAAAACTTTGATCATGAATAACTCGAAATTAAGCACTTTAATAAAATATAAATAGAGGTGAGAAAGGCCCAAGCCCAGGTGGGCCTAGGCTTGGGCCCGGTCCTTGAGGGCCCAAGCCCAAATCATCAGGGACCGTCCTGGGCCCATGAGATTTCTTAGGAGCCGGATGGGTCCTATGGGCCTTGAAAATTTCATTTAGCCCTCCAATATTTTATATCTTTCTAAATAGAAAATTGTGTAAGGGGGTTTATGTAATTTTTTAGGGGTAGTTTGTAAATTTTTTAATTAATTAGTAAATAAATATAAATGAATGGTTTTAATGGTTTTAATTTAAAGAGATAATTTAATTTTAGCTTCTCAATGTAAAATTTAATTTGAACTTAAACAATTAAATAAAAATATATGGATGGTTAATTGGTTATAAATTTATATGGTTTTACTTTAAAGAGATAATTTAATTTTAGCATAAATATAATGTTTGCAATGTGAACAAATACACAATTAAATGAATTTGTTTTTATTAAATTATTAATTTACATCGTCAAATTTACATTGCTCAAATATGTGTTTTTGAAAAGGTTGAGTAGTTCGGGATCTTCTGGGTGGTATTGTAGTCTTCTGTCTGCATGAGTCCAATCTCATAAACATGTAATGACTTCAACCGTCTCATTCGTTAAAGAACATCTTTTATCTTTAATAATGTAGCCACTAATTGCGAATGCTGACTCAGATGCAATCGTGTAAACTGGCACACATAAAATGTCACGTGCCATTTGGTCTACAATGGGGAATCGACTTGCATTTTGGTTCCACCATTGAAGCACATCCATCTTACGTTTCTCCTTCTTAGTCATGTAAGACATGTTCATTTGTAGATACTATTGTAGCTCACTTGTCCATGTTTATATGCGCTGGAGCTGCTACATCCACCACCACCGATACTAAGTTCCATATATGTCCAAATGCTTGATCCCTATTGATGAATGTCTTCATTAGCTTCTTGCTACTCGTCTTTGATGGACATGTCACTGTACCCATTCTGATACAAAGAAAAAAGACTTTCTAATTTTCTGTTAAATTTCTATCAAATAAGAACTGTAGTTATATTCTAAATGTTGGCCTATCTCATTAACTATGCAAGTAAATATGTTTAATCTAAACCTAGGATCTACAATAAGACCTAATTCATATAAGAATGGAAAATCTAACTAATATTTCCGGTATTTTGCTTCCATTTCTAGAACAATATCGCTTAACTCTGCATTATATCTATGTCTAGCAAAAGTTTTACAAATTTGAAGTAAACTATCTACCTTTAAATTAATAGTAGGATAATAAATACCACTTAATGTATTTTTGGAATCGTAAAAAACTTTAAGAAATGAATGAAAAATACTGCAAACCGTCCAATCAGAATCGTTGATGATTTCGTTCGGATGGTTCTTCTTGTTGACGAAATCTGTAGTTTGTCTTGTGGTTGGCATAACTTTTTGCAACATCAAGTTTATTGAGTTCCAACGGACAGGCATGTCGCAACATAGCTTCTTTGGTTGAACTGGCGGCTCCTCTTGATGACAATATTTGACATACTCATTTGAACTTGTATTGGTATCGGTAATGAATCTGATAGCCGCACACACCCTATCAATCCTTGCATGTATAGCTTCTAAACCTGCTTTAACAATCAAATTGATGATGTGGCAAGCATATCTCTGGTGAAAAAATCTGCCTTCACCAAGCGGATCCAATTTCTTTTGAAATAAAGAAATTGTCGCGGTGTTAGCAGCTACATTATCAAGCGTTAGCGCCATAACTCTCTCAGTTAATAAATAATCTTGCAAAACTTCAATAATCTATATATCTATATAATTCTGAAGCACACCCTTACTATTGATCAACATGTAGGATTGCTAAAAGTCTCTATATGTTTGACACGTAGGATGTGTACGTTTGTGGTCTATTGGTTTGACCTATTTGCTTTGTAGAAACCGTTCACATTCACATTCAATGTTTTGTATAAATTTCTCACAGCCACATTTACATTAAATGCTGAAATTGTTATTTGGTTTATAGAAAATGTTCACATTCACATTCAATGTTTTGTAGAAATCTTTCACATTAACATTCATATTAAATGTTGAAATTGCTATCTATTTGTTTATTGTTTAATCTGATAAATACTGATAATTCACGTGCATTCATTGTTTTGTAGAAACCTTTGACATTCATATTCACAGTAATTGTTTTTATGATTATATTGCTTTTGTATATGTGAATGTGAAGTAGCGCATTGATTTTTTTTTTTTTTTTTTTTTTTTTTTTTTTTTTTTTTGAATACTAATGGATTGACAAGGTATATTATTGATTTTTATGAATGTGAAAAGATGCATTGTATCAGTTGCATCATTAATTACTTTGAATCCTCTATATATATGTTGATTATGTAATAGATTGTTATACGATTTATCTGAAGAAAGACAGGTCTGTAATTCGTAATTCTTATTTGTCATTGTTTTCCTTTGGTTTTTCCAGTTTATTCATTTCTCTACGCATCTTTAATTGGTTGGAATTTCTTCCCTGTTGTATTGTTATAGTCCTGTTTGATTTTTCCTTGTGTTTGTTATATATTTTTTTTTTTTTTGAAAGTGTAGGTTATAAGAAGATGTAGGCGAACCAGGCCGAACAATTGTTTTGTCTATGTGGCGACCAGTTTTGAACAATGCTTTTGTTGTTGTTTATCAATGCGTTTGTCACACCATTTCCCTATAATTGTAGCCATTGTTGAAAATCTTGTTTAATGTTAAGAGTCAAGATGCAAAGTCATTAGTTTGTACGGTACAATTAGAATAGATTATCTATCGAACATTTCTCGTTATCAAATGTCATATTGTAATGCCCTTTTTAGTTAATACTATATTAAAAGATTTTTTTTATTTTTTAATTGCTGCAATGAAGTTGCCGATTAATATTTTTTTTGCAATAATATTTTTTATCTAAAATTTGATAAGTGCCACTGCAAATTCTGATATTTTGTTTGCCGAACAATCATGTTTAACTTAATGAGCAATTCAAATAGACTACTTGCCACACATTACCCATTAGCAAATGTAATCTTGTAATGTCCTTTTTAGTTATTAGTATTTTGAAAGTTTTTTGTTGTTTTGTTCATGATAATTGTTGCAATCAATTTGCCGAACAATGTTTTATTCACCTTATATATTCTTTATCTAAAGTTTGATATTTACCTCTGCTTTTCTGTCACATGTTTAATAATATTGTATATTGTTTGACACAATGCATTTGTGAAAAATAAATCAATTTTTACATAGAACTTTATACTGTTGATTATTATCTTTGCAAGCAAGTTATGGGTATATTAAAAGTTTTTTGTTGTTTTGTTCATGATAATTGTTGCAATCAAGTTGCTAAACAATATTTTATTCACCTTATATATTCTTTATCTAAAATTTGATATTTACCACTGCTTTTCGGCACATGTTTAAGTGTATTGTATATTGTTTGACATAATGCATTTGCGAATAATAGATCAATTTTTACATAGAACTTCATATTGTTGATTATTATCTTTGTAGGCAAGTTATGGCTGTGTCAAATATTTCATTTAAAGATATTAACCAATCGCGAGATGAGGGGATATTGATTTAAAAGTTTTTCGTTTTTTTGTTCATGATAATTGTTGCAATCATGTTGCCGAACAATATTTTATTCACCTTATATATTCTTTATTTGAAATTTAATATTTGCCACTGCTTTTTCGGCACATGTTCAAGTGTATTGTATATTGTTTGACACAATGCATTTGTGAATAATAGATCAATTTTTAATAGAACTTCACACTGTTGATTATTATCTTTGCAGGCAAGTTATGGCAGTGTCGAATATTTCGTTTCAAGATATTAACTAATTGCGAGATGATTGGATACTAATTGTTAGAGTATCCAGATTGTGGGAATGTTTAAATTTCAAAAAGGATAACGAGTTGATTAGCTTGACATGTTTTTGACTGACGAACAACTATAAGATATATTTCTAGAACAATATAAACTTTATTGAAATTGAAACTGTAAAGTTTAATAACCTCTTTTATTTCCAATTATTCTACAGCATAATGTGATTCATGGAACTATACCGAAGAATAGAGTTGTAAAATATAAGAACCAAATTTGTGAAGGTCTTATATATTTGGTTAAAAATGTCAAAGTCATACCATGTTCTGCTATTTACAAACATATTGAAGGTCCTTGCCGTTTACAATTTCTCATGATTACTTCTGTTGAGGAGATCAAAGAAGCAACAATTGCCATTCCAAAGTTTAAATTCCAATTTGCTGGTATTCTTGATCTTCAAAAAAGATCAAATGACACTACTTTGTTATCAGGTAAACTTCTTTTTATTTATCCATGTTGTACATCTATATTGACTACTATAATTCTTAATATAACAAATGTTTTGCAGATGTCATAGGTGTTTTGAGTGGAATAGGAGAAACTGAAAAAAAATCATATCAACTAAGAGTGATAAACGGGATATCATACTGCAAATTGAATAGTAAGTTCTTCTACCAATATCATAATCACTTGATACAATTGAAATATCTTACTCTAATATTTTTTGCAGTGAAACATTTACAGTCTCTTTATGGGGGAATATTTCTAAAGAAATTTATAAAAGTTTGCAAATGGAGAATAAAAAGCCAGTTGTCATAATTGTCACGTCAACAAATGTGAAAGAATTTCATGGTATTTTAACCTTTTTATATTAGATTATAAAATCTTTGGATAATTAATCTCTGAATTTTTAGGTACAGGAAAGCTATATCTTAATAGTACTTCAGCATCAAGAATCTATATAAATTTGGAAATTGACGAGGTGCATCTTCTGTAAAGAAAGTACATATCTTAGCAACCGTATGTTAAAATATATTATTAAATAATTGTATAATTTATATCTTATGTACTATACAATGTGCAGTAGTGAACATATTCCAGTAGTTAAATTGCAAAAGAGAAAGTTGAATGAAGTATCGGTTGAGAAGGAAATGTTTAGAGTAGAGTATCTTTGAAACATCTTACTAGTCTTATGTCGTATAACTGGGATCGGATAACAGATTATACACTAAAGGCAACAATACTTGGAATCAATAGTAGATTTGGTTGGTGTTATTTATCTTTCTATACTTGCAAGAAAAAAATCCCTGATATGAATAGTAGCAATTTCTACGGTGTTAAATGCAACGAAGAGATGCAATTCCCATAAATGGGGTATATCAGTTTTTATTTTAAATTGAATTGTTGGTATAAAATAATGCATGATAACCTTAACAATTGATGTTTATTAATGAATAATTATTTATATAATAGGTACAAGGTTGATATGCAAGTCACAGATGACAATGTTGAAACAAATTTTATACTGCTCGATACAGTATGCCAGTCATTAATTGGGTTGTCATGTTCCTAACTAGTGAAAACCCAAGAGAACAACTGTAAAACAGATCCAAATGTTTTGAATGCACTTTATGGAAAGACTTTTGTTTTTAAAATTAGGTTGTCAGAAGATGCTTGAAACAAGGATATGACTCTTTTGCTATATTAAAAGTTTATCCAGCGAATGATGAACTTGAAAATGATCACAAGCTACAGCAATTAGAAAAGGTTAGTATAGTTTTTAATTTGAAATAATGGATTCTTGAACGTTCAAATGATATTAATATTTTATAAAAAAAATAACGGGCAATTGAAGAAAAAGATGAAGTAGATTATTCAACAGCAGATGTGTTTCAATATCAGACAATAACACTAGAAATAATTGATAGGTCAACAAATATTGGATCATCTGTAGAAGGCCAAGAACAAGACAGTACAATACGACATTCCAAATTAGGCATTTTAGACATATCAAAAGAAAAGGCAAAGGAACAGAACAGCAAGAAACAAAAAGCAATGAACAGCCAGAAAACAATATTGACGAAGCTTCAACTAGTTGTAAAAATTATCAAAGTAGTAGAAAGAAAAAATGAAGTTTTGATAAAGATTTTGTTATGTTAGACTAAACTGTACAGACAACTATTGCAAAGAAATTTTAGAAACAAGGTTTGTATATTTAATCTGAATCTAATAAGAACTTTGGTTGATGATTTTAGTTTTTGCATTTAAGAACTTTCACAATGCTTTATCAGTCTTTGGAATATGTTAACCATACTTCATCAATCTTGTGAATCTATTAATACAGTAATGCATTACTCAAACAAAGTAAACATCCATATATTCATTTTTAGTACCATGTTTTTTGACACATGATATAAACCTGTTTTAAATTTCACTAAAAATATATACAGAAGATCTCAAAATGTTACTGCAAATATATATTGTTAGTGCTTGATTTTTGACACCAACTACTCGCCCGTGTGAAATGCTAAGCGGACTTAGACTTCACTCGTGATGTGTGAATATTTAGTTAAATAAAGAGTGAAAGACAATGTTTAAAGTGGTTCGGATGCTTAAAAGCGAATCCTATGTCCACTGTTATTGTATTAATAAGAGGGTAGAGGTCAGGTCGCGTACAGCAAGCTTAGCTACCGTTTAGAGAAAATACAAGAGAGAGAGAGAGAGAGAGAGAGAGAGAGAGAGAGAGCGCTATTTTAGAGTAAAATTAGTCAATCCCGCAAACGGGAGGGAAGGCCCTCTATTTATAGTGGGATAAACCAAGGTACTGATCACTAAATCTGCAATGGGTTGGTACTGTGCAAATCCTTCTCTGCGTCCCATTGCTCACCTGCCCGAGTGATTTCCTCAACTTGTGCAAGGCTTGGACACGTGGACGATTTCCAACCATCTGCTAACCTGGTACTCACCCACTGCAGTGACAGGGGAGTGTCACTTACGCAATTACGCGACATGGCTGGGTCTGAAGGGTCGTAGAACCTTCTCATGTTCTAACCACCTCATGCTGACAAGGCTCCACGTAAGCCCTGCCTTTTCAGGCATAACAAAAGTCCTTTAGTTTTTAAGGTTTGAGGATCGAACCTTGAGAACTTCACAATTATGCCTTGATTTGACATGTCTCGAATGAAGCCTGGCCTAATCGACCTGGCTGCAAGGAGGTCGCGGTACACATTCTTATGGGCGACTTGAGATGGTATTCTTCCGCGAAGTCGACGACCTGGGTTAAACCCTACTAAGTGTTGTACCAATGTGCTTCATACCTCGACTTAGGTTCGCGACCTGATAGAATTTGGTGCATTTCTATTGATAAGGGACCACCTCGTTCCGTATTCGACATGAGACGAAGAGTGTTCTATTCTAATGACCTCTTCAGGTGTTATCTGTTGCACTAGACAGTAACCCATTAATAAAGCGACCTTTATTCTGACAGACGTGTCCTATGCATAATAAATGCCAGCCATACGCATTAAATGCAAGCCATACTGAAACGACGTTCCCTATTAGGGCATTAAATATGGATGAGAGTGCATTTAATGTGGAGGAGGGAATCGACTCGTTGCTCGTTTATTTCAATGGAGGCAAGCGACGATTGAATTTTTTAAAGCGTGGCGGTTACTCCTTCTCGTTGATTGATGACACGTGGTCGCGATCAATGGCGAGAGATATATTCTGCCCAAACGTCGCTTGGCTTCGGGAAAACCAGTCGCCAATTCTTCCACTATAAAACCCCAGGCTTGCCTTAAGTAATGTCACAACACTCACTCTTTCAGAAAAAGCAAGAAGCTCTCGCGAGACCAGATTTTCCATCCTCCAAGTTGGTGCGTGTTTGACGTTCATAGTAGGAAGTTCAATCCCCACATCTAAGAGGTAAGGAAGATCCCTCCACTACTTTCCCTTTTTCTACTTTGTAGATAACCAGGCGATAATGATGGGTGTTTATGGGCGATTGAATGGAGAATGGGTTTTCTTTTGGGGCATGAATCTTTGGGGGTGGTCCTCAAGGATTTTTAGGGTTTTTTTCTAGGGTTTAAGGAAGGCACATAGTGGTTTTCTGTTCTTCCATGTCATCGTATGAAACTTTGTACGAAAACTGAGTAATCCCTGCATGTCGCTCTTTTTCAGACGATAGAAGAGATAGACCCTTCAGCGACCAGAACAGACGAGGGGGCGAGCTCGTCAGTGCAGGACGCCCTAGCGGGTCCCTCGTAAGAAATTCTATCGGTGGCCACCCGAGAGGAAATACAGAAGGCAGTAGACCAATATGCACTTAGCGTAGACGTCTACCAGTACAAGTCGCATTCAGCTCGAAATCCGCCAAAGGTAATGGCTGCGATCTTCGAGAATATATTCAAATGTGGAGCACTGATTCCCTTCCATCCCTTTATAAGGTCGATCCTTGATCATTTCGAGGTCGCACCTTTACAGCTGACGCCCAACGCGTATATGATAGTCGTGGCTATGTGTATCGCATGTGGTGAGAACGGTCTCGGCGAGTTGATCGCGCTAGAGCTCGCTTGCTCATATTATTTGAAAAAGAGCAAGGACAATGACTCTTATTACCTCTCGAAGTGATCCATAATCAAGGAAGGCATATTCAATTACCCTAGTAATGTCGGGGCATATGAGACGAAGTTTTTCTTTTTCAATTATGATGGCATTTGCCATTTTAGGGAGCCGAGTAGGTCTTCCCCTCTTTTACTTGGTGAAATTTTCTTTTCTTTAAACCTTTACTAACAAACTCTTCCATTTCTTCGCAGGGAACAAGACAACCAGGTTGATGGCTCTCACTGACTTTAATCGAATAACAACATTTGGTCACCTGCCCGATTAGAGTCGCGACACGAAACTGCTCGTGACAACCGCTAACTTGAGGAAGTACAGCTTTTTTAATTCCGAAGCGACCTTGGAACCCTTTCTTCGTAAGTGTCTACAGCCTTAGCCAATCTTTATTTTTTGCATGCAACAAACTCTTTTACTAATGATACTTGCATGTAGCGACCATGCCACCCAAAATGCCCAAGTCGCTGACAGCCAGGAGGTTCGTCTTTCCTCGGGTTGGTGCCACGGGACTAGCCGAGGCGGGTCCCAGTGGTACCCCTATCGAAGGAACGCCAGCGGGGGTGCCAACTCTCGTCGAACAGCCAGCAGATGCTCCCAGCTTGCGGCTGCTGGTCCTAAGCAAAAGACTATGGCCCAAAAATCCAAGAAAAGGAAGCAGTTATAGGTCGGGGAATCAAAGTCCGAGCCGGAGGGCTTAGGCATGCCGCCTGGGAGTGTAATACTCTCTTTCTAGCTAGTATACTCATGAAACAACAGTAAAACTCACTATATATATATAAAAAAGAAAATATACATGTAGATGAGTATAAAATAATGGGCCCATAAGTAATTTTTCTTTATATACAAATCTTTACATAATGTAATAAAGTCACAAAACATCAACTCGACAGTATTGCCAAACCCTTCCGCTCATTGACGTTCCAAGTGACTGCATCTCACCTACTACCTGCAAAAACATTGAAAACAACGGGATGAGCACTAATTGCTCAGTAAGTAAACCCGCTATACTACTCTTCTCTCTCCACTGCTTATATTCTGAATTTCTTTCCTTACATCACACTTCTCTATTCTTCTCTGTTCTTTCTCTGTTCTTTCTCTATTCTTTTTATGTTCTTTCTCTGTTTTTTCTCAATTTCTAATTTCTTACTACTCATGATAGTAGGTGATGCGTGTTTACTACAACATGCAAAAATAGCAAGTGCACTAGTCGCACAAAGTAATAAAGTGATGACTGAGTATCGTTCCCACAAGGATGGGTTGCTAAGCACTAAGTTTTCTACTGTTTTCAAGTTGGAGCAATCAAATTTGTTTGGATTAATGGGAGAAAATTAAACTTAAAACTAAAACATAAAATTCTAAATATTCAAAACTAAATTATGAAAGCAAGATTAAAAACAAGGTAATATCAATTTAAACAAACGGGTAGGGTTTTGATTTCATTCGGACTCTATGGATTAAACCTACAGATTATGCTATTTCCATATTCACATGCATTGATTGTAAATCGGATTCTCTAAATTGTAAACATACCTTCTCAGGCTATGTTTTCCTACCTTTCCCTATTAAACTTCCGCACCCAACAATTTGAAGATTAATAGTTCTAAGCTCATTAAGCACCTAAAATCCTAGATTGATTTCATTGATTCTTAAATCTATCTCTAGCATTTAATACTACAATGGTGATTACCAAAAAGCTTAACATGACTCATTTCTCAATCTCATCATGTTCATCAATTAATAACATTAAAATCAGAGTAACCCCACAATCATTGCAATAGCATATGAAAATAATAAAAATCAATTGCTTAATCCAAAGAATCCGAACTACATCAAAACCCTAACCCAAAATGAGTTAGTTCATAGCTAAATCAATACAATAAACAAGAAAAACAATAAACACAAAGTTCAACATAATAAAAATGAGAGAAAAGACAAGAGATCTCCCCTAGTTGAAGAATCCACCAGATTTAATCCCAAACTAAAGATGACATTGTCCCCAATGTCACATTATGCAGAAATTAGGAATTAGAAAAAAAAGTTGTAAAAGTATGAGATAGTTCCTTGATTAATCCGTGAAGTTGAAGTTTCGCTCAACAGTGTGCACACCCAGTCCTTGACTTTTTCATCACCAAAATCTGTAAAAACAATTGAAAACTGTGGTGCCACTATGTTAGAAAAATTCACGAACTAATATGGAAGTATTACAACCCTAATCTCGTCTTGTCAACTAAAATGTTCAACAAAAATTTAAACTAAACAAAAAACAATCCAAAAACAAACCACAACAAATCAAAAATCAGTTCAAAGTTCCATAATACCCAACAATAAACAAAAATAAAAACAAACAAAAACAAAATACAAAACAGGTGCTCTGGCTCATTCGTCGGCCTCCTTGTCTCCCTCGGCGTCGTCCTCTTCTGACTCGAAGCCCATCCACTCATCTGAATCCCAATCTTCCCATTAGAATGCTGAAGTATCAATATTCAGCTTCTGGCAGCAGTTCTGTTGCAAATTATAGATCATTCGGGTCTGTTCTGCCAGCAATTCCTGACGTTTTGACATACATCTCATTTGACCCATCATCAACTGCATCATTTCCTTCATAGTGGCTGTGGAACTGGATGATGTGGCAGCTCCTTGTGTGGTTCTCTGTCATTTTGTCCTGACGCTAGATTGCTCATCGTCTGGACGTTCAAGGTGCTTGTGATAATAGTCTGAGTCGAGGATTGGGGCAGCATGGATAAGTGGCTCATCATCATGTACCTCGATTCCTGCTCCAGTGCACAGAGCTGTAATGAGATGTGGGAACGGGTAACTTCCTCACCCTGGTTTGGCTGCATGTCGAATGTTGGTCAGGATAATTTGTCCCACATCCATATTCTTTCCCGTGGCAATAGAATAGCGTAGTAATGCCTTCTCATACGTCACCGTGCTATAGTGCGTCTCCGACATCATCCTCACACAAATAAAGTACTGCCACAACCGAGCCACCGATGTCAAGTTAGTTCCCTTGATGCTCTTTCTACCCTTTTTTTAAACCTCCCAAGTGGTGTTCGGTTTTGCTATAGCCTGAAGGATTACCTCATCCCTTTTCTGTGTCTTCTTGAATTCCTCATACTCATCACAGAAAATGTTAGGCAATTTATAAAATTCATTGATGACCTTCGCAGTAAATGCCACATCATTACCCCTCACGAACACAGTACCAGATTCACACTCTATGAGGTTGGCATAAAATTCTCTCACTAGCAGCTCTATTGCCGCTTGTGCAGGTGCACTCATAAACAGTCCCCAACATCTCCCTTGACTCTAATCCATAGCCTGGCTCGCGGTTAATCCATGCTCAATATCACAATATTCAAAATCAACACTTCCCCCAACTCAAATCCATGCACAATATCACCAAAATTCATACATTCAACCACAATCAAAATTTTCAAATCCACAAATCTAAACTCAAAAAATGGCGATTAAAAGTTAAGGGAACTTGAAATCTTACCAAAACAATGGAGTATGTTCAACCAATTTAGCCAAAAATCACCTAGATCACAAAATTCCCAATTTCTTGAACCCATAAATTTCTTCAATTTTTCGTAAAGATCATGGGCAGATCGAGTTGTTTTGGTGTTTGGAAAGGTTAAGGAGTGAGAGACTTGGCTGGGAAATCACTGGGAAGTCTCTGGATTGAAGTTGAAATTTTTTTCTTTTAAATGGCTTTGAAAACTTTTGTGAAAAAATGAAAAGTCATGCGCGTTTTTATAAAAACCAATTTTCGCCGCTACGAAGTTCTTCATTTCAAACCTTAAAAACAACCCAGTCGATGCCGCGGGGAAGAATTTCTTCGCCGTGGCAAAATTTCCCTTTATAAATTTTGCTCAACTTTCTTCGTCGCGGCGAAACAAAATGCTTCGCCGCAGCAAAAAATTACAGAGACGCACTGCCTCTGCGAAGTCTGGGACTTTTTGAATTCCAATTTTTCACAAATGTGTTTTGCCGCAGCGAAAACTGGACAATTCCGTTTTCTGCCTTGATTCGATAACTCACCTGAAACAACCAAAAACACACAAATTAGACTTCATCTAAAATTATAGGAAAACTAAACAATTAAAAATAACAACAACAACTAAAAACACTTGGGTTGCCTCCCAAGGAGCGCTTGTTTATAGTCGGAAAGCTCGACTCTTTTAAGTTCTCATGTTGGAATGTCGAGCTGGAGAGGAATTGACTTGCAACTCATCACTCCGTCGATGTATGGCTTCAATCTCTGGCCATTGACCTTAAGTGTTCCTTTTTCTTCATGTGACACCTTCACCGCTCCGAATAGGTAGACTCTTGTAACTATGAAGGGTCTGGACCATCTTGACCTAAGTTTTCCCAGGAAAAGCCTAAGTCTAGAGTTAAACAACAACACTTTCTGACCCACTTCAAAGTTCTTCTTCCAGATATGCTTGTCATGCCACTTCTTGGTCTTTTCCTTGTACATTCTAGCATTCTCATAAGCATCTTGACGGAACTCATCGAGTTCATTCAAAGTCAGCATCCTTTCTTCCCCAGCAGCTCATAAATCCATGTTGAGTTGCTTTACTACCTAATAGGCCTTATGCTCGAGTTCTATCGGCAAGTGACATGCCTTCCCATAAACCATCCTGAATGGAGACATACCAATCGGAGTCTTAAATGCAGTTCGGTAGGCCTATAATGCATCATCCAACTTCCGTGACCAATCCTTCCTCGATGCATTGACTGTGTTTTCCAAGATTCCCTTCAATTCTCTGTTTGATAGTTCCACTTGTCCACTGGTCTGTGGGTGGTAGGGTGTTGCAACTCTATGTTTTACCCCTTATTTCCCCAATAGTGAATCCAATTGCCTGTTGCAAAAATGTGATCCTCCATCGCTGATTATTGCCCGTGGTACCCCAAACCTCGAGAAAATGTTCTTTCTCACAAAATTAACCACCACTCAGGCATCATTGGATGGCAATGCAACTGCTTCCACCCATTTTGATACGTAGTCCACCACTACCAAAATGTAAGTATTCCCATAAGAATTTGGGAAAGGACCCATGAAATCAATTCCCCATACGTCAAAAAGCTCAACAACTAAGATATTGTTCAGTGGTATCTCATCCCGATTTGAAATATTCCCACCCCGTTGACACTGGTCGCATTCCTAAACCATCCGGAAGGAATCCTTGAAAAGGGTCGGCCAATAGAACCCAAATTGCAGAACCTTGGCTGCTGTTCTAGCTCCTCCAAAATGGCCACCCACTTCCCTTTCGTGCAATGCTATAGGATACTCTCCAGTTCCTCTTCCAGAACACACCTCCGTATCATCTGATCAGCATAGTATCTATAAAGAAATGGTTCTTCCCAAAAGTACTACTTCAAATCAGAGAAAAACTTCCTCTTTTGTTGGAAAGTCATGCCTATTGGGAGCACTCTCGCCGATGGGTAATTCGCAAAATCTACATACCATGGTGCCTCATCCAGTCTCGCTAATTTCTCATCTAGGAACGTTTCTTTGATTTGGGTTTCCTCTTCATTTCCCTGAATTGGTCGTTCAATCCTTGAAAAATGGTCCGCTACCACATTTTTCGACCCCTTCTTATCGCATATCTCCAACTCAAACTCTTGTAGCAATAGGATCCATCTTATCAACCGAGGTTTCACTTCTTGGTTTGCCAATAGGTGTTTGAGTGCTGAATGGTCCGTGCAGACTATCACCTTGGCACCTAGTAAATATGAACGAAATTTATGAAAAGCAAAAACCACAGCCAACAATTCTTTTTCAACGGCAATGTAATTCAATTGTGCACAGTGAGTGTTTTGCTAGCATTGAATTACATGCAGCACTTTGTTTTTCCTCTGTCCTAACACTACTCCTAAAGCAAAATCACTAGCATCACACATTAATTCAAATGGTAGTCCCCAATCGAGGACTGCAATAATAAGGGCAGATACAAGTAATTTCTTTAGAGTTTGAAAAGCATGCATGCATTCATCATTAAAATCAAAAGCAACATCTTTAATCAATAAATTGCAAAGGGGTTTAGAGATCTTAGAAAAATCCTTGATAAACCGTCTATAAAACCCTGCATGCCCAAAGAAACTTCGAACTGCTTTAACATTGGAGGGTGGTGGCAGCTTCTCAATCACATCCGTCTTTGCTCGATCCACTTATATTCCGTCTTTAGAGATTCTATGATCAAGCACTATCCCTTCCTGGACCATGAAGTGGCACTTTTCCCAATTGAGCACTAAGTTTGTCCCCTGACATCGCTGCAAAACAAACGAAAAATTAGATAAACAATGATCAAAGGACGAACCAAAAACAGAGAAGTCATCCATGAAGACTTCTATAAACCTGTCCACCATATCACCAAAGATCGACATCATGCATCTCTGAAATGTGGCCGGTGCATTGCATAACCCAAAGGACATCCTTCGGTAAGCAAAGGTGCCATATGGACAAGTGAAGGTCGTCTTTTCTTGATCCTCAAGAGCGATGGCAATCTGATTGTACCCTAAATAACCATCCAGGAAACAGTAGTAAGCATGCCCTGCCAATCTCTCCAACATCTGATCAATGAAAGAAAAAGGAAAATGATCCTTCCTTGTCACTTCATTTAATTTTCGGTAGCCAATGCACACTCTCCAGCCTATGACCGTCCTAGTTGGTATCAATTCATTGCTCTCATTCTTTACCACTGTGATACCTCCCTTCTTCGGAACCACTTGCACCGGGCTCACCCATAGACTATCAAAAATCGGATAAATTATTCCCGTATCTAGAAGTTTCACCACCTCTTTTCCCACCACTTCCTTCATCGAAGGGTTCAATCTTCGTTGTGGTTGAACTCTAGGCTTGATATCATCCTCCATGAGTATCTTATGCATGCAAAAAGATGGAGAGATGCCTCTAATATCCGAAATAGTCCACCCAATTGCTGATCAATGTTCTCTCAAAACCCGAATCAATCGCTCCTCTTCCAAGTTGCTCAACTTTGAACTGATGATTACTGGGAATGTTTTCGATTCCCCAAGATACATGTATTTGAGGAGGGAAGGTAAAGGTTTTAATTCAAGCTTCGAAGGTTCCTCATTTCTTTCCTTTGCCTTCTCTTTCTCAAAATCAAATTCCTCAAATTCAAGATCTTGGTTCTCATCAATCAGCTGAAGTGCTTCCAACAATCTAGCATATTCATTCTTTGTCGATTCCTCTACCTCTACTGTTCTTGATTGTGCAATACATGCTTCTAGAGGTAGTTGTGGAGTGTTCTCTTCAATGGTCTCCGCTACTAATTTATCCACCACATCAACACTAAAGCATGAATCCGTCTCGGATGGAAACTTCATAGCCTCAAACACATTGAACGTTACTGTTTCATCCTAACCCTTAACAGTAACTTTCCTTCTTGCACATCTATGAGTGCTCTTCCTGTGGCCAGAAATGGTCGGCCCAAAATAAGAGGCATTTCCTTATCCTCCTCCATGTCCAATACGAAAAAATATGTCGAAAACATAATCTTGTCCACCTTCACCAACACATCTTCAACTATACCCCGTGGATGTCTTATAGACCTATCTGCAAGTTGCAACGACATGGTCGTTGGCTTCACTTCACCAATTCCCAATATCCTTAAAACAGAAAAAGGCATTAAATTGATGCTAGCACCTAAATCACATAAAACTCGATCAAAAGTAATATCTCTTATAATGCAAGGAATAGTAAAACTCCCTGGATCTTTGAGTTTCGGCGGTAGCTTCTTCTAGAGAATGGTCCTGCACTCCTCCGTAAGCATCACTGTTTCCTCATTCTCTAACTTCCTTTTGTTTGATAAAATCTCCTTGAGAAATTTCGCGTAGCTCGGCATCTATTGCAATGCATCTGCAAAAGGAATGTTAATATGCAATTTTCTAAATATTTCAATGAATTTGGAAAACTGCTTATCCTGATTCTTTTTCTTCAATCTTTGAGGAAACGGCACAGGTGGACTGTGATGTGCCAATTCTGGTGGTATCTCGAGAAATGGCAATTTCTCTTTCCTTTGTCTTTGCCTCACTTCCCGTTTCTGTTCTTCTTCCTTAGAAATAGATGGTTTCTCTTCAATAATGATCTCTTCATCTACTTCCTCATCAGATTCTTCCTTTTCATTTGGCAGCTTTTCTTCTTTCCTTGTTTGCTCCACCTCTTCCAAAACTGTCCCACTCCTCAAAATTATTGCGTTTGCTTGCTCACGTGGGTTAGTCACTGTGTTGCTTGGTAAAGACCCCTGTGGTCTCTCATATAGCTTTTCAGCCAACTGCCCTATCTGTACCTCCAAGTTTCGAATGGACGCCCCTTGATTTTTGAAATTAGTTCTCGTCTCATTCATAAAACCTGTGGTCTCTTGCATAAACTTCCCAAACATGTCCTCCAATTTTGTCACTCTTGGGTCTCCTGGTTGATTGTTTACCCCTGTTTGGTTAGTTGGCAATGCTCTTCAGTTCCATTGATTATTTTGCTGGTTTTGATTGCCCCAAGATAGATTTGGATGATTCCTCCAACTAGGATTATATGTGTTGGAATATGGATTGTTTGGTTGCCTCTGATTTCCTGCCAAGTAGTTAACCTGCTCTAATGATGATGATGATGAAGCAAATGTGTTCCCCACTTGACAGTCACTGCTCCACGTGGTTACCTGCACAAAAATCACAAGTTAGTTGAGGAGCTTGAATGGAATTTACCAACATAATTCCTAACTGTTTCTGAAGTGCTGTCAGTTGGGCTGAAATGGTTGTATATGCATCAACTTCATGAAGACCCATAGATTTCTTCGGTTGCACCCTTTCATTAGGTCTTTGATAATTGTTGCTTGCCAGAACCTCAAGCAACTCGTGAGCTTCTTCCGGAGTCTTATTCTGTAGTGCTCCTCCCGAGGCTGCATCCACCATAGTTTGCACATTCACCATCAATCTGTTATAAAATGTTTAGACTTCCATCCAAACTGGAAACCCATGATGTGGACACCTTCTCAGTAATTCTTTGTATCTCTCCCAAGCCTCATATAATGATTCTGACTCTTCCTGAATAAATGACGTGATATCATTTCTCAGCTTTGCTGACTTTGCTAGAGGAAAGAATTTGGTCAGGAACTTCTGTGCTAAATCGTTCCATGTTGTGATCGTTCCTGTTGGTAATGCCATTAACCATCCCTTAGCTTTATCCTTCAATGAAAATGGGAATAGTCTCAATCTGATTGCATCATCTGACACTCCGTTTGACTTGAAAGTATCACAAATCTCCAGAAAATTGGCAATGTGTAGATTTGGATCTTCCTTCAAATCCCCCTTGAACTGTATCGACTACTGGATCATCTGGATGATTGCCGGCTTTATCTCGAAGTTGTTGGCTTGTACCGCTGGTCTAGTAATACTCGACCCACTGCCTTCAACTGTGGGGACTGAGAATTCCCTCAGTGTTCTATTCTCTGCCATCTCTACAACTATTACTTCTAGTTCAACTGTAGCTTCTCTTTCTCTTCTTTCTCCGTTCAGTCTTCTAGTGGTTCTTTCAATCTTAGGATCAACAGGAACCACTGGCTGACGTCTTGCTCTTCGCATAAACTACACAGAAAAATAGAGAGAGTGAGATCACAAACTAACCTAAATGAATAACAAAAATTAAACAACAACAATTAAGCAAAAATAAAACTCCAATCTAGCTAACACAAGAAAAAAGATTAATGTTAACACGAACTCAATCCCCAGCAACGGTGCCAAAAACTTGATGTGTTGTCCCTATAACATGCAAAAATAGCAAGTGCACTAGTCGCACAAAGTAATAAAGTGATGAGTGAGTATCTGATAAGAGTGTAATTTACATATTTTTATTCCTTGCATATTATGTTTTTTGTTATGTTTTATGCCTATTTGAGTTGATTAGAGTTTATTTTGTGAGTTTGGCATAGTTGGATAGACTTTAGGAAATAAGTGATAAAAGATTAGGAAATTCCAGATTTTTGTTATTCTAACCAGTGCTGCGTTTTTTAGGTTTTTCATGGAGTCAGATTTCTCGATTGCAAATGTGTTCTTCAGAAAAAGTAAAGTTGATGAATCAAAATTTCCAGGAAGGTATTATGGGCGAGAATCCGAGTTCGTTTGGGTCTTCATTAGTTGTTGCAAAACCGGACCTGGAATCCTAGTCGCGGAAGGATTTCCTGGCTGAGTATTGAATCTTCAAATGGGCCTAACCGGAGCGTCAGATATCGAAAGAGGGTGATTTAAAAACCCAGATTCATTTACACATCCTGGACTACAATTTTTATGAATTGACCGAGCCCAGAAAAGATCTTTTACATTGCGAGAATCCTGGTGCAAGCTGGAGACGAATTCTATTTTCCATATCTGATAAGATTTTGACAAATCTGGAAGTCTATCTTTTAGGAAACGTCTAGGAAAGAATTTCCATGATTCTTGGGGTAGAATTAAGGAAAACACATGGTATTTATTGATGAGTTGTTAGGTTAAAAAGGGGAGAGAAGAGAACAGCAGTAGTTTTTAGTTTTTTTCAGTTTTCTTTTACTTTCTACGTCAAGATATGAGGCTGATCTTCCTTCTTCAATTCAAGGGGATTTTGAAGCCTAAATTCATGTCATTGGTGTAACCTAACTTCAGTAACATTATTCTTAATCTCGTTTTTATTGGAATTGTTTATGTTATTATGTTTTAATTGTTTATAATTTTCTGTTTGGGTGATTTAGTAATGGCCTGCTGAATTATTTTATCGGAATTTTATCTGTTAGAATTAGGAATTGTGATCTGTAACTGTCCTTTTCTATTCAATGGGTAACACATGATGACAGATGATTATGGACAAGTTTTCATTCTGTCATCTTGAATAACATAACCGAAGTTAAATAATCCGAGCTTGTGTGATTGTTGCTTAGATTGATCTATTTTCCTAATTCTTAAGGCTGCCATTGAATTAAACTTAGAGAGCCTATTCTAGGTTGTTTGAGGGTTAGGATCTACTTGAAGAGCTTATTTCAGTAGTGATGATTAAGGGAGAATTCGGGTTACAGAGCTTGTTGTTTCCTAGGGTCATTAGTTCCATAATAACGAGATAAAATAGTGTTACAGTTAGTTCATGTCCAATGCATGTTTAGGTGGATCTTGAACAGAGAACTGATTGTTTTTAACCTGATTTTTTTCTTCCATTAGAGACTTCTTTGTTTTACTTTAGTTTGCCTTGATTACAAACCCCTTTCATTACTCTGTTGTGTTGTCCTATTCACTGTTTAGGGTTTTATTGTGTTGTTTTCATTATGGCTATTGGCATAGAATATAGGATTTAATCGAATCATTCCCTATAGGATCGACCCTTGCTCACCCTATATACAATTTAGTAGTTAGGTTAGTAAGGTTAATTAATTTGGTGCATTCGGCACACTACCAGTATCATTCCCACAAGGATTGGTTGCTAAGCACTAAGTTTTCCACTGTTTTCAAGTTGGAGCAATCAAATTTGTTTGGATTAATAGGAGAAAATTAAACTTAAAACTAAAACAGAAAATTCTAAATATTCAAAACTAAATTATGAAAGCAAGATTAAAAACAAGGTAATATCAATTTAAACAAACGGGTAGGGTTTTGATTTCATTCGGACTCTATGGATTAAACCTACAGATTATGCTATTTCCATATTCACATGCATTGATTGTAAATCGGATTCTCTAAATTGTAAACATACCTTCTCAGGCTATGTTTTCCTACCTTTCCCTATTAAACTTCCGCACCCAACAATTTGAAGATTAATAGTTCTAAGCTCATTAAACACCTAAAATCCTAGATTGATTTCATTGATTCTTAAATCTATCTCTAGCATTTAATACTACAATGGTGATTACCCAAAAAGCTTAACATGACTCATTTCTTAATCTCATCATGTTCATCAATTAATAACATTAAAATCATAGTAACCCCACAATCATTGCAATAGCATATGAAAATGATAAAAATCAATTGCTTAATCCATGAGAATCCAAACTACATCAAAACCCTAACCCAAAATGGGTTAGTTCTTAGCTAAATCAACACAATAAACAAGAAAAACAATAAACACAAAGTTCAACATAATAAAAATGAGAGAAAAGACAAGAGATCTCCCCCAGTTAAAGAATTCACCAGATTTAATCCCAAATCTTCTCACTTTTTAACACAAATTCGTCAAATCTCAACTAAGAAGAAGAAAAAGCTGCTCTAGACTAAGGAAAAACGCGACTCCCTCTCAAAATGGTAAAGTTTCGCTTTTATACCTCGCCCAAAAACCTAAAACTTTGCCTAAAAATGAAACTGTGCGTTTTAACAAAACTGAAAATTGCAGACTTCGCCGCGGTGATGAAGTAAATGTAACTCTCGATCGTGACTCATTTCGCCGTAGCAAAGAACAAACTTCGCAGCAGCGAATCTTCATGAATAATTCTGAAATTACAGAATTGCCCTCCGCTTGAATCTTCAATCTTCGATGCTCTCCCAAGGAAACAAGCTTCATAGTGCTTTACTCTGCTTCAAAACTCTCCCAACTTCTGAGATCCGCTTACTTCTGAGTCCAGAAACTCCAATTCACTCATTATTTACTCAAAATGTCCATTTTAGCCTAAAACACAAAATGAAAATAAATAAGTAGCAATTCAGGCATAAATGAACTAAGAAGTATCTAAAATCCAGCCTAAAAGCCTAATAAAAACAGTATAATTCTCAGATTATCAGTAGGCATGGTATCATGCATAAGTATGATGCAAATGCACAAATGCATAAGATGTGCATTCTTTTTTCTGTTTTTCTGTTTTTCTATTTTTCTTATTCTTATTCTGTTTCTTTTCTCTGTATTTCTTTCTTTCTTTCTATTATTTTCTTTCTTTTCTATCTTTCTATTCTTTCTTTCTTTCCTTTCTATTCTTTCTTTCTTTCTATTCTTTTCTTTCTATTCTTTCTTTCCTTTTCTTTCTTTCTTGCCGATCGGACTCGGTTGAGGCATGGATTCGAAACTCTGGCTGTGTGAGTGTATTCTCTAATTCTGGGTACAATCCTCATTCACATGCACTTTTAACGAACTGTACAATTCTTCTTTCTGATTCTGAAGCCGCTCACTAAAGGCAGCATGCATCACGAGTTCCCCATCGCAACAACCTTCTCTTCCCTTATCTTTTTATACTTCTTTAAAATAAAATTCAGATTTGAACTTCTTTAATATTTCTCATTTCTTTCTATTTGTTCTTTAACTTTAATGTTCATTATTGCTCTTAAATGCTCTTATGAGTATGTATGCATGTAAATGGGTTCATGCTTATTATTCTTTCCAAATTGACATGTTTGGATGCAATAATGCAATATGGAATGTTAACATGTCATTCTCTACCATCTACAAACTCATCTCAAGATAACAAATAATCATACTCATACATGCACTTCTCTTTGACATTTCATCAAACAATTTAAATGCACACATCAACTCTAATTTGGCTACACTTCTACCTCTCTTCTAGCCACCAAAATTTGGAATAAAACATACCAAGATTAACTTCAAATCTATCCAGAATTCACACTCCATAAATTCTACTCCAATTCTTCCTTAATTCATCTAAACTCTCATCAAACATCAAGTACACAAACATGTTGTGTCGTTTGCAACAACTACTAGCAAGTGCACTAGTCTTAAGTAATATAGTATAATAAAATACAGGTTATCGTACCCAAGGGATTGCGTAAACAAGTACTTAAATATTAATTAGTCTTAACTTTATCTAGATAATCAAAACTTAGAATGGTGATCTTTAAAACTGAAAATATTAAAATCTAAAATATTAGAAACGAATTGCAGTAAAACTAAAATTAAGAATTCAATGAGAGAAAACGGCTAAGACTTCAGGCTCATCTATAACATCTCTGCACCCCTCAATTTACTATGGTCAATGAATTTATTTAATTAATGTGACAACAGGATTTCCTAGGTTAATCGATATTCTTTCTCAAGAAATATTAATTCTACTTCTATCTCACAACCTAGATATTTCTATATAGATTTAATGAAATAGACGAGCATTAAGCTTTATGAAATCCTCTAGCTTTCAGCACAAGTTAATCCTGCCTATGACTATTGCATGTATCAATTCATATATCTCTATATCCAATTAATCCATGGCCTATATTACTATAGCACTCATGTGATATCTCCTCTCGGTCTCAATCACACAAAACAATTCTATCAGAAATTGATCAAGTTCCTAATAGCATTAAGCACATAATATAAGCTCATCATTAGAAAAATAATTCACTGACCAAAGAGTAAAAGATTGATCACAGATCCATAAATAGACTAACCTTAGTCTTAGCCTGAGAAAATTAGTTCATAATACAGGAAACAAAAGTAGAATCCAAGAAATAAATCATATTGAAAAAGTAAAATCAAATTCTGTGATGAATTTTGTTCTTGATTCTCTTTCTCTTTTGTTACACAATAATCTCTCCCCAAGAATAGGTAAAATTCGGCCCTCTTAAGGAGTAATCTTAATCACCCTTAAATACCCAAAAGAGTCCTAAGTGAAAAAGGAAAGAAAAACTAAAAAAAACCCTAAAGGTGTCTGACACGGCCCTGGCCGTGTCCAAATGTACGTCACCACAGCCTAGGCCATGGTGTTTCCTGTCCTCGTTATTTTATCTTCATTCAACCACCACGACCGTGGTGAACCACCAAGGCAAGGCCATGGCCTCCAAAATTGTCAGCCAATTCTCAATTTCTTCAAGCTTTGAATCCCAATTTCATTCCAATGCTCCAATCTACTCAATTGACACCTGAAAATTACAAAAATTCTGCAAATCAATAGCTGACCATTCACATCTCAAACTTAACAAAAACTAACATCAAAACAAATAAAACAAATGAGAAATTAACTAGAAGGCTATAAAAACAAAACTAAAAACACTAAATTTATGCAATTTATCAACTCCCCCAAACTTAGTCCTTTGCTCGTCCCCGAGTAAAGAAAATATCAAAAGAAACAAACTCAACAATCATCAAGGATTCGCAGCACTTCCAAAATCAAGGAAAGAAGCCAAACATGCTTTAAATAATTCTCATGCATCCAAACATACAACCCAGCTAATTGTGCAACTCTAATCTTTCCCTAACCCAGTCGTGCCTCACCAAGACTTTATACTTAACCCCCTACTCATTTTCTCTCTTTTTTTTTTTTTTTTTTTCATAGGCTTCTTTAGATTGTCGCATCACCTTTTTACGCGAATGCAAACATTTTTTATGAATGCCCCCGGTTACTCAGCAATGTCACAATACATAAAGTGCTTTGCATACTCATAATTCAAGCTACGGTTTGACGCATAAGCATAGTGAATTTATTTCAAGACTGTATATGCACACTTTCTCTCTTTTTTTTTTTTTTTTTTTTTCTGAGAGTAGGGAGTGAAGACAAGGCTCAGCTAGTACACAACAAAATCAAGTAGTCAACCATAATTTGCACAACCATCTAGAATTGCATACTCTTCAGCATTTCCTAAAGATATGAGCATGTTTGAATCCTTTCAATGACTTGATACTACCACTACTCCAAGTGATTACCTAGTTCATTACAAATAGGAGATGAAATTTTTTTTGTCTTTGGGAATATCACAAAGTTTCGTTCGGGATTGTATCAATAGCATAAGCATACTACCCACCATGCAACAAATACCAAATACAAACCAAACCAAAAAAAAAAAAGAAAAACACAAACAAACTAAGCACTTCCTAAAAACAAACACACCAAACAAAAGAAATAGGCCATCAACAATGCAACACAAACCAAACTACCCACTCTCCCAAACTTAAAGAATGCAATGTCCTCAATGCATAAGAAGCAAGAAACAACACAGGAAAAAAAAAATATGGAAGATAAAAGATAGAAACTTCCCTGCATGTAGAGGACTGAACACTTAGGAAGGTGGGCTTATATAGCAATCAAATTTGGCTTCCAGAACGAGCAGGCGATCATTGACATTGTTGATGCTAGTCTCTATTCTTTGCACTACCTGTAAGAGCATCTCTAGAGTCATAGGTGCTTGAGCTTGTGGAGTCAGAACAACTTGACCCTCAGTGTTCAGCGCAGATCTCTCTGCGTGAAAGCCTATTGGAGTGTCATTTGCCAAGTCCTCAGGAGGAGACTGAGCAATGTCAGTCAGTGGCAGAAT
This sequence comes from Pistacia vera, assembly GCF_008641045.1. Taxonomy (NCBI): domain Eukaryota; kingdom Viridiplantae; phylum Streptophyta; class Magnoliopsida; order Sapindales; family Anacardiaceae; genus Pistacia; species Pistacia vera. The sequence goes on from NW_022196000.1 coordinate 391,653, forward strand.
AGGACGTCCCTGTCCATCTTGTAAAACATATTGACCACGATAGGGAATACACATATGCATAGCAGTTAAGGTAGCAAGGTCAATACGTTCTTTACCTATAATGGGTTTACCTAATTGCGTATCCGAGATGCCGACAGATTTAGCAATAGTGGTCCATTGAGCATCACTTGCTTTCCCTTTCTCTGACGCACTGCAATGCGCACGGTATGGGCTTTCGCCCTTCTCCGTGCTTTCGCGCGATCTACAGGCGTTTTTGGCGATGGTACCACCTCGTTGGATTCGGGTGGAACGACCCAATCTAATCGGTCTAGCCTTTGGCTGACCGTTTAGAGAGTATTATTGAACCTCTCCAGGTAACTCATGACGGCTGGATTGAGCCATGAGCTTGAAGTTATATCCCCTATGACATTTTGCCGGATAGGCAACACTTCAGGAGGAGTGTCCTCTTGTACCTAGGGAATCTCTTCATTGTCATAATTGGTTCGCTCAGATTCGAAACCGCGAGCCATTTGCTGTGGTGGGACCGATTAGTCAGAGATTTTTCTAATGAAGGTCAGATACTAAATCAGGCCCTCCTTCTAGCGCTAAACCGTTGATGCTTGATTTTTGACACTAACTACTCGCACATGTGAAATGCTAAGTTGACTTAGACGTCACATTTGATATTTAGTTAAATAAAGAGTGAAAGACAATGTTTAAAGTGGTTCGGATGCTCAAAAGTGAATCATACATCCACTGCTATTGTATTAATAAGAGGGTAGAGGTCAGGTCGCGTTCAGCAAGCTAAGCTACTGTTTAGAGAGAATACAAGAGGAGAGAGAGAGAGAGAGAGAGAGAGAGAGAGAGAGAACTATTTTAGAGTAAAATTAGCCAATCCCGCAAACGGGAAGGAAGGCCCCTATTTATAGTGAGATAAACCAAGGTAATGATTACTAAATCAGCAAGTGGGTGGGTACCATGCAAATCCTTCTCTACGTCCTATTACTTACCTGCCCGAGTGATTTCCTCGACTTATGCAGGGCTTAGACACGTGGATATTTCCAACCATCTGCTAACCTGGCACTCACCCATTGCACTGACAGGGGCGTGCCACTTACGCCATTACTAGACGTGGCTGCGTCTGAACGGTCGCAAAACCTTCCTACATTCTGACCACCTCATGCTGACAAGGCTCCACGTCAGCCCTGTCTTTTCAGGCATAAAATATACAAAACTTATGTATTTGTACAAGTCTTGTAAGATACGATGTATCAAGGATCAATGGTATCAACGGAAATATGGGTAATATTGCAGTATGTCTGATCCTCTTCCAACATTGCTTCTTCTTGTTGAAAAAGATTCCCACAACTCAAATGCAAAATTAAGGCAAGCAACTAAAAAATAAAGAAAATCAAAACACAAGAATTTTAAAGTGGTTCGGCCCAATTAATTTAGCCTATGTCCACTATCCATTCAAATAATCCACTAAGCAAAAGCTTACAACTGTGTAATTTTTAGAAGAGAAAAATCGCAAACTCCTTATACTATCCCAAAAAGCCCAATTACACCCTTAGTAACAGCCCACTATGACTATTCTTTTGGTATCTATTTTACACTTTTTGAGATACTTTAAAAGCCCAATCTACCAGTCTATTTAAAGGGGAGAGTCCCCTTGCAAACTTCCTTTCCCAAGCAATGTGGGATTCAAGGCACAATCCCAACAATTCCTCCCTTGACTTGAATCCCCGAACATCATAGTAGCATCTAAAAATCTTACTTGGTTTGATAGTCTTCTTTTCTTTCACAACAAGAATTGAAACAACTTTATCTCTTGATTTCTTTAGACAAATACCTTCATCAAGCAAATATAGTTGTTTGTCATTCCTTTTGCCTTGCAAAATTAGAACATCATCTTTATACACTTTGCATCCATCTCTTTGATAAATGTAGGTATATCCACGAGAAGCCAACTCACCCAAAGAAATCAAATTGTGACTACAACTCGGTACATACCTCACATGATTAAGCTTCTTGACAACCCCATTGCCAAGCTTGAGACGAACACTACCAACGCCTTTAATCTTCACTTTCTCCTTATTACCAACAACAATATTTCCATAATTTTCATCTTCTTTCAATTCAATAAAACAATCTTTATCATTACAAACATGCATAGATGCAGCAGAATCTAAAACCCAACCTTTTTCACCCTTTGAAGTTTGGGTTTCATCTTGACATGTTACTAAAAATTCACCTTCATTATTAGCAACCCAAGCATCATCCTTCAAATCCTTCATCTGTTGAGCCTTCTTGAAAGCAAGCATATCCTCCCTTAATTTCTTGCAGCGTGGTTGGATATATCCCTTCTCGCCACAATAATAACACTTCTTATTACTATAATCTCTGACTTTTAATTTATCACTTCTCTCTCCTCCCTCGATTAGAACCTTCTGTAACTAGTAGATCTCCTCTAAGTGATGAGTTCTTTGATCCCATAAACCTTTCATTCTCTCGCAACAAGACAATCACATCATCTAATTTTAAAGTAGATCTACCTACCAACAAAGTTTAAACTAAAGTTCTATAATATTTAGGCAAAGATGACAACAATATCAATGCCTTTTCTTCATCCTTTAACTCATTAGAAATAGCCAACAATTGAGATACTAGCCTATTAAATTCATTTAAATGATCATGGAGACTCGTACCTTCATCCATCTTCATATAGTACAAATCCATCTTCAAACACAGTTTGTTAATCAACGATTTCGATGCATAAATACCCTCCAATTTTTCCCACAAACCCTTTGGCGTAGACTCAGTGAGCACATTGTACTTTATCTCTAGAGCTAAGGCCAATTTGATTGTACTGACAGCTTTCCTCTGAATTCTATTCCATTCTCTATCAAACATCTTTTCTGGCTTACTCTCTTCTAATGCCTAATCAAGACCTTGTTGTACCAAAAGGTCTTGTATCATACTTTGCCATAACATAAAAGTAATTTTGCCATCAAATAAAGGAACCTCAAACTTAGACATACCTCCAAAAAATTTGAGATGCTTGACAATCTACTCTTAAATCCAACCTCCTCTTAAGGTTGCCTTCTCCCAGATCACAAACTGTGGGCTCTGATACCACTTGTTGAAAAAGATTCCCACAACTCAAGCGCAAAATTAAGGCAAGCAACTAAAAAATAAAGAAATCAAAACACAAGAATTTTAAAGTGGTTCAACCCAATCAATTTAGTGTACGTCCACTATCCACTCAAATAATCCACTAAGCAAAAGCTTACAATTGTACAATTTTTAGAAGAGAAAAATTGCAAACTCCTTACACTATCCCTAGAAGCCCAATTACACCCTGAACAACAGCCCACAATGACTATTCTTTTAGTGTCTATTTTACATTTTTTGAGATACTTTAAAAGCCTAATCTAATAGTCTATTTAAAGGGGAGAGTCCCCTTGCAACTCCCTTTCCCAAGCAATATGGGATTCAAGGCACAATCCAAACACTTCTAAAAAGTTTGCACTCTCATCTAGAAAACTTGATTTAAATGCTTCAGCACAAGCTTTTCAAGTTTTGACAAACATGTTTGTCACAATATCATAAGCTTTGTCTGTATCTTTTTCAGATTTAGCAAGAGCAGATTCAAATTAGAGATCATATCAAGTAATTCTCTGTTTTCTTTTTTGAGAATATCAATTTGTTCCTCAGCTTTTGCACAAGACTTTCAAGCAACTTTCACAATCTGCTCTTTATCCTTTAATTCATTTACAGCTTCCAATCTGTTTTGTAAGCAAATTTTTTCGGCAATATTCTTTTTCCTTTCAAGATCTAGATTTTTTTGCTTTTTTTCTAATTTTGCAATCACATTGCCTGAATCTAGCCATCGTCGCTTCATTTCTAAGTAACCTAGGAAAGCCTGTGAACAGAAATATAAGGAATACAAAACAATTAATTAACTGGCAGCCTATCAACAGAAATAACATAAAGAATTCAAAACAAATAATTAACTAGAATAAATACAACAATGACAAAATTAATGGTTTGAAATCTGCAGAATTACCTCATCTAGTGAAAGTTTGTGTAGATCTTCTGTGGACATAGTCTTGAAATTAATGAAAGATTGCTGCTTTGCATCCCCTTCTGCATTTTCTTTTTGCCGCTTGCTTCGCCTAATTAATTGGCACTCTTCTGTATCCTCGTGTTCTTCTTCAATCAGATTTTGATCTTCTTCTATTGTGGATGGTCCAGAATGAGGTGAAACAAGTAGTTTGCGCAGCAAAACTGATTTTGAAGTCTTTGGAATTCTTATAACTTGTTAAAATATTACTTGCACAAACAATAATAATAATAAGTTTCTAAAAATTAACAATTAAACGAAAAGCGGTTGTATTAAAAATTATAATACCTTTGTTGGATAAAAAATGCAAATATTTGTTTAACATATCAAATGTTTTGTGATTTTGGATAAATTCTTCCAATGTTTGGATATCACTTTCATATCCTTCAACGTGGATTGTCTTGTTTTTTAATATGTGTCCGCTGAGTTGGTAGTCCTCCCCACCCTTTTTTACAACCCAATTAAAAAAATCTATCATTTCAACCTTGCAGCTTATTGCACAATCCTGTTAACAAACATTTACCTTCCTACTCTCAATAAAATAAAAAGAGCTATTCGCTCTTTTTTTAATGGCGTGACAATAGTTAATGATAGAGAAAGCAAGTCTGATTTTATGCATCAAGCATAGAACTTCAAAACTTAAAAACTATTTTCCAACCATTCAGATGAATCTGAGTAGGCACAATGTTATAAGCAATCATTACTTTTTCAGCAAATGGAGAGAAAGGAGGAACAAGTCCACATTGCAAAAACACTTCATAGTAAGTAAAAAATCCAGGAGGAGGTATTTCTAAACCAAGCATTTTCGAATAGCAATTGGAATCGAAGCTAAGTAGAATAAGAAAAAAACTTGCTAACCAACACATTGATGACAAAGACAGACAAAGGCAGAAGAAAACGATGATGAGAAACCAGAATATCAATCAAGTTTACTCTAATTAATTTAACTATTAACAGCAAACTATGACGCAATTTCGATGAACAAGATGCACAAGTAAAAAGAAAATGCCCTAAATCCCCAAATCAATTTTAAACGCCGGTATTACATTAAACTGGACCGTATTGAAATATTTTAGATTTAACAAATTTAAAAATATTAATAATCATTAAATTGAAATATTATATACATTAAAAATAATAGCAAAGGTTAAAAAATTTAAAGATTCATCCATTAATTATGTTTTTTTTTTTTCCTGAATATCTACATTTTAAATCAATATTAATATCAAACTATTTGTCTTGGGATACGTTTATTGTTAAATTTGACTCTTATTTTTTGCTTGACTGTTTGTACAAAATTGACACTTTATATTCTGGTAAATCAAGGTAATTATTTATATTTAGATACAATGCATGTAAATTGAAGGGACACAATTAAAACCACAAAGAGGCATTAATTACCTATATTAACTTTTTCATGTAACTTAAATCCAATATATGGTAAATTTCATGTTATCATATGTATATTTTAAAGTTAATTTATTAATGCTTACAGATATTTATTTCAAAATAAACATTTTGATACATTGTATCTGTTGAGTTTTTTGTTGTTAAAAATGAACTCTGTGTTTTGAATAAATGCGTTGTATTATTTGTGTAGATGAATGTTAACGGATTGTTGTATTGTGCAATAAATATTTGTAAAACTTTTATAACCATATTAATCTTTCTGACTTTTAATATTCAAAAATCTAGATCAATCAATCCGCAACATCTTCAGAGTTATCTCTTCACAAAGTTTTGGGAACTTTTATAACTATATTTTTCTTTGTAACTTATAATATTCTGAAACCTAGATCAGTTCATTCGTAATCATGTTCAACCTTATCTAAGCTCTCTTTCAAAACCACCTTCTCCTCTTCGATTTTACGGTTCTCAGAGATTATAAGTTCGTTTTGTTGCTCCATATTTGAGGCCATGACTTCTGTAGCTAGCCACCATTCCCTGGCTTCTAACATAACATCATAACCCTATTTCAAAAAATTCAAACAAAAAAAAAATTAATATCAGAATATTTAAAATATTACGAATGAAAATCTTAAATCAATAGTGTCAAAAGATATACATGTCTGCCCACACTGCAAACTATATTGTCTATGTCTTTAGCAGACAAAGCTTTAAAATTAATCTCAGGTTTCCGATCAGTACTCTCTTGCTGATATGTTTTCTGGCGCTTTATCAATCTACATAATGGAAGCTCTTCTGTATCATTATCTTTTTCTTCAATCAATTCGACAAGACATGAACCAAAAGCAAGTGTAATAGGATCAGACACTGATATAGATGAATCACAGGTCTGTAATTTATTTAATAACTTGGTGCCTGATTCATCCATTGTTACTCCCTTAGATTCATTTCTAGCTTCAAGTCTACGAACAAACTTCATCAAATCCTTAGGAGCCATATCTACGATCTAAAATAACATTTTATTAGACACAAAAAAGAAAAATTAAATTAGTCATCTGCAAATCACGAACCATTCATTCCACTAAACATTCGTTTCAACAATTTACAAATAAATCAATAACTAACAACTAATTATAAAATACAACAAAATAATACCGATAATTAAACCAATCAACAACAGTTAAAAAAAATTAATCTGAATTAACAAACATCACAATTTACCCACAACAAATGAAAATATGTAATGCGGAAGTCAAAAATTAATACACGAAGACCTAAATTCAAACTTTTATTTTAAACATGATTAACCCCATAAACGATAACGTTTTACTGACTTAAAATTTTGCAAACAAAAACGACAACGTATTACTGAGTTACTAATTGTACAAAAGAAAACGTTTCATAATAAAATAAAATAAACATCAACATTAAAGACCAACAACCTAAAATACAAATCATTTACAGAAAAAAAAAATGTAAAAAATAACCAAACTATAATTTAAATTTTTTAAAAAAAAAAATTCTACTTAATCTAATACATTAATTACATAATAAATATAATATTCCATTACAATGCAATTTGATATTTCCGTATATTTCCTACGGATAATTAACTGTATTAATGCATGTTTTAATAACAATTTATATAAATCATTAGTATAATTTCTTTATAATAGTAATTCTTCTATACAATATATACAGTAAAACTTTTTTATAGTCATAATGTTGGGACCAACTAAATTTATTACTATAAGGAGGTTATAACTTAATATAGGTGTAGTTACAATAATTATTGTCTTGATAGCATGGAAATGAATATCAAAGAGTCATTACAAAATTGAGTGATTATATTCAACAACTTCACTACACTAATCAAATAGATAATAATATCTTCCTTAATTATTTAAATGAGCAACAAGTCGTATATGATTTAACTGAAGAAGAAATCATTACTGGTATTAGACAAGAAGAGGAAGGAGATAATCTTGAGGATGAATATAGTATGGAAATACCAAAAGTTTCGTGCCAATAAGCTCCAAACATACAGTTAGAAATAGTTTGGTTTCAACAAGAAAGTGTCCATGTTGGCGACTTATTACATACCCTCAAGATAAAAGATATTGATGGGAATGCAAAATGTCATATTTAACCCCCCTTAATGTTTAGTCTTTATTCGTATTTGTTTCCTAATTGTACTCATTATTACTTTATTTTGGTTTAGGAAGCAAATGGAGGTGTTAATTGAAAAAACGGAATTAATTAGGAATTCGGACAGTTTCGCCACTGCTTCGTATTCTGGGCATAATTCTCTCATCCGAGCTCCGATTGAGATGATTCAATGCTGTGGAATGCTAAGAAAGCGATCTACAACTTTCATGTTTTGAGTTTTTAGAGATACTGGCTGAATAAAGGTTGTAATCGAGCTTGAAGTTACGCACCTGCTTGCCGACTCTGGAGCGTTCTGATTGTTATGCAATCAGTCTATTATTGCACGTTTTGAAGACATACATGCTGCACGAAAATTACAGCTGGAAACACCACTTTCCTATTTTATTAGGACTCTTTTTTATTTTATTCCAATTAGAATTAAATTAGGATTAATGTTTTTTAGGATAGGAGATATTTCTTTTAGGCGATTGAGTGGGATTCGAATTCTAAAATTGGATTTAAAAGGAGATCGATTAGGTTTTAGGCCCACGCCTCTCTCTCTTTCTTCTCTGGAATTTTCTTTCTCTTGAGTTTGTGTATGGCCATGAGCGGCTAGAACTTTTGTAACTTGTCGAAGGAAACGGAAACCTCGGAATCAATAACTGTGAGATCTTTCTGTTTGTAGTGTTAAATTCATGTTTGAGTATTGAATGTTATTAGTGCATATTTTCATGATTGATGCATTTAATTACTAGGAGCCTACTAGTGTATTATTTGTTGAAATCTACTGCTAAGTTTGATATCAAATCTGTAATTGTTTGATCCCCCAACTTGTGAAGCAATTAGGGTTAGTAATTTGCTGCGTCAGGAATTAGTACCTACGAAAACATCAACTAAATTAAATACAACCGCTTGTGTTTGTGTTGTTTAGCTTCATCGATTCTCTAATTCTAAGGCTGCACTAGATAAATCTTGAGCGCTTGTCTAGGGTTGTTTAGGGGTAAGATTAATTAGGATCGCTTGTTTCCTGATTAATTACAATTAAGGAGAGATAGGAAATTAGTTTCCAACGGTAAATATTCAATGTGTGAATTGATTATCTTTGCATCAATGATCAGTTGTAAGATTCCGATGGTGAATGTTGACAGAGACCAAATTCATCATTTTTGATTTCGAATTAAATTGTTTTTGTTTTTGCTGAGATTGTTTTCTGTTTTTACACAAACCCCCTAGCCTTTTTCACATCAAAGAAAATTCGGCTAGACACTCTTCGTGGGATCGACCCTTCTTACCCTATTTACAGTTCAGTAGTTAGGTTCAGAAGGTTTTAATTCTGTGCCTACGACAGCACGCCAGATTTTGGCGCCGTTGCCGGGGAGTGATTCTAGTTGATTATTTTTTGTTTTTGTGATTTTTTTTATTGCATTTTGTTATATTTTTTTTATTTTGCAGAAAAAAGAAAAAAAAAAAAAAAAGAAACTGTGAACAGTATACTGTTCCGGTGAACAGTAGTACTATTCATAAGGAAAATTTTGGTTGAGTTGAGTGCTGCGAGTATCCATTTCGAAGAAAACGCGTTCTGAGCAAAACTGAAAATTTTCTAGCCCCACCCTCTTGAGGCCAAATTTGAATGTTTTGATAGGGTTTTTGCTATTTTAGTGTTTCTGGCCAATTTATTTAATTTTTTTTTAAATTTTCTAGTTAGTTTCAATTTTTGTCATTCATTCTAATTCTTTTTTAGGTTTTTTGTTATATACCAGGTCCTCTAACCTTGGTGAATTAACATTCGATCCAGAAATTGAAAGCACTTTGCGTAGTTAGAAGGAAGTTTGGAGAAATTCTAGGAAAGCAATTTGGCTTTTGATTCCCAATTTGCAGCAACTCAATATAGAAGGAGGACGTCATGGCTGAAATCGGACTTTGAAAGAGCTTACTCCCTGATTTGAATCAAGCACCTTTATAACGTTTCCTGTTTTAGATGCTGCTGCACGACTTTTGAGTTAAAATCTGGATTATACATCTCTTGCCCACTTTTCATGCCTTCAGGTGAAGCCTCAAAGCATTTAAAGGACTTCATGGGTTTGCACGAGTATGAAACTACGGGGTGACCGAGGAGCAAATTATTAAGAGCTTTCCCGTTTCTTTGAAGGATTGGCTTTATTATCTACCCTCCACTATAACCACATGGAACGAGATAAGAGATTATTTCTGGAGAATATTTCCCAGCTTCGAGGCAGCCAACATTCGGAAAGAAATTTGTGATGTAAGGCAGCACAACGGAGAGTCCCTACATGAACACTGGGAACCGCTTTAAGAAATTGTGTCAAGCTGCCCCCATCATCAGATTAGTTAGCAGTTACTGATCCAGTACTTCTATGAGGGCCTCACATCCACTGATAGGAATGATTGATGCTGCAAGTGGTGGAGCTTTGGTGATAAGACCCCTGAGGCCGCAAGAACTTGATTGCAAATATGGCGCCAATTCTCAACAGTTTGGCAGTAGGCTTGACCTTCCATCTAGGCGTGATAATGAGGTAAATATTTTTTCCCTAGAACACAAATCTCTAGTTTAACTTCTCTTGTTCACAATGGCTGTATGTAATATGCAAACGGTGAAGGCTTGTGGAATTTGTTGGGGTAGTGGCATCCAACTGATATGTGCCCAACTCTTCAAGAGGAGCCCATTGAGCAAGTGAATGCAGCAGGTGGTTTTCCTGACAACGCAAAGGAAGTATGATCCTTATCGAGCACATATACCCTTGTGAGGGATCACCCCAACTGGCTATGGGAATCCACAAGTGAATCACCTCACCATCAAAACCGCCCATTACCAACAGTACCGCAGCCATACCCCTTAGACAACAACCGAGCCAAACTTCTAATTCTGGATGTCTTTAGAAGATATTGTTAAGTCTCTTGCAACTAATACTTTGCAATTTCAACAGGAGACGAGAGCCAGTGTTCAAAGTTTGGAGAATCAAATGGGGCAGATGGCAACCGCGATCAATAGGTTGGAGGCGCAAAGTTCGGGGAAATTACCTTCTCAAACGGTGGTCAATCCAAGAGAGAATGTAAGTGCGATCGTCTTGAGAAGTGGTAAAGAGGTTGAGATTCCCAAAGCAAGCCCCTGCATCATCGAAGGAAGAAAGAGAAAGATGTAGTTGTAGACAGCAACGTTCCCAACGACATGGTGTTCCTAACAGTAAGTTTTCGCCTTTGCCGACTATAAACCGGTACCACCTTTTCCTCAAGCTTTAGCAGAATCTAGAAGAGATGAGCAAAACAAATATGTATGAGACTTTTCGTAGATGCGAGGTAAATATTCCACTTTTTAATGCTATTAAACAAGTACCTCGTTATGCTAAATTCTTGAAAGAACTGTGCACACTTAAGAGGAAACAGAAACTTAAGGGGTGTGAAAAGGTGAGAGTGGGAGAAAATGTTTCTGCGTGATTCAGAGAAAACTTCCAGCGAAGTGCAAGGATCCGTATGTTTACTATCCCTTGTATGATAGGTAACACTATGTTTGAGAAGGCCATGATAGACTAGGAGCTTCTATATGTCATGTCCTATCCATATATGCTTTTTTGAAACTTGGACTTTTGAATAAAACTGGTGTCGTAATTTATAGTTGATGGATCTAATGCCTATCCTAAGGGTGTAGTTGAGGATGTTTTGGTACAAGTTAATGACTTTTTTTCCCCACTGATTTTTATGTGCTTGATTGGAAAATGGTGATCAAACTGCCCCTATTTTGTTAGGAAGACCTTCTAAAAACATCCAAGACTAAGATAGATGTCATAGTGGCATACTTACCATGGAATTCGATGGTGAAATTGTTAAGTTTGACATTTATGATGCCATGAAATATCCTGATGATGATGATGATCATGTTTATTCTATTGATGTGGTTGATTCTTTAGCACAGGAAGTTTTTGAACTCAATGGAAAAATGGATTGGGAGTTGCCATTGTAAGCATCTGAGGAGAGAATGAGGAGTTAGTTTTTAGTACTGATTTGCAGAAACGGTTGCAGCATGGAATGATTCTCCAAAGTTACAGCAGCAGTCGGTAACTTTCCTTGTATTGCATTACCAATTTCTAACGAGAGGCCTTTCACTTCTGTTTTGCAGGCCCCGTTCCAGATTTGAAGCCTCTCCTAGTTACCTCAACAAAGCGCTGCTTGGAGGCAACCCAAGGAGAGTTTGTTTCTTTTCTTTTCTTGCATTTTAATTTTGGTTATTTTTTCCCTTTTCTTTGCATTCACTTCCATTGGGGACAATGTCAGTTTTAAGTGTGGGGGAGGGGATTTAGGTTTTGTTAGGTTGTGTTTTAAGTTACGTTAAAAAAATAATAATAAAAAAATCTACCTAGTTAAGGGTATATCGGCTGGAAACTAGAACCCGCCTTAAACTGTCTAGCAGTACTTGGCAACCTCGGGTATAACAACGCCACGTACACCTAAACGAAATTCCCCCGCATTTGTTTTTAGGAAGGTTTGTGCTTTAAGTCATGTCTTTGAACGTCTAGTGATGCATGAAATAGTAACTTGACTTTGTTGTTAGCATATTCCTTACTTAGGATGTTAGCAATATTTCATAAAATAGAGTTATATCATATTTGAATCCTTGTAGTTTGAAACAATATGTCTTGAGAAGTTGTGTGAACTTAGTGACGAAGCATGATTGAGGAATGTATAACAACCCTTAAAAGAAAAAAAAAATTGTTTCTCTTAAGCTAGTCCTAAATTGGGTTTAAGCAAATAGGAAAAAGAAAAGAAAGGTATGTGGTGGGTCAAGATAGAGCGTAAAACGCACTCACTCATACAAAATCATGAATAGATGGAGCATAAAATGCACTCATTCTTTTCAAAATAGAAAAAAAAAAAAATAGAAAAAACAAATTGTATCCTTAGTTTGCTACCCAGTTGTAGTAGTAAAAGAAACAGTAAAAGAAAAGTTGAGAAGGGAGTTGTACATGAATTGGTTGTGATTAGTTCCCTTGTTTGCATTGACTGATTAAGAGTAATTGTGGAAGATGATAAAGAGAGATGAAAGTCATTAACTCTGTTTTATTTTATTTTGCTGCTTCCTAAGTTAGGTATGAATATGCATGATAAATATTGTGCTTAGCATCATGCTGATGTTCTTAGATGATGGTGTTCCTGATATGACTTAGTGTAGGGTTTGTAATGTGGGGGAATTGATGGGAATGCAAAATGCCATATTTAACCCCCTTAATGTTTAGTCTTTAACATATTTGTTTCTAATTGTACTCATTATTACTTTATTTTGGTTTAGGAACAAATGGATGTTTAATTGAAAAAACGGAATTAATTAGGGAATTCGGCAGTTTCCCACTGCTTCGTATTCTGGGCATAATCTCTCATCCGAGCTCCGATTGAGATGATTCAAAATGATGTGAACGCTAAGAAAGAGATCTAACAACTTTCATGTTTTGAGTTTTAGAGATACTGTGAATAAAGGTTTAATCGAGCTTGAAGTTGACGCACCTGCATTGCCGACGTCCTAGAGCGTTCTGACTTGTTATGCAATCAGTCTATTATTGCACGTTTGAAGACATACATGCTGCACGAAAATTACAGCTGAAACACCACTTTCCTATTTTTATTAGGACTCTATTTTATTTTATTTCCAATTAAATTAATTAGGATAATATGTATTTTAGGATAGGAGAATATTTCTTTTAGGAGATTGAGTTGGATTCGAATTCTAAATTGGATTTTAAAAGGAGATCAGATTAGGTTTTAGGGGACCACGCCTCTCTCTCTTTTCTCTCTGGAATTTTCTTCTCTGAGTTTGTGTGATGGCCATGAGAGGCTAGACTTTTGTAACTTGGTCGAAGGAACGAAAACCTCGAAATCAATAAACTGTGAATCTTTCTTTTTTTGTAGTGTTAATTCATGTTTGAGTATTGAATGTTATTCGTGCATATTTTCATGATTGTGCATTTACTAGGAGCCTACTAGTGTATTATTTGTTGAAATCTACTGCTAAGTTGATATCAAATCCTGTAATTGTTTGATCCCTCAACTTGTGAAGCATTAGGTTAGTATTTGCTGCGTCAGGAATTAGTACCTTAAAGAACATTCAACTAATTAAATACAACCGCTTGTGTTCGTTGTTTAGCTTCATCTGTCTCTCTAATTCTTAAGGCTGCCACTAGATTAAATCTTGAACGCTTGTCTAGGGTTGTTTAGGGTAGATTAATTATAATCGCTTGTTTCCTGATTAATTACAATTAAGGGAGAATAGAAATTAGTTCCAACGGTAATATTCAATGGTGAATTGATTATCTTTGCATCAATGATCGTTGTAAGATTCCGATGGTGGATGTTGACAGAGACCAAGTTCATCATTTTGATTGAATTCGAATTAAATTGTTGTTTTGTTTTGCTGAGATTGTTTTCTGTTTTACACAAACCCCCTAGCCTTTTTCACATCAAAGAAAATTCGCTAGCACATCTTCGTGGGATCGACCCTTGCTTACTCTATTTACAGTTCAGTAGTTAGGTTCGGAAGGTTTTATTCTGGGTGCCTACGATAACACCCAGATATAGTAACAACTTTAAAGCATAAATCATTGTCTAAAAACAACTTTAGATAAATATTTTATTTCATCATAAACATTTATATAACATAATATTTTTTTTTATAATAACATACAATTATACTATATAGAGGCAAGTTCTTAAGACGAGACCTAGAAAACTATAACTTATTACAATGTATTTATTCTTATTTATAACAGACCCAAGTTGGGACCATAATTTTTTATTATTACATAGAGGTTATTTCTATATAGAGTATCACTATAAAGAGGTTCTACTGTAATAAACAAAATAATTTATCAATATACGAAATAAACCATTAAATGCTTAATAAATATTAATTACAGTTATCAATTTTTAGAAATACTAAATGGCATGTTTAATAAAAATAATATACAACTATTCAGTATCAACTTAAAAGTTATATAAACAAGAATTGACACAACAACAACATATTGTGTACAAACATTTAAATAAAAGAAAAAATCATCATGGCTAACCAAATTTCACCAGCATAGAGAACAAATTTCTAACAACTACCAGAAGAAATACTGCAGCAATTATCTTTAAGCAACAAGAATAGCAACAAAACTCTCAAGCAGTTCGTTTGACATAAGTATTAGTACATGTAGAGTAGTGATTATTATATATTTCTATCTACAATTAATGTACCCTTATCTAACCAATTACAGATGCAATTTTCTATACACGCAATCGAACGTAAAGAAAGTCCTACATAAGGAACATCTTTAAATAAGACACAAAGTATCTGCAATTACATCAGAGGGACTTTCAATTTTAAACATATTGGCAGACGTAGAAAAT
This sequence comes from Pistacia vera, assembly GCF_008641045.1. Classification (NCBI taxonomy): domain Eukaryota; kingdom Viridiplantae; phylum Streptophyta; class Magnoliopsida; order Sapindales; family Anacardiaceae; genus Pistacia; species Pistacia vera. The sequence continues at coordinate 406,708 of NW_022196000.1, forward strand.
GAACATGCTTTGTTACTTCTTGGAACAAATTTAGTATTCATCAAACTGATGTATACACAGTATACCTATGCTGCTACAGCATGCAAAACAAAAACCCTGCAATCACTATATTTCGCAATTGCTTTGCTAAAAATATATGATAACATGCTATACACATTCTTCTCAAATTGGTTAAACAACCAAACTCTTCAAGAAGATGAGAAATTGTTGAGAAACCTTCAAATCCATGACGTCAATAGCAAAAATTATCCTCAAGCGAAGAATATTAGGAACTTGCAATAAAGAGGATAAAATTTTACACTGGGCAGAACACAACACCACAAGATGCACCTGCAAAAGATGTTCCGTAGACTGTGAAATAGTATGTGTTATATACAATTTAACTGCAAACAAAAATAAATAAATAAAATCGCACAGCATATTACTAATTTTCAATTGTATAACTAAAATTATATATCATTATAACTCAAGCTTCTCATTTACGTTCTAAAATTATTCATGACATGGCCGAACAATTGGGACAATCATTAATACTCATTATACTGTAACTTGTTATTAAAAAAAAAAACATTCCACTAATACACACAGACAACGAACAATTAAAACGAAAATGCCGAACAATTTATTTGGGAACATTCGAGTTTAACAAATATGTTTGACGAACAATTTGGTCATAGGTGTTAACACTATTCTATGACGGCTATGGCGACCAACTTGATAACAAGTGAAACCACCATTCCAACAAATTATTGTCAGCTACTAAACTGGAAAAAAAAAAAAAAAAAAAAACAGTTTAGCGAACCATTTTGTTAAAAGCTATCAAATGAACATGTGAACAATTTTTTGGGACATCCGAGTATAACAAATATGTGTAACAACATTTGGCACGGCTGTTAACACTATTCTAGGACGGCTATGGTGACCAACATTGACAACAAGTGAAATCCCGTGCAAACAAATTATTTGTCAACTACTAAACTGGACAAAAACTATGCAGCGAACTATTTTCTGAAAGTTGTTATCACCATTTGCTCAGATTTGCCCACAAAATGATCATACTATTGTTTCTGGTTGTACTATAGAATAATCATCACTCACAGAAAGCCGAACAATACTGCCAGTGAAAAAACCTGTAAACTTACTAAGCACGCATTATTTCCTTATTTATATATATAGCAAAAATATAACCATTGTTTAATTTGAACGAAATGAGGCAACAACAGGAATAAAATATAACAGTAAAAACAAATTAAACAGTAAACAAAGAAAATACACGCGCGATTTCCCTGGTTCACCCAATATGGGCTACGTCCAGCTAAGATCAATATTATTGCAATATGTCTCACCTCTCTCGTTTACAATGAATGAATTGCCCTATGATTTGCTATCATTCCATAACAAGAGAAAAGTATGTTATACTAGGTTTAAGAGACTAAAACCTAGTTTTACAAGGATTCATTCCTAAGCCCAACCCAATAAGGAATTAGTAACTTAAAAGAAATCCTACAGCGATTATACATGAAAAAGCCCAAAACCGCCTACGCTCGGGGGCGCTGCTCCCGCAACCCCTCCCGCTCACCGGGGAGTGAGGCACCTGCCCGCTGACCGGCAACGGAACCCCGAATGCGTCTGCGTTACCCAAATGTTGTAATCAACAACTCCAACATAATTTACTATGATTGTTAACAAAATAAACAAATTTATAACATCTAATAATTAAAACATCAGATAAAAATACTTTACCATAATAGGATTATATTGCATAAATTTTGTACACTATTCTTTTAAAAAGAAAAAATAATTAATATATATAAATACGTAGACATAATATATAATTGTGATAATTGCTAATCTATATTTTATAATTCAAAAGTCATATCATATTAAATATTGAATTCAATTGCACATTATCCGAACAGTTGTTTTAATCATCAATAACAATTATTTCTTTAATGAACAGTTGCATGTTCCATTATGTTTGTCTACATTCTTTGTTTATACGTCATTCAATGATATTTATATTCTATATAAGGATAATCAAATAGACTCTGTAATCCATCCAACAATCATACAACTAACAATGGCAGATAGAAGACCAACAATTGACAATCAGAGACCAAGAAAGCAAGATCACACGTAAATACGTTGAATAATTTCTCTTATATTTTTCCTAACATCTACTTTGGTATTTTAATATGTAAACTTTAATAAATTATACGATTTCATTGTTTCATCTTATCAGTTGAAGCAACCATATCAGGCAGACAAGTTAACTAAGAGAGATTCTTCAAAAAGTTAAAGCCAACCTGGAAAAACTAAATGCTGCTAGAGAAAGAAACAGAGGTATATGAATGATCTATTGAATAATAGACTCAACCATGAACATTCTCTTAGATTTAAATCCACGTGATTCCTGCTTGCTGCCAAGGAAGTGGACTTGATATTTGTTGGGGAAAAATATAAACACATCTATGTACACATTTTGTTATCAATAAAATATATGAATATTGAGAGTATATTGCTTTCCATGAATTATAATACGATACCTAAAACAATCATAAAAATCAAAGAAAAGTTAATACAACAACAAATTAAAAACTTATATCTTTATCTATAAAAATTGATTTCAACAATAAATGATTTCAACAGTCAGAACACAAACATGATATATTAAACAATAAAACCATTTTTTTTTCGACTGTAACTTATCATAATTCCCTAATGTTTGAAATATTTGTTTAATTGTAACACCAATATAAAAACATACCTTACTAAATATTATATGTTAATTACAAATACACAAAATCTTTGAAAATAAAAATAAAAAAAAATAAAAAACTTAAATTCAAATATTATGTCGTAAACTTCAAGGGGATGTTTGTTATTATATAAAACTTATGGGGTCGTATTTATTGATCTTACGTTCCACCTCCCAGAACTTTGATTAAATAATCTTAAATTATGTGAAGTCATCAATTTTCACTCCTATTGTAAATTTAAGGGCATTATGTGAGACATATTGAGCATTTTTCATCATTGTTACTAAAGTTATAATAGAAGAACAAATATTAGAAAATTAAAGGACTTATAATTACCCATTTGTTATTGTTTAATATTGGGAAGTGGGTTTATAGAGGAGTTGAAATCCCATTCATTCAAAAAGCAAGTCCAATTATGTTTACTTGAAATAAACAAATTCACAACCAAAAGATTTTAAAAAATTTTAAAAAAAAATTAATGCATTTTTCACAATTAAAACAAAAAAAATGAAATTATTTTTTAAACTTTTATATTAAAAAAAAAAAAAAAATATTCTTTATCCTGCACATTGTAATATTAATTATTATTTGACAATACTGAAAACCAAAAAGTTCTTCAACCTTTCACTGTCAACCGCTAATTATCCTATCATCGGTTTTAAATATCTTCAAAAAGTGTGCCTATTTGTGAAAAATTGTCTGTTGCATTCTGACTATTTACATTTATCCTGCACATTATATGTTATTATTTTGCACATTATTAAGTTAACACAAAATTTTCTTGAACCTTTCCGTTCCACAATTGATTACCCGAAACGTTGTTTACACATATCATCAATAAGTGTGTCTATTTATGATAAGTTGTCTATTAATATTCTACGTTTCACTTCTATTGTTTCTAAAAGATAAGAAATACAATTTCAATCATCATAGAATTACAAACATTGTTTTTGTTTCGCAATTTTATTTCAAATGGCAGAAACATCACAACAACCACAACATACGGTAATAAACCTTGAAACAATGTTCTGTTATATTCATTGTATATATCTATTCTTATATATGCTATTGTTTACAGATGAGCATGAGGTTACACACAGGCGTAGATCAAGACATTCTCAAGAATGTTAGCAACATACAATCTCACAACGGTGCTACGCAAAATTGAAGAATTATCCCATGGCGGTTAGAATAATGGATTCAACATGGTTATCTTGACTTAAATCGACGTGAGTTCTTGATTGTTGACAAAGAACTTGAACTCCAAATATAGCACAAAATAATTAGACAATCGCACGTACACGCTTTTTTTTTTTTTTTTTTTTTTTTTAAAATAAAGTTATATTCTATACATCATATATTTCTAGTTTGCAATTCATAATTTAGAAACTCATCACCATATACTATAAGAAATAACAAACGAATAATCAATTGATCAACCAATGCAAAAACACAACATTTCCTTGATAAAAAGTTAACAATCATAAGAAATAACAAACGAACAATTCAAATTGAATCAATTGACTCAACCATAAATATTCAAGAACCAACGCAAAATCAACATGTCTATTGGTAAAAAAGTTAAACAAGTTATCAAACATAAAAAAGACAAAAAAAGAGCAAGATCTTACACATAAATTAACATCAAAACGAGAAGCAATGCAGAAACATCAGCACGCCCATTGATAAAAAGTTAAACAAGTCATCAACACATAAAAAAAATGAAAACAAAGATCTTACACAGAAATTCACAAAAAACAAACATATATCATTTTGTTAAAATCTATTTTCCCTCTTTTGATGGTCTGCCTCTGCCGCTTTTTCTTTCTCTCTCATTTTTTCTTCAGATGATAAATGACTCAGTGACGGATTCAAAATTTTTTTTTAATATTAATATGTAAATTTATTATTTGGCCCACCCTAAAAAAATATTAATGGACAAAATAGTAATGTTAATAAATTTTTATTTTGGCCCCCTAAAAGAAATTCCTAGATTGCTACTGCATGTCTACTGCTTTTATCAGACATTCTTTGATATGAACAAAAGGACATATCCTTCATTTACTACAACACTTCCGAATACACTTTTTCTGCCTACAATAAAAAGAATAATTTTAAAATTATTTATCAAAAAATTAAAAGTAATAGGAATACATTACATTTAGAAACACTACTGATCAAGTCTAACCCTGCAAATTTTCTACATTCACAACCAACGAGTTTTTCATTTGTTAAGCTTTCTATCTATGTTCTAATAAAAAAAAAAAAAAAAACACAAAAAACGATTAATGATACTTGAAAATATTACATTTAAAATCATTAAAAAAACAAACATATTATAAAATAATTTGATACCTTCTTTCTCAAGTCAAAATAAACGCTTTTGTATTTTGCATGACAAAGACACACATTCCATAGGAGAATATTTTGTTTGTTGACTTTGTAAAAGTTTTTGTTAAGTAATCAAGTTTGTCTTCCAACTTTCTCTTTTTAGAAATTGCTTCTTCTCAATACAGCAGCTTCATCACTCTCTCACTTTCACTAAAACAACTGAATCAATCTAACGATCAATTTCCTATTGCGACTATCTGAAACCGAACCCTCAGCCTTATAGAACGACTAACATTAGCATTAATGCCTCTCTTCTGTTTCCTTTTTAAGAAACATCTATGTCATCCAGGCACTGTTTCCTTTTTCAATGCTATCAAGATTAAACTTTATTAGAACACACACACATACAAAAAAAAAAAAAAAAAAAAAAAAAAAAAAAAAAAAAAAAAAAAAAAAAAAACACCAGAAAAAAAACCTCCTACACAATCAAACTTCCCTTAATTTGGTTACAATAGAAATTTCGAACTCTATGACATAAAACTACTCTCTATAATTTGAACAGTCAACACTAGTAACAAAAAAGAAATCAAAACGGAGTGCAATATAACATAAAACACTACAAAAATTAAAACAAACTAAAGCAAATTGAAGACTTAAAAAAAAAAAAAAAAGCAAAAAGACAAAAACACTTTTAATAAAGGTAAAAAACAAAGCAAAGTGGAGAAAAACTTTTACTATTAGGGTGCGTTTGGTTCGTGAATGATTTATTGTTGAAATGGTAGGATTACCTCCGAGATGATTACCTTAAAGATTACGAGGGAATGTGATATCAATATGTTTGTTTAGATTAGTGGGTATAAATAATTAAGATGTTTGATGGGAAGAATAAATATTATCGATAAAGGCTTTTACTAATTGCCCTTCCTTTTCATAATAATAATAATAATAATACAAATATTATATTATTATCATATTAGTATTAGTATTATTATTAAAATAATTTCCTAACACCCTAATTTGAGAATTTAGCTAAAACCCCCTAACAACAAAGTTTAAATTTTAACTAAATACCCCCAACCACCCAAGACCACGCCGACCACCGCCACCGGCGTTAGTCACCAAAACGACACACGACCGACAAGATTAGGCTAGTTGTGCGTCGTTTTGGCTGTTACGCAGATCGAAGGCGAAACAACTAGATCAAAGGCCGAAAACAGCCAAATTGCCATGGATCTAGTCAAAAATAGACACAAATAGCTGATCTATTGGTCGTTTTCGGCCAGATCCACGGCAATCTGGAGATTTTCAGTCTTTGTCTGGCCGAAAACAGCCAGATCAAAAACACGAATAGCCAGATCCCACCAGTCGTACATCAATATGGCGACTATTGCTTGTGGCTGACAGTGATGGCGTGGCGCCAGCGATGGTCTTTGGTGGCTGGGGGTATTTTGTTAACTTTTAAAATTTTGTGGCTGAGGTGTTTTATCTAATTCTAAAATAGGAGGTCTGAGTTATTGTTATTTGGTAGCATTTGAGGGTAATTGTGCCAGAATGGTATTAAATAATAGCAAAATGAGTATAAAATTAAGTATACCAGTAATCTTTAAATATCACCCCTTAAGGAGGTAATCTGATTACCCCCTTTTAACCCATAGTAATCACTATTGGTATTGAAAGATTACCCCAATCTTTATAACTTAACAACCAAACAAGGGAATGTCCGAAATTAAAGATAGATTATCGGAGTTATCTTTCTAGAGCCCTAACCAAACACACCCTTATATCATTATTCAATTAACTAATAGCCTTTTAACAGGCAACACAGCAACGAAAAATGAACTTAAAAATAGTAACAACTTTTAACCAATAACTCATGCTCTTCACCACTACTAAAATGCCTAAATACTAGATCTAACAATCGACTTCTAAGGACCAACATCAAAGACAACTTTGATAAATTCGTAACAAACTCTCCTTCAAACTGATGTTTTTGCTAATTTCTCCTACAACAATCAAACTTCCCTTATTTCCTTACAATAGAAAACCCTAACTCACTATTCTCCTAATAACAGGAAAAATTCAACATGAAAAACAAATAATGATTCCATTATTTGGCATTCGTGTGGAAATAGACTGTTTAACAATTCAAAACTTCGAATTCACATCAAACTACTCTCTATAATCTAAACATCAACAACTAACAAAAACAAACGAAACAAACACACAAAAAAAATAGGACAAATAGTGTATCATCTTCAAAGTAAATTGCAACAACAGCACCAAACGCAGCCAACACAATCTTCAAAGAGAGAACAAAATTAACCATGATAGTGAACAAATGAAAAACGAAAAAGGGAAACATAAAAGTAAAAACCTAGACAAACTAATAAACCCAGTTAAAGACGTAAAAGAAGCCAGTTTAACACTTATAAATAAGTTTAAAAAAAAAAAAATTGGTTCACACTTACAAATAATTGAATAAATTTAATTGTCAGTAATAATAAATTAAAATATTATTTTTAACAACAAAAACTAACTAAAATATATTTCTACTCAATTACTAAAACATGTTGCTATTTTAACTAACAATTTCCGAGTTCTGTCAAATAATTAAGATATGGGGTATACTTTCAACAAACTATTAAAAAATAGGAAAAAAAATTAAAAACAATTCCAAGAACAAATATTATATTCTAATTCATAAATGTTGAAAACATAACTTTTATTATAAAATATGATAAAATCAATATTAATTTTTTGTACATAATATTTCTTATACCACATAAATATAATATTTTATTTATTGATTTCTTAAATATCAATTTAATATAAAATGAACAATACAAAAAATATATATTAACACAAAAAAGCCAATAATAATGTTAAAAAATATAATAAACATAGGCTTTCCATCTAGTTGTAAAATAAATAGTGTTAGCAACTATGTTTAACATGTAATGGTTTAAAACCTATTAGTTTTTGTTGTAAAGCCCAATTATGATCTAGGTAATGTATTTGAAACTCAAGAAATCTATTTTGATCTAGCAGCCTGTATTTCGAAAGTAAGTGCAATAGAAATATTAGTAATTTTCAAATTCTTTTTTAAGTTTATCACTATTTTAGTATAGTATTTCTCGTCCCTTCTGGTTGTACCTCTACTAACAGGCTATATTAGACAAAAAAACATTTTAATCATATTGCAAAAAAACATTTTTAGGTAAAAAATGGCAGGGAGTCTGTAGACAACTATGTATTTTGCTACTTCCTCTCATGCAGTTGGTGCATTGAATTGCCAGTTTGACAGAGTGATGGTTTGTGGATTAAATTAAGTTGAGTTTGTATTTTCTTATAGGTTCCAGTTGAAGGTGACCTGGCTGCATATAATTGGGGGTGCTATTCTCCGGTGTCGCCTATCGTAGAAGTCTCGTTCTCAGCGCTAATCCTCTCGGACACAAAATTGCATACCCCACGTCTCTTCCCCCAACCATTTGGCTTTGCCGTTTTGATTTCTTCAAAAATTTTGCCATACCCAGACTCCCTCTTCATCGATCTTGTCGTAGTGTCGCAGCTCGCTTGTGTTCAGCTGGATGCAGTCTCAGTAGCTTGGATTTGGAATGTTGGTCTGAAAGGGTGAAAATGGATCTAACCCTTCCATTTCTTGTGTAAAACTCCATTCTAATTATATATATATTCTCTTTGGTTTTGTTTATAAAAGGGACTTTTCTGTCAAATTTTAAGTTTGGTGGGGATGAAAACGAAGAAAAAAAATGGAAACTGTTGGGTTGCATGTAGCAAGGGCAAAAAATCTGGAGGTTTGGGAAAAGATGATGGTGGCAGGGTTATCTAGAGTTAGAGAATTTGGGGGCTGTTGTGTAAAAAAAAAAAAAAATTGTTTTTATAAAATTTGGCTACTCCCAATGAAGAAGAAGAAAGTTGAGTGAAGGAAACGAAGAGAGAAGAAGTAAGAATGAGGGAGAGAAAGGGAGTAAGTTACGGCCAAGTAAATGAAGGGATACACACGAATTTTTGCAGAAATTGTATCATGCATGTAGTTTTTAGAGTGAGTCACTCTCACCATTTTCTTCGATTTGTGTAATTCTATTCAATTTTGTCAATTGGGTTGTTAGGTGGAGAAGAGAGGGGTGATGCTTGAGGCTAGCTGCATTTGTGGGTGAGCTGAAATTTTTGAGTGGATTTCCAAATACTTGTTTTAAAAACTCAATTTCATTTGCATGTCAAGTGATGAATTTCAATTTAAAATGTTTGTGCAAAAATTGTTAGTTATTGTGATATTTGCTAATCCCACTTTGCATGTTTCGGCTGAATTAATTGTTGGATGCTTTGCACTAGATTTGGTTCTAAAGTATGTGATTATATGCTGCATGTTACATGTATATTTATTACTGTTCACATGGAATTAAATGATGGTGAAAATGCTTGTAAGAGGTGTTGTTGTGTTTGGCTGCTGGAATCTTTTTGTAAGCATGAATTTTGCTAGTTTATGCTGCGCATGTTGAATTTGAGTTTAAAATTTGCTATATGGTGTTTGGCTAGGTATATTTCTTTGTTTATGTGCTATGTTTTGAAATTTGGTTGTTTCTGTGAAAATTTAGGTTATGGGGTTGCTTACTATGACGAGTGCATAAAAAGAAGTAGGCGAAGTGAACATGAAATGGAGTGTTTATTTTGCTGCATGTGGCTTCTATTCATGATTTATTTGGTTTTCAATGTGATGTTTGCTGCTGCATTTTGGCTGATTAAGCAAATGGAGCTGGGATTACTGATTTTGTGGACTCATTTTTGGCCAATTTATGCATGTAATGGTGGCTGGATTCATATGTGTTTAGGCTGCATTTTTTGTCATTTATGCATTGATTGTGGCTGGAATGTTGTTGAGAAAATATGTTTTGTGTTTTCAAATTCTCGAATTTAAGGCAATTGGGTGGAAATGTATTGAGTTCTTGAGTACTGCATTTTAAAATATTCGTGGGCCCTTTTTATTTCCATGAGATGCACATTTTCTCATGCATAATGTAATCATTATCCTGATATATATACTTTGATTATATTATCTGCATATGTGATCAATTAGAGTTGACATGTTATATGTAGTGTTAATTGATGGATATAGGCTTGGGTTTGGATGAATTAAATCGTGTTTGGAGTTCAATGGAAGTAATTGGGCCCAATGGTGTTTGGACTTACTTGAATGAGTGGGCCTAATGATGTCTGAGTTAAGTAAATGCTTAGGTGTGTGTTATATTGAATTGTTGGATGTTGGTTTTTATTTCTTAATTGTGGGCTAATGGAGTGTATGGCTTAATTAAATTAGTATAATTGTGTGGGTGGGTTTACTAGTGGTGGTGACATAATTAAAAAGGGGTTGAACTGTCAGTTTGAAACTGTTTAGAAAATTATAGTTTCACCCTGTATGTGATTTTGAATATTATGTCATATATGCATGATTTATAAGCATTATATAATATGCTCTTGATAATGTTACTTGGGATTATGCATGAATATTTGTGGTGCTACAAACCACCCTACGAAGTACCCACCCCAGTTCAAGCTCTGCCATGCGAGTGCAGGATTCGCGGGTATTGAGATATTCATCTTCAGGCTCTACGCATGCGTATTGAGATATTCAGTGCTACTACTGAGCGTTGAGTCTATCCGCCAGGTATTGGATTGGTTTTCCTCAGGCTATGCCACGGCGATGATAGATCTTGTCGGGTATTAAGATTTTTTCCCAGCTCTGCCTGTGGAGGATGACCCATCAGGTATCGAGATTTTCCCTAGGGTACTAGTCGTGGTGAGAACCTTCAGTATCAGTTACGTTTCAAAGCAGGATATCAGTTTATAGTTTTCAGGTATATAGCCTACAGTTTTCTGTATCATTAATAGTTTTAGTAATAGTATCATAATCAGCTTCAGTTTTAGAATGTTCAAAATCAGATTACAGTATTAGACAATTAGAAACGAGTATGGCATGCATACATGAATGATTAGTTGCTTTTAACATGTTCGTAGAATCATGTTGTATTCAGAATTTCATAAGAACTATTGCATGCCATAACTATTGTGAATATATGTTTTTGCAAACTCCACTTTTTCCCACTCACGAGCATTTCAGCTCACCATTTTTCAAAATGTTTTCTCTCCCCAACCACACCAAACCCCCTTCAACGGGAGATTGTGCTGAGCAGTGAGTCACCACTCAAGTTGTGCCACACATCGACAACTTCTCATGTGGTATTATGCATATGTTCCAAAAAAAAAGAATGGCTTATGTTTCTTTGTAATAGTCGTATGTTTTTATTGTAATTACACAAGACTTGATACTCTTTTGATTTCATGGATTATGCATTATATTTTTCCAACCTCCTAAATATGTTTATGTACCTATTCATACTATATTTTAATTACATTTTCATACGGTATTATTATGTAAAGTATATTCAGGAAAACGGGATTTTAGGTTTCATAGTTTTCTCCACACGAACGTCTCGGTCTCCTAGTCTTGTGAGAGCGCGATCCTATGGGATGAGGAAGGTCGGATGAGTCTTTCATCTTGGGTGGATGGAGGAATTGGAACATAATACTCATTTGCGAATGATGATCCTTAAAATCCATAATTTGGAGAATCCATTATGATAAAATAATAAATAACTAAAATGAATGAAATTCAATAATGTGAAAATATAGGAAACTGAAAATGAAAGAAATGAATATGAAAATATAAATAATAAATCGAATAATAGATGAAATTGCAGAAGTTTGAGATTTGGAGTAGAGAGAATGAGAGAGATGAGAGTCAGAGTTGGTGAGGAACGTGGGTGGGAATAGGGTATTTATAGTTTAGTATGGGGGTTTTTGACTGTGCTCAACGGTCAGCAACATGGTCAAATGACGGTTGCTGCGGGGGTGTGGGGGGGGAGCCAACGATCCAATTTTATTTTTTAAATTACATTTTAACTCCTACATTCATTATCAATTCATATTAAATAGGAGAGTTTCAGATATTTTACAGGGTTTAAAACGAAATTGGGGAAGGGGGTTTGGCTCGACTTGGGCTTTGGAGGAGTGATCGACCCTAGGCCCGGTCCCTCCTCCTTGAGCCTGTGTCGTCCTGAGGACCGGATTTTGGTTGGGCCCTGGCTTAATTCTCCCACCTCTAAATATAAATAAGAGTGTACAGAGGAAGAAGCATCGAAAACATCTAAAAAAAAAGTTAGATAATACAGTACGATTACAATAATCTACTTTGAAAATTGTTAACATAATTATAAATTTTATTTTAAATAATTCTTTTAAAAATATTCTGCCTAGGTGGGTCTTGAGATCAATTTTTTTTTTATTTTATTACTCCCCTGTATACGATCACACTTCTCCTTCATTAACTCCTTGATGTCATTTTGAGCACGGCGATGATAGTATACCCCTGATCTAGAGCTTAGTTTGAGATTGTTGCAGCTTCAAACTAATCACTTCTAAGGGTTTGCTTGGGAGTGTTTTTTCCACTAGTTTTGGGGAGTTTTTAATTAGACTGATTTTGAGGTATTCTAAATTATTATTTGCTAGATTTTTTATGCACTGGTTTTGACTGGGCTCAAAAACCCTTCAGAACCGTGTAGGGTATTATGAAGGGTTTATAAAAACACCTCAAATGGGGTGTTTGGTTGGTTTTAAAATTTAATCCACAAATATACCTATCCATTACAACATTATCACAATAGATCCAAAACAAAAAAACAAAATACCATATTATGTGCATCTCCAACCACATTAAATATAAAATAATTTTAGCAATCATAAAAAAAAAATGTTTAAAATCTCTTTCTAGATGCTTTCTTGAGAATGAGCTAACAATTTTTCAATCACTCCAAATGCTGCAAAGAATGGCAAAGAATGATAAGAAGACTTTATCACTTGAAGTTATAAATATTTATAAATAGAAAACAAATAAAGAACTCTTACCTGTATTGAAAAAACAAAACTCCCAAGTATAGTGAAGTTGGGGTATTTTTATGAGCATATATATAAATTTATCATTTTAAAAACTGTCACAAACCGGTAGAAAATAACTTCAAGCACGATTGGGTGTTTTAAAAACCCTACTAAAATCCCTAAAAACCGTTAGGTGTGTTACCTCATAACCGCTACCATGAAACTCTCAATAGAACCCTAAGAACAATTTACCAATAATCAATTTAAAAAAAAAAAAAAAAAAAAAAGAGAGATGTTGATATGTTTGGTAAATTACAAAATTTGAGATCGCTTTGCTTTTAAAAACTATGATTGTGTTTGGTAAATTTGAATTTTAATATTGTTCAAAGTACAATGACTAAAATGACACACTTTATGTTAAAGTATTTTTGTAATTATATTGTATTTGAAAAGTCTTTAACAATTACTTAAAAAAAATAAAACGTAATCAAATAATTAATAGTAAATAAATATTATTTTGTATCGATGTAGCTAAATAAAGTGCTTAATTGTTTAAGCTACAAAATCTCAAATACAGTACTATTTTAATATATGTCAAGGCATCAATTGTTGAATGGGAAAATTAATCTTCATATTTATTAACTGAACATTCCTAAGACACATATATGTCCCTAAGATTTAGAAGCACAAGATCAATACCAGTTTGGATCTTCTAGTTAGATGTAACTTTTGTATAAAATATATGTAATTTTTTTTTAATTTCAAGAGTTAATGATATGATCATCTTAGGTTTGATTAAAAACTATAATCCTCTTAAGTTTTGAAATAACAAAAAAATCAGTTTATCATTAAGTTTTATGTGTCAAAAGCAACCGATAGGACAAACAGTTCGGTAAATATTTAATTTACTTAATGTAAATTCAAACTATTCATCACAATATACTAATGATAGAGGAAATTTGTTTTTTTCAAAAAGCTTGTAAATTTTGTTATCTCATAAACGCAAGAAAATTTTTGTTATTATATTAAAAAGCCCATAGATACTGTACAGATCTATATTCCACACAATAGTGAGGTTGTTAGATTAAGAAAAAAAAAACAAATGAATAAATTTTGTATGTTATTGCTTGTATTTAAATATACGAATTTCAAAACTATAAGTATAAATCAGATATATCCTCCATGTGAGAGGTGGGCTTTACCGTGGAAAACTTTAAGTCCATGTTACTTATTTAGTTCAAACAAAACGATATAATAATACTACAAATCCAGTATTCAATTTTGTTTTGATTTCCTTGATGTGTCCGCCGAGAACAGACCAAAAAAAAAAACAAATAAGTGGGACACAAAATTATTTGGAAAGATATTGAACCCCACCATTACAGAAAAAACTAGTCAAATGAAAAAACAAAACATCTTTTTTGTCCTAATAATTTATGAAAACAATATACTCTTCCAGATTCAATTAACAATCATAAAAATTAATTAATTTGATATATAAGGTACAGAGAGTTCTACTATTGAAGAAAAGCAAGGCTTGGTGTGTCAGCTAGAAACTACACTCAACACAAGCTCTGGAATAGACCACATTCATGCCTTTATTTACTTTCTGGTTTTGTCACAAGGCATTTGACCAAAATCCAATATTCTGCTACCTAAATTGCACATTTCCATTGATTGTTTATTCTTCATTCAAATGCTGTTTCGCCGACCCTCATTGGCTGCTGCAGAAGCCTAAGAATCCCATAAACTCGTGATTGTGTATCATTGTAATCTTTTCTCTACGCCTACAACACCTCCAAAAACATTTCAATAACAAGAGTTAGTAATGAACACTACCAAGCTTAGTTTCCAAATAAATTTTTTGGTTTAGTGATTTGCAATACCCATTGTGATAGCGTCAGCAAAGATCACACCAGAGAGGACAAAGACGATAATGAAGCTCTTTTCAGAATGGCAACAAGTTTCTTATAAATACTGACCCCAAAAGTCCAGCTAGAATGACAACGCATAAGATATAATTCGCAAAAGAAATTAAATTTCAGTAAAACCAATACTCTGTTGCAGACAGGAGTAGGACAATTTTGAACAATGAAGTGCAGGTTACCATAGGGAATTGGAATCTTTTGAGCAAATAGAACTCAACCAAAGACAGGATGAGAGAACATCATCACAAATGTTGCTGTTGCACTAGCAACCTGTTACACGAAAATAACTCATTTATCTTTATATCAAATGTGACAGAATCATAACTTCCAGATTCCATTCTAAAGTGAGAGTAGGTGGGAGTAAATTTTGACTTTGTTGCTAAATTGTTGTGAGTCCATCCTTGACAAATCAGACCAAACAGGAACCAAACAATTTGATTGAATATTTTCACTGAATGAACTAAAAAATTAAGAGAAATGGGTTGTAATCAGACCTGGGGGAGACGCCGATCTCGAGGAGGAGGGGCCGAGGATGAATCCACCACACAGAAACCAGCACCCTCCAGTGCCACCCAGATACCACAAAAGCACAGAATGCAATGTGCATTCAGTCCATCAAGTAAGCCTACAAATGGATTCTGTGTTTCCTGTGCTCATTCTATCTTGTGTTCTCTGTACAATTTGACTGCTCATATCCAAACACTCAAGAGCTATGGGAAACTGAAACATGATACCCCAACTGTTTAGTCCAGGGCATAACCCAAGCATAACTATGTAATAATGTTAACGCAAAGCTTACCTGTAAGCAGAACACACACCCAATACCATCACCACAAGTAGTTACATCATTCTGCAGAAAAAAATAAGAACATATAATTAAAAATACTCATTTGATTGAATGAAGTGATTAATTCATAAGAGAGCTTGCCTGATGATCTGAAGACTAGGAACAAGGCCCAGACAGCAAATGCATAAAAAGCCATTTCCACCTAGATTGAAATGCAATATTCCTGGAAAATTAAGGAAAATTATTCAGTTCTCCCACAGAAAGATAGAAAATTATTGTGAGAGGGGAAAAAAAAGTGCCCTTGGCTACCACATCTGATTTCTTTCTCTAGAACCAAGGACCTACTCTGCATCGACCAGGACTGCAACAAAACAGACAAAAACATAAATGAATATATGTTTAAATATGCAAGATTTTTGTAAATATGAACTAGTTACTCACGTTCTCCATGAGAATTACCAGAGTTTCTTTTTGTTTGGCCATTTCCTTCTGCAAAATGAAGTATTAAAACTGGTTAATACAAGTTAAAGTTTTCGATTAAAACTGACATTGGTTCTTTTACAAAATTATTACCTTGAAAATGTACTCCATCTTCCACATTTGAATCGCCTGTAGAAGACCTTGATGGAGGTTCCTGGTCATCCATCAAAGTACAAATTAAAAACTAGCATAAGAACAAAGCATTTTCTATTAGCAAAACAGTAAAATAAATGTTTCATTAAAGTGAATTATTATACTTCAAACTACCAATAAAAAGTATAATGTGAGGACAGTAATGAGCCAATAGGGAAAGACAACACTAAGAGCAACACGACTGTGATGCCGAGTAAAAGCATAGGCTGGAAAGAAGAGCCAAATCATAGTCTAAATTGTACTTCTTTTGTTGGATGGCTCACTTTCAGATGTTGACCACACTGATATGTGATGTCCCCCATAATCATGCCTGCAAACCATTACATCATTGTGTGCAATAATTAATCTCATATGTAAAAGATGAAACTTGGAATCTAAATCATAGTTTAAAAACTACCCTATTCATTAGTCAATCCTTGGGAGTTCCACTGGCAAAACATGGAATATATATTTTAATTACAAGATTTATTGAAGAAAGAAGAGGCTGAAAATGGAAAAGAATTTACATTTAGAAAGACCGCCGCAGATTTAGTATCAAACCCAAACGATCAAAGTGAGCATTGGAACGAAAATGCCTCCACCCCAACCCCACAACCGTTCCCAGGCCGATCCAAGAAATCCTATAAGGTTGCCAACACTAATCTCCACTAAACTTCAAATCCGTGCATAAATAAACCTTCTAAACAAACGTTCTTCCATACATACAAAAGCTCACTCATATTCATAAATTTTGAATATGTAACGACAAAAGATAGATTGAATACAGGCCAAACTCTCTCTGCGCTTGAAGCATATCGAGAAAGAGTTTGAAGAAGAAACAAGATACTCATGGGTATGTTATCATCTTCCGATGAGAAGAACGCAGAGAGACTGCCAACGAGAAACCTGAAAGCAAATAAAGCAGGAACCGCCGTGGCCAGTTTGTTTCAGTCACCACGTTCTTTTTGCTACGTTACAGTTGTGTATCAACGTTCAAACGAAAAAAGTGTAAGAAAAAAAGAAATGAAGAGAAAACAAAGAAGGCGAGTTATTAGAGAGAGAGGGATTGTTTTGTGTTGTCGTAATGTGATGTCTGGTTGCTTATAACAAAAGAGGTGGTGGTGGCCTCACATGCAATTTAATTTACAGGCAGAGATTGAGGGTTAGAAACCGTACTTTGAAAACTACCATGTTCATTGTTCACACACTAGAACCACGTCGTTTCAGTCATGGATGTGGAAAAAACTTGTCTAATTTGGAACTTAATGAATATTGTTTTTTATATAAGTAAGTTCATTAATAGAGTAAATGGGAAATAATTAATTGATGAAATTCGTTTCAGTTGATGGAAATTGGAAAGACTCGTCTAATTGGAACTTAATGAATTTGTTTTTTATATATAGTAAGTTTTAATGGAGTAAATGGAAAAGTATTATTGATGAACTCAGTTGAATTAAGTGGACTGAGGCAGAAAGAGTGGGCCCAGGAATTGGGTTTGTCCCAGTTTGGGATAAATACGACACCGTTGGAGGGTTGGGGGCATGATGCTCATGCAGCGCGGGGGTGATGATCTTCAATGATCGATTTGTAAGCAAAAATTTTTAAAGGCAAATAGAGTACTGTAGCGTAAATGACAAAAATGAATAAATAGAATGTCAGTATAAAACGTGATTCATGTTTCTCTTCTTAATTATGGCTATTTTAACTTTTGTTGGTAAATGGATAAGTGGAATAATTTTGTATGAAATGAAAAAACAAAATTAAAACTGATATTACTTGACATAAAGAGACTAGACTATATGGCCAACAAAACAGGAAATGTTCTTTTCATATATTAATATGAGAAAGTCCAAAATCATAAGGAGGTATTTGTCATTTTCACTATCCAAATAATATCATTCTATATACATAATTAAAATTTAAACCTACCAAGTTTAATTCATGGATAAAAATGATTAGTTTTTTATGAAAGAAAAAGGCAATAGCCATTCTGCCACATGGTAAGCCAATTACTTAGCGATTCTTTGAAACATGACTATTCATTTGATCCTCATTCCTCATTCCAATCTTTGTACTAAAAGACAAAACCATTTCATATTAATGATTTATACACCAATCCAACATTAATTCCGATTAAATGATAAGTTTCAAGAAAGATAAAATGTGAAAACATGGGGGTAGGTGGTATCTATTGTCATGTGATATATAAAGAAATTAAGAATAGTCAAAACTTACATGATTTTGATCCAATCCAGGATTGTCTCATTCAGCACATCCTGACGCATCTCTTGTATTCGTCTCTATATATATCTTTCCTGTTTCACAGTTTAAAAACTCAACTTAAACACTTGCTATTATATATTATTTAATTTTACACAATAACTCTTCATCGATCATCATAAAAAGCCACCTCATCGTGCACTCAATTTCATTTTCTTTTAAATTCTCAGGAAACCTCTAAAAAATCATTATTCAGGTAAAACACTTATACTAATGGTGCGTTGGTAGTATGAGAAGATTACTCTATACTTATTAAATATTATTTGTTGATACAGAGATTATGTTTCTTTGGCAGTGATAAGGATTACTAAATATATTTTTTTAATGGTTTATGTTTTTTTTAATAATGGTGTAATATAAAAAAAATAAGGATATCAATTACCGTTCTCATAAGTGTTCTTAAATACGGGGTAATCTATGTTCATACCAATTTTACCCTTAATAAAAACACTGCGAACACAAATGTCTTCATATTCTACTAAAACAATTAGTCATATAGCAAAGACTTCTATAACCCTCATAATTAATTTTTTACACCAAATGCCTACTATGAAACCACCCAAAATTTTTAGGTCCACAGAGACTATGTTGACCACCAGCCACACCGACAATCTCCGAAACAGCATATGACCCGTCAGATCTGGCGGCCTGCATCGATATGGTCGTTAATGGCAAATATCTATTATGGCTTTTCTGATCAAATCCATAGCTTGTTAACGATAGTAGATAGACTCTGACGTTTTCTGGCCAGATTCCGACCATTGGCAAACACAGATGTAGTCGTTAAAAGCTTTGGATTTAGTCAAAATGGCCAAATCTACGATCATTTGGCTATTTTCGGATCGCAATGTCCTATCGACGCACAACCAACCAAATTCGGCCGTTTCGGCGGCGAACGATGGCCAACAATCATCTGTAGTAGTGGAGATATTTTTGTTTAATTTAAACTTTTGTTGTTAGAGTATTTTAGCTAAATTCTCAAATGTAAGGGTAAAAGTAATCTAGCTAAATAATCATAATAGAACATACATATATAAATAATAATAATATATTTATTATTATGGGCAATCCTATAAAAACGTCTGCCGAAATATTTATATTCTCCCACTAAATATTTTAATTATTTATACCCACTAGTTTAAACTAACATATTAATATAACATTCTCCCATAATCTTCAAGGTATAATATATCTCACTGGTAATCCTACATTTCGTAATAAATATTCTCCAAACCAAACGCACTCGAAATATTTATGAAAAAGTATATTGATTGCTATGCAAACATGGGGAAAAAAAAATTAAGCCCCCAAATATTCTATAAAATCATAATTTATTTGCTCTTTTCTTAATAAAATTTCAATGTAATATAGAAGGAGTTTGGATTTATGTAGTTAATTAGTATATTATTTCTTAAAATGTGGAGTTGTTTTAATGATAAATTTAGCTTTAAAATCCATGATTTACCGATTATATCATATAACAACAAAATGTATATTATCTATATAATATAAAATCATATTACACTCGATATCTAGCATCTACAATGTATTTAACACTGATTAAAGTATGTAAATCACTCTGAGCTATGCTAAACTTATTGTTTTAATCCTTCTAACTATTTTTTCAATAAAACAATTAAGTTAACTCAAGTGGCTTTTTTGTTTTAAAGCAAAATCTTAATGCTGGCTCTTTTGTTTGTTATTCCTATCCATATTCACAATCTTATGCCCAAAATACTGTTTGTTTATTATTTAAGAATACTAATTTATATTTTTTTAATTACTTTTAGGCCCCATAAGTTTATTAATCTCATAATACCCCCCATAAAAAGTTTAAAAACTAACAGAAACACCCCCACCCACAATACTTGCCAGATTCCGGCAACCACCACCGGTGGTAGCCGGAATCTATCACAACAGTCACAAGACCATCAGAAATGACCGGTAATGGTCAGATCTGGTATTTTCTGACCAGATCCGTAGATCTAGCCGTCAGCGATTGCCAAAAAAATGGCCGGCGTTAACTGTCAACGACGGCCAAATCTTGGCCATCGTTGACAGACAACGATGGCCATATCTTTGGCCGTCGCTGACTACCAAAGTTGGCATTTTCTGACCATTGAAGGCCACATCCGGCCTTAGATCTGGCATTTTCCGACAAGATCCGTGGTGGATATGGTCGGAAAAGGCCATATCGATCGAATACCCGCCAGATCCAACTGGATTTTGTGGTTATCCAATTTTTCGGCCAGATTCTGGTGGTGGTGATCAGAATCTGGTGGGTGCTAGGGGTGTTTTTGTCATTTTACAATATTTTAATATATTGGGGTGTTTATTAAATTATCAAACCTTGGGGCCTTTTTCATAAATTTTTAAATTTTATCTCGTAATACTCCCTTATTCAACTATCCAATACTATCTCCAAAATCCTACCCAAAATAATAAACCAAACACACCCTACAATTTTTTATTATCATCTTATTTATCTAATTAATAAATTCATAATTTGCAGCTTTTAATCCACTTATGATACAAAGATCTAATAAAGAGGTTCTCCAACGAAAAAATATCACCGTGAATGTGATGAAGGTACTTCTGAAGACCAGATCAATGTACTGCATGATGTACTTGAACATGAAGGTAACTGTGCTTCTTTTAATTAATTTAATACGAGAAATACATAGTTGTTAATTATTTTGTGTACAACAAATTTGCAATGCATCTTTAGTTGCAACGAATTAGTTATTGCTAACATACCACTTATAAAATTGTGGAATAAGTTTATTTGTTTTATAGCAATCTGACAGTGTTATTATTATTATTTTGAATTCCAGCTGACACAGTGAAGAAGCAAAAATTCAAAGAGAATAAGACACAGAATGTCTGCATTAAAAAGACTGAGAGGTAAGAAAGATTACATTTTCAAATAATTACAATATTTTATTATCTTGATATTTATCTAATTACTGCATTTATAATTTGCAGCTCTTAAACCATCTAAAAAACAAAAACCTAAAGAAAAGTTACTTCGTAAAGAAAACAACAACGTGATTTTACAAATATAAATAATTACAATGTTTTGATTATGATAATATTTATCTAATTAATATATATAATTTGCAGGTATTAATGAATGCAAAAAACAAAGATCTAATGTCGACATTACTCCATCAGAAAAATGTTACCGTGAGTTTTATAGGTATTACCAGACTTTTTTATTTCAAGCAATATTATTAATTTCTTATAATTGTAATTTTATTTTTCTTGTGAACAGCAAATGTAAGGCCCTGGAACTTTGCTAAACCATCCTACACTTGCAAATATTGTGGAGCAATTTTCTAGTATGAAGAGCATACTATTAAAAGTAGAGATCCGACCTCTCCTGCATTTCGTTATGTTGTATTGTAATAACTACTTCTTACTCAAATGCTCATAAAAATATACATAATAAAATACATATATAATAACATAAGTAGTTGGGCCCAAATTTTTTCTTTTATTAAACATATACATTCTTTATACAAAATTAGTATCATAAACAAAAACTATCAAAAACTATGTAGACAGTGTAGCCATTCCTCCTCGCGTGTTGACGTCTATCCGACCGTATCCTCACCTAAATCCTGCAAAAACATAGAAAGACAACGGGGTGAGCACAAATAATGTTTAGTAAGTAAACCCTCTAGTCGTCTATCCTCGTAACTCTCTTTATTTTCTCTTTCTGCTTCTCTCTCTCTGTTTCTCTTTCTTAGAACTCTTTTCTACTAACTCTCTTTAGTAAGTCACGACCCCATCTTACCAGGGGCACGGCCGGGACTCACTCCCGCTCTCCGTGACTTCTATTCGTTCTTAGCCGATCAGACTCGGTTATGCATGGATTCAGAACCCTTGGCCATGTGAGTATATAATCTCTCTCTCAGGTACTCTCGGGTATAGCCCTCATCCGCATGCACTCTCACGGGCTACACCACTTCTCTCTCTCATACTCATGCCTCTCTCTCAATACGACGTACATGCGGGAATACTCTACTCATTACTCACGGGTTCCCCATCGCACAACCTACTCTATTCTCTTTTTCTCTCTTTTCTCTTAATAAAGCTCACACTCAAAGTTCTCTACTCTTTTTCTACTCTTTCTCTAATGCATAATTAATGCATATGGATGATTCATGCTTATTAATGCACTCATAAAATGCACAAATGCAATGTTGTATCAAGATAGTCATTCTGCATAGGCCACACTCAAGAAAGCATAACTTGAGTTATACATATTGGATTGCTACGATTTTGGTCTCGTTTTAAAGCTTAGAGACAGGGCTACAACTTTTATGTTTTGGTCTCAATCCAGTTCAATCTGTAAGATACCAAAAAAATCACTCATAAGGTCATAACTGTGATAGAACAGTTTTCACTTAGGCATTTCATCAAACATAATGCATGCATACTTTAATTCTATTTTTGATACATCTCTACTTCTTTCTTTAACCATCCATTCATGGAGCAAAACTCCTCCACAATAAATCTAAACATGGCCAAGAAAAACACTTCAAATATTCTACTTAAATTCTTTCTAAATGTAACCAAACTTCACTTGGTTACCACAACTTCATTTCTACTTCTCATGGCTCAAATCTTCTCATCAAAAGCCATCAACTCATCAATAATATCATTCTCAACAATCAATCTCAAGCTCATAAACATAAGCATGCATATCAATCATTTGATTGCTTGAACCTTAACTTGGGTTGGATTTACTTACCTTATGGGTAAATTACTTCTCTAGCACTTCTCCTTCCCTTTTGTATCTTGACTTCTATCTACAACTTTAAACAATAACAACATAAGACTTTAACAAATCATAAGCAAATTCTCGTCTAAAGCAAGAATCCTTACCTTAGGATGCTTTAGATTAAATCTCTACTAAAAACTATCCCAAAAATCCTTAGAAATTCTTGGAAGATTGAGTGGAGGATTGAGAGAAATTAGGGAATGAGAATGGTGGTGGAGATGGTGAAGAATGAGGGCTTTCAACACTTAAACCCTTTTTAGCTCAACTTATATACAATCATTCCCATTTTGCCCTTGCCCTTTCTTAGAAATTTCATCTATGTCCCTTAGTCAATTACAATAATGCCCTCATTTTTATTACATTCTCCGTGAAATTCTATCTCTTTTCACTCCCCAATTTTTCAACTAATTTTGAGTGAAAAGACCATTTTACCCCTAATGAAACTTTAAGGGATTTTCTTCACATTTTTCTCAAAATAACTTTAACAAAATTCAACTAAGGGCCAACCAACCAAAAATAACAACATGCAAGCTCAAATGAGAACAAATCAATAAACACTCAAGCAATGCAACAATAATTTAACTACATACCTCAAGTGAGGCGTTACATGTATGGATGGCAAAGTTCAATTACCATTGTTGAAAGAACCACCTGAACCATTGAAAGGATTATTCGATGTAGCTAGTGGATCGAAATGAGCTAAATTCAGAAACGAGATAAGAATGTACAATACAATGTTCTCATTTACTTCAATGGGAGGAACAATTGATCATGATATCAACAAAGGGAGTGGTGCATTTGTTTTCAGACTTTGTGGACAGATTACCATCATATAAGGTCATTGCTTCCACATACTGGAAAGAAACCTACTTTTGCACAACTCTATATATACGACACACAATGTGAAACAAGTCACATGTTGAATATTATGGGAGATTATCTAGATGAAGAGTGCATTGACAAGGATTTGTTGCATGAATTGCAATTCATGCTAGAAAAGAACAATGAATTGATTAAAGTTTTTCAGTTTGCCAGGGATAGTATTCATTCAAACAATGTTCCAAAAATGCATTTACAATTAAAAATTCATAGACAAAGAGATGGAAGATAGTACAATTTGCTAGTTGCATATGAAATTGTAGGTCTAATAGTTGGTGATATTGGAATATATGAACGTGGAAAAGATGTTATTGTTTGCCATCCAAAAAAAGTTCTTCAGAGAATTACTGATTTAGATCCAAGTTTTATGGCATTAGTTATCCAATTTTATTCCCATATGGAGAAGATGGATACAGAATTTGTTGGAGTAGGTGCCCTAGAGCCAATCAATTATTATGGAATTTACTCTTTGTTATAATGTTCATTAATCAATAAAGACATTTTCTACTATATCATATAAATCATAGTTGTATGTATTGATATATGTCATTAAGATGGTAGAACTGTAATGAGGATATCAAGTGTTTCAAATCTTGATAGTGAGAACCCTATGATCACATATGGTGGCCATTTAAGAAATGTCCGTAGCCCTAGTATTATTCTGACTAAGGACACGGATAATACGGTAAGACTATCATAGTGTTGAACGACCCTGTCAAAAGGTAGTGACTGATCTCACTTGTCAAGTTTGTCTGCCGACAACTTGGTGTAACACATTGGTGCTTGCTATAGGCAAGTTCACTAGACTGACCAACAAAAGGATTCCATATAGATGGTAACTGTAATGCCCACATCAAGGTACGTAGCTTTATTTATGCCCTAATACCCTTAGTTGAATCTTGAACAAGTGTGAAGGAAATTCTTTAAAATGTTATTAGGGGTAAAATGGTCATTCCACTCATAATTAGATGAAAGAGTGGGGAATGAGAAGAAGTAGAATAACATGGAGAAGTTAATAAAAATGAGGGCATTCTTGTAATTGACTAAGGGATATAGATGGAATTTTTAGAAAGTGCAAGGGTAAAATGGGAAACTATATATATTATTATGTAGTAATAAGAGGTCAAGAGTTGAAACCCTAGCCACTCCATCCATTATTCACGCCACCTTCACCCCAAATTCTCTCAAATATCTTCACTAAATTTCCAAGGAAATTCATAGGATTTTGGCTAGATTTTGATAGATTTTCAATCCTAAGCATTCAAATGTAAGATTCTTGCACCAAGATGTGAGTTAAATTTTAAAGTTTTGAATTCTTATGGTTTTATATGCTTAGTGTTTAAGAGGAAGGGGAATTCTACCAAAGAGAGATTATAGTGTTGGAATTGCTCAAATTCAAGGTAAGTAAATCCAACTTTAGCTTTGATTGAATAAATACTTGTGTAGAGAAATTTCTTATATGTTGTATGTGTGTTTGGATGATGAGAATTATGGATTGAAATTGAGGTTGTTTGATTTGTGAATCTTATGGCCATGAGAAGTGATGTATTTGTATGTGTTGAGTTGATGAAATATGAAAGAATGGATGCGGAAGGGTGGAAGGTGAAATTTGGCTAGGGTGGTTGTTGGCCTTAGGGAGTTTTTGCTCCAATTTTGGTGGCTTGAGAAATATGTGGTAGTGTAACCAATTTAGGGTTTGTATGTGCATGCAAGGTGTTTGATGAAATTTCAAAGAAAGTGCATATATATGAGTATGTTAGATTATTACCTTGTTATGGAAATGTTGTTGGTAGAGAATACTAGTTTCATAATTATATCTTTATATGCCATAATGCATTCTTACATTTGAGCATTTGCATTTAGAAAGAATAGCAAAGAATGAGCATATTTAGATGCACATATACATGTATGAGAAAGTTAAAGAATAAAGAGAAAGAAAGAAAAGAAATTAATTGTTGAATCATTATCTAAAGAACATAATTAAAGAATACCTCAAATATGAAATTTCATTAAAAGAAATATAAAAAGATAAGAGAACAGAAGGTTATTGCGATGGGGAACCCGTGAGTGACAGAGAAGAAGAATATCCCCACATGCACGCCGCCGTTAGTGAGCGGCTAAGAATAAGAAAGAAGAATTTGTACAGTCCATAAGAAGTGCATGTGGATGAGGATTGTACCCAAGAAAGAATTTGAGAATACACTCACATGACTAGGGATCCGAATCCATGCCTCAACCAAGTCCAATTGGCAAAGAAAGAATAGAAAAGAAAAGAAAAGAAAAGAAAGAAAGAAAGAAAGAATAGAAAAGCAAGAAAGAATAGAAAATAAGAGAAACAGAAAAGAAAGAAGAGAAACATAAAAGAGAGAATTGAAACAGAAGAAGAAAAAATGTAAAAGAAAGAAACACAAAAAAAGAAAGAAAATAGAAAGGAAACAAAAAACAAAATGAGGAATAGAAAACAGAAAAGAAAATGTATTGCATAGAAAATGTTTATACATTTGTGCATATGCATCATGCCATCTCTACTATCCCGAGTTAGTTTCCCAATTTGTGCTTACATATCGGTAAGTGAGAAACTAGAATCTTAGAAAGAGCAGAGAAGAATTGAGAAGTTTGGTGTAAGGAAAGAAAATCCAGGATCTGAGTAATGGAGAAAGAATAGAAGTATTGTCGGTTTACTTACTGAGCAATTAGTGCTCACTCCGTTGATTTCACTATTTTTGCAGGTAATAAATGAGATGCGGTCGGGAGGAACGTCAAGTAGTGGAGGAGAATGGCACCACTATCCGAGATTACTTTTACTTATTTTTGTGACTTTATTACTTGATGTAGAGATTTGTATATAAAGTTAAATTTATTTTGGGCCCACTATTACATTCTTATATACATATATATTTTTTCTATAACATGTTAGTGAGTTTTACTTATATTTTTCCAAAGAACTACTAGCTAGACAGAATATTACAGTAACCCCAGTGTCTATGGAAAAAATCCTTTAACGAATAGTGGTGCATGTGATCCTTAGACTTGAGATCAAGAGAGCATCTTGTGCACCGATTGGTGTAGTTTGACACTAGCCCAATGTAGTTATATTCAGAGCTATCAATATGGTAGTGATTAGCTATATCAAAGAGTGTAGCAGGACTATGGTAGATCGACAGAGCATTCATCACTCCTGGGGTATGGGAGAAGTTATCTCACAGCGCAATTCAGTAAATTGCGATGACACTAAAGTTGTGGTCACAGTGAGATTGAGTTTTTGCTTAATCTAATTTATTATTCCGGTCATTGGTCTAGTAATTGAATATATAGATATCGAGGATAGCTAAGGTTGACACTATTTCTATACCTTAGTCTCGATGAGATAACAGATTATGAAAGGATTTGATTGCACGGTAACCATATCATTGATAGGTAGCTGTTTTGTTGAATCCAAATCTATCGAGTGGCCATGATGCCTTGCTAGGGCTAATCCTGGTCTGTGTGTAGTGAGATGATTAATTGGTGTTAATCGCGATACTACTCATTGCCGATATGATGAGGAGCCTACGGGTCACACACATAGAAGATAATTTAAGAATCAGTTTGTGCAAAGGGTTATTTTCGTCTTTTAGGACGAAAGGGTATTTTTGTAATCTCACAGTGTAATTAAATTTGCTGAGGTTGTTGCCTGGATTTGATTTAATATTAAAATTAAATTAGTGAGATTATATTTAAATATATGTACGCATATAGTTAAATGAATTATTATTATTAATTAAATGTTAATATATTTCATAAATATATTAATTGATTTTAGTTAAAATAATAATTAATTAAAATAAAATACTAAAAGAGAGGGTGTTTGGATACAAGGGTTGGAGCCATGCCTATTCCTCATTGGAATAGGGTTTTGACACAGCACTATATATGTTAGAGTAGGTGCCCTAGAGCTAATCAATTATTATAGAATTGACTATTTGTAATAATGTTCATTGATCAATAAAAGACATTTTATTCTATATCGTGTAAATTATCATTGTATGTATTGATATATGTCTTTAGAATGGTAGAACCGTGACAAAGGTATCAAGTGTTTCAAATCTTGATAGTGAGAAGCCTATGAGCACATATGGTGGCCATTCTAGAAACGTCTGTAGCCCCAGTATTATTCTGAAGTACACATATTGTGTGTACGTGGTGGCATGTAGTGTCCACTCTACTGATACTGAGAATTACACTTCAGGACGATGGTTGGGGCCATTGGATTGTGTGATTAGCTTGTTGGCTTTTTTCACATTTGAGGTTGATAGTAGGAGCTATCAACTGGTGTGGATTAAGTTTGTTGGCCTACCTAATGAACTCATTTTGGCTTGTTCGCCAAAGCGAAGGTTTGAAATAGGCCAGTTGGGATCTCAGTCTACTAGATAAACCAACGGGCTTTCCTGAGTTAATAGTGAGGGTTATTGACTTGAGGAAAATAGTGGGAGCATCGTTTAATAAAAGACCATATTAAATAATAATGAACTTTATAATGACTTTATCTTTTCTACAATTATAGATTCACCAAAATGAGCATTATGAACCTGCGATCGATAATCAAGAAAGAAAACAGGTTGGATGGATCCAATTTCTTAGACTGGTATCATAATCTTTGGATTATACTCAAGTCGGAAAAGAAATTATATAACCTTGAAAAGCCATACATGGATGAGCCTGATCCTGATGCTACTCAGGAAATAAAGAATACTTATCAAAAGTTCCTTGATGATGTTGATAGTGTTCAATGCTTGATGTTAGCATCGATGACACTAGTGCTACAAAAGCAGCATTAGAATATGGATGCTGGTGCCATTATTCTATACCTTAAGTAGTTTTTCAAAGGGAATGCTCGACATGAGAGGTACAAGGTGTCAAAAGCACTGTTTGGAAGTTGTCTAACTGAGGGAGCCTAAGTTGGTCCTCATGTGCTCAAGATGATCGAGCACATGGAGAGGCTTCAGACTTTGGTATTTGAATTGGATAGAGAATTACAAATGGATTTAATTTGTAGTCCTTGCCTGACTCTTATGAACAGTTCATAATGAATTTCAATATGAACACAATGGTGAAAACCCTGTCGAAGCTTTTGAACATGCTGAGGACTGTAGAGCAGGACTTGAAGAAGTCCAAGCCTGTTTTACTGGTTGTTGTTAGTAAAGGAAATGGTAATGGCAAGGGTAATGCCAAGGCCAAGCCCAAAGGACATGGTGCTCTTGGGCCTGAGAGTGGCATAGGGAAGGGCAAAGTAGTTTGCTTCTTTTGTGGCAAGCCTGGCCACTGAAAGAAATACTGCAAGGCTTTCCTCGCAAGCAAGAAGAAGTCAGATGCTACGACTTCAGGTATATTTATGATTGAGATTAACTTCTCTCCCTCAACATCTTGGGTCATTGACACAGATGTGGTACTCACATTTGTACTGATGTGCAGGGACTAAGGCAGAATAGAGTGCTCGCCAAGGGAGAGGTGGACCTACTTGTTAGAAATGGAGCACATGTCGCGGCATTGGCTGTAGGGACTTACTGTTTATCTTTGCCCACGAGCTTGTTGTTGGAACTACATAACTGTTATCACATACCTTCTATTTCTAGAAATATTATTTTAGTATCCGCTTTGGATAATATAGGGTATCATTTTGAGATATCCTTTAGTTTGAATAGTATTCTATTTGGAATTGCAAGGTTATATAATGGGTTATATGTTCTTGATTTAAATAATAAGGATATTCTCAATATTGAAACCAAGAAAGCTAAACATAGCGACCAAAACCAGACATATCTCTGGCACTGTAGATTGATTCATGTTAATAAGACCCGCATTGCAAAACTTCAAAGGGATGGAGTTTTGGACCCTTTTGACTTTCAGTTATTTGAGGTATGTGAGTCATGCCTGTTAGGCAAGATTACCAAGTCTCCTTTCACAGGACAGGGTGAAATGGCTACTGAACTGTTAGGCATCATCCATAGTGATGTATGTGGTCCACTAACAGTTGAAGCCAGAGGTGGATATTCATACTTCATCACATTTACTGATGATCTTGGTAGATACGGCTATGTCTACCTCATGAAACATAAATCTGAAGTCTTTGGTAAGTTCAAAGAATTCAGGAATGAAGTACAAAATATGTTGGGCAATAGTATTAAAGCTCTTCGGTCGGATCGAGGAGGTGAATACTTAAGCTCAGGGTTTTCAGAGTACCTAAAGGAATGTGGGATAGTATCACAACTCACCCCTCCTTATACACCCCAACACAATGGAGTATCTGAAAGGAGGAATATGACCTTACTTGACATGGTTTGGTCCATGATGAGTTTTAGTGATTTACCTGCATCATTCTGAGGTTATGCCCTAGAGACTACGACTCACATTTTGAACCGTGTGTCGTCAAAGTCTGTAGATAAGACTCTACATGAATTATGGAGTGGGCGAAACCCCAACTTGTCTTATTTAAGGATTTGGTGTTGCGAAGCTTATGTTAAGAAATTGACTTCGAACAAGCTGGGCCCAAAATCCTGTAAATGTATATTTGTGGGGTATCCAAAGGAGACCAAAGGAGACCAAAGGATACTATTTCTATCACCTAGAAGAGCGCAAAATTTTTGTTACTCGTGCTGGTGTCTTCCTAGAAAAGGAATTTTTACTAAGAAGTACTAGTGGGAGAAAAGTAGAACTCGATGAAGTTCTAGAACCACAAATTATACTAGACGAAAGACTGGATGATGTGCCACAGGAAGTGGTTGAACGTCATGAGGAGGTTGCTCCACAAACTATGGATCAAAGTGAACCACCTCAGGTAGCATAGGAGTTGCGTAGATCTGGAAGAGTACGTCATAATCACGAGAGATACGGTTATCTCGTGACTCAACATGGTGATATACTAGTCAACCAAGACAATGAACCCAAAACCTATGAAAACGCTATATCGGATCCAGATTCCATTAAATGGCTTGAAGTCATAGAACCTGAGATGGACTCCATGTACCAGAACCACGTATGGTCTCTGGTTGAACCACCTGAAGGGGTAAAACCCATAGGGTGTAAATGGGTCTTCAAGAAGAAGACTAACATGGATGGCAAGGTGCATACTTATAAGGCACGACCGGTTGCCAAAGGTTTAAAAAAAAATTCATGGTATTGACTATGAAGAAACCTTTTCACCTGTTGCCATGATTAAATCCATCCGGATCATGCTTGCAATTGTTGCATATCATGATTATGAGATTTGGCAAATGGATGTCAAAACAGCTTTCCTGAACGGAAACCTTGAAGAGGATGTGTATATGACACACCTCGATGGTTTCGTTCTTGAGGGCTAGCTGATAGGGTATGCAAGTTGCAGAGATCCATTTATGGACTCAAGCAAGCTTCAAGGAGCTAAAACATTCATTTTGATGAAGCTGTAAAAGAATTCGGTTTTATCAAGAACGAAGATGAGCCCTGTTTTTACAAGAAAGTGAGTGGGAGCGCAGTGGCATTCCTAGTGATGTATGTTGATGACATACTTCTGGTTGAGAATGATATACTGAAATTGCAGTTGGTAAAGACTTAGTTATCCAAGTGCTTCTCTATGAAGGACTTAGGGGAAGTAGCCTACATCCTTGGAATAAAGATCTATTGTAATAGATTGCGTAGGTTCCTTGGCTTAAGTCAGAAAGCATATATTGACAAAGTACTGAAAAGATTCAGTATGGAAGAATCCAAGAATGGATTTCTTCCATTGTCACATGGTGTTTATCTTTCTAAGGAAATGTTTCCTAGAACACAAGATGAGAGAGATAGGATGAAGAGGATCCCATATGCATCAACAATTGGATCCATCATGTATGCCATGCTATGTGATGAGAATGCAAAATGTCATATTTAACCCCCCTTAATGTCTTGTCTTTTATACTTATTTGTTGCTTAAATGTACTCATTATTATTCTATTTTGATTTAGGATGCAAATGGAGGCGTTAAATGCAAAACGGAACAAATCAGGTGAATTCAGACAGTTTCAACATCGCTTCGTAATCAAGGAATAACTCTCTCATCCAATCTCCGATTGGGATGATTCAAAATTTTGTGGAACCCTAAGAAAGAGATCAACAACTTTCATGTTTGAGTTTGGAGAGACACTCGCTGCATCAAGGTCGTAATTGGGCTTGAAGTTGATGCACCTGCACTGCTAACGTTCTGGAACATTCCGCCTTGTCATGCAAGTCAATTAGGCAGTTTATTATTGGAAGTTTAGAAGACCTGTTGCACACAAGTTACAGCTGGAAACACCACTTTCTTATTTTATATTAGGACTTTATTTTATTTTCAATTAATCAAATTAGGATAAATGTTATTTTAGGATATTAGAATATTTTTAGGAGATTGAGATTGAGTAGAATTCAAAGACTTGAATTGGATATTTTTAAAAGTGAGAGAGAGATCAGATTTGGGGAGATTACACACGCCTCTCTTTCTCTCTTCTGGAATTTTTCTCTTTTCGAGTTTTGATTATGGCCATGAGAGGCTAAAACTTTCATATCTTGGTCGAAGGAAACAGAGGCCTCGGAATCAATAAAATTATGAGATCTAATCTATTTTTTTTAGTGTTCAATTTATGTTTTGAGTATTGGATGTTCTTCTATGCCTATTTTCATGATTGTTTCATTTAATTACTAGGAGGCCTACTAGTGTATTATTTGTTGCAATCTACTGCTAAGTTAGATATCAAATCCGTAATTGTTTGATCCATCTAACTTGTGAGTAATTAAGGTTTAAGAATTTGCTGCGTCAGGAATCATTAAATCTTAAGAAGAACATTCAACTAAATTAAATACAACCGCTTGTGTTTGTGTTGTTCAGCTTCATCGATTTCTCTAGCCCTTAAGGTTGCTACTAGATTAAACCTTTAGCGCTTGTCTAGGGTTGTTTAGTAGTAAGGTTAATTAGATCACTTGTTTCCTAATTTATTACAACTAAAGAGAGATAGGAAAATAGTTCCAACGGTGAATACTCAAAGTAACAATTGATTTATACTTGCATCAATGGTCACTTGTAAGATTCCGATGGTGGATGTTGACTTAGACCAAGGTTCATTATTTTGATTGATTTCGATAATTTAATTTGAATTGTTTTTTAATTGAAATTGTTTATGTTTTACTCAACCCCCCCCCCCCCTTCCCCTGTAACGCCCCACTTGAGGTACGTAGCTAATGCTGGGGCGACGAAAAAGTCTTCGCCGCGGCGAAGAGCCGGCTGAAAACTTGGGTGAAGTTTCTAGAGAATTTTCCATAGGGTCAAAGTGACCATGCTACCCCTAATTAGCAGGAAAAATGGGGAGTGAAATGCAAGAAAATTTCATGGAGAATGTGTTAGAATTGGGGGTGTGAGTGCAATGAATTAAAGGATAAAGATGGAATTTCTAAGAAAGAGCAAGGGCAAAATGGGAAAGGATGTGTATAATATGAGCTAATAAGGGTTTAGTCTTAGTAAACCCTTCATTCTTCTACTTCCTCCGCCATTCCCATTCACCACTTCCTCTCAAGTTTTCACTTAATCTTTCAAGGATTTTTAGAGGGCTTTTGAGTAGTTTTTGGTAGAGAGTTAATCTAAAGCATCCTAAGGTAAGGATTCTTGCTTTAGATGTAAAACTTACTTATTGATGTGTTGAAGTCTTATAGTGTTATTGTTTAAAGTTGTAGAGAAAAGATTACCTACCAAAGGAAAAGAAGTGCTAGAGGAGTCACTCACTCATAAGGTAAGTAAATCCAGCCCAAGTTGAGATTTAAGAAATCTATTGAATAGAGATTTATGTATGCATGTGTATGTTATGTTATTAAGGAATTGAGATGAGATGTGTATTAAGTTAATGGTTGTTGGATATGTTACTTTATGAGAAGTGTTTGATGTGTGAAGAGAGATTGAAGTTGAGATGAAATTGGAGGAGTATTGCATAAATCTTTTTGGGAGTGTTTTCCTTGACAGGAATTATGGCTATATGAGGGAGTTTTCTCCCATTTTGGATGGTTAAAGAGAGAAGTAAAGTTATGGTTAAAGTAGAGTTTTTGTATGCACATGAGTTGTTTGATGAAATGCTTAAGAGAAGCATGAGTAAGAGTAGAGAACCTTAATTATTGCAACATTGCATATTTACATTTCATGAGTGCATTAATGAGCATGAGATATCTATATGCCTTGATTGTGCACTTGAGAAGTAGCTTGAGAAGGAGTAGAGAATTTTGAGAATCAACTACTTTAAGAGTAAAGAGAAAGAGAGAATGAGCACTAGAGAATAAAAGAAAAAGAAGTGTTAAAGAAGAAAGTAGAGTAGGTTGTGCGATGGGAAACCTGTGAGTGATAG
The DNA here is from genome assembly GCF_008641045.1 of Pistacia vera. Lineage (NCBI taxonomy): Eukaryota > Viridiplantae > Streptophyta > Magnoliopsida > Sapindales > Anacardiaceae > Pistacia > Pistacia vera. The sequence goes on from NW_022196000.1 coordinate 441,375, forward strand.
GTAGAGTATTCCTGCATGTACGCCGCATTGAGAGAGCGGCATGAGTATCAAAAAAAGAAGTGGTATAGCTCATGAGAGTACATGCGGATGAGGGTCATGGGCTATACTCGAGAGAGAGATTACACTCACATGGCTAAGGGTTCCAAATCCATGAATAACCGAGTCCGATCGGCAAAGAATGAGTAAAGTCATGAGAGTGGGATGAGTTTCCAGCCATGCCTCCGGTAAGATGGGGTCGTGACATTTGAGTGAGTAGAAGTCACGAAGAGTGGGATGAGATTCTTGGCCGTGTCTTCGGTAAGATGGGGCCGTGACATTCAAGTGAGAAAGAATGAGAAAGCATGAGAAAGAATGAAAGAACAGAGAGAGAGAAAAGTAGAAGTCACAAAGAGTGGGAGTGAGTCCCAGCCATGCCTCTGGTAAGATGGGGTTGTGGCATTCAAAGAGAGGGTTAGTAGAAAAGGGTTGTGAGAAAGAAAACAGAAAGAGAAAATGAGAGAGTAATGTAAGGAAAGAATTAAGAGATGAGTTATGAGGATAGAGTAGTAGAGGATTTACTTACTGATCATTATTTGTGCTCACCCCATTGTTTTCTATGTTTTTGCAAGATCTAGGTGGGGGCGTAGTCGGATGGACGTCGACAGGTGAGGAGAAATAACTACAATGTCCACCACATTTTTGATGACTTTTGTATATGATACTTTACTTTGTATAAAGAATGTATATATTTAATAAAAGAAAAATTTTAGGCCCATCTACTTTTGCTAATATGTACTTGTATTATGTGTATTTTTTTTTTATGAGGATCTGAGTAGAAAGCAGCTATACAACCTCCCCCCCCCCCCCCCCCCCCCCCCCCCCCCCCCCCCCCCCCCCCCCCAGCCTTGTTCACATAACATAAAATTCGGTTAGACACTCTCCGTGGGAACGATCCTTACTCACACTACTACAAGGTTTTAATTTTGGTTGCCTACGACATCATACCACTGTGTACTCGGATTGATGTCTCATGTGCTTTGAGCACTTGTAGTAGATATCAATCGGATCCAAGTGAGCGTCACTGGATGGCTATCAAGAACATTCTTAAGTACTTGAAGAGGACTAAGGTATGTTCTTCGTTTATGGAAAGGAAGATAAGCTCATTGTAAGAGGATACAGTGATGCTAGTTTCCAAACGGACAAAGATGATTATCAATTGCAATCAGGGTTTGTATTTTGTCTCAATGGGGGTACAGTGAGCTAGAAGAGCTCCAAGCAAAGCACTAGCGGACTCTACAATGGAGGCTGAGTATATTGCATTAGCAGATGTAGCCAAGGAGGCAGTCGAGATCAAGAAGTTCGTCACTGAACTTGGTATGGTTCCCACACTTGTTGATCCAATAGACATCTATTGTGACAATAATGGAGCAATCTCTCAAGCTAGGGAACCACAGTCTCATCAAAAATCCAGACACATACTCAGACGATTCCATCTCATTCGAGAAATAGTTGAGAGGAAAGACGTGCACATCAGTAAAGTGCATGCTGACAACAATCTCACAGATCCACTGACAAAGCCTTTATCGTAGCAAAAGCATGAAAGGCACTTGAGATCATTTGGTATTAAATACATGAATGATTTTCTGCAGTACAAGTGGGAGATTGTTAGAGTAGGTGCTCTATAGCCAATCAATTACTGTGGAATTGACTATTTGTAATAATGTTCATTGATCAGTAAAAGGCATTTGATTCTATATCGCGTAAATCATCATTGTATGTATTGATATATGTCCTTAGAATGGTAGAACCATGACGAGAGTATCAAGTGTTACAAATCTTGATAGTAAGAACCCTATGAGCACATATGGTGGCCATTCTAGAAACGTCCGTAGCCTAGTATTATTATGAAGTAAGGGCACAGATAATACGGTATGGCTATCATAGTGTTGAATGAACCTGTCGAAAGGCAGTGATTGATCTTACTTGTCAAGGTTGTTTAGTGGCAACCTGGTGCAACACATGGGTGCTTGCTGTAGGCAAGTTCACTAGACTGACCCATTAGAGGATTCCATATGGATGGTAACCCCAGTGTCTATGGAACAAATCTTCTAACGAATGGTGGTGCATATGATCCTTAGGCTTGAGATCACCGGAGCACCTTGTGCACCGATTGGTGTAGTTTGACACTAGCCTAACACAGTTCTATTCAAAGCTGTCAATATGGTAGTGATTGGTTGCATCAAGGAGTGTATCAAGACTATGGTGGATCGATAGAGGATTCATCACTCCTAGGTACGGGGGAAGTTATCTCATGGTGCAATTTAGTAAATGGCAATGACACTAAAACTCTGGCCATAGTGAGATTGAGTTGTTGCTTTATTCAATTTATAATTCAGGTTATTGGTCTGGTAACTAAATATATAATATTGAGAGTAACCGAGGTTGACACTATTTCTATGCCTCGGTCTCGTTGAGATAATGTATGATGAAAGGATTGGATTGTACGGTAACCATATCGTTGACAAGTAGCTGCTTCACTGAATTCGAATCTATTGGGTGGCCATGATGCCTTGCTAGAGGCCAATCTTGGTGTGTGTGTAGTGAGACGATTAATTGGTGTTAATCACGATACTACACACTACCGATATGATGAGAAGCCTACGGGTCACACATATAGAAGATAATTTAAGAGCCAGTTTATAAGAAGGGCATTTTCGTCTTTTTAGGCAAAAGGGTATTTTGGCAATTTCACCAGTGCAATTAAATTTGCTGAGGTCGTAGACTTTTATTTAATTTGTTAATAAAATTAAATAAGTGAAATTATATTTAAATATGTGTTCGCATACATTTAAATGAATTATTGTTATTGTTAAATGTTAATATGTGATAAATATATATTAATTGAATTGAATTGAAATAATAATAATAATTAAAATATCTAAATGGGGCTGTTTAGACATAGGGGTTGTTTGGGTTGGTGCCCAAGCCTATTCCATGATGGAATAGGGCAAAGTGTGCACTATATAAGTGCAACACTTTGTGAAATTAATTAATTCATTCATTTCAATCATTTTGAAAGAAACCCCAACCCCCTTTTCTCTCTTCCACACAATTTCACATATGCTTGAATCAAAATTTTATTTTGATTTTATTCTTGGTTCTTAAGGCTAAAGATGATCTAGCAAATCCCTCTTTAGTTCCTTAAGGTTATCTTTGTGTGGACTAATGGTGGTTTGATCCTACCCTTGGATCGGTAGCAAAACCATTCAGAGATAAGTTGGAGGAGCCTCCAAACGTGTGTATTGTTTCTTAACTTTAAACTAATTTTTCTGCAGATTTGTGTTTAATTTATAGGTTGTTAAATTTGTGCCCTGATCTTGGTTCTAAGGGACGATCCATGTTGTATATGATTTTTATTTTCTGCTGCCAGGACTTGATCGTTTCCTAACAATATAAGTGCATATTTGTTAAAGAAAAGGCAGTCATTTTCATTTATTGAATTGAAAAGTGGCAGCCCTCTCTCCCTTTTTCTCTCACGTTTCCCCTTGCCTTTTGAATCAATGTTTTTCTTTGATCTTCAAGTTGATTCTTGAAGCCCATAAAGGATCTAGCAAATCCCTCTTTGGTTATTCGGATTGTCTTCGTGTGGATCACTATTCGTTCGATCTTATTCTTGGATCGGTAGTGAAGTATATTTTGAGACATTTGAAGGAGCCTCCAAACATGTGTAAGACCTCTGATCCTTGTCTGGATTAATGTTATCTTTGTTCTTTTCAATTTAAGCATGTAAAATATATACATATTAGACCTTGATCTTGGGTTAATCAGAGTAATCGATGGGAAATATTTTTGTTTTCCGCTATGTTTACCCATTGATTTACTTACAGTGGTACTAGAGCCTAGGATTCTTGATAATATACATTTTAATAGTATTTTGATTGATTAACTGAATTGATTGCTGGATATTGCATGTTGGTTTATTGATCTGTTAATACTGCTTAAATTGATTAACTAATGTGTTAGATTTGTTGAGGGATTCGCATTGGATTGTTTTTTTGATACGCACATGAACAGTGATCTGGAAACTGGGATTTACGCCATAGCAATGCTCTTCTAAATCGTAGCATAGCATTTCGTAAACCAGGATTACGTAAATGTGCCGCAGCGAAATAAAACTTTGTCATGGCGTAATTGCGGGAAAATGTCGAGCAACCGTAATCGTGCATTTGGGCAGCAACGAAATTAAACTTCACTGCGGCATGATTACATAGCGTGATCGCGCAGTCACGCGATTTGAGCTACGGTGAAATAAAACTTTGTTGCAGCGTGAATGTGTCATCAAATGCGAAAACGCACATTTGAGCTGCAGTGTAATAAAACTACGCCATGGCATGAAAACGATGAAGCAGCGCGTTGAATCGTAAGATTGCATGATTGTGCCACGGTGTAAGAGGAATACACCGCGGCATGAATGTATCATCAAGGCACAAGTTGCTGGTTTTACGCCGCAGCGAAATAAAACTTTGCCATGGCGCAAACATGTTCCTGCTATGCGCCGCAGCGTGATAAAACCATGTCGCGGCGTGAATGGTGTTGTAGCATTTTTAACGCTAGATCGATGTGTAATTTTTCAAATTCAAAAGGGTAATTTTTATAAATCAACCCACCAATATCAAAATTGATTGTTTTGAATGTATGCAATTATTCTTGTTTGAAAAATTGCATGGTGCCCGGTCTATGAGCCTTGGACCTATGGTGAATGTTTTAAAGTATTTTTGGGTATATATGATTGTAATTTTAAAATAGGGACAGTGTGCCCTACCTTTCTCCTACCTTCTCGATGTACATTTTCTTCTCATCTCATTCCACTCGAATGTAAATCGAGGTTTCTAAATTTATTGATGTAAAATTATTGTAGTAATGATTTCGCTATAAATGTAGTATGATGTATTTTGTACTATACCTGAAGACGGAGCAAGGACGAGGCAATCATACTTGAAGACTCAAGATACTTATTACAGGACCCTTAGGTGACCCACTGATTCCTCTAGGCTCGAGGAAATCGATTTTATTTGGGCCATGTACCGGCACATTTATATTTTGCTTAGAATGCATGCTAAGATTGAATGTTTCATAACATGCCAAACGATGTCATTCTAACAAAGATAATAAAACTGGTGAGACGTAAAATAAAACCCTTAAATAAAGTAAATTAAGTCATATGTAAGCCTTCCATCACCATGGGTTTGATTAAACCATTGTTTGTCAAAACCTTTTCGCCAGAGGGAAGGGTACACTTTTACCAGTAGGAGGTTAAATTTCATTGGAGTTTTCTTTAATGGTGATAGGTCAACTTAAAATGATGTGTTTTGCTTGTTCGTTAAAGTGAAGGTTGATAAGCGCGTCATAGGCATAGGAGAGAAGTACACATGTTGTGTGCACGTGGCGCCATGTAGTGTCCACTTTACTGATACTGAGAATCACACTTGAGGACAATGGCTGTAATATACTGTCTAGCTAGTAATTCTTTGAGAAATACATGAAAAAATCCATTAAATAACTTTTATAAACATATATACATAGAGGTATATAATGTAAAATCCGAAAATTCTAATTTTAATTCATATAAATATATATACAAAATAACTAATATACTTTAATGGGTACAAGGTAGTCTTGAACAGTGCCACCAAACTTCTCTGCTTCTTGATGTCCCACCTGACCGTAAGTCATCTAGTACCTGTAAAACAATAGAATAACAGAGTAAGCACTAATTGCTCAGTAAGTAAACCAAACTACAGTACTGTTTTTCCTCCGTTACTCATGTTTTTATTTCCTTGTCTCACTTTAGTCTTTGCTAATATTCTTCATTCTTTTCTGATATTCTGCATTCTTTTCTAATATTCTGCATTCTTTTCTAATATTCTGCATTCTTTTCTGATATTCTGATTTGCTACCTACCAACGTGCAAAGACAATGAATAAAATTGTACATCATCGAGCACATAAGAAATGCTGAATCATGCAAGTAGCATAACACATATGCAGAATAATAAACTTTCCTGAGAAAAGGATTTTCTTTTCTCTTCTATTTTTTGTCTCTTATGATGTATCTCTTTCTTTTCTTTCTTCTACTCTGGTTTGCCGATCGGACTAGGTTGAGGTATGGATTTGGAACCCTAGCCATGTGAGTGTCTATTGGGTACAATCCTCATCTACATGCACTACTGACGGACTTTACAAATGTTGTATCTCTCTGTTGAGGCCGCTCACTGATGGCGGCATGCATAAAGGTATTCTCTGTTGGGTGTAGTCCTCATCCACATACACTGCTGACGGACTATAGAAATGATGTATCTCTTTGCTAAGGCCGCTCACTGATGGCGGTGTGCATGTGGGCATCTCTGTCACTCACGGGTTCCCCATCGCAACAACCATATAACATAAAATGCTATCAAAAGAGAATAGAAAGAGATACTATACACATTTCCAAATAAATTTCCAAGCTATGGAAATTCTACACTTGCATTCTTTGGTAAATGAGAAAAAAAATACATATTTGCATGTTAGCTTAAAAGAAATCTACAAGCCATTTTCTTTTCTTTCTTTTTCTCATTCTTTGCTAACATATTCTTTACTATTCTCATTTACCAAATCAAGGCTATATATAAATCATATGCACAATATATGCATGATCAAGCCCATTCTTTGATATTCTTTTCAAGTTCACATACACAAACTTGAAAACTCATTATGGCATAATGGTATGTCATAACATATTCTACCATTTTATCAACAATGCCATAAACACTTTAACATACAATTCTTTTCTAGCACTTTCATGTGCTATTCAAGAAGTAGTAAAGGTTCAAGTAACTTGAACCAAGCACTAAGGGCCATTTCTCTCATGGAACTAACATGACCAAGTGATATTCTAAATTTTGGCATAACAATATGCACTCTTCAATACTAACATTTACACTTGGTTAAGCCCAACATAATCTTTCTACTTCAATTCTTGCCTTTCTCTAACCCTTTCTTCAATAGGGTTTAACCAACTCATGCATGCATTTTCTCTTTGGATTTTCGTCAAACACTTCATATGCACATGCAATTACTATGTTGGCTACACTTCCACATCTCTCTAAATCCGCCAAAATTTGAGTAAAAACTCACTAACTATAGCATCAAACCTGGCTGTTTTCAACAAGTCTCAACACTTCAAAATTTCATAACTAATTCTTCCATAATTCCACCAATTCATCACATACTTAAGCACTACTTCTCATGGCTGGAAATTATGCATCATTAAACATAAAAAACAACCAATAATTCTCACATACTATGTAACGCCCACATCAAGGTACGTAGCTTTATTTATGCCCTAATACCCTTAGTTGAATTTTGTTAAAGTTATCTTGAACAAGTGTGAAGAAAATTCCCTAAAATTTCATTAGGGGTAAAATGGTCTTTTCACTCATAATCTTGCTGAAAAAGTGGGGAGTGAAAAGAGATAGAATAACATGGAGAAGTTAATAAAAATAAGGGCATTTTGGTAATTGAGTAAGGGACATAGATGGAATTTCATAGAAAGTGCAAGGGTTAAATGGGAATCGAATGTATATTATTTTATGATATTAAGAGTTGAAGTAGAGAAACCCTAGCCACTCTACCTTCCATTCAAGCCATTCTCTACCCAAATTCTCTCAAATTTCTTCATTAAATTTCTAAGGAAATTCATAGGATTTTGGCTAACTTTTGATAGATTTTCAATCCTAAGCATCCAAAGGTAAGATTCTTGCACCAAAAGTGAGATTAAATTTTAAAGTTTTGAATTCTTATGGTTGTATATGCTTAGGGTTTGAGAAGGAGGGAATTCTACCAAAGAGAGAGAATAGTGTTGGAGTTGCTCAAATTCAAGGTAAGTAAACCTAATTTGAACCTTAATTTGAGCAAGATTTTGTTGAATGAATTTTTTGCATGTTTGTATGTGATGGTATGAGAGAATTATGGGTTGTTTGGTGTATAGCTCTTTAGGAAATTTCGCATACCTTGGCACTTGCTTAATTGCATCCAACAGAGGTATATTCACTTCCACCTTGCAAAACATCTCCAAAATTTCTTTATCCTTCTCTTCTTTCTTTGACTTCGCGAATCTGCCAGGAAAAGGTAAAGTATTAGATTGAAGTTGAATTGAAGGGTTAGGAATTACCTTTGATTCAGTTGTAGCCTCTTCTTTCTCAATTTCATCTTCAATCTCTACTTCCTTTGCTACACTTGGACTGTCCAGTTTTGGTTCTTCCACTTTCTTGCCATTTCTTAGCGTCACTGCATTCACATTCTCTGTAACGCCCCACTTGAGGTACGTAATTTAATTGTGTTGTATTACTTGAATGTTTATTGTTTTGTCCTCATTTGAATTGGTTTGTTGTTGTTATAGTTTGGTTGGTCCTTGGTTGAATTGATATTGTGAGTTAGTTGAGTGGTTGCCCTGAAATTTGTAAAGACTTGGCGAATTTTTTATGTTACAAACTTCGCCGGGGCGAAGAAAAAGCTTTGCCGCAGCGAGGAAGCCCTACAACCTACGGTGTAGGTTCTATAAGTTTTCGCCGGGGCGAAGAAAGATTCTTCACCGCGGTGAAGGGCTTGACAAAAATGTTTATTAAGTTTCTAGAGAATTCTTCCTTTGGGGCACAATGACCATTCTACCCCTAATTAGCAGGAAAAGTGGGGAGTGAAATGCAAGGAAATTGCATAGAGAATAGTTTAAATGGGGGTGCATTTGCAAAGAATTAAAACGGCAAAGGTGGAATTCCTAAGAAAGAGTAAGGGTAAATTGGGAAAGAAGGTGTAAAATATGAGTAAATAAGGGTTAAGTCTTAGAAACCCTTTCATTCTTCTTCTTCCACTGCCATCCTCATTCACCATTTTCTCTCTACTTTCCATCCGATCCTTCAAGGATTTTAAAGGGCTTTTGAGTAGTTTTTGGGTAAAGAGGTGATTTAAGGCATCCTAAGGTAATGACCTTTATTCTAGATGTGAAATTTAGCTATAAAGGTGTTAAGGTCTTATTGTGTTCTTATTTACAAGTGTAGAGAAAAGACATCTACCAAAGGAAAAGAGAAGTGCTAGTGGAATCACACCATCACAAGGTAAGTAAATCCAACTCAAGCTAAAGTTTAAGAAATCCTTGAGTAGAGATTTCTTTATGCATGTATAAATGATGCTTGTTAAGAAATTGAGAAGAGATATATGTTTGTTTGTTGAGAAATTGAGTTGAGATGAGTATTTATGTTGTGGTGTTGGATATGCTCTCTTTATGGGAAGTGTTAATGTGTGATGAGTTGAGATGAATTTGGAGGAGATTGAGTATATATTTGGAAGTGTTCTTCTATAATAGGAGTTATGTCCATAGAAGGGAATTTCTTCCCATTTTGGATGGTTACAAAGAGAAAGAGAATTGTAGTTAGAGAAGAGTTTTTGTATGCACATGAGTTGTTTGATGAAATGCCTAAGAGAAGTATGAGAATGAGTTATGAACCTTAATTCTTGCAACATTGCATATTGGCATTTCCTAAGTGCATTAATGAGTATGAACCATCCATATGCATTAATTGTGCATTAAGAAGTAGCTTGAGAAAGAGTAGAGAATTTCTACACTATGAGTATTAGCTTGAGAAAGAGTAGAGACCTTTGTGCTTAAACTACTCTAAGAGCTAAAGAAGAGAATAGAGTAGGTTGTGCGATATGGAGTGATGAGTAAAGTCACGAGAGTGGGTGCTTTGTGATTCTTAGCCGTGCCTCTGGTCAGATGAGGCCGTGACCGTCACAAAGAGTGGAACATGAGGTTCCAGCCGTGCCTCCGCTAAGAAGGGGACGTGACATTCGAGAGATAGAGAGAAAGAATGTACACTCACATGGCCAAAGGTTCCGAATCCATGCATAACCGAATCTGATCGGTACAGAAATGAGTAGAAGTCACGTAGAGTGGGAGAGTTCCCAGCCGTGTCTCCGGTAAGATGAGGCCGTGACATTCCCATGAGTAGAATGGGAAAACAGAGAAATAGAAAGAACAGAAAGAGAAAATGAGTAGAGTCACGAAGAGTGGGTTGAGTCCCCAGCCGTGCCTCCAGTAAGATGAGGCCGTGACATACACCAGAGAGTATATAGAAAAGAGTATGAGAAACAGAAACAGAAACAGAAAGAGAACAGAAATGAGAAGAGAAGAGAGTAAGGAAAGAATTAAGAGAAAGAGTTACAGGGATAGACGAGTAGAGGATTTACTTAGTGAGCATTATTTTGCTCACCCCGTTGTTTTTCTATGTTTCTGCAGGTTCTAGATGAGGGCGCAGTCGGATGGATGTCGACGGGCGAGGAGGAGTAGTTACACTGTCCACCACACTTTTGAGAACTTTTGTAAAGGATGCTGACTTTTGTAAAAGAATATGTATATTAAATAAAAGAAAAATTTGGGTCCAACTATTTTTATTAATGTACTTGTATTTTATTATACGTATTTTTATGAGTATAGTAGTATCAAGTAGTTATTACATTCATCTTTGGATTCACCACTGTTTGAGATGGCAACTTCCCTCCAACTTGAGCCTTTAAACGACTTATAGCAGTTCCCATTTGACCCATCTGATTCTCCAAAGTTTGAATACTAGATCTTGTATCTTGTTGAAACTGTTTGGTATTCAAAGCAAGGGACTTAACTATATCTTCCAGGGATGAGTTTGAACTCTGTGAGGCAGGTTGCTTCAGTTGAAAACTTTGTTGTTGTCTATTTTGGAAGAAATTCTGTCCACCTCCTACTTGTCTATTTCCTCCATAACTGAAATTCGGATGATCTCTCCAACCTGGATTGTATGTGTTGGAGTAAGGATCATGTTGCCTTGGTGGTCCAGGAAAGTTTCCTACTGCATTGACTTGTTTAGTCCCTTCCTCTTGAAGTGTTGGGCACATGTCTGTTTGGTGTCCCATTGTCGAACATATCCCACAAGCTTGCACATGTTGTGCATTCCCTCCTACAGCCAATTGTCTAACAAGAGAGGTAAGATCAGATAATTGTTGTTCAATGGAAGATGTACTTATCTCATTCACCCTTTTGGGTGCTGCATCATGTCTTGTACCAAACTGTTGGGAATTGGCATCCATGTTTGAGATTAACTGTTTGGTAGCTTTATGAGTCTTATCCACCAACGCACCTCCACTTGCTGCATCTATCATATTTCTTTCCATAGGCAGCAATCCTTCATAGAGATACTGAATTAGCAATTGATCACTTATCTGGTGGTGAGGACAGCTTGCACATAGCTTCTTGAATCACTCCCAATATTCATACAACGCATCTCTATTATATTGCCTTATCCCACATATCTCTTTCCTGACGGTGGCAGTTCTGGATGTTGGGAAATATGTTTCTAAAAACATCCTATTCATCTCGTTCCATGTTGTGACTGTCCCCGATGGTAAATAATAGAGCCAATCCTTTGCATCATCCCCCAACGAAAAAGGAAAAGCTCGCAACTTAATCTGCTCCTCTGTCACCCCGATCGGTTTCATGCTTGAACAGACAACGTGAGACTCTTTTAGATGTTTATTTGGATCTTCACCTGCACGACCACGAAATGTAGGCAACAAGTGAATTAGACTAGACTTCAATTCAAAAGCAACATCTAAAGTAGGGTACTGAATACACAAAAGCTGCTGATTAAAATCAGGGGCAGCCAACTCCTTTAATGTTTTGCCAGCGGCCATCTCTACTTCTATCTCTGAATCTGGATCACTAGATGAACTGTGGGATGCTGAACCAAGGGCTATATTAAGACCAGGAGATGAAGAACGTGCTTGACGTGACTCTTTTCGCAACTTCCATAAACTGCATTCGATTTCTGGATCAAATTCTAACTCTCCTGTAGAATTGGATCGAGTCATAAACCACTAAAATCACCAAATTAAGCCTAAATAAATAAATAAAATAATAATGCAAAAATAAAAATAAACAAAATTTTCCTGACAGCAGCGAAAATTGGCCAAAAACCTTATTAAATGATCGAATTTAAGAACGAGAGGGTGGCACTAGAATCATTTCTAGTCTTGCTCAGAATGTCGTTTTCTTCAAAACAGGTACTCGCATCACTCCTAATTCAACCAAAATTTCTCATAGGAATAGTACTACTGTTCATATTGAATAGTGCTACTGTTAAAAAAAAAATTTCTTTTTCTTTTTTTTTTCTTCAAAAACCTAAAAATCACAATTAAACAAAATAATAAAAAAAAAAAACACAACTAAGCATTGATTAAACAAAATCACAAAAAAAACGTAGAACATAAGAAAAAAAAATCAACAAATACCATTCCCCGGCAACAGCGCCAAAATTTGGTAGCGTGCCGAATGCACCAAATTAATTAACCTTACTAACCTAACTACTAAATTGTATATAGGGTCAGCAAGGGTCGATCCGACAGGGAATTATTCGATTAAATCCTATATTCTATGCCAAAAGCCACAATGAAAACAACACAAAAAAACCCTAAACAGTGAACAGGATAACACAACAGAGTAATGAAATGGGTTTGTAATAAAGGCAAACTAAAGTAAAACAAAGAAGTCTCTAATGGAAGAAAAAATCAGCTTAAAAACAACCAGTTCTCAGTTCAAGATCCACCTAAACATGCATTGGACATGAACTAACCATAACATTATTCTATCTCGTTATTATGAAACTACTGACCCTAGGAAACAACAAGCTTTGTTATCCGAATTCTCCCTTAATCATCACTACTGAAATAAGCTCTTCAAGTAGATCCTAACCCTCGAACAACCTAGAATAAGCTCTCTAAGTTTAATTCAATGGCAGCCTTAAGAATTAGGAAAATAGATCAATCTAAGCAACAATCACACAAGCTCGGATTATTTAACTTAGGTTATGTTATTCAAGATGACAGAATGAAAACTTGTCCATAATCATCTATCATCATGTGTTACCCATTGAATAGAAAAAGGACAATTACGGATCACAATTCCTAATTATAACAAATAAAATTCCGATAAAATAATTCAGCAGGCCATTACTAAATCACCCAAACAGAAAATTATAAACAATTAAAACAGAACAACATAAACAATTCCAATAAAAACAAGATTAAGAACAATGCTACTAAAGTTAGGTTACACCAATGACATGAATTTAGGCTTCAAAATCCCCTTGAACTGAAAAAAGAAAGATCAGCCGCACATCTTCACTTAGAAAGTAAAAACTCTGAAAAATAAAACTCTACTGTCTTTCTCCTCCGTTTAACCTAACAACTTCTAATTAAATAACATGTGTTTTCCTTAATTCTTCCCAGGAATCATGGAAAATCTTTCCTGGATCCTTCCTAAAAGATAGACTTCCATACTTGTCAAAATCTTATCAGATATGGAAAGCAGAATTCGTCTCCAGATTGCACCAGGATTCTTGCTATGTAAAAGGTCTCTTCTGGGCTTGGTCACTCCATGAAAATTGTAGTCCCAGATGTGCAGATGAATCTGGGATTTTGAATCACCCGTTTTCGATATCTGACGCTCTAGTTAGGCCCGTTCGAAGATTCAATACTCAGCTAAGGAATCCTTCTACGACTAGGATTCCAGGTCCGGTTTTGCAACAACTACTGAGAACCCAAATGAACTCAGATTCTCGCTCATAATACCTTCCTGAAAATTTTGATTCGTCTACATTAATTTCTCTGAAGAACACTTTTGCAATCGAGGAATCTAGCTCCTTGAAAAACCTGAAAAACACATCATTGGTCAGAATAACAAAAATTCTGGAATTTCCTAATCTTTTATCACTTATTTCCTAAAGTCTATACAACTATGCCAAACTCACAAAACAAACTCTAATCAACTCAAATAGGCATAAAACATAACAAAAAACATAATATGGAAGGAATACAAATATATAAATTACACTCTTATCAGTTTGATACTCAATTTAGTGAGTTTTTGGCTCACAATTTGGTTGAATTAGAGAGTTGTGGAAGTGTAGCCATCATGGTAGTAGCATGTGCATATGAATTGTTTGATGAAAATCCTAAGGAAAAACATGTTACCATGGCATAATGGCTACCTCAAAGTACCTCCAATTTATTAGTTATTTTTAGTCTAATAATGTATGATTGATTTCAAGTATGGGAATGTTGTTGGTAGAGAATACTAGTTCCATAATGATATCTTTATATGTCATAATGCATTTGAGCATTTGAGCATTTGCGTTTAGAAAGAATAGCAAAGAATGAGTATATTTCCATGCACATACACATATATGAGAACATTAAAGAACAAAGAGAAAGAGAGTTTGGATGAATTGTAGAGAATTTATTTTATGCATGTATATGCTTATATATGAAGAATTGTTGATGGAATGGATATTGAATGATGGTTAGAATTTATCCATGAGAAGTAGTGTTTGTGTACTTGATGTTTGATGAGAGTTTGGATGAATTATAGAAGAATTGCAGTAGAATTTATGGATTGTGAATCCTGGACAGGTTTGACGTTAATCTTGGTGTGTTTTATTCCAAATTTTGCTGGCTTAGAAGAAAGGTAGAATTGTAGCCAAATTAGAGTTGATGTGTGGATATAAATTGTTTGATGAAATGTCAAAGAGAAGTGCATACATAATTATGATTATTTGATATCTTGAGATGAGTTGGTAGATGGTAAAGAATGACATGTTCACATTCCGTATTGCATTATTGCATCCAAACATGTGAATTTAGAAAGAATAACAGGCATGAGCCCATATACATGCATACATACTCATAAGAGCATTAAAGAGCAATAATGAACATTAAAGTTAAAGAACAAATAGAAAGAAATAAGAAATATTAAAGAAGTTCAAATCTGAAATTTTATCTAAAGAAGTGTAAAAAGATAAAAGCAGAGAAGGTTGTTGCGATGGGGAACCCGTGAGTGACATAGCCCCGCATGCACGCTGCCTTTAGTGAGCGGCCTTAGAATTCAGAAAGAAGAATTGTACAGTCTGCTAGAAGTGCATGTGGATGAGGACTATACCCAGAATTAGATAATACACTCACATGGCCAGGGTTCCAAATCCATGCCTCAACCGAGTCCGATCGGCAAGAAAGAAATAATAGAAAGAAAGAATAGAAAGAAAGAAAACCAAAGAAAGAATAGAAAGAAAGAAAAGAAAATAAAGAATAGAAAGAAAGAAAGAAAGAAAGAATAGAGAAAGAATAGAGAAAGAACAGAGAAAGAACAAAGAAAGAATAGAGAAAGAACAGATAAAGAATAGAGAAAGAATAGAGAAAGAACAAAGAAAGAACAGAGAAAGAATAGAGAAAGAACAGAGAAAGAACAAAGAAGAATATAAAGGTGTGATGTAAGGAAAGAAATTCAGAATTTAAGCAATGGAGAGAGAAGAGTAGCATAGCAGGTTTACTTACTGAGCAATTAGTGCTCACCCCGTTGTTTTCAATGTTTTTGTAGGTAATAGGTGAGATGCAGTCGCTTGGAACGTCACGCGGCGGAAGGGTTGGGCAACACTGTCAAGTTGATGTTTTGTAACTTTATTATATTTTATAAAGATTTGTATTTAAAGAAAAATTAGTTATGGGCCCATTATTTTATACTCATCTACATGTATATTTTCTTATATATATTTTGTGAGTTTTACTGTTATTTTCCGAGTATACTAGCTAGAGAGTGAGTATTACATTTTTGGTATTAGAGCAATGGTTTTGGGATTTGACAGTGTGCCTCTCCCGCTGCATTGACATAGCATAGCTGACCATTGTAAGTTATTTCTTTCCTTGCTTACAGTAGATGAGTTAATTGAGTTGACTAAAAGTGTTGGTGTTATGTAGATGAGACGTAGAACTCGAGCAGGCAGTAAGAAGGAAATGAGTACAGGTGAACCTTCCAATCCTTTAGAATCTAGTCCCCTTGTCCTCGATGAAGTGAGGATCCATAATATTATATAGCAAGTATTAGTAGAGAATCAGGGGACAATTATACTAGAAAGAGTTGAGACACCCGTTGTTGTTCTAACCACTAGAGAAGAGAGAGAAAGGCCAGTACCCCTGATAGTATAGAATCGTTTTGAGCCTATTTATGGATTACCCAGTCAGCAAAGGAAGCAAAGAAAATGATTCTTGCAAGAAAAAGGTAAGTAAACCCAATCTAAGCTTTAATTTGAGTATTATATGTGTAAGTTGATTCTTGAGTGTTTGTGTATGATGTATGATAAGAAGTATTGGCTGTTTAGATACTTGTTTGATAGAGAATAATGTGTAGAAGTTCAGCCAAGATGAGTAGTTATGTAGATGTGATGTTTTGGTTGAACTTTGGATGAAATTTTGATGAGTTGATGTTGGAATTTGGAAGTGTTGAATTCGACCAGATTTGAAGTTAAGTTTGGTGAGTTTTTGCTCCAATTTTGGTAGATTTGGAGAGATGTGGAAGTGTGACCAACCAAGTATTTGCATGTGCATGTGAATTGTTTGATGAAAATTCAAAGAGAAATGCATACATGGGTTTGTTAAATCTTATTGAAGAAATTGTTTGAGAAAGGAAAAAATTGGAACAAGTGCAAGTTTTAGTATTCAAGAGTTCATTTTGTTATGCCAAAATTTAGAATATCACTTGGTCATGTTAGTTGAATGAAATGAATGGCCTTTAGTGCATGGTTCAAGTTGCTTGAAATTTTAGCATTAGTTTGAATGGCATATTGTATTTAGTAATTGAATTATGAGTTTTGAAACTTATGACTTTAGAAAAGTGATGGCAAGAATTGCATATTAAATTGTTGCAATAGTGTAGTATTGATGATAGTAAAAGATGTGTGATTATATTATAATATTACAATATGCCATAATAAATTGTCAAGCTTGTATGCTTGAAATTAGAAAGATCATTCAAAGAATGGCTGGGCCAAATGAGTATATTGTTGTTTCTTGTTTTGAGATTAGTTATAAACAATATGTAATAAGTGATTTTATAGTATAAAGAATAGAAAAGCTTTCCCAAGTATAAATATCAAAGAAACATCAAAGAAATAGAAGTTTAATTTATGTATTAAATACATGACCATTTTAGAAATTGATTGATATGAGTATAGTTTTCATGCCTTATTATATATTACAAGCTATAGAATTGTGCTAGAAGATCTTTGTAACGCC
This sequence comes from Pistacia vera, assembly GCF_008641045.1. NCBI lineage: Eukaryota > Viridiplantae > Streptophyta > Magnoliopsida > Sapindales > Anacardiaceae > Pistacia > Pistacia vera. The sequence continues at coordinate 458,540 of NW_022196000.1, forward strand.
CACATTAAGGTACGTAACTTATTTTATGCTTGTTTGCCCTTAGTTAAGCTTATATGCCCTTAGTGTTGCTTGTTTGCCTTTAGTTTTGCTTGGTTTAAGGTAAAGGATTGGCGAAGTTGGGAATCGCAGACTTCGCCGCGACAAAGAAGAAAGTTCGCCGTGACGAGGTATGCTCTGGAATTTTTAGCCGAGGCGAAGAAAAAGCTTTGTCGGAGCAAAGAGTTGGCTAGAATTCTTGAGAAAATTCTAGAGACATTTCCTTAGGGGAAAAATGACCATTCTACCCCTAATTAGTTGAAAATGGGGGGAGGAAAAGTAAGAAAATTTTATGGAGAATGCAATGGTGATGGGGGCATTTTTGTAATTGACTAAAGGACAAAGATGGAATTTCCAAGAAAGTGTAAGGGCGAAATGGGAAAGTATGAATATTAATATGAGATAGTAAGGGTTCAAGCACACAAACCCTACCATTCTCTACACCCCACATGCCACTTTCATTCTCAATTCTCTCAATCTCTTCATCAATTTTCAAGGCATTTTAGAGGACTTTTGGTTGGATTTTGGGTAGATCTTTCTTCCTAAGCATTCCAAGGTAAGAATTCTTGCAAATAGATGTGTGATTAATTATTAAGGTGTTGAATTCTTGTAGTTTATATGCTTGGGGTTTTAGAGAAAGAGGAAGTCTACCAAAGAGAGAGAGGTTCAAGTGGAATTATTCAAGTTCAAGGTAAGTAAATCCAACTCAAGTTATGATTTGAGAAATTAAGTGAGTAAAGAATTTTTTATATGTTTGTATGTGTTTATTTTTTTTTTTTTGAGAATTGTTGATGAGATTGTGCATTTGAATCTCATCCATGCATGACACCATGATTCCTATCATGGATAGTGGGAAATTAGAAGAAAGAAAGAACTAGAAAGAAATAACAAAGGAAGTTACAACAAAAGAATAGTGAGAACTAGAAATAGTGAAAGAAAAGAGAAAGAACAAAGAAAGGAAGAAGAAGAAGAAGAAAAAAAAAAAAAAAAACAGTAAAGGAAAGAATTCAGAATATGAGCAATAGAGATAGAAGATTAGTGTAGCAGATTTACTTGCTAAGCAACTAGTGCTCACCCCATTGTTTCTAAATGTTTTTGCAGGAAATAGGTGAGAAGCGGTCGGATGGATGTCGAGGAGCGGAGAGAAATTGCACTTTTGTCCACTGTTTTGAGCTTGTGTATATGATACTTTTGCTATGTAGAGAATTATATATATATATATATAAAGTAAAGAAATTTTTTGGGCCCATTACTTTTCATTTTTATGCTTATGTATTTTTATCATAGTAGATTTTCTAATGTATATTAGCTAGAAAGAAGGTATTACAATCTTGAGAATATGTTGCATTGGCCAAAAGTTCAGTTAAGAATTTAGAAAGAAATTAGAATTTAGCCAAAGTATATATGTTGTGCCATATGTTAGATTGAATTAACAATGATTAATATTACAATATAGATAAATATATAGAATTTAGCCAAAAGAAAAGAAGAAAGAAGGGCATGTATAACAATGTTGATGGTCATGTTAAGAGAATGAAAATTTATGGCACTAAGATTTGTATTTAGAAAGTTGTACAAGGCATGTTTGTTACATAGAGAATATTAGAGAGTAGAATCTGTGATTAGATGTGTAAGTTGATTCTTGGTGTTGTGTATGATGTATGATAAGAAGTATTGGCTGTTAGATACTTGTTTGATAGAGAATAATGTGTAGAAGTTCAGCCAAGATGAGTAGTTATGTAGATGTGATGTTTTGAATAGAGAAAGAACAGATAAAGAATAGAGAAAGAATAGAGAAAGAACAAAGAAAGAACAGAGAAAGAATAGAGAAAGAACAGAGAAAGAACAAAGAAGAATATAAAGGTGTGATGTAAGGAAAGAAATTCAGAATTTAAGCAATGGAGAGAGAAGAGTAGCATAGCAGGTTTACTTACTGAGCAATTAGTGCTCACCCCGTTGTTTTCAATGTTTTTGTAGGTAATAGGTGAGATGCAGTCGCTTGGAACGTCACGCGGCGGAAGGGTTGGGCAACACTGTCAAGTTGATGTTTTGTAACTTTATTATATTTTATAAAGATTTGTATTTAAAGAAAAATTAGTTATGGGCCCATTATTTTATACTCATCTACATGCACTGTCGAGTTGATGTTTTGTGACTTTATTATATTTTATAAAGATTTGTATTTAAAGAAAAATTAGTTATGGGCCCATTATTTTATACTCATCTACATGTATATTTTCTTATATATATTTTGTGAGTTTTACTGTTATTTTCCGAGTATACTAGCTAGAGAGTGAGTATTACATTTTTGGTATTAGAGCAATGGTTTTGGGATTTGACAGTGTGCCTCTCCCGCTGCATTGACATAGCATAGCTGACCATTGTAAGTTATTTCTTTCCTTGCTTACAGTAGATGAGTTAATTGAGTTGACTAAAAGTGTTGGTGTTATGTAGATGAGACGTAGAACTCGAGCAGGCAGTAAGAAGGAAATGAGTACAGGTGAACCTTCCAATCCTTTAGAATCTAGTCCCCTTGTCCTCGATGAAGTGAGGATCCATAATATTATATAGCAAGTATTAGTAGAGAATCAGGGGACAATTATACTAGAAAGAGTTGAGACACCCGTTGTTGTTCTAACCACTAGAGAAGAGAGAGAAAGGCCAGTACCCCTGATAGTATAGAATCGTTTTGAGCCTATTTATGGATTACCCAGTCAGCAAAGGAAGCAAAGAAAATGATTCTTGCAAGAAAAAGGTAAGTAAACCCAATCTAAGCTTTAATTTGAGTANGAAAATAGAGCAGAAAAGAAAATAGAAACCCATGAGAATAGAGAAGAAAAAAAAATAGAAGCCTACGAGAATAGAAAAGAAATTAGAGATATACAAGAAAAGAACAAAAATTAGATACATGCTAGAAAAGAACAGAAATTAGAAACATGACAAATAGCAAGGAAACTTAGCGATTTGTTGAGTAGAGAAAGAAACAAAAAGTTATAATCTAGTAGAGAAGAGAAATAAAATGATAAAGAATAGCATAGCACTAGAAGGATTTAGAAAGATTTGAGAAAAATAGAAGACCGCTAAGTAGTACACCTGAGAGTAAAGAGAGAAAGCAAGCATAAATTTGGAAGCAGTACAACAAAAATGGGGACAGCGGAGTAAGAGCATAATTAGATTTGGTTTACTTACTGAGCATTTATAGCTCACCCCTTTGCTTTCTTTATTTTGCAGGTATTAAATTGTAGTGGTCGGGAGACGTCAAGCTGGCAAGAGGATTGCATACATTGTCTTAATGAAGGAATTAATGTGGATTTATATATGTGAGAAATAGTCATTGTGTAATAATATGTTATAACTGGATTAAGGATAAAATTTTTAGATGAACACCTTTTTTTAAGTTAGCAATTCTCTAGATTCTCTCTATAAAATACTCAATGAATACTTGCCTAGTGAGATATTACAACTTGCAAGGGTGTATCAACATAGCATGAGGGACATACGAAAAACTTCATAAAATAACAATCCAGTTCCATAAAATAGAAAACATCTCTCAAGTACTAGAATCATGCTTTGATACCAACTTCTTAGTTGCAATCTTTCAAGTTTCTTATATTTCTTCCTTCATAAAGGATATTAGTAGGTAAATTTCAACTCCTTATCTTATATGGCTACTATGTACTTCAAATTATTAAAGTTTTCATTGAATTGTGTTAGGATAAGGATCAACTGAAGACAAGGAGGAGGAAATTTTCAAAAGAGTGTGGTTTCTTCAAACAAGGTAAGGGAAGCCTCCCTTTCTTATGAAATAAGAATTAGGTTTCTAAAATGTAATACCCAAGATGTCAAAGGTATATTCCTAACTCAAAATAGTCCTTTAGATGTTAATTTTATGCTAAAAAGCATAAAATCTAACTAAGGGCAAAATAGTCAATTCATTTGGAACTGCATGAATCAATTATCTATAGAAACGTATTAGGGGAAAAATAGTCATTTTTCCTATGGATAAGCATTGAAAAAGTCAAGGATAAGTAGGCTTAATCGCATTTAATGGCATTAATTAAGTAATAATTATGTTTAGTGCAAAATGACTAAAATGCCCTTATATGAAGAATTAAGGACTTATGAATTATACAATTAAAATAATTGGGCCAATAACATAATTTTGGAAAATTAATGAAATATTTTCTTATAAATGAGAGGAAATTCGTTCAAGCCAAGGGAGAGCATTTCTTCAACCTTTCTTTCATTTTCTCTCAAATCTTCCATGAAACAAGCTTTCTCTCTCTAAGTTTTAAAGGAGTTTTGCATAATTTTTCAAGGAGAACAAGATAGGAGCCTTGGATCTTCAAGTTGAAGGGTTTAAGGTAAGGATTAAAAACCTAGTTTTGACGTGATTTGAAGATTTGAAGTAGATGTTGAGGTATAATGTTATATATGTAGGATTAAGGTGTAAAAGAAGACAAAGGCAAAGGATTTGTTGGAGGAATTCTTTAAAAAGGTAAGGAAGAACCTCCCATGACTTTAGGGGCTATGCTAGGGTTTGTAGATTTTAATGAAACCTTAAATTAAGGCTTTAAGGCATAAAATTAGTTGATGGCAAGTGTAGTTGAACTCATTTATTCTATTTATTGCCTTGAATTCATTATACATGGAGTTATTGCTATTTATGTTTTATGAGTTGTTATGTTTTGTTTGAAGAAAATGAAGTGTGGATGTTGATTGTGGCAAAACTTGTAGTATTGGAGGCCACATGGTGTTGAATGATTGCTATTATAAGTGTTGATGTGTTGTTTGCATTAGCTTACAATGTCATAACAGTAATGGATGATTATGGGAATGAGATTTTACACTCCTTTAAGATGTTAAAGACTATTAAGGGGAGGTTTATTTGATCCATAAGTTTGTTAGAGTAGATGCCTTAGAGCCAATCAATTATTGTAGAATTGACTCTTTGTAATAATGTTCATTAATCAATAAAAGGCATTTTATTCTATATCACGTAAATCATCATTATTGCAATACGTATTGATATATGTCCTTAGAATGGTAGAACCGTGACGAGGGTATCAAGTGTTTCAAATCTTGATAGTGAGAACCCTATGAGCACATATGGTGGCCATTCTAGAAACGTCCGTAGCCCCAGTATTATTCTGAAGTAAGGGCACAGATAATACGGTAAGGCTATCATAGTGTTGAACGACCCTGTCGAAAGGCAGTGACTGATCTCACTTGTCAAGGTTGTTTGGTGACAACCTGGTGCAACACATGGGTGCTTGTTGTAGGCGGATATACCACAGCAAGTTCACTGGACTGACCCACCAGAGGATTCCATATGGATGGTAACCCCAGTGTCTATGGAACAAATCCTCTAACGAATGGTGGTGCATGTGATCCTTAGACTTGAGATCACCGGAGCGCCTTGTGCACCGATTGGTGCAGTTTGACACTAGCCTAACGTAGTTCTTTTCAGAGCTATCAATACGGTGGTGATTGGCTACATCAAAGAGTGTAAAGACTATGGTGGATAGACAGAGGATTCATCACTCCCAGGTACGAGAGAATTTATCTCACAGCGCAATTTAGTATATGGCAATGACACTAAAACTGTGGCCACAGTGGGATTGAGTTGTTGCTCTATCTGGATTATAATACAGGTCATTGGTCCAGAAACTGAATACATAATATCGAGAGTAACAAAAGGTTGACACTATTTCTATGCCTTCGTCTTGTCAAGATAACGTATAACGAAAGGATCGAATTGCACGGTAACCATATCGTTGACAGGTAGCTATTTTGCTGAATCCGAATCTATCAGGTGGCCATGATGCCTTGCTAGGGGCTAATCTTAGTCTGTGTATTAGTGAGACGATTAATTGGTGTTGATCGCGATACTATACACCACCGGTATGATGAAGAGCCTATGGGTCACACAGATAGAAGATAATTGAAGAGCCAAGAAGAGAGAATGATGTTTTTGTCTTTTTAGGCGAAAGGGTATTTTGGTAATTTCACAGTGCAATTAAATTTGCTAAGGTCGCAGACTTTTGTTTAATTTGTTAGAAAAATGAAATAAGTGAAATTACATTTAAATATATGTTAGCATATATTTAAAATAAATTATCATTATTGTTAAATGTTAATATATATATTAAATATGTATTAATTGATTTTAATTGAGATAATGATGAATTAAAATAAATATCTAATTGGGAGTGTTTGGAAACAAGGGTGTTTGGGTTGGAGCCCAAGTCTATTCCATATGGGAATAGGGCAATTAAATTTTACTATAAAAGAAAAAGGTTTTTTGTAAAAGGTAAGAGTTTTTCATTTCATTCCTATTCATTAGAAGAGAAAAACACAGCCCCTCAAACTCTCTCCCACGTCAGTTTTGTTTTTGATTGAAAAATCAAATACATTTCTTTTCTTCTTTTTTCTTAAGACTAAAGAGAATCTAGCAAATCCCTCTTCAGTCCCTTGAGATTATCTGTTAGTAAACGGTCCCATATACGCAGCGGAAATAAAAAAAATATAATATAAGGATCGTTTACATGTGCCAAGATCAAGGGTATAATTTTGCAATTTATATTAAAGTAAAATCTGCACAAAAGGTTATTCATGAGTTTAGAACCATACGCACATTTGGAGGCTCAACCACGTTTGTCTTTGAATGTTTTGCTACCGGCCTAAGCGTAGGATCGAACCCACGTAGTCCACATGAAGATAATCACAAAAGAACCAAAGAGGGATTTGCTAGATCTTCTTTGGCTTTAAGATTAAGAAAAAAGGAAATCAAATTGAATTGATTTTAGGAAAAAGTGTTTCTGCCGTGGGAGAGAATGTGAGAGGGGCTGCTGTGTGTGTTTTTTTCTTTTTAAAGAGAAATCAATTCCATTTCAATTAACACACACTTTTCTTTTATAGTAAATCAAGTTGCCCTATCCTCATATGGAATAGGCTTGGACTCCAACCCAAACACCCCATGTTACCAAACACTCCCAATTTAATATTTTATTTTCCAACTTTATCTCAATTAAAATCAATTAATATATATTTACTATATATTAACATTTAACAATAATGATAATATATTTAAATATGTGCGAACACATATTTAAACGTAATTTCACTTATTTAATTTTTCTAATAAATTAAATAAAGGCCACGATCTCAGTAAATTTAGTTGCACTGTGAAATTACCAAAATACTCTTTCGCCTAAAAAGACAAAAACGCCATTCTCTCTTCTTGGCTCTTCAATTATCTTCTATATGTGTGACCCATAGGCTCCTCATCATACCGGCAGTGTATAGTATCGCGATCAACACCAATTAATCGTCTCACTAATACACAGACTAAGATTGGCCCCTAGCAAGGCATCATGGCCACCCGATAGATTCGGATTCAGCAAAATAGCTACCTGTCAACGATATGGTTACCTTGCAATTCGATCCTTTTGTCATACGTTATCTCGACAAGACGAAGGCATAGAAATAGTGTCAACCTTTTGTTACTCTCGATATTATGTATTCAGTTTCTAGACCAATGACCTGTATTATAATCCGGATAGAGCAACAACTCAATCCCATTATGGCCACAGTTTTAGTGTCATTGCCATATACTGAATTGCGCCGTGAGATAAATTCTCTCATAACTGGGAGTGATGAATCCTCTGTCTATCCACCATAGTCTTGATACACTCTTTGATGTAGCCAATCACCACTGTATTGACAGCTCTGAAAAGTATTGCGTTAGACTAGTGTCAAACTGCACCAATCGGTGCACAAGGCGCTCTGGTGATCTCAAGTCTAAGGATCACATGCACCACCATTCGTTAGAGGATTTGTTCCATAGACACTAGGGTTACCATCCATATGGAATCCTCTGGTGGGTCAGTCCAGTGAACTTGCTGTGGTGTAATCGCCTACAACAAACACCCATGTGTTGCACCAGGTTGTCACCAAACAACCTTGACAAGTGAGATCAGTCACTACCTTTCGACAGGGTCGTTCAACACTATGATAGCCTTACCGTATTATCTGTGCCCTTACTTCAGAATAATACTGGGGCTACGGACGTTTCTAGAATGGCCACCATATGTGCTCATAGGGTTCTCACTATCAAGATTTGAAACACTTGATACCCTGGTCACGGTTCTACCATTCTAAGGATATATATATCAATACATATTGCAATAATAATGATTTACGCGATATAGAATAAAATGCCTTTTATTATTTATTAATGAACATTATTAGAAAGAGTCAATTCTACAATAATTGATTGGCTCTAGGGCATCTACTCTAACATTATCTTCGTGTAGACTACGTCGGTTCGATCCTACACTTGGGTCGGTAGCAAAATACGTTCAGAGACAACTTGGAGGAGCCTCCAAACGTGCGTATGATTTCTTAAACTCTAGATTAATTTTTTGCAGATTCTTATTTTGATATAAACTGTAGATTTGTGCCTTGATCTTAGTTCTATGGAACTATCCATATTGTTAAAGTTTTTGTTTTCCGCTGCGTAAATGGATCGTTTCCTAACAAAGTTGACCTATTGGTTAATGTCAATAGGAATTGATGTGGCATAGGTTAATATGAAAATTCAGATTTGGTAAGCTTAGGGGTTATGTTAAACATGCTTCAGTATTTTGACCATAACTTGAGTTATAAAAATTGAAATGAGATGATTCTTGAAGATTACAAAGTTAAGACATAGCCCTATAACGTTTATGTTTATTCCAAGAGCCCATTCGTTTGAGAAATGGATGGAAAATGGCTTGAAGAATAAACTTCTGGTTATTAAAGTTTAAGATTTACATGATCAATTCTTATGATTATGAATTGATTATTAATGTATTGTTGTAATTAAGCCATGTACTAATGTTCACCAATTAGTTAGATGATCTTTGGAAGATATACATGGTCATGGATGCAAATGCATGATTAATGTTGTAAAATGGCATGAAGATGCAATGTAATATATGTTTTAAGATGATGAATGTGAGCAAGAGGTAACGTAAATGGATTGATAATCCATAGATGAATTAAAAGTATTAAGCTCACTAAAATATGTATTTACATGCCATAAGATGTTATCAATTCATATAGACATGATGGAAAACACTTAAGCATATCCTCGTATATCGGTTGAGGAAAGATGAATATATGCTTTAGATGCTAAATAACGCATAAGCACACCTCCCGATGATATGAGCTCTAGATGAATTTGAGGCTAGATGATATGAAGTGCTTAAGACGCTAAGAAAAGTTTGATTTGCTACACGTTAAATGCTTCATATGCATTTAGTTGCATTACATGAGTTATGATGTTATTTACATCATGAGATGATTTATACTCATGTTAGATGATATTTAGCTGTTATATCATGACATGTAATGTGTGTGTACTATGTTTACATACTTATTTGTTTGTGTATGCATTGATGTTTATATAGCCATGGGATAAAATGATGAAAAGCATATGAATTAGAAAAAAAAGAAAAAAAAAAAAGGGAAAAAGGGAAGTATACCTAGATGTAAAAGATAAGTGATGTGCTAACAAATATGTTTAAATGAATGTCAAATAGCACCTTTAGAATGAAATGGATCATTCCTTACTGAGCGATTAGCGCTCACCCTTTCATTGTTGATTGCTTTGTAGGTAGACTAGAAGCGAAGGATGCTAGAGACAGCGGGGCTACATGTGAGGGGAGATGATTTATTGTCGTCTTGATGTTTTTATCTTGATGTAAATAATGTAAATGATAAATGTTTGTGAAACACCTTTTGGAAGCTTCCACCCTATAAATATGTTTTGATTGTGTAATTTTCAGATAAATTCTTAAAGTTTTTGAAATTATAAGTTTGGATCCTGCGTGACATCTTATATGCATGTTTTGGATATTATTATTATTATCCTTACACAGGTTTTTTCTAAATACAACTCGTTCTCCAGACATGTATCCCCGGGATTTTCATTGAGGGATATTCAGAGGATACCTAACTAGAGGGGGGTTTCACATTTGGTATTAGAGCAAGTATTTTGTTACTTTAAAAAGGTTTTCTATTGTGGAGTCATACATTTATGAGAGTTGATGACAGTATCCCTCATGTAAAGTTTCACTACTCTAGTTGTCCAATCGTTGTAAGTATGTTTACCTGATTTTATGTAAGGATTGATTTAGATGATTAATGTTATATGTGTGACTGTGCTAGGGAATAAATATGAGGAAAACCAGGAGAACGGATCCAGGTCACAGTGATGTTTCGAATGCACAAGATGTTCCAACTGCACCTGAAGCTCCTAACCTAGAAGCTACTACTTCAAGTGCTCTGGGTTTAGATGTTGCAACATTGGAGCGTATGATCTAGGAGGCTTTTAATAGAGCTTTAAGAAGAACCTCGCTAGAAAGTACAAGTACTTCGGTGACAACAGTGATGACCAATGTGGTACCAAGCTTAGCAATAGGGACAAGTACCCCAGAAGCAATGGTTCCTTCAAAGCAGATTGAACCGATTTATGGCCTCTCAAGTAAACATCAGCCTCCAAAATTTAGCGGCACTAATGATCTAGTAGTAGTAGAACAATGGATCAAGTTGATGGAGAAAGCTACTGCTCTATTTCTTATGGCAGATCAAGAGAAGATCTGGTATGCTACGTACCTATTGAGAGGAGATGCCATTATATGGTGGGAGCTTATGGAGCAGACTCAAGATATCACCACTCTCACTTGGTCAAGATTCAAGGAATTGTTTGAGGAGCAGTACTGGACGGTAGCCATGATATCCTCTAAACTACAAGAGTTTATTAGTCTGCAACAAGGAAATATGACGGTCAAAGAGTATTCAATCAAGTTCAACTCCTTGGCTAAGTTTGCACCCACACTGGTCAGTACACCACAAACCCGATTGGAGAGATTTGTGGGTGGACTTCATCCCACTATTGCCAAAGATGCTATGTTAGGTCATCAGCCCTTCCAAACATGTAATGAAGCACTCGCTAGAGCCATCAGAGTAGAGGTGTACTTAAGGAAGGAGACCAGATTAGCTCTTCCCCCAACAGTGGCAAGTAGTCCTCTCCAACTTGGCTAGTCCAGTAGTGCAGAACAAGTTATTGGCAAAGACAATAAGGGTAAAGGCAAGAAAGGAGTCCTACCTAAAGCCAACATGAAAGACATGAAGAAAAGGGGCCAGCAGAGGAAATGTGAGATTAGTTATTGTAAAAAATGTCAGAGGAGACATAGGGGTGAATGTCTAGTGGGGACCAATGTTTGTTTCAGATGCCGCTAGCTAGGTCATATTGCAAGAGATTGTCCCATTGGTTCTGCAACTTCAGTACCCACAATTGTAGGCACGACAGCTGGGGTATATAATGTGGCCCAAATACAGGCAGATGCCAACCCTTTAGCAGTCATTGGTCAGTTATTATTCCATGATACTCCCTTGTATGCCTTGATTGATTCTGTGCTACACATTCCTTCATCTCCTATGGTATGATTAAGAGATTAGGGTTAATGCCTATTAGAGTAGAACAAGCCATTAGGATTGAATTGCCTGATGGTAAGGGTGTAGTGACCAATGAAGTGTTAATGGGGGAGTTAGTGACTATTAGGGGCCAAGATATGATGGTAGATTTGATTGTCTTTAATATGCCAGACTTTGACATCATTCTCAGGATGTACTTTCTCAGTAGATATGGAGCAGAGATAGACTGTCACAGGAAAAAAGTCAAGTTTAATCTAGACCATGAGGATAACTTCATTTTTGGAAAAGGGCACCCAACTAGCATGTAGTAAATAAGGGAGAGAGTTCGAGCCCAAGTGTACATGAGACACCCGTGGTAAATGAATTCATTGATGTGTTTCTAGATGAATTGCCAGGTTTACCTCCAGAGAGAAAAGTGGAGTTTAGTATAGAACTAGCCCCCCGTGTAGCCCCTATTTCAAAGGCTTCTTATTGCATGGCCCCAACTGAGCTCCAAGAATTGAAGAAATGGTTACAAGAGTTATTAGACAAGGGCTTTATCAGGCCGAGTCATTCCCCATAGGGTGCTCCAATTCTATTTGTGAAAAAGAAGGATGGATCCATGAGGATGTGTATAGATTACTATGAACTGAATAAAGTAACGATAAAGAATAAGTACCCATTGCCCAAGATAGATGATTTGTTCGACTAATTGAAAGGTGCCTCAGTGTTTTCTAAAATTGATCTAAGGTCAGGATACCATCAGGTTAGAGTGGCTATGGAAGATATACCGAAAACGACTTTCTAAACAAGGTATGGGCATTATGAATTTGTTGTGGTGCCATTCAGATTGACTAATGCACCTGCAATTTTTATGGACTTGATGAACATAGTTTCCTATAATGTCCTTGACAAGTTCACAGTAGTGTTTATTGATGATATCCTAGTTTATTCCAAGACTTTAGAAGAACATGCTGAGCACTTGAGATTTGTGTTACAAGGATTAAGAGAGAAACAACTTTATGCCAAATTTTCAAAATGTGAGTTTTGGTTGGATCGAGTTACCTTTTTGGGTCATGTGATCTCTAGAGATGGTGTATTAGTGGATCCTAGTAAAGTAAAGGCAGTGCTCGAGTGGCAGAGGCCAAAGACAATGAAAGAGGTTAGAAGTTTTCTGGGTGTAGCAGGGTACTATAGGAAGTTCATGGAAGGCTTTGCAAAGATAGCTAGACCACTTATAGCTCTCACTAAGAAAGAGGTACCATTTGAATGGACAGAGGCATTCGAGCAAAACTTTCAGGAGTTGAAGAAAAGATTAACTACAACTCCAATTCTTACACTCCCAGAAGTAGGCATTGATTATGATATTTATGTTGATGCCTCCCACAATGGTTTGGGAGCAGTGTTGATGTAGCAAGGGAAAGTCATTGCTTATGCCTCCAACCAATTGAAAGACTATGAGAGCAGATATCCTATCCATGACTTGGAATTAGTAGCTGTGGTTTTTTCCTTGAAGATATGGCGACACTACTTATATGCAGTGAAATGCAACATATACACTAAGCGTAAGAGTTTGAAGTATTTTTTCACCCAGAAAGAGTTGAATATGAGACAGAGGAGATGGTCAGATTTGGTGACAGACTACGACTACGACATCAGATACCATCTAGGGAAGCTAATGCAGTAGCAGATGCCCTTAGTAAAAAAGTCTCTTTATCTCAGATTACTATACAAGGACAACTACAGCAGGAGATCCTCCAAGAAGGAATAGAGATCAAACCCAGTTTGGTGGAGGAGATCAAGATGAAACAGGGTAAAGATGATACCTGCAAGGTGATCTGCCAACGGATAATAGAGGGTAAAGAGACAGACTTTAAAATAGTCAATGGGGCACTGATGTTTAGAGATAGAATATGTGTACCTCAAGATGAAGAATTAAGGAATAAAATCCTTAGTGAGGCACACAATACACTTTATACAGCCCACCCTATAAGTATAAAGATGTATCAAGATGTAAAGAAAAGCTATAGGTGGTAAGGTATGAAAAAAGACATTGCCGATTATGTTGCTAGATGTTTAACATGTCAAAAGTAAAGGTAGAGCATCAGAGACCATCAGGATTGCTCCAACCCTTAGAGATTCCTAAATTGAAATGGGAGGATATCTCAATGGATTTCATAGTGGGACTTCCCAAAGTTTGGCAAAGATATATTGCAATTTAGGTGGTGCTTGACAGATTTACCAAGACAGCTCATTTTCTACCTATGACGGATAAAATAGATGCATTTTGATTTAGGCAATTATATGTCAGGGAGATTGTGAGATTACATAGAGTACCCAAGGCGATTGTGTCAGACAAAGACACTAGGTTCATATTAGCTTTTTGGTTTGGAGTACAGAGAGCATTGGGTACAAAGTTAGCCTTCAGTATGACTTATCATCCTCAAACTGATGGCCAAACTGAAAGGACTAACTAGGTGATTGAAGACATGCTTAGAGCTTGTTGTATGGATCACAAGGCAAAATGGAGTGATATACTTCAACTAGTAGAATTTGCCTATAACAACAGCTACCAATCCACTATCCAGATGGCCCCATATGAAGCATTATATGGAAGAAGGTGTAGATCCCCTTTGTACTGGGATGATATTGGAGAAAAAGACTCTTTGATTCAAGCAGTTAGACCAGAGATGTGATGCGTTGTTACTACAACCTGCAATGATAGCAAGTGCACTAGTCGCACAAAGTAATAGAGTGATGAGTGAGTATCGTTCCCACGAGGACTGATTGTTAAGCACTAATTTTCCTAAGTGTTTTTCAAGTTGGAGAAACCGAAATTGTTTGGATTAATGGGAGATTAGAAAATAAACTAAAAACAAAACTTACTAAGTATTAAAAACTAATTAATAAGAGCAAGAATTTAAAGCAAGAGTAATATCAATTTAACAAAAGGTTAGGGTTTTGACTTCATTCGGAGTCTATGGATGAATTTTACGGATTATGCTATTTTCACACTCACATGCACGGATTGTAAATCGAATTCTCTAAGTTGTCAAACATACCTTCTCAGGCTATGAATTCCTACTCTTCCCTATTAAACTTCCGCACCCAACAATTTGAAGAATAATAGATCCAAGTTCATTAAGCTAATGGAATCCTAGATTGATTTCATTGATTCTCAAATCTATCTCTAGCATTCAATACTACAATTGTGACTACCCAAGAAGCTTGACATGATTCATTTCTCAATCTCATCATATTCATCAAATAAAATTAATAAAAATAGAATAACCACACAATCTGTGCAATAGAATATAAAAATAACAATAATCAATTGATTAACCCATAGAAATCCGAGTTACATCAAAACCCTAACCCAAAATGGGTTAGTTCATAACTAAATCAACACAAACAGCGAGAAAAACATTAAACATAGCAGTCAACATATTGAAATAAGAGAAAAGAAAAGATATCTCCCCTAGTTGAAGAATCCACAAGGTTGAATCTCAAATCTTCTCACTTTCTCAACAAAAATGTCAAATCTATTCTAAGGAGAATGAAAACTAGGCAAAACTAGACGAACCCTCTCAAAATGGCATGGTTTTTCTTATAAAGCTCGCCCAAAAGACCTAAAACTTTCCTAAAATAAAACTGTGCATTTTGGAGAAACTAAAATTCGCAGACTTCACCGCGATGACGAGGTAAAATGGACTATTATGCTTAACTTTTTTCGCCGCGACGAACCTTCATAAAGAATTTTGAAATTATAGAATTGCCCTCCGCTTGCTTCTTTGCTTGAATCTTTGATCTTCGATGCTCTCCCATGGGAACAAGCTTCATAGTGCTTCACTCTGCTTTAGAACTCTCCCAAATTTTGAGATCCGCTTACTTCTGGGTCCAGAAACTCCAACTTGCTCATTATTTGCTCAAAATGTCCATTTTGACCTGCAACACAAAATGTATAGAATTAAGTAGCAATTCAGGCATAAATGAACTAAGAAGTATTTAAAATCCAACCAAAAAGCCTAATTAAAATAGTATAATTCTCGGATTATCAAATACCCTCAAACTAAAGACATGCTCATCCTCGAGCATCAGGTACAACAAACAACCAAAAACACAAAACAACAAAACTGAAAACGAACAAACAAAAATTAGACTCAAACTTAACATAAGAATTGCCTATAATTTACACAAGTCTCAAAAGTTTGTTGGAAAATTATTACTAGAAAATGTTCAACACTCCAAGAAGTCATAAATTGCATCGACTATCTTTCTCTATTGGTCCCCTGAGTAGGTGATCCCCACTTCAGTCCACATTCCAACTTCCTGGATTATTTTATGTAGAAATGCAAAGTTTATCAAATGGCGGTAGACTTCATAAGCCTAAGTATCAAACTACACTCCACTAATGAGGATTAGACATTACTAAAGATCAAAAGGTCTTGACAGGCTTGTAACGTTAGGCTCGATTAGTGGGCTTCAAAGAAAAGGAACCGATAAACTAAACAAGAGAACTCGGTTTCCTTTAAGCAAACATCACGACTTAACTCAACTTCCATTTTCTCCCTCAACCACCACTTAAGAAATCAACCAATCAATAACCCTCAATCATGTGCACTTCTCATTTTTGCTACTGCAATGCAATTCTCAAAATTATTATTATTATTATTTTTAAATAACAATAATCAATTTGAGGTTAATTACCCCTCTTATTCTTCTTGCCTTTCTTACAACCCCAAAACTAATCTTTTAGTTTATTCACACAACTCTCCAAGCTCTTTGTGTTTGCATTAGGTTTAGAGTTCTCTTAAAAGTTGCAGATGTGTTTAGGGTGAAAGGTTTGGGCATTATTGGTTGCACAAGAAAGAAATGACAACAATGATTTCATAAGGCTCAAATGGGTAACTAGGGATAAAATCTATGGTCCGCTGGAAAGGCTCAAACATTTTGAAAAACTGCTTAAATCACTTCCTTAATAATGTCTATTCCTAAAATTTCGCCTCAAGCATTTCTCAACTAGGTTCTAGAGTCCACCAACATTATCAAGACTTTACCTAATCACATAAAATGAATCTAAGCATGCCGAAATAATGAAAATGGTGGCTGAACCACTCAGCAAACCTTAAGCTAAATTCAGTCAACCAACATAAACTTGAAGCAATGCTTAACATTTTTCAACAATAAAATCCCAATAATTGTATTCTCATCATAGACTTATAAAATTCATCATTGGCAAACACAACAAAACACGAAATTAACTAAACAAAAATAAAAAATTTCTCAAATTTCTCCTACCCCCAAACTAAAGATGACATTGTCCCCAATGTCACATTATGCACGAATTAGGAATAGAAAAACAAAATCTACAAAGGTACGAGATAGTTCCCTGATTAATCCATGAAGTTGAAGTTCGCTCAACAGCATGCACACCCAGTCCTTGGCTTTCTCATCACCAAATATGTAAAAACAATTGAAATACTATAGTGCCCACTGTGTTAGAAAAGTTCACTGACTAATATGAGAATATTACAAGCCTAATCTCGCCTTTACAACTACTAGAAACTAAAACAAAATTTAAACCATCCAAAACAAAAAGCAATTTAGTTCAATGTTCGAAATGAAATACAAAAACAACTAAAACAAAGAAAATAAAATACAAAAACAGGTGTTCAGGTTCATTCTTCGGCTCCTCTTCTCCATCGGTGTTGTCATCTTCTGCGTTGGAGCCTATCCGTTCTTCTGAATCCCAGTCTGCCCATTGGAAGCTCAAAGTATCAACGTTGAGCTTGGTGAAGCAACTGTGCTGCATGTCATACATCATCTGGGTTTGCTCTGCCAGCCAATCCTGACATTTTGCCATCTGTTTCATCTGACCGAGCATCTGCTACATCATCTCCTTTAATGTGGATGTGGAACTGGATGATGTGGCAGCTTCTATGGTTCTTTGTCTTTTTGTTATGGAGCTAGGTGCTTCACTCGGAGTATGCCTAAGTAGCTTCCGATAGTAGGCTGTGTTAAGAACTGGGGCAGCATGGATAAGTGGTTCATCATCCTCCTTCTGTACTCCTGCTTTAATGCATAACTCGGTGATAAGATGTGGGAAGGGGAAACTCCCTCTTCCTGGTTGGGCTGCATTCTGTATACTATTCAAGATAATCTTCCCCACATCCATCTTCTTTCCGGTGGCAATGGAGTAAAGCAGCAATGCCTTGTCAAAAGTTATTGAACTATAATGTGTTTCTAGCATCATCCGTGCACACACAAAATACTGCCACAACTTAGTTATCGGAGTCAGATTAGTTCCCTTGATGCTCTTCTTTCCCTTCTTTGAAACCTCCCAAGGGGTATCTGGTTTTGCTATAACCTTAAGTATCTCATCCTCCTGAAATTGTTTCTTCTTAAACTCCAGATACTCATTAGGGTCAATCGAGGGCAAGTGAAAAAAAATCATTGATGACCTTCGCATCAAATGGCACATCAGTACCCTTCACAAACACATGACCAGGATCACACTCAGAGAGGTTGGCGTAAAACTCTCTTACTATTGGCTCTACAGCTGCATGTCCGGGTTCATTCATAAATGCATTCCACTTTCGCCCTTCACTCAACTCTTTAGAATAAACAGTGGTCAACCCCCACTCGGCAATAAACCATTTATCCTTCCTTTTGATTGCTCCTTCATATCATTGCCGAGCCATATCATTTACAAATCTGTTGTCCATCTTATTCCCTTTTCCTTTACCCTTTGATTGTGTTTTGAGCAGCATTTTCCCCAAACTACAATTCTAACTCAGCAATTCAACTCTAAGCACCCTACTATCAACCACAATCAATCCTACAAAAACACCACACTTCCAAAACTTGCACCTAGACCCCCAAACTTCGATTCTTCCAAACTTCACAAAACACTCCCAAAATTCAAACCCAAACTCCTTAACATGACACAATTCACCATCTACACTTCCTCAAACAAAATCAAAGCACAATAATACTAAAAATCCACTCAATCAACATCAAAATTTTCAAATCTATAACTCTAAACTCGAAATTGTGCAATTAAAAGCTTAGGAACTTGAAATCTTACCAAAACTAGGAAGTATTCACCACCAATTTAGCCAAAATCAACCTAGATTGCAAAATCCCAAAATTCTTGAACCCACAATTTTCTTCAATTTTTCATGAAGATCTTTGCTAAAATGAGTTGTTTTGGTGTTTAGAAAGGTTAAAGAGTGAGATATTGTGCTGGGAAATCACTGGAAAGGCTTTGGATCAAAGATGAAAAAAGTTTGCTCTTGGATGTGCTTGAAGTATTTTGAGAAAAATGAAGAGTCGTAGTTTCTATTTATAAAAAGCAAGTTTCGCCGCGACGAAGAACAATTTTCGCCACTGCGAAGTTCTTCATTTCTTTGAAATTTCACCCAGGTCGATACCGCGGTGAAGAAACATCCTTCGCTGTGGCGAAAAAATCCAGTGCATACAACATCGTGGTGAAAAAAGTTCTTCGCAGCGGCGAATTCCCTTAGTTAAATTTTGCAAAACTCTTTCTACCGTGTTCCAGGGAGCATGTCGCCTCGGCGAAGAACAAACTTCACCGCGGCAAAGTCTGGGACTTTTCAACTTCTGTTGTTTGCAAAATGTGCTTCGCCGTTGCAAAGAAAAGTCTTTGCCGCGGCAAAAACTGGAAAATTTTCCCTTTCTTCTACCTTAGTTTGAAATTTCACCTGAAACACCCAAAAACACACAAAATCAAATTCATTCTAAATAATAAGAAAACTAAACAAATTCAAACAACAATCAAATGAAAAACAATTGAAAACACTTGGGTTGCCTCCTAAGAAGCTCTTGTTTATAGTTGGAAGCTCGTCTTTCTTGAGTACTCATCACCCTGTCAATGTATGGCTTCAACCTTTGTCCATTGACCTTAAATGTGCCATTTTCTTCATGTGACACCTTCACCGCCCCGAATGGGTAGACTCTTGTAACTATGAAGGGTTTGGATCATCTAGACTTAAGTTTTCCAGGAAATAGCCTAAGTCTAGAATTATATAACAACACTTTCCGACCCACTTCAAAGTTCTTCTTCTGGATATGCTTGTCATGCCACCTTTTTGTCTTTTCTTTGTAAATCTGAGCATTCTCATATGCTTCGTGATGGAACTAATGTTGAGCTGCTTGACTGCCCAGTATGCCTTATGCTCGAGTTCTACCGGCAAGTGACATGCCTTCCCATAGACCATCCTAAATGGAGACATACCAATCGAAGTCTTAAATGCAATGTAGTAGGCCCATAATGCATCATCCAACTTCTGTGACCAATCCTTCCTAGATGCATTAATTGTTTTTTTCTAAAATTCCCTTAAGTTCTCTTTTTGACAGTTCCACTTGCTTGCTAGTCTGTGGATGGTATGGTGTTGCAACTCTATGTTTCACTCCATATTTTCCCAATAGTGCATCTAATTTCCTGTTGCAAAAATGCAATCCTCCATCACTGATGATTGCTCGTGGTACTCCGAATCTTGAGAAAATGTTCTTTCTCAAAAAATTAACCACCACCCTAGCATCATTGGATGGCAATGCGACTGCTTCCACCCATTTCGATACATAATACATCGCTACCAAAATGTATGTATTCCCAAAAGAATTTGGGAAAGGACCCATGAAGTCAATTCCCCACACATCAAACAGCTCAACTACTAGGATATTGTTCAACGGCATCTCATCTCTCTTTGAAATATTTCCACTCCGTTGACATTGGTCGCATACCTGAACCATCCGGAAAGAATCCTTGAAAAGGGTTGGCTAATAAAACCCAGATTGAAGCACCTTGGCTGCTGTCCTAGCTCCTCCAAAATGGCCACCCACTTCCCTCTCTTGACAGTGTTGTAGAATAATCTCCATTTCCTCTTCCGGGACACATCTATGTATCATCTGATCAGCACAGTGTCTATACAGAAATGGCTCTTCCTAGAAGTATTACTTCAAATCTGAGAAAAACTTCCTCTTTTGTTGGAAGGTCATGCCAATTGGGAGCACTCTCGATGACAAGTAGTTTGCAAAATCTGTATACCACGGTGCTTCCTCCACTCTCATCAATTTCTCATCCGGGAAAGTTTCTCTGATTTGGGTTTCCTCTTCATTTCCTTGAATTGGTCATTCAATCCTTGATAAATGATCTGCCACCACATTTTTCGACACCTTTTTATCTCGTATCTCCAACTCAAACTCTTATAGCAACAGGATCCATCTTATCAGCTGAGGTTTCGCTTCTTGCTTTGCCAATAGGTGCTTAAGTGTTGAATGGTCCATGTAGACTATCACCTTAGCACCTAGCAAATATGAACGAAACTTGTCGAAAGCAAAAACCACAGCCAACAATTCTTTTTCAGTGGTGGTGTAATTCAATTGTGCAACAGTGAGTGTTTTGCTAGCATACTGAATTACATGCAACACTTTGTTTTTCCTCTGCCCTAACATTACTCCTAGTGCAAAATCATTAGCATCACACATCAATTCAAATGGCAGTCCCTAATCAGGAACTGCCATAATAGGTGCAGACACTAATAATTTTTTTAGAGTTTGAAAGGCATGCATGCATTCATCATTAAAATCAAAAGCAACATCTTTAATCAATAAATTGCAAAGGGGTTTAGAGATCTTAGAAAAATCCTTGATCAACCGTCTATAAAACCCCACATGCCCCAAGAAACTCCGAATTGCTTTAACATTTGAGGGTGGTGGTAGCTTTTCAATCACTTCTGTTTTTGCTCGATACACTTCTATGCCATCCCTTGAAATTCTATGACCAATCACTATTCCTTCTTGGACCATGAAGTGGCACTTCTCCCAGTTGAGCACCAAGTTTGTCTCCTTGCATCGTTGCAAAACAAGTGAAAGATTAGATAAGCAATTGTCAAAAGATGAACCAAAAACAAAGAAGTCATCCATGAAGACTTCTATAAACCGCTCTATCATATCACCAAAGATCGACATCATGCATCTCTAAAATGTGGCTAGTGCATTGCATAACCTAAAGGGCATCTTCGGTAAGCAAAGGTTCTATAGGGACACGTGAAGGTCATCTTCTCTTGATCCTCATGAGCGATGGCAATCTGATTATATCCTAAATAACCATCGAGGAAACAGTAGTAAGCATGCCCTGCCAATCTCTCCAACATTTGATCGATGAACGGAAGTGGGAAATGATCCTTCCTTGTCGCTTCATTTAATTTCTGGTAGTCAATGCATACTCTCCAGCTTGTGACTATCCTAGTTGGTATCAATTCATTGCTTTCATTCTTTATCACTATGATACCTCCTTTCTTTGAAACCACTTGCACCGGGCTCACCCATGGACTATCAGAAATAGGACAAATTATGCCTGCATCTAGAAGTTTCACCACCTCCTTTCTCACCACTTCCTTCACCAAAGGATTCAGTCTCCTTTTTGGTTGCACCCTAGGCTTGACATCATCTTCCATAAGTATCTTATGCATACAAAACGACGAAGAGATGCCTCTAATATCTGAAATAGTCCATCCAATTGCTGATCTATGCTCTCTTAATACCCGAATCAACCACTCTTCTTCCAATTTGCTCAACCTTGAATTGATGATTACTGGGAAGGTTTCTGCTTCACCAAGATATGCATATTTGAAGTGGGAAGGCAAAGGCTTCAGTTCACGCTTCAAAGGTTCTTCCTTTCTTTCCTTTTTCTTCTCCTTCTCAAAATCAAATTCCTCAAATTCTAGATCTTGGCTCTCATCAATCGGCTGAAGTGCTTCCAACAATCTAGCACATTCATTCTTTGTCGACTCATCTACCTCTACTATTTTTGATTGGGCAATACAAGCTTCTAGAGGCAGTTGTGGAGTGTTCTCTTCAATAGCCTCTATTACTAGTTTATCCACCACATCAACACTAATGCACGAATCCGACTCGGATGGAAACTTCATAGCTTCAAACACATTGAATGTTGCTGTTTCATCTTGAACTCTGACATCAATGAGTGCTCTTCCCGTGGCCAAAAATGGTCGGCCCAACACAAGAGGCATTTCCTTATCCTCTTCCATGTCCAAAACAACAAAGTCTGCCGGAAAGATAATCTTGTCCACCTTCACCAACACATCTTCGACTATACGCCTCGGATGTTTGATGGATCCATCTACAAGCTGCAACAACATGGTCGTTGGCTTCACTTCACCAATTCCCAATCTCCTGAAAACTGAAAAAGGCATTAGATTGATTCTTTCACCTAAATCACACAAAACTCGATCAAAAGTAATGTCTCCTATAATACAAGGAATAGTAAAACTCCTTGGATCATTGAGTTTTAGGGGTAGCTTCTTCTGGAGAATGGCGCTACACTCCTCTTCTAACTTCCTTTTGTTTGATAAAATCTCCTTGAGAAATTTCACGTAGCTCGGCATGCTGCATCTGCAAAAGGAATGTTAATATGTAGTTTTTTAAATATTTCAATAAATTTGGAAAACTGGAAAACTGCTTATCCTGATTCTTTTTCTTGAGTCTCCGAGGAAAAGGCACAGGAGAAGTGTGATGTGCTAACTCTGGTGGTATCTCAGGAAATGACAATTTCTCCTTCTTTTGTCTCTACCTCTCTTCCCGTCTTGTTCATCAACCCTAGAACTGGTTGGTTTCTCTTCAGCAACTATCTCTTCAGCGACTTCCTCATCAGAATCTTCCTTTTCTTTTGGTGGGCTTCCTTCTTTCCTTGATTGTTCTACTTCTTCTAACACTTTCCTACTTCTTAGAGTTATTGCATTTGCTTGCTCACGTGGGTTAGTCATTGTGTTGCTCGGTAAGGACCCTTGTGGTTTCTCATTTAACTTATCAGCCAATTGACCCACTTGTACCTCCAAGTTCCAAATGGACGCCCCTTGATTTCTGAAATTCGTCCTCGTCTTATTCATAAAACCTGTGGTCTCTTGCATAAACTTTCCAAACATGTCCTCCAATTTTGTCACTCTTTGCTCTCCTGGTTGATTGTTTAACCCTGCTTGGTTGTTTAGCAATGCTCTTTGGTTCCATTGATTGTTTTACTGATTCTGGTGGTTCTAATTGCCCCAAGACAAGTTCGGATGATTCCTCTAACTAGGATTATATGTGTTAGAGTACGGTTGTTTGGTTGCCTTTGATTTCCTACCAAGTAATTAACCTGCTCCGATGATGAAGACGTTGAAGCAAACGTGTTCCCCACTTGGCATTCACTGCTCACATGACCACCTGTACAAAATTCACAAATTAGTTGAGGAGCTTGAATAGAATTTACTTGCATACTTCCCAACTATTTCTGAAGTGCTGTAAGTTAGGCTAAGATAGCTGTGTATGCATCAACTTCATGAAGACCTATAGATTTCTTCAGTTGCACCCTCTCATTAGGTCTTTGATAGTTGTTACTTGCTAAAACTTCAAGCAACTCATAAGCTTCTTCCAGTGTCTTATTCTTCAATGCTCCTCCCAAGGCTGCACCCACCATAGTTTGCATGTTAACCATCAATCAGTTATAAAACGTTTAGACTTGCATCCAAACTGGTAACCCATGATGTGGACACCTCCTCAATAATTCTTTGTATCTCTCCCAAGCCTCATACAATGATTCTGACTCTTCTGTAGAAACGATGTGATATCATTTCTCAGCTTTGCAGATTTTGCTGGAGGAAAGAATTTGGTCAGGAAATTATGTGCTAAATCATTCCATGTTATGATTGTTCCTGATGGTAGTGCCATTAACCATCCCTTTGCCTTACCCCGCAATGAAAACGGGAATAGTCTCAATCTGATGGCGTCATCTGACACTCCGTTTGACTTGAAAGTATACAAATCCAAAAAATTGGCAATGTGCTGATTTGGATCTTCCTTCAAATCTCCTTTAAACTATACTGACTGCTGGATCATCTGGACAATTGCCAGCTTTATCTCGAAGTTGTTGGCTTGTACCGCTGGTATAGTAATGCTCGACCCACAGCCTTCAACTGTGGGAATTGAGAATTCCCTTAATGTTCTATTTTCTGCCATCTCAACAACTATGTCCTTTGGTTCAACTGTAGCCTCTCTTTCTCTTCTTTCTCTATTAAGCCTCCTAGTTGTTCGTTCAATTGTAGGATCAACAGGAACCACTGGCTGACGTCTTGCTCTTCGCATAAACTACATAGAAAGATAGAAAAAGTGAGATCACAAACCAACCAAAAAAACAACAAAAATTAAACTAAAAACAATTAAACAATGAAAAATAAAGCTCCAATCTAGCTAACACAAGAAAAATTTAATGTTAACACACAACTCAATCCCCGGCAAAGGCGCCAAAAACTTGATGTGTTGTTACTACAATATGCAACGATAGCAAGTGCACTAGTCACGCGAAGTAATAGAGTGATGAGTGAGTATCGTTCCCATGAGGACTGATTGTTAAGCACTAATTTTCCTAAGTGTTTTTCAAGTTGGAGAAACCAAAATTGTTTGGATTAATGGGAGATTAGAAAAAAAACTAAAAAAAAAAAAACTTACTAAGTATTAAAACCTAATTAATGAGAGCAAGAATTTAAAGCAAGACTGATATCAATTTAACAAAAGGTTAGGGTTTTGACTTCATTCAGACTCTATGGATGAATTTTACGGATTATGCTATTTTCACACTCACATGCACGAATTGTAAATTGAATTCTCTAAGTTGTCAAACATACCTTCTCAGGCTATGAATTCCTACTCTTCCCTATTAAACTTCCATACCCAACAATTTGAAGAATAATTGATCCTAGTTCATTAAGCTAATGGAATCCTAGATTGATTTCATTGATTCTCAAATCTATCTCTAGCATTCAATACTACAATGGTGATTACCCAAGAAGCTCAACATGATTCATTTCTCAATCTCATCATATTCATCAAATGGCATGAAGATGCAATGTAATATATTTTTTAAAATGATGAATGTGAGCAAGAGGTAATGTAAATGGATTGAAAATCCATAGATGAGTTAAAAGTATTAAGCTTGCTAAAATATGTATTTACATGCCATAAGATGTTAGAGATGCATATAGAGATGATGGAAAACGGGTAAGCATATCCTCGTATACCCGTTGAGGAAAGATGAATATATGCTTTAAATGCTCAATAATGCGTAAGCACACCTCCCGATGACATGAGCTCTAGATAAATTTGAGGCTAGATGATATAAAGTGCTTAAGATGCTAAGAAAAGTCTGATCGACTACACGTTAAATGCTTCACATGCATTTAGTTGCATTACATGAGTTACGATGTTATTTACATCATGAGATGATTTATACTCATGTTAGATGATATTTAGATGTTATATCATAAAATGTAATATGTGTGTACTATGTTTACAAACTTATTTGTATGTGTATGCATTGATGTTTATATAGCCATGGGATAAAATGATGAAAAACATATGAATTAGAAAAAACAAAATGGGAAGTATACCTAGATGTAAAAGATAAGTGATGTGTTAACAAATATGTTTAAATGAAGGTCAAATAGCTCGTTTAGAATGAAATGGATCATTCCTTACTTAGCGATTAGCGCTCAACTTTTCATTATTGATTGCTTTGCAGGTAGACTAGAAGTGAAGGATGTTAGAGACAGTGGGGCTACATGTGAGGGGAGATGATTTATTGTCATCTTGATGTTTTTATCTTGATGTAAATAATGTAAATGATAAATGTTTATGAAACACCTTTGGAAGCTTCCACCCTATAAATATGTTTTGATTGTGTAATTTTCGGATAAATTCTTAAAGTTTTCTAAAATTATAAGTTTGGATCCTGCATGACATCTTATATGCATGTTTTGGATATTATTATTATTATCCTTACATAGGTTTTTTTCTAAATACAACTCGTTCTCCAGACATGTATCCCTAGGATTTTCATTGAGGGATATTCAGCGGATACCTGACTGGAGGGGGCTTTTAGAGTTTAGTGTTATGGAGCCTTAATTCTTTTTACACATGAAAAATTGAGCTTGGTTTTGATGCAATAATATGTGTTCTTGTGTGTGGAGAAAACATAGAAGATTTAGGCCTTGTGTGATGAAATAAATGGAATTATGCAGTTACATGATGAGTTTGGCTTCGGATAAATGATATGGATGAATTAGTTAAGTATACTCTTGATAACTATTTTCATAATGGATGAGAATATAAGTTAATGTGAAGTGTTGTAAAGGCTTAAAGCCAAACATTAAAATCAAATCATCATGAGCATCTAGCATGTTACAAGGGAGGTTCTTATTGATCATTTGACACATTCTTATAGGGTAGAATGATTAGGAAATATTAGGGAGTAAATGGAGGTAAATAGGTGTTGAAAAGCCTTAAAAAAAAGGCATGAAACCATGGGTGCCACGGCCATAGCCATTGTCTTCTGAGTGATTTTAAAAATCTTCCTTATCGAACTGGGTTGAGGCTTAAACATAAAAGTTGCAGTCTTTTCTTTAAGCTTTCAAATGAGACCAAGATCCTATCAATCTGATGTGTATAACTTGAGATATGCCATCTTAATTTATATAATGATTGTATGAACATATATTTGATATAATGAATGACCATGGAGGTTATGTGTAATATGTATTTACCTAATTATGAACTTGTTTATGTATAAACAAGCCTAAGTATGATATGTTTCTATGAATTTGTTATGTATCCACAAAATGTTAATGATGAAATGATATGTTCATATATGGAAAGTGTATGTTTTTTGAAGAATAGAGCATGTCAAGCATATTAATGATAAAAAAAAGGGGGACTTGATCCCAAGTTTGAGCAAAATGCTTTCAAGGTACATAGACATGCATTTTTGTGAACAAAATGATTTTTAAGTTTTATGGAAACTGTTGTCATGTTATGGGGAACCTGAACTCACTCATACACATGTCTAGACAAAAAGAAATAAACAGTCCATAATGTGCATGACCATGGGGACTATGTTATAATTAAGTTAAGGTTATCTCATTGGCCAAAGGTTTCGTAATCCATTCCTCAGCTTACTTCAATTGGTAGATAGTAAAGAGCTTTCAAAGAAAAAATGTATTTATACATGCATGACATTGAAGAGCATCATTCATGAACATTAAAGGAAAGCATTACATGAATTATGTTATGCGTTATCATATGAAATGACTATGCTATGTTATTTTTCATAAAAGTTATTTTATGTTATTAATGTTTGGTTCATGTACAAGTAAATAAGTTGTTTTCCAAGTTTAAGAATGTCACATAGGGTTAAATGATAGAAACCCCTACTGAGTGATTAGCAATCATTTCCCTAGTTTCCATGTTTTGCAGGTAATGGTGAGCGGTAGTCAAGGAAGATTGGGGGCACACATGTTAACTTTTGTTTTAAATAAACTTATGATGTTATATAAAGGATGTTGTCTTTGAATTAATGTATATAGTTTGGTGTCTATAATCTAAGTTTTATTAAATAATGAATATGTTTTGCTTATAAGTGATGGGAGATATTTTAGGTTTGTTTCCACTATTAAAACAATTGATATAGTTGTTTTCTTTAAACAATATTTTTTCATATATGGTAATAATTCAACAAGTTGATTGTGAAAGTATGGGAAATGAGATGTGAAATTTATTTATTTTCATATAGTAGATGTTTGAAATTAGGATTTACATTTTAAATTACACAACCTTCTAGGTGTGAATTCTCTAAGTTTCCATCGGAATGATATACTTAGAGGGTACAGGGCTAGAGAGGGGTGTTACAAAACCAAAGAGGATGAGCGTCAACCGGATCGGAGAAGAGGTCAGTGGTGGATTTAGGCAATGGAGCTGTTAGAATCAGATCATCATTTCTAATTGTGGTTATGTTTCTTTGATCACAATATTTTTCTCCTAATTAATCAAGTCGTCATATTTGCCTTGGAATGAAGTTTTAGAGTGTTTGTGACTGTAACTATAATGTTAAAAAAGAACGAAAGCTTTTAACATTGTCGTTTCATAAAGAACATTGTTGTAAGAGCTTTTGGCGTCAGAAGCCGGCCATAAAAAGATTGAGAATAGATGAGATTTGATGGACGATAGTTAAACTAACAAGGACAACGGGAGAAGTCTAGATTTCAGGGAAAAAATGGAGAGAAGATGAGAATGGAGTGGAGAAGTGGAGAGTGTTTTGCGTCTTAGGGTAAAATTAGTTTGGGGCTTTTGTATAACTTGGTTTTCCCCTTTTTAACTTTTTCTTAATTTGAAGGATTCAAACAATTTTTTGGCAAAATTGTTTACTTTTTTTCTTTTTTAATAAAATCGAGTTTGGGGTTTTGTGTTTCTTTAATTGCAAGGATTTAGGGACTTTTTAAATTGTTTACTTTTAAAATTTTAAGGAAAAAATGTTTACTTTTTAATAAAATCGAAAATTCGGTTTTCTGTATTTTTGTGGACCAAAACCAAATCAGTTTTTTGGCTATTCGAAAAACTGGTTCAATTTCTAAATTTTAGTGAACACCTCTGCATTTGGGTATTAGGGATACGCCTAGTCAATAACTCATCAAAGTTAACAATCTCCATCGGAATAGGCATGTAGTAAGCACCAAAGTCAGTGAGCGAGTCGTCATCTACTGAATGGGAGTGGTAGAAATGAGAACTTTTTTCTAGTGTCGAAAGTAGGTCAACTATGAGGGTTTGCACAAATGAGTGAAATAGCAGGTAAGCAAAAGTTTTAGGGAAAAAATGATGGGAATAGTTAATGAAAAATGGGCGGGAAAAGTTTTAGGTTTTTTTTTTTGTTTTTTTTGTTTTTTTATATACTTAATCTTGATAGTTAAAGACTGTCAAGGATTGAGACTACAATAGTCAAGAAAAAAATTCACAAAATGTATTTTTTTACCAAATCTTTGACAGTTAATAACTGTTAAGATTGACCCAAAATGGTCAAGGATTGTCAACAATTTGTCAAGAATTAAAATTCTTGATAGTTTATTAGAACGGTCAAGTAAATCTGTCAAATTATTCTGTCAAGAAAGGGGGTTTTTCTAGTAGTGAATAAATAAGTGTAATGAATGTACGAACAAGAGTAATAAATAAGTTGAGAGAGAGAGAGAGAAATACTTAGAGATTTATAGTGGTTTAGAGCTATATCTACAAGCCTCGTACATCCACTTCTTCAAGGCAAAGTCCTTGAAGTTCCACTAGAATCGAATTGCGCCAAATACAGTAGTTTTATAGGATTTCACCACACACACTTAGATTTACAGGATCGCACCTAGTTTTATAGGATTTTGCCACTAAGATTGTAATCAAAGTGTTTTGTGAATGATTGCCTCTTCTCTATAGGCTTATACACACAATATGAACAAAGATACTCTCAAAGATTTACAAAATGAGTACAACTAAGAGTAAGTGATTTGGATTTTGAGCTCAAGGGATTATATGGGAATGTTCTCTGATTTGATATGACTCTTCTCTACCTTGTTGCATAAAAACCTTGAGTCTTTATATCCCTTAAAAGAGTTCATCATTGCTTCATTTAATGTAGCTCTAATAAAGCCTGCATAACCCAAAGGAATGGTTGTTCCATGATCGTGAACGGTCGTTCTTGACACAATGAATAGATTTTCTTAGATCTACAGTTTTTGAAATGGACGTTCCACCACACCATATGATCGTGCAAAGACATCACATGGTCATTCCACCATGCGGAATAGTCTCACCCAAATTGCTCTTCCAAATCCACAAGATTTTCCAGAAGCAAGCATGACTTCCTAGAACTCTGTTGTGCAAAACTCTTTAAATAGGAACGGTCATTCCACCACATAGAACGGTCGTGCTTCTTTTGATACATGAGTTTTGACTTGATTGACTTCGAAAAATAGTCAAGAGCATAAAGGATTCTGAATTTGAATATCTTGACTTTTGCCTTGAATGGAACGATTGTGCTTAATGGTCGTGCAGGTGCCACAAATTTTGGCAAGGAGATGAACGATAACGAGGTTGTGCAATGAGGCATGTTCATCTAGGCAGTTTTCTTCTACTGAATGGACATGCCTTGATTATGCATGGTCATACCTCTTGAAAAATCTGCTTATGCACAGTCATACCACCTGAGAAGTCTATTTTGGTTTGTTTATGACTTGTGTCATATCTTAGCATGTTTTTGTTAGTAATCAATCAACTTTTTAGATAGTTTTAGCACCTCAAAACATGAGAAAGGTTAAAAAAAAAAACATATGTCTCGAGCTCGTGCCATATCCTCCCAAATCTACATAATTCTTGTGTGGTTCACTTGGTTCCACGAGTTGTGGAGTAACCACCTCAAGATGCTCAACCACCTCAGGTGGCACATCTTCCTCTCCCTCATCTATTGTAACTTGTGGAATCAGAACTTCATCGAGTTCTACCTTCCTCCCACTATCTTTTCTCTGGAGAAATTTGTTCTCAAGGAAAACCCCAACATGGGCAACAAATACCTTTTATTATTCTAGGTGATAAAAATAATATCCTTTAGTTGCCTTAGGATACCCAGAAAGATACAATTATCAGACTTTGGAGCAAGTTTATTCAATGTCAATCTCTTGACATAAGCTGCACAACCCCAAAGTCTCAAATAAGACAACATGGGTTTTTGTTTATTCCATAATTCATATGATGTCTTATTCACAGATTTCGAAGGCAGACAATCAGTGTGTGATTCGTAACTTCTAGGGCATAGCCTCATAATGATGTGGGTAAACTCGTAAAGCTCATCATGGATCAAACCATATCAAGTAATGTTAGATTTATCCTTTTAGATACACCATTATGCTGAGCTGTATAAGGTGGAGTGAACTGAGCTACGATCCCACATCCTTTCTGGTATTCACCAAACTCTAAGCTTAAGTATTTTTCTCCTTGATCAGATCTAAGAATCTTAGTATCCTTGCCTAGCTAGTTTTGTACTTTGTTTCTAAATTCTTTGAACTTGTCAAAGCATTCAGACTTATGTCTTATTAAATTGACATAACCATATCTACTGTAATCATTAGTAAATGTGATAAAGTATGAGTACTCTCTTTTGGCTTGCACTGTTACTAGTCCACATACATTACTATGGACGATACCTAACAGTTTTGTAGCCCTTTCACTATTTCTAGAGAAAGGTGACTTTGTCATCTTGCCAAATAGGCATGACTCACATTCCTCATAAGACTAAAAGTCAAATGGGACCAAAACTCCATCATTATGGAGTCTTGCAATGCGAGTCTGGTTCACTTGACAGGTTTACAGTGCCAAAGATATGTTTGGTTAAGATCGCCATGCGTGGCTTTCTTGTTTTCAAGATTAAGAATTTCCTTATCAAGAACATAAAGACCATTATGTAGTCTAGTAGTTCCATAATGAATACCATTTAAACTAAAAGACATCGATCCATTAGAAATCTCAAAATGACATCTATAATCGTCCAAAGTGAACACATAAATAATATTCTTCAAAACAATAGGAACATAATAACAGTTCTCTAGTCCTATGATAAGGCCCGAAGGCAACGATAAATAATAAATTCCTGTGGCTAATGCAACAACTTTTGCTCCATTTCCAACACGTAGGTCCACCGCCCCTTGGCCAAGCACTCTGCTCTGCTGCAATCCCTGCACATTGGTACAAATGAGAGAACCATATCCAGTGTCAATGACCCAAGATGTAATAAGAAATAAATTTATCTCAATCATAAACATACTTGATAAAGAAGATGCATTCTTCTTCTTGCTTGCTAGGAATGTCTTGCAGTGTTTCCACTAGTGGCCAAACCTGCCATAATAGAAGCAAACTACCTTCCCATCTTTACTGACATCTCTAGCAGGCTTCAAAGCATCCTTAGGTTTGGGTTTAGGCTTGGGCTTAAACTTGACCTTACCTTTATCTTTACCCTTTCCAAAGGCAGCAACTACTAACCGCACTGGTTTGGATCTTTTCATATCCTGCTTAGCTATCTTGAGCATATTCATGAGGTCATTAAGGGATTTCTCCATAGAGTTCATATTGAATTTCAATACAAACTAAGAGAAAGAGTTAGGCAAGGATTGAAGAAACAAATCAATAGAAAAATCTCTATCCAATGCAAAACCCAAAGTCTCAAGCTTTTATATGTAAGCAATCATCTTGATTACATTTGGGCCAACTTTGGTACCCTCAACCAATTGGCATCTAAATAATGCCTTTGACACCTCATACCTTTTTTGCCAAGCACGATCCTGAATGAGCTTCTTAAGATGCAAGATAACAGACGGTGCATCCAAGTTTTCATGTTGCTCTTGCAGGTCAACTATCATTGATGCTAACACTATACATTGTAAATTGTCAACATCATTGAGATACTTTTGATAAGTATCTCTTTGCTCTTGAGTAGCTTTAACGTCAGGCGTAGCTAGACCAGGTTCATCAAGGATACTTAATTTCTTTTCAGATTTAAGTACAATCCAAAGATTTCTATATGTAATGCCCCACTTGAGGTACGTAGTTAAGATTTGATGAATGGCTTGAATGTTTATTGATTTATCCTCATTTGAGTCTGTATGTTGTTAGTATTGGTTTGGTTGAGTGGTTGCCCTGAAAATTTGTAAGACTTGGCGAAATCTTGATGTTACAGTCTTCGCCAGGGCGAAGAAGAAGCTTCGCCACGACGATGAAGTGCTACATCCCCCGTGTAGCTGCTGTGAGTTTTCGCCAGGGCGAAAAAATAGCTTCGCCGCAGCGAAGACTGGGCTGAAATTTCCCTTGAGTTTTTAGATAATTCTTCCTTTTGGGACTCAATGACCATTTTACCCCTAATTAGCAGGAAAAGTGGGGAGTGAAATGCAAGGAAATTGCATGGAGAATAGTTTGAATGGGGATGTTTTTGCAAAGAATTAAAGGGCACAGGTGGAATTTCAAAGAAGAAGTAAGGGTATATTGGGAAAGAGTGGAGAAAATATGAGATATTAAGGGTTTAGCTTTAGAAACCCTTTCATTCATTCTTCTCCACCGCCTCTTTCATCCTTCAATTCTCTCAAACTTTCATTCAATTTTCCAAGGATCTTTGAAGAGCTTTTGACTAGAAATTGATACAAGTTGATCCTAAGCACTTAAAGGTGAGAATCCTTACTCTAGATGTGAATTTTATTGTTGAAAGAGTAGGATCCTTATTGAGTTTGTATTGAAGGTTTAAGAGAAAGTATCAAGCCATCAAGAGTAGAGAGCTTAAGTGGATTCTACTTGAGCCTAAGGTAAGTAAATCCACCTAAGTTGTGATTTGCATGATTGAATGATGTGTAGAGATTTATATATGATTAATGCTTGAATTTTTATGTTTGAAATGAGTTGATGAATTCATGAATGAGTTCAATGTTGTTTTATGAAGGAATTTCCACCATGAGAAGGGTGGATTGTGTTGATAAATTTTGGTAGAAGTATGGATAGAATTAGAAGAATTTGAGAGGAATATTTGAAGTGTGTTTTCTTTGTAGGATGTGTGATGATTTAAAGGAGTTGAACTCCAATTTTGGATGGTTAAGAAAGAAGTATAATTAAAGTTAGAATAGAGTTTATGTATGCACACATATTGTTTGATGAAATGCCTAAAAGAAGCATGAGTAGAAGTAGAGAATCTTACTTTATGCAACATAGCATATTTGCATTTCATGAATGCATATAAGAAAGATTTTAGGCATGAACCATCCATATGCATATGTTTAATTGAGTAATCACATAAGAAAGAAATATGAGAAATGAGAAAGAAACACTCTA
This sequence comes from Pistacia vera, assembly GCF_008641045.1. Taxonomy (NCBI): domain Eukaryota; kingdom Viridiplantae; phylum Streptophyta; class Magnoliopsida; order Sapindales; family Anacardiaceae; genus Pistacia; species Pistacia vera. The sequence goes on from NW_022196000.1 coordinate 492,782, forward strand.
AGAATAGAGATAAAGAAAAGAACTAATTCTCTTAGAATAAAGAGAAAGAAAGAAGTAGCACTATAGAATAAAATGAATAATAAGTGCTACAGAAGAGAAAAGAGAATAGGTTGTGCAATGGGGAGCCCATGAGTGTAGAAATGTCCCGCATGTAAACCACCATGAGAGAGCGAAATGAGAATGAGAAAAAGAATTTTTATAGTCGTGAGAATACATGCGGATGAGAGCCATACACGAGAGAGAGTACACTCACATGGTCAAGGGCTCCGAATCTATGCATCGACCAAGACCGATCGGCAAAGAATAAGAATAAGAATAAGAATAAGAATAAGAGAAGAATAGAAAGAAAAGAAAAGAGAGAAAATGCATTGTTATGCTTTAGTGTCTCATCCATGCATGGTTATGATATTCTCCATGGGTGATGAGAATAGAAAGAAAGAAAAGAATAGTGAGAGCTACAAGTAGAGAAAGAACAAGAGAGATTGAATTAGAGAAAGTGACAAGAGTACGAAAAGAATTGAATAGTAATACACGGGGACTATAGAGTAGAAGATTTACTTACTGAGCATCTTTGTGCTCACCCCGTTGTTTTCTATGTTTTACAGGACATAGGTGAGGACGTGGTCGGATGGATGTCTACAAGCGGGGAGACTTGGCTGCACTTTCCACTGTTTTTTAGAGTGTTTTTGTACAAATGATGTTGTACTATGTAAAGAATGTATTTATTAAGTAAAGAAAATTTTTTGGCCCAACCATTTTGATAAATATACTTGTCTTTTTATTAATATATTTTATGAATATGATAGTAGAAAGAAGTTGTTACATTATACCATTCCTAGAAATTAGATCCATTGAACATATTCTCTTTTTTGATGATTGATCATAGTGATGATGTGCTCATTTTAGAATCTATAAGTGCAGAATAAACAAAAATTAAAACAAGTTAACTAAATTCTTCAATAAGGTCTTTATAAATAAATAATTACTCCCACTATTTTACTCAAGTTTTGATAACCCTTACTATCAAACTTGGGAAGGCCAGTTGGACTTCCTAACGGACCGAGATCCCATTAATTTCATTCCAAACCTTTATTGTGGCGAACAAGCTGGAATGGGTTAATTAGGTAGGCCAACAAACTCAATCTTATGCTGGCTAATGGCACCAACCATTAATCCTCAAATATAAAATGAGCCAACAAACCAATTACACAATTTGATGGCACTAGCCATCATCCTCAAGTGCAACTCTCAGGTAAATAGAGTTGACACTAATGCCATCTGTGTACTTTGGTAAATATACTTCTCTATTATGCCTCTAGTGTGCTTATCAACCTTCGCTGTGGCGAACAAGCAAAACACACTCAGTTAAGTCAGACTCATCATCATTAAGGAAAAACTTCAATGACCTTTTAACCTCCCATTGGTAGAAGCATACCCTTCATTGTGGCAAACAAGGCAACAATGAACAGTGGTTTAATTAAATTCATGGATATATATATACATATATATATATATATATATATATATCTTTTCCATAGATTATCAACATCTAATACACAACTCATATACCACTGTAGGGTTTTAATCGAATAAAGTGCAGAATAGTAAACAAAAATTTTATTTGAAATCCATTTAATCCCAAATCATAGATTGATATTATTAACCCATTCAAAACAAACATATATATAAGATTAAACATTCGTTATAATCATACCTTTGATTAGAGGCTCCTTCGATTTTGATTGTAGAAAACACTACCACTTTAAGAGGAGAAGTGAATGAATGGTAATTTACACAAAGACAAGAATACCCACATGATCAATTTGGTAGTTTGAGAGTGAAGGTTCAAAGAAAAAAAAGGCACAAAAAATTTCTAAGAAATTTTCTCTCTACAACTTTTACTTGGGAGGCAAGATAATCTAATAATGGAAAGGCCCTCTTTTATAGGCAAACCCTAACCTAATATTCCCTTGGCATATTCTAAGAATATTCCCCACTAATATCCATTTTTTATTAATATATAATTAGAGTTTACTTAGTGCCCAAGAAAAAGTCGGTTTGGTATTTTATTATTATTGATTAATTATTCAATAGCAATTCACTATTAGAAAAGTATAAACACCAATATATAAATTTAAATAATGATTATTTATTCATTTAAAATACATATACACCAATATATATATTTAAATAAATATGTAATCTTACAAATTAAATCCAATGTTAAAATTGGACATAGGCGATAGCCTTCCAGCAAATTTAATTGCACCATAAGAATTACCAAAATACCCTTTCACCCTGAAATAACGAAATTGCTCTTATTCCAAATCTTCTTTGATTTGTCTTTTAAGTGTATGAGCCGTAGGGTACTTATCATATTAGTAGTGAGTAATATCGCAACTGATACTCAATCAATTGTCTCATTACACGCCGACCTAGATTGGCCTTTAGTTAGGCATCATGGCCACCCGATAGATTCGAATTCAGCATATCAGCTACTTGTCAACAGTATGGTTATTGTGCAATCAAATCCTTTTATCAATATTATCTCATCAAGGTTTGAAGTATGAAAATAATGTCAACTTCAAATATAATACCTTGATATGTTTGTATTTGGTAATCAAACTAACGACTTGATAAAATCGAACTTGAGCACCAACTCAATTCCACTATGGCCACAATTTTGCAGTCCTTGTCATTTACCGAATTACTTAGCAAGATAAATTCTGTTGTAACCAAGAGTGATGAATCCTATGTCAATCCTCCATAGCCATAGTTTACTTCTCAATGTAGCCAATCACTCCCATACTGATAACCCTAAATAGGACTACGTTAGGCCAACGTCAAACTACACCGATATTTACACACGATGCTCTGGTAATCTCAAGTCTAAGGATCACATGCAGCACCATCCGTTAGATGATATATTTCATAGAAATTACAGTTACCATCTATATGAAATCCTCAGGTTGGTCAGTCTAGTGAACTTGGCAACTACAAGCACCCATGCGTTGCACCAAGTTGTCACCAAACAACTCTAACATATAAGATATGTTACTATCTTTCAACAGGGTCGTTCAACGTTATGATAGCCTTACCATATTATCTGTGCCCTTACTTCAGGATAATACTAGGGCTATGAATGATTTTTAGAATGGCCATCTAATGTGATCATAAGGTTCATACAATCAAGATTTAAATCACTTAATACCCTCGTCACATTTCTACCATTCTAAGGACATATATTATAACATATGCGAAATACGATTTATATAATACACTCAACATGCCTTTTATTAGTATCAACATGTTTTTACAAGTAGTCAATTACTACAATTAGATTGGCTCTAGGGCACCTCCCCTAACAGATCTTTCCTTTTTCTAATCGTGATGTTTCCCTAACGTGAGCGAGCATTCCATCATGGTGCATGGTCAATCAATTTTGCATCTTTAAATTTTACTAAGTCCTAGAGTCGTGAACGACTTCTTGGAAAGATGTCGTTCCTTCATGGAACGATCTTCGAATAGTTCTGGAGCAAGCGTTTGTCAACGTTGTTCAGGTCTAGCACTTGAATTCTAAAACTTGACTTTGAGCTCACTTTTTCTTAGTCCAAAATCTTGGCTGTGACGGGAATGGGCTTTCCACCACATGGAGCAGACATTCCTTCTCACACAGCAAACACGTGTCAAGATTCCAAAAGATTATGAATAACGAGTTGGAGTGATGTCATTCACAGTCGTTCCTTTTTAGATGTGCACTTCAGCCATAAGTATTCAGATAGGCTTGGAACATGTCACTTGATTTTGAATGGCTTGAGCACCTTTGGCACGAATCTGGGTAGAGCCTTGAATAGGGATGAGAAACAATGTCATTCCTTCTTGAGTAGCTCCTTGGGAATTTGAGTAAGGTAGGAATGATGACATTCCATATGGAAAATCTGCACTTTTGGTTTGGTTATGACTTATCTTACCTTTTGCATATAGGTTATAATTTAACCAATTTTTTATTAGTTGGCTTAACAATGTCCCCTCTTTTGATTGATGACAAAACTAAGCAAACATTGAGTATTAGGCTTATAAACATATCTCATACATATGCAAAGCAACACTCCCCCTCAAAATAAGCATCTCGCTTTACCAATTTCAAGCCAAAAACAAACCAAACAAGTTGAGCAAAGGCTTCCCCTCACACCAAGCATATCATCATTAACAACATATCAAAACACTTCGAATCAAACACCATTATCATTAACATCATATCAACACACGTCAAATCAAGCATCATCTACAAATAAAAAACACTTCAAGTCAAACACTATCTACAAATAAAAAAAACTTCAAATTAAACACCATCTCTCATTTTTCTTAACTCCTCTCCCCCTATTTGTCATCAAACAAATAAGAGTCACATAAGATGAAGTGCCATTCACATCAAAGCAATATGATATTGAATATCTACAATTCATGATGGAAAGAAATTTCAATATGTATATATGTGTGTGTGTGTGTATCATGAAGTTCAAGAAAAGCAAAATAAGATCAAAATAAAGCAAAAGTAAAGTAAACTAAAATAAAGTGGCCCCAATGGACGCAAATGTTCCCCTATGTGCATAAAGAGCCAAAATTATATGGATAAAAAAACAAAAAAAAAAAAAAGTTGAAGCGCAGGCTTCCTAAGGTTGATGAGGTGACATGGAATCACAAAGGCGTCGAAGCTCCTTAGTAACCTCGGATATTTGAGTACACAAAATGAGGAACTTGTCATTTACTTCGTTGCTCAACCGGTCAAACTTCTAATCAAAATAGGAAGCCATTCTCTCATATGTCTCATTAGCTTGTTTAGGAGGGAGAGAGCTTGGTCCAGCCTCTGTCCTTGTTCTCTTCCTTATCTGATGATAAACTTCACTTGATGACTTTGTCTCATGGCTTTCTTCTCCTTCAGAAGGAACCATCTCCCATCAACTTCTCTTTGGCCTTATCATACCCATCATTTGTAAGGCACCTTCTTTGAACAAATTGGAACCATCAAATTGAACCTTCCCCAGAATATCTACCTCAGTGATCTGTAAGTTTAGTTTCTCACAAATTAGGGTGATCGACATCCCTATTGTTATCTTGCCTGAATCCTTTTGGATTTCACCAAATTTTCCGATCAGTAGGATAGTTGAGTTGACTTCAGTTCCTTCTTTGGTAGCATTCATCAATAGCATATCTTTAGTTGTTACTTGCCCATTTGATCTCTTCTTGGTGTGGAAGGAGAAAGTGATGAACCTATGGAAAATATTTATCTTTGGATCTTCTATCTTTCTTGATTTTGGTGTATAGGGATCCTAGTTCCCTTTTCCTCTTACATTGTGCTAGACAACCATTGAACTACATTCTTTGGGAGGATCAGTTATCCCATCAAAATCACAATCCAACCATTCACCCAACTCCTTTGGAGTTACTACATGCTCCATGTTTTTCAGGTGAAACAACATTGTATAAGTTGAAAATGTAATATTCTTTCTAGCTAGTATACTTGGGAGGTATAAAATGAAAACTCACTAAATATATCATAGAAAAACATATATGGATATATGTATAAGGTAGTGGGCCCTCAAATAGCATTACTTTTATATACAAATCTCTACATCAAGTACCATAGTCACAAAAATAAACTCAAAAATATAGTCCAACAGTGTTGCCTTTCTCCTCCACTACTTGACGTCCCATCCGACCGATCTCATCTACTACCTACAAAAACAATGAAATCAACGGGGTGAGCACTAATTGCTCAGTAACATTACTCAGATTATGAATTTTCTTTCCTTACACCAAGCTTCTCTATTCTTCTCTGTTTTCTACGATTCTAGTTTCTCACTTACCGTTATGTAAGCACAAATAGAGAAACTAACTTGGGATAGTAGAAATAGCATGATGCATATGCACAGATGCATAAACTATTCTATGCAATGCATTTTCTTTTCTGTTTTTCCGTTTTCTTTCTTTTTCTGTTTCAATTCTTTCTTTTCTGTTTTTCTTGCTTTTCTATTCTTTCTTGCTTTTTCTATTCTCTATTCTTTTCTTTCTTGCTTTTCTATTCTTTCTTTGCTGATCGGACTCGGTTGAGGCATGGATTCGGAACCCTAGCCGTGTGAGTGTATTCTTAAATTCTTTCTTGGGTATAATCCTCATCCACATGCACTTCTTACGAACTGTACAAATTCTTCTTTCTTATTCTGAGGCCGCTCACTAAAGGCAGCGTGCATGCGGGGTTATTCTTCTCTATCACTCATGAGCTCCCCATCGCAACGACCTTCTATTCTTTTATCTTTTTATATTTCTTTAAGTAAAATTTCAGATTTGAATTGTTCTTTAATTATATTTCTTAAAACAATAATTCTACATTTAATTGCTTTTCTTTCTTTCTCTTTATTCTTTAATGTTCTCATACATATATATGTGCATGTAAATATGCTCATTCTTTGCTATTCTTTCTAAATGCAAATGCTCAAATGTATGAATGCATTATGACATATTAAGATATCATTATGGAACTAGTATTATCTACCAACAACATTTCCATAACAAGATAATAATCTAACATACTCATATATGCACTTCACTTTGAAATTTCATCAAACACCTTACATGCACATACAAACCCTAAAATTGGTTGCACTGCCACATATCTCTCAAGTCACCAAAATTGGAGCAAACAACTCCCTAAAGCCAACAATCAATCTAACTGAATTTCATCCTCCACCTTTCTACATCCATTCTTTCATTTTTCATCCAAAATCCCATCAACTCAACACATACAAATACATCACTTCTCATCACATACCAATAAATCAATTCTCATCACATACTAATAAATCAATTCTCATCACATACTAATAAGTCCCTTCTCATCACATACTAATAAGTCACTTCTCATTAAATACTAACAAATTACTTCTCATCACATATAATAAATTACTTCTCATGGCCATGAAATTTACATATCAAACAACCTTAATTTTCAATCCATAATTCTCATCATCCAAACACACATACAACTTATAAAAATTTCTCTACACAATTATCTATCCAATCAAAGCTAAAATTGGATTTACTTACCTTGAATTTGAGCAACTTCAACATTATAATCTCTCTTTGGTAGAATTCCTTTCCTCTTAAACCCTAAGCATATAAAACCATAAGAATTCAAAACTTTAAAATTTAATCTCACATCTTGGTGCAAGAATCTTACTTTGGATGCTTAGGATTGAAAATCTATCAAAATTGAACTAAAATCCTATGAATTTCCTTGAAATTTGAGTGAAGAAATTTGAGAGAATTTAGGGTGAAGGTGGCGTGAACTATGGGTAGAGTGGCTAGGGTTTTCTTCTTGAACGCTTATTACATAATAATATATATGCAGTTTCCCATTTTACCCTTGAACTTTCTAAAAATTCCATCTATGTCCCTTAGTCAATTACAAAAATGCCCTTATTTTTATTAACTTCTCCATGTTATTCTACTTCTTTTTACTCCCTACTTTTTCAACTAATTATGAGTGAAAAGACCATTTTACCCCTAATAACCTTTTAAAGAATTTCCTTAACACTTGTCCAAGCTAACTTTAACTAAATTCAACTAAGGTTATTAGGGCATAAATAAAGCTACGTACCTTGATGTGGGTGTTACAATTCAACCCCTCCCTTATAAGAATTTCATCCCCGAAATTCAAAAGAACAATTCGGGATAGCAGCTCTGCATATCTTGTTCTACTTCCCATGTAGCTTCTTCTACTTTATGATTCCTCCATAGGACTTTTACTAATGAAATATTCTTGTTTCAGAGCTCCTTAACTTTTCTATCCAATATATGTACTGGATGCTCCTCATAAACAAGATTATCTTCTATGTCCACTTCTATTACTTTTAATATATGGGAAGGATCACTAACATACCTTCGAAGCATGGATACATGGAACACATTATGCAATTTATCCATATTTGGTGGTAGGGACAATTTGTAAGCTACCTTTCCCACTCGTTGTAACACTTCAAAGGGACCAATGTGTAACGCCCCACTTGAGGTACGTTGTTATTGTTTCCTCTTTCGCCCTTAATCGAGTTGGTTTTCGTTATATTTGTTTGTTTGAGCCTTATGTTGAATGTTGCCCTGAAATTGGTTGAAAATAGAAGAATCTTAGTGAACCAAGCTTCGCCGGGGCGAAGAAGAGTCTTCGCCGCGGCGAAGATGTGTTGAGACCAAGGGCGAAACTCTCTGGATAGTTTCGCCGCGGCGACAAAGGTTTCTTCGCCGCGGCGACGGGCCGANACGGACCCGCCCCCGTGGGTGGGGGGGGGGGGGGGGGGAGAAAGAAGCCCCTGGGGGGGGGGGGGGGGGGGGGGGGGATATTCCTATGAGCCCGGCTGAGTGGGGAAAGCACCTGAGCCTGCAGTAGGGCAAGATGGAGGATAGCCCCCGGTCGTGACAATAAAAAGGCCATGACTTTATAAGTAATTTTTGGGTATCTTACGGATTGAACTGGGCTGAGACCAAGACATAGAAGTTATAGCCCTGTTTCTAAGCTTTAAAATGAGATCAAAACCGTAGCAATCCGAGGTGTATAACCCAAGTTATGGTCTTTTTAGTGTGACTTATGCAGAATGACTGTTTTGAGGAAATCTTGTATTTGACATTTCATAAGTGCATTAGTGAGCATGAGCTATCCATACGCATTTTTATGCACTTAAGAAGTAGCTTGAGACATAGTAGAGAATTTGAGTATAAGTTCTTTAAGAGTAAAGAGAAAGAGAGAGTGAGCACTAGAGAATAAAGAGAAAAGAGCATAGAGTAGGTTGTGCAATGGGGAACCCCGTGAGTAATGGGTAGAGTATTCCCGCATGTACGCCGCATTGAGAGAGCAGCATGAGTATGAGATAGAGAAGTGGTGTAGACCGTGAGAGTGCATGCAGATGAGGGCTATACCCGAGTACCCGAGAGAGAGATTATACACTCACATGGCCAAGGGTTCCGAATCCATGCATAACCGAGTCCGATCGGCTAGAATGAGTAGAGGTCACGTAGAGTGGGAGCGAGTTCCGGCCGTGCCCCAGTAAGATGGGGCCGTCACTTACTAAAGAGAGTTAATAGAAAAGAGTTCTAAGAGGAGAATTAGAAAAAAGAAAAGAACAGTGAGAGTAAGTAAATCCAATCAAGTTGAGATTCAAGAAAGTAAATTCCACTCAAAATCCCACTCAAGTTAAAGTTTAAGAAAATCAAGTGAGTAGATATTTCTTTTAAATATGTAAATGTTATGATTATTGAGAAATTGAGATGAGATTGATGATTATTTATGCTTGTTGTTGGATATAGTTGAATATGAGGAGTGTATGTGATGGTTTGATGATGGGTTGAAAGTGGAAGAATTGGAGAAATCTTTTGGGAGTGTTTGTGCCATATAGATGTGGTGATGATATGTGAGAGTTTTTCTCTCAATTTGGATGATTTAAGAAATCAATGGAATGATAATTGAATTAGGGTTTGTTTATGCACAACTATTGTTTGATGAAATGTCTAAATGAAAACATGTTACCAAACTGCCATGTCACAGTCGTGACCTCCTTAGTGATTTTTGGATGTCACAACGGGGGCTATCCTCCATCTTGCCCTACTACAGGCTCAAGGCTTTCCCACTCAGCCGGAATCATAGGATATCTCCCCCCCCCCCCCCCAAAGGAGTATCACCATGCTTCCAAATGACTAAGCCCCTTGGGTCGAGTTTTTAAGCGTTAGGGATTTATTTTTAGATTTTAGGGATTTCAATTTTTAAATTTTGTTTTGTTTGTCTGGTTTGGTTTACTGTTACTGACTCAGTTTAGTCTGTCTCAACGGTTGAACCGTGGTTTAGTACTGTTCACATTGGGTCAATCTAATCCAAAGGTAAAACCGAGTTAAATTATGTGATCAAATTGGATTGGAATCCAGCTATTGGTCGAATTGATTGGTCTAGTCTGGGTTTTAAAACAAAGATAGATACATTACCTATGATAACATGGAGTCTATATATTATAATACTAGCCCTACAATGTTGTTGAGAAAGCACTATTAATTGCCCTATAACGTATCAAAGTGAGAAAGTTTATAAATCAAATAATGCTAGTTGTATTCAAGTAATTGAAAAAGGTTTTTACACATTTATATTTGCAAAAAGGCATGCTAAACTCGAAGTCAATTCAATAAAAACGTGTTTTAATTCAAATTAATTTATAAACATCACATTGGTATATCTGATTTATTTTTATGATTGATGGAATATATATATACATTATCAAATATATGTGTAAATCAATATCTTCATGAAGTGATGGGGGCATGGATTATGGATTTACAAGGCCATTTTGAAGGATTATATTTTATTGGATCTCCCACAAGTTATCTCTAACTCTCTATAAATTGATGAAGAAACATAGTAATCATTGCCTGGGGTGAGCGATTTTAGGTACCCTGTATTTTTCAAGAAAATCAGAACTAGATTCACACAGTGTAGATTCTTAAATTAAGGAACCATAACCTAAAATGCAGGTTTCCGGTTTCGGTTCCTTTCTCGGGTATCCTGTAAAAAATTATTACCCCCCTATTGGTTTAAAAAATGACAAAAATACCTTAAAAGTTTACAAATACACCCCTAACAAATTTTAATTACTCATTCACTTGTGTCCAATGTGACTCATAAATCCTCTAATCTCTAAGCAACACTTGAATTCAATCGATTCATCACAATACACATAAAATTCCTCAATCAAAACCAAAATACAAACAATTAATTAAATTAATTAAACAATCATACTATAAATCTATAATTCAATATTATAATTAATTAAATTTCTAATCATTTAATTAAATATTGTACTAATGTTTATAATGAAATATTATAATTAATTAAGTAATCATACTATAAATCCATAATGTAATGTTATAAACTTATAATTAATTAAATTTTTAATCATTTAATTAAATAACGTACTAATGTAGTAAACTACTAATGTTTATAATATAATGTTATAAATTTATAATTAATTAAGTAATCATTTAACTATGTAATGTTATAATTAATTAAGTGATTATAATATAATGTAATGTTATTATTAATTAAGTAATTATTTAGTTATAATGTAATGTTTTAATTAATTAAATTTTTAATCATTTAATTAAGTATTGTACTAATGTTTATAATAGAATATTATAATTAATTAAGTAATCATACTATAAATTTATAATGTAATGTTATAATTAATTAAATTTCTAATCATTTAATTAGGTATTGCTAATGTAATAAATTACTAATATTTATAATATAATGTCATAATTAATTAAGTAATCATTTCATTATGTAATGTTATAATTAATTATGTGATCATACTATAATGTAATGTTATAATGAATTAAGCAATCCTACCATAAATCTTTAATATAATATTATAATTAATTAAATTTCTAATAATTTAATTAAGTATTATACTAATGTTTATAATGGAATGTTATAATTAATTAAATTTTTAATAATTTAATTAAGTATTGCACTAATGTAATAAATTACTAATATTTATAATATAATGTTATAATTGGCTAAGTAATCATTTCATTATGTAGTGTCATAATTAATTATGTGATGATATTATAATGTAATATTATAACGAATTAATACTATAAATCTTTAATGTAATATTATAATTAATTAAATTTTTAATCGTTTAATTAAGTATTGTACTAATGTTTATAATGGAATGTTATAATTAATTAAGTAATCATTTAACTATAAAGTAATATTATAATTAATTAAATAATCATTTAACTAGTAATGTATTAATGTATATCAATTTATTTTATATAATTAATTAATTATTAATTTATTATAGATATATTTAGAACTTGATAATTGAAATAAATAACTAAATATTATATTATTATTCAATCAAATATATTATTCTATTCAAAAATAATTATTTTAATAACATTAAAATACTTTTAATTGGTTTTAATTCCAGTTATACACTTAATTAATCAAAACTTTAATATTAATATATTATAATATATTAAAGTTTTTTATATGGTGTAGTTTATATGTAATAAATATAATTGTATATTTATTTAATTAGGTTATTGCAAAAATTTATTTTTTTCCATTTTAATTTTTTTATAGGTTAAATTACAATAGACCCCTCATTCTTCATAGATATTTATTTCAGCCCAGGTTCCAAAATAAGGTATCCGCTATAGGTTCCCAGCCGGGTAAGCGCTGCAGGTTCCTTTTTCTAGGTTCCGATTCCTCCGCATGTAGGAATCGGAACAGTACAGTGTCAGTTCCAAAAAAATGGAACCAAAACCTACTTGCATAGTGTCAGTTCTGGGTAAGTTTCAATTCCAGTTCTGGTTATACCGGCTACTCGTGCTCACCCCTTGTTATGCCTTATAGGGGTGGGATAATCCGGTTAACCGAACTGGTTTATCCAAACCGAAAACCGGATCGATTTCGGTTAAAAACCGAATGTAAACCGAACCAAATTTTCAGTTCGGTTACTGGTTAACCGGTTTTCAAATCGGTTGTCAAATTATCCTTTAATTTACCAGAAACCCAAATACTACCTGATTTAAACGACCACCATTAATCCATTATAACAAACTAACAAATAACCCCAATGAGAAAAGCACAATAATCAATTAACCAGAAACCACCCAAATACCACCTGATTTAAAATACAACCATTATAACAAAACAAACAAAAACTTTAGCACAAATACAATGGCATATAACTTATTCTGAAGCTTCTTGTCCATATACCTGAATCAATTCAGAATTCAAAAACACAATCATGGTCGTTAACTAAACAGGAAATTTAAATCAACGATCAAATAAAACATAACAAACTGTCTTCAAATCAAAGAGTTCAACAAAACAAACAAACAAAGTTCAAATCAAGAGTCTGCTCGCAGTGGGTCTACTCAGTGCTCACGGTGGAGTCTCTTCAAGGTGGGTCTGCTCAAGCCTCATGGTGGAGTCTGCTCACGGTGGCTTGACTGGAGAGTGATATGTGGACTGTGAACGTGAAGCTCGCCAGATCGGAGCTTGAAGAGAAGAGTCTGTTCACGGTGGGACAATGGCGTGACTGCCTGACTGGAGAGTGGAGTCTGCTGGAGTGTTGGGTGCTGGCGAACGACGAACGTAGCTCACGGTGTGGATGGAGTAGCTCACGGTGACTAGACAGTGGATGGAGTCAGCTCTGCTCAGTAGCTCACGGTGGGAAACTGACGAACAATGGATGGAGTGGACTGTGGATGGAGTCACGGTGGTCGGTGTGGAAGACTGGAACTGCCGGTGAACTGGAGTTTGGAACTTTGGAAGACTGGAAGTGACGAACAGACGATTGAGGATTGACGAAGTGGTAGTGTAGAGATTTGAAATTTTTTCACATTTGGAGAATGGAGGCAGAGAAAGACGAAAGCGTGACTGCATGAGGACTGATGACTGAGGAGTTAAAAAAAATTCAGCTTTTATATTTAGGGTTAAACCGGTTTGAATTTGTTTTCAATTCCCCAAACCGAACCGGTTTGTAAAAAAACCTAATTTTCAATTCGGTTTCGGTTCTGTTACCGGTTCGGTTCGGTTCGGTTTAGTTTCTGGATTTTTAATCCCACCCCTAATGCCTTAGCAAGTAGAGCCCAATTACCCACTAAACCATCCATAAATTATGTTTTGTTCGGTTCGGTTTCTGGATTTTTAATCCGACCCCTAATGCCTTAGAAAATAGAGCCCAATTACCCACTAAAGCATCCCTAAATTGTGTTATTTAGTCATGTTTGACCATTAATTACATTGCCTTTTGCCTTTTTTAATGTTTTTTGTTTGGGGTCCACGGGGGAACATAAATCTATAGGTCCTTTATGCTGGGTCCACCATTTTTATTTAGAACCCCAATTTTAGATCAATTGCTCACTCACCCATAATGTGAATACATTTAATAATATCCCAATTAGTTGAAACCTAATAATATTAAATATAAATTATCTTATTTTCCATGTTATATATGAGTAAGTAGTAACAATAATCCTCACTCACGTGACAATAAGTTATTATGTTAGTCTCGTTAGAAAATTATTTGAAGTGTATGTAAACTCACCCGAATACTTTATTTAAAAAAAAAAAAAAAACAATATTCCTCATAAATATTCTCATTCTCTAATTAGACTTAAATTAAGATTAATTAAATCATATCTGATGGGACAAGAGTCAAATTAAGCTCGTTAAAGCTATGTACAACTCATTGTTAAAAATACATAGCCTAACCCACTCCCATCACACCCCGCGTGACAACCACGTTCTTAACTTTATGGGTCAATGTCCCTGATTCCCCCTGTAATGTAGTGTAAATACTAACAAGTGACAATACTTTAAAAAGTATCATTAATGTCTTCTATAATCATGATTTGGGTTAAGTTAATTACTAACACAAAGCAAATTAAATTGAGATAATTTGGTTTGAGCTTATCAGTGGCTTAGTATAGAAATACACATTTTTTTATTATTATTTTACTTAATCTTAATTTAAACAAATAATTATTTTAAGATCTTCAAAAAAAAATTAACAAAGAAACATGTAAGTTTATTATTAGGCATTTTAACTTGCATACTTATATATCCTATTTTTGTTATTAATTTTTTAATAAGAAAACAGTGGGTAAGTAATAATTCTGCATTTATATTGTATGGGAGTGTTTAAAAGTAATATAGGCTATGTTTGTTTTAATATTTCTACCCTATCCTACCCAAAATATATATTTGTTTCCCCCTAGGTTTGTTAATTCAACTAAACACCCCAAAAAAGTTTAAAAATTTATAAAAACACCCCCATCCACCCACATTTACTAGATTCCAACCACCGCCACCGGGAGATGGCCAAAATATGGCGTAATGGTGTATTACCGGCTGGATCTAGTTGGCAGTGCGCCAATCTAGCATTTTCCTGTCAGATTTTTGATCGAAGTTGGTCATCAACAATGGCCATATGCTAGAAAAAGCCAGATCTGATCGAAAAATGTCATATCAGCGCACGACATGATAGATCTAACTTGTCATGCTGTAACGCACACTTTGAGGTACGTAGCTTGTATTTGCTTATTAGCCCTTAATGTTGTTTGTTTGCCCTTAGCCAAGCTTGTATGCTATTAATATTGCTTGTTTGCCCTGAGTTGGTGAAGGATTGGCGAAGATAGAAAATTGCAGACTTCGCCGGGGAGACGTATAACCTAGAATTCTTCGCCAAGGTGAAGAAAAAGCTTAGCCGGCGCAAAGAGTTGGCTGGAATTCTTGAGGAAATTCTAGAGAAATCTTCCTTAGAGGCAAAGTGACCATTCTACCCCTAATTAGTTGTAAATGTGGGGAGTGAAAAATAAGGAAATTTGACGGAGAATGTAATGAAGATAAAGGCATTAGTGTAAATGACTAAGGGACAAAGATGAAATTTTTAAGAAAGTGTAAGGGCAAAATGGGAAAGCATGTCTATTAATATGTGATATTAAGGGTTTAGTTACACAAACCCTCCCATTCTCTACACCCACACGCCACTTCTACTCTCCAACTCTCTCATCTTTTCATCAAATTTCTAAGGAAGATTAGAGAGCTTTTGATTGGATTTTGGTAAAGATTTGATCATAAGCATCCAAAGGTAAGGATTCTTGCTATAGATATGAGATTAATTTGTAAAAGTGTTGAATTCCTATAGAGTTTATGCTTAGGGTTTTAGAGAAAGAACAAGTCCATCAAAGAAGAGGAATTCTGGTGGAATTACTCAAGCACAAGATAAGTAAATTCAACCCTAACCCTTGTTTGAGCAATAAAAGTGTAGAGATTGTTTCATATGAATTTATATGCTTGAGATTTGCGGATGGAATTGTTATTGAGTTTGATGATGATTGATGATTGGATTTCCACCATGAGAAGTGATGGCTGTGTTGATAGAATTTAATAAAAGTTGGGTTGAAATTAGAAAGAGTTTGAGGATAATTTTTTGAAGTGTGTTTCATGGCCAGGTTTAATCTTGTTTTAAAGGAGGTTTGCTCCAAATATGGATGGTTTAAGAAAGAAGTAGAATTATAGTTAAAATAGAATTTGAGTATGCATGCATGATGTTTGATGAAATGTCTAAGAGACGTGTATGCATGAGTAGAGAAAACTTATTATTGTGCTACATGGTATTTTTGCATTACATGATTGCACTCAGAAAAAATTAAAAGCATGAGCCATCCACATGCATACATACGCATATGTATGAGAATTTAAAGATTAAAGAGAAAAAAGAAAAAGCTACAATGCTTTAAAAGAAGAAAAGAAAAGTTGTTGCGATAGGGAACCCGTGGGTGACAAGAAGAAGAATATTCCTACATACACGCCGCCTTAAGTGAGCAGCCTAAGAAGAAAAAGAAGAATTTGTACGGCTCGTAAGAGTGTATGTGGATGAGGGCTGTACCAAGAAGAAATACCCATATGTACGCCACCTTAATTGAGTGGCCTAAGAAGAAAAGAATTTGTACAGTCCGCAAGAGTGCATGTAGATCAGGACTGTACTCACTCACACGACCAAAATTTTGAATCCATGCATCAACCGAGTTCGATCGGCAAAGAATAAGAAAGTATAAGAAAGAATGAGCAAGCGAGAAAGAAAAGAAAAGAAAGAAAGATTATAAAGAATCAAAAGAAAGAAAAGAAACAGAAAGAAAGAAATTCTAGAACCATGATTCCTATCATGGTTAGTGAAAGATTAGAAGAAAGAAAGAATAGAGAGAAATAGAAAGAAAGAAAGAAAGAACCAAGAAAGTTAGAATGAAAGAACAGTGAGAACTAGAAATAGTGAAAGAAAAGAGAAAAAGCAAAGAGAGAATGAAGAAGAAAAGAATAGAATAAGGAAAGAACTCAAGATTAAATCACGGGAATAGAAGAGTAGAGGATTTACTTACTGAGCAATTAGTGCTCACCCCGTTGTTTCTCCATGTTTTGCAGGAAATATATGAGAAGCGGTCGGATGGACGTCGAGAAGCGGAGAGAAATGACACTACTGTCCACCGTTATTAAAGTTATTGTATATACTATTTTGTGTTATGTAAAGAATCATATATTAAGTAAAGAAAATTTTAGGCTCATTATTTTTCATTTTATACCTATGTATGTTTAACATAGTATATTTTCCGCGTTTACTAGCTAAGAAAGAAGGTATTACACATGCGTCATTACGGCACCTATCGGTTACCCTCCGGCTGTGGTGGTCGGCTATTGGCATTTAATAGGTGGGTGAGAATATTTTTGTTAATTTTTAAATCCTACTTTGTAATAACCACTCAACTCAACTTGTTCAAAAATTCTAATAAACAAACACACCCACAAATGTTAGGGTTGTTAGTGAAATTGACCTTAACTTTAACCGTAGAGTATTGGCAACGCTCCATGAGGTCGCGTGGAGGGAAGTAGTGACTCACTATTCACTGCTTTATATGCCACTACCGCGTATAATGCAAGTCCAAAGTCTTCATCTTTTTTCACTTCAACAGTTCAGTTGTAAGTTCCCACTCAGCTTCAAGCTTGGGCTTCTCATTACTCAAAATCCAAACATGGGAGTGTTGGGAGAAGGGAAGGGCTCCACCCTCGTCCACCTGCTCGTCGTCGTTCTAAGCTTGGTGGCTTTTGGTTTCGCCATTGCTGCTGAAAGAAGGAGAAGTGTTGTAAGTACTTTGTTTTTTTCTGTTTTGATTCAATTTTGTGTTTAGATTTTGGATGCAGATTTTGTGTTGTTATGTCATTTGTGTACTTGGGTGGATCTTTGTTTTTCCTTTGTGTTTTTAGTTTGATTGGTTTTATGTGTGAGTCTTTTTTGTTTGTTCAAGGTTAGGGTTCTTTAGTAAGTTGTAAGTCTAGTGATTTAGTTTAATCTACTTGGCTGGTTTAGATTTTTCAGTTGGTTGAGTGCTGGGATTCTTGTAATGATTGCAAAGGTTGAACTTTTAAGGGAAAAAAAAATTATGTCTTTGTTGATTGATTGCTGTTTTATGTGAAGGCTTTTTTACCATGTTGAGTGTTTGATATTGTAGTGTCATGAAGTATTTTTTTGATTTTCCAATTCAGGGAATTAATATTGGGTTAACATTACCAAGACTGTTAAGAATGTGATTTGGTACTCAAGTCATGATGTTACATTTCCATTATCAATGTCCTTTAGTTCTGCTCTGAATATCTTTTGGTAATGATTTGTCCAAAATGTTTGAGTACAAACAGCTTTTTAACTTTTTGGTGAGTTGGAAGAGAATGATACAGTCGCAAGATTTTACTGTCTTTTTTTCTAACAAGTATGCTTATGCTTGTTTTTAGCCGTAAGGGGACGGTGGATTTGCTAGAAGCTAGAGTCAGTCAGTTGCATTTTAGTTGATGTGGCTGGTGAAATGTTTCTGAATGTGATACAAAATTCCAGACCAAAATCTTCAATAGAGTAACATATGGCATGAGTTTTTTACCTCCAACTACAGTTAGTTGCATTGCCATCAGTTTTCACCAGTCAATTGCCAAGTTAGTAGAAATGCTCTGAGTGTTTCTGTAATTTCTGTAAAATGAACTTTACTATGGAAAATCTAAGTGGAAGTTGTACTGCAAACTATGCAACAGAGCAGTATATAATCAACTTTTTGGATACAATGAACTTAATCTTCTATCTCCCTATGAGTACAGAGCGATTAGTTTAGACATATTCCAAGTATCTTGTGTCCTCTATGACATTGTAAACCTCCTACTGAGGCATTTGTCTTGGTTGGCTTCTCAATAGATACTTTGAATTTTGTCCAATGAGCCACTATAATAATTTATAGCATCTTGGTGTCAGCAAACAAATAGGCGTGCCTTGAGCCTTGTCACTTCTACTCTGGAGTTTGGTGTGTATGGTAACAAAAAGGCATTTCCTGGTCAGATCAGTCTATCATAATGAATTTAACCAAATTTCTATGACAGCCTTGTGATAGATAGTTTGAGTTTATGTTTATCTGCCAAAGTTAATAGAGATACACATGAAGGTAAAAGCAACAGTCTAGTGCCCCTTATCTGCGTTGTTTTCTTAGGTAAGATTGGGAGCCAATACCTGGTGGGAAGTTGTGAAAGTGATTACGAGATTATTGAAAAGCTTATTTCTGCTACATCTAATGCCTCAAGATGTTTATTTGGTGGACTATGATTATTTGATGCTTCTTTTTGGCTCCTGTTTTTAACTCAACTACTAAAATAGATTAAGAGCTTAAAGGGTTCATAAGCAACCATACTACAATTTAGTGCACCTTTTGCCTTATGCCGTAGGCTTGGCCACTATTAATTGCTTTGGATCTAAAATAAGCTTTAGCTATTTGTCTTTGGCCTTGGTTACAATAATAATCCGTTTATGGATTTCGAAATTGCGCCTCAGTTTTTCCTCCCAACTTGGCTAAAATAGCTTCCATGATTCAGCTATACAAGTTGAGGCCTCAATGGCATAAATAATCAGTTATGGATTTTTATTTGTCTTCCTTTTGTTTGGAAAGTCTTTTAGGCCCTGATTTGGTTTGTACAAGGATTTTACAGAACCACTTAAGGGGAAAAAATGAATCTTGATTGCAGGGACGCATACCTTACTCTTAAATAGAAAATTACCTATTAGTTACGGCAGTAGCGGATCCAGAAATTTTTTTTAGGGTGGGGCCAAAATAAAAACTAATTACATATTAATATTTTTGTTAGGGTGGGCCAAAATCCAAAAATTATATATATTAGTATTTAAAAAAAAAAATTGAGGGCCCACCCAAAAGTGGGCTGGATCCGCCCCTAAGTTACGGTATACTAGCCTTGTGGCACTTGGGACAAGTTTGGGATTAGATTAATTTTATTGAAAAGTAAAAAAAACAGCTTCATGGATGACTAAATTATGCAATCATTTGACACACAGAGAGAGTGGTTTTTAGGGGAACTGTGTATAAATAGTTTTACAAATAGGCAACTCTAAAATTGTTATGGCATTATGTACATGTCAGTAATCATTGTTCCCCCACCTTTGCAGTTTAGCATTATGGAGTCATATTTTATGGTTGGTTCGAGTAGTCCAGAATGTTTGTGCTGAATTTGATATTTTAGAGCAGCTTGTTATTCTTGAACTGATTTTTATATGGCTCATCTATTTTTGCATGACAGGGCCATATGATGACTGATCAAAATAATGCTACATACTGCGTCTACAGCTCAGATGTTGCTACTGGTTATGGAGTGGGTGCTTTTCTGTTTCTTCTTTCTGGTGAATCCCTACTGATGGGTGTAACAAAGTGCATGTGTTTCGGGAGACCTTTAGCTCCGGGTGGGAATCGAGCTTGGACCATCATCTACTTTATCTCATCATGGTTAGAATTTAAGCATACCAAGTACATTTTTCTCGTTCTCCATCAACGAGGGAACCTTACTCACTGATACTGATTGATGCATATCCCTCTTTTCTTAACCCCTCGATCGTCAAGACTTGCGATGTTCGTACTAATTTAATTGATACTATCATTTGCTCCTTTTTACTTGTGCCATATCTTTCTACATCAAGCCCTGTCTGTAAGTTTTGGTATGATCATCGGTTCCAATTCCAGTGTCCCAAAACAGAGCACTGAGGAAATCTTCATCTGTGCATTTACTTGAACTGAACTTAACATGGCCTTCTTCCAAGATGTTTGAACTATAATTTTGTGATATTCTGTGTGTCTGCAGGGCAACGTTTCTGGTAGCCGAAGCGTGTTTAATAGCAGGAGCTACAAAAAATGCATACCACACCAAATATCGGGGAATGATTCTTGCTCACAACTTCTCCTGTGAAACATTGCGGAAAGGCGTTTTTATTGCAGGAGCAGTATTTGTGGTTGCAACAATGATTCTGAACGTTTACTTCTACATGTATTTCACCAAGGCCACTGCTGCTCAGGCTGCCCGCAAAGAAAATCGTGCAAGTTCGACAGTTGGGATGACCGGCGCAGGGTATGCATAGAGCCAACCAATGAGACTAGATAGCCAAGTTTTGTTTCTTAATGTCATATGAGTTTGTGATGACGATTGTATTATGCAAGTGTACTGATATTTAGTGTGCTTGTTCAAAGATAATATAGTGCTGTCATGATTTCTCATATTTTTCTCCTAGACTTGTTAATATATAAAGTGAATCAAGAAAAACAAGGCTGAATTGATTCTCCAATACAGTCCTGAACCACTTCTCTATAACTTGAGGAAAAGATGAGTCATTTTCATCCATTAACTATGATTATGATATTATGGCATCCTAAAACTTGTTAGAAACTTCTTCAATAAATGTTTCAAGATTAAACCATGTGAAGAGTGATGTAGTTGCTTGTGAAATTGGTCAAAATGGCAGCAGCTGCAGAGAAACACAAACTCATATACGCAAAAGAGTACAGCATCCTGTTTCTGTTTTGCAGAGTCCAAGCAGAGAAAGGGTTGTCCAGAAAGTTATCTAGAGGTCTTATGCGGAAGAAATGGGAAAGAAATTGAAACGGTCAGTGCAGTACTGCAGTGTGATATAAATAGCATATACCCAGTTGTACCATGGACCTGCGATTTAATTTTCAGACTCATGTACTAGTTTGGTAAGCATAAGTTTTTCCTACTAATGGATCAGGTTTCTGATGAATATCAATTATCATTCTTCAGACTGGACTAGTCTTGCCCTTGAACAGCCGGATTGCACAGTGTGAATTTGATTTTGCCTTTATGATTCAAGTTGTTTTCTTCTTTCTAACTAGTAGTGAACAAGGCCTAGGCTAAGTAAAAGACTTCAAAGATATAAGCTATTATGAAGCAAGTTTGGTGTATATGTTTTTCTTGGATTAAAGATATTTGGTAATTGGTTTCTAAAAGGCATATAAGAATCTATCCACGCATCAGCACGGAAAAAGAAAATGATAGAAATGAATTGTGTTCCACGATAACGTAAATGAGTTGACAGAATGAACAGGCGAAAATCCAAGATGGCAGAAAAAGAAGAAGAAGGAAATAAATGCAGCAGAAAACGGCAAAAGAAAAGATGGAATAAGGTCCAAGCAGAAGAAGGCAAAGGTAATAAAAGAGAGAGCTAAAAAACTGAGAGTAATAAAAAGAGCAAAATGGCATAGTGAAAGAAGAAGACAAAGTCTACAGAGTCACAGATGCTAAAAGTTTGTACACTTTTAATTGAATGTTGCAGGATAGGAGTTAGGAGATCACATCACATAACAGATGGCTTTTAAGACTTGGACTTTTCTTTTCCTTTTTCATTACAAACCCAACCCTACTTTTCTGTTCTTTTTGTGCTCTCTTTCCCTCACAAACCACACCATTTTTAGCTCTACTCTTCTAATTCTCATCGTCTTCAAACAAACAGTAGTACTCACTCAAATCTATCTTTTAATTAGATATGTTCTCGGTGAAAGATGCTCAATTGAAATCCAAAATGAAATATCTGTCCATTGAACTTAAAACTGACAATATTTACTTAGATTGAATTTAAGCTTGCTATTATGTTTATACACAAACATCTCCAACAAAAAAAGAAGTTATATGGGTTTTACTCTCCCAAGTCTCTATCTTTTAACATTAACATAAAGTTTTAAAAACCCTAAGGGGTTGGCCTGGCGATGAAGAGGTTTACTCCATTTCTTGATTTTTTGGATTCAAACTTTGGGCCATCTATCATATTGTGACTTTCCCACACTGTGATTTACTCAATCATTTGAGCTTATAAGATATTTAAAGGACTTTGGAAATTAATTGAAAAACGTATAAACTAGTTTCATCTTGCGTGTCGTTAAAGAGTTGTTTGATGACAGTTGCCCCGAGGCTATTTTTTATTCACATTTATGCACATGTAATGGATTGATTCAAGTAGAACATTAGTAGATGAAATGTGATATATAGTTTAATAATTGGAATTGGGATGGGATTGATCGAGAAGGGGACAAGAGATTTAGAGGAACAGTTGATTGGTAATAAATAATTGAATTTAGTTGGAAGAAAAATCAATTTTGTGGGTTTTGGTAAGAGTCAAAACTAGTCAGATCACTTGGAAATGACATATCCTTGAATATTGGTCGTACCCTTTTTTTTTATATAGATTTACTGTTTTAAACATTTCAATTTTGATGAGTTAAATTAGGGTTTGTTCATGTTGGATTGGAGGAAGTACAAATGGAGAAATAAACAAAATATAAAAGGGCAATTAATGGTACAAGTCAAAGAAAAGAAAAGAAAATTTGATCACAAGATTGCATTAAGGGAAGATGGAATCGTACGGACATACACATTTTACTTGTTAAATACGTTAAGACTTAACAGATGTCTCCAACACCGCCGCGAGATTCCCGGCCACCCCTTTCCTCCTCGGCTATCCCATGTTTCCTCTTCCTTCTTTAATTCCCTTTCTTTCCCCACTCTACCTTGGAGGCGCGTGTTGTTGTTGTTGTTAATTAATTGATTATTTATTAGGTTTATAGTGCAATTATTATGTCTGTTTTTCACAAAAATTACATTAACTCCATGCTCGTCCTGCCAATTATTATGTCTTTGTTTCGTAATTAATAAAAGCTTGAGGGACGCGTGGAGAAGAAGATGGTAAGAAAGTTAAAGGTTAGATTTCAAATCCCCTTGACTTTGACGGCGACATGCAATTTCAAAATTTCAACACAAAATATAATATGCTCCCTTTATATTTACTCAATCATTATCGCACTCAATACTCTTCACATTTCCCATAATCTTAATTTTATTAACTTGTACTAAATACTGCATATTTTAAGTTAAGTTTAAATCATAATATAATTTGAACAAAAATGTTGAAGCTTGATTTTGATACCAACTATTCGTACGTGAGAAATGTTAAGCAGGTTTAGAAGTCACACGTGGTTGTGGAAGTATTTAGATGAATAAAGGGTGAAGAACAATGTTTAAAGTGGTTCGGATGTTCATAAAACGAATCTTATGTCCACTAATATTGTATTAATAAGTAAAGTCAGGTCGCGTTCAGCGAGCTGAGTTATAACTTAGAGAATACAAGAGAGAGAGAGAGAGAGAATATGCTATTCTAGAATGAAATTAGTCAATCCTACAAATGGGAGAGGAGGCCTCTATTTATAGTTGGATGAATCAAGGTAATTATTACTAAATCTGCGAGTGGGGTGGATGCCATGTAAATCCTTCTCTACATCCCATTGCTCACCTGTCCGAGTGATTTTCTCTACTTGTGCAGGGATTGGACACGTGGACCATCTCCAACCATTTGTCAACCTGGCGTACACCCACTACACTGGCAGGAGCATGTCACTCACGTCATTATGCGACGTGGACCATCTCCAACCATTTGTCAACCTGACGTACACCCACTACACTGGCAGGAGCATGTCACTCACGTCATTATGCGACGTGGCCGCATCTGAGCGGTCATAGAACCTTCTTAAGTTCTGACCACCCATGCTGATAAGACTCTACATCAGTCTTATTTTTCTAGGGGCAACCAAAAAAAAAAAAAAAAAGGAATTTTACTGTTATAAAAACATCCATCATTTACTATTAGTGGTAAAAGATAATTATGAATCGGACGTAGTTTTTTGTTTTTTTTTTTACAGAAATTCATGGTTATAATAATGAATGTGATGTAATTGAAGACAGAAACATAGGTAGAATAATGGCTAATGAAGATGGGGGTTCTCTCATCACGTGGGCCATTGGTGGGGGCATTTGCCATCTATCTATCTATCACTCTCTCTTCCCTCTGTCATTATAATTTAATCTTTTTCTTCTTCTTCTTCTTCAAAGAGAGAAAGACACACACTTTGTAGCTTCAAAGAACAAGACTTTAGATATATATATATACACATATTTATCATTATAATTTATGTGGGTGCGGCTGAGATGTCACTTTTTGGTGGCAAGACAAAACTTGAAGCTACGGCGGTTATCTTCTTATTCATCATGTTTCTTTTCCAGATTTGGGTTGGCTCCGACTGCCGAACTGAAGCCATCAGGATTTTTCCGGAACCCACAAAACTTATCAACAAAGCTACCAACTTCAGCGCTACTAGTTCAATGAAAAAGAAGAGCTTCAAACAAGACCTATTTCATAAGTACTTCCATGGAAGCGCTTTTCACTTCAACACAACAACAACAACAACTCTTCGTGATGATAAAGGATTTGAAGAAGATAAACGAAGAGTCCCCAGTTGCCCAGATCCTCTCCACAACTAGTAAAATTATTATTCATTTCTTTTTTTTCTTTTTTTTCTTTTTTTAATATTTGATGAATTTTATGTTCTATATATCCAAAATACCCACGTTTTTCCCTTCATTTTCTAGTTAGTCTTTCCAGTTTTTCTCGTAATATTAGAGGGAAAAACGAGGGTATTTTGGTATTTGATTATCACTCTCTTCATTTTCCTAGAAATCAAAAACCAAGAAATGATCCCAAATATCATTTTTCATGGTGTATATAGAGAAGCTGAGAATCTCTGTAATTTTTTTTTTTTAGTTTATCCCTTGTTTTCATGAAGAAGAAGAAGAAGAAGCCAGTTGCACAAATCATATATGTAATTTGGAAATTAGTCAAAGTTAATTAAACAATGTAATTACAGAGATTCAAGAATTTTCACTGAATTGAATCTGATTTTTGCAAAATTTAAGTACGTATTAATTGATCATTCATCCATCTCACATGCTATAAACTTTCTCATTAATCTTTCCTCAACACTCTTGTCTTATCAAATCTAAATCTAATTATTCAGAGATTCAAATCCTTAATGTCTCCTGATATCTACCTTAGTAATTAACACAACATAACACTATTCGGGTTTTTGATATTATATGCAAATATTTCTGATAAATGAAATAAACCCAGAAAGATATTAAGATAATGTAGAACAACTCGAGTGGGATATATAAGTATTGATTAATAGAGATTATAAGGATATTGGTGCATGCAACACAGAGAGAGAGAGAGAGAGAGAGAGAAAATATAAAGGAAAGTAGTTGAATGTTAGATGGCCAGTAGTGACTGTAAACTAGTGTAAAATTGGAAAGTAGCATAGTATTTAATGGCTTCTTCCAGTAAACATTTTTGTCTTCTTACTCCCAACAAAAAGTGCATCAAGACAACAAACAATCGAGTGTTTACAGAGAACAAAATTAAAAATCAAAGTGGGTAATTTCGATATTCTTCGAATTTATAATTGCATGTTTGGGTTCATTATATATATATTTTTGTCTCGTATTTTGGGTGATAAAAAGATGAAATCGATGTGGGAAAGAGTCACGTATAATGCGGCCGCAAGAGGGTAAGAGCCAAGTCATTTGGTGGTTTTTTTTTTTTGTGGGTTTGTTGATTTGTTTTCTAGTGATTTGGATTTGGAATCAAATTGACTCTCAATACAATTTCATTTACTTCACCAATGCGTTTTCATCTTTCATTTCTTTTTTATATTGATTCAAATATCTCTCTCCCTCTTTCTTTGTGTCTTAACCCCTCTTTTAACTTGTATAATGTGAATGATAAAATAACGTAAGAAGATTGGTTTATTTTGTGAAATGAAGAGTGATTTCAATTGAACCACCACTGGGTGATCCAGTGGTCAACTAGGACTCTTGGATCTATTACTTAAGAGCAAGGTTCTGAAAATCAGACTGGATCGTCCAGTCAGACCGGTTCGATCGGGAGCTGGTGGTATTTTCAGTCCGGTATCTCATACAAACCGCCATTTCCCGTTAAACCGAATTGAGCCGCGGTTGGACCGTCGGAATACTGCCGAGTCGCGGTCCAATCGTTGCTCAATCCCGTCGGATTCCGACATTGTTCAAAGCAGAAAACACCACCATTCGACGTGACGACATCTCCACGACAAAACCCAGCCATTTTCAGTCACCTTCGTCGCTCACCGTCCACCTAAAGTTCACACGACCGTCGGGCTTCTTTTGTTGATTCCGGCACCGATGGAACTCCTTAGCACCACCATCAGATTCGCCGGAACCTATACATCAAAAGCCTCATGATTCCAACTTCGATTGGTCGTCGATCGTCGCTGTCGCCACCACTCACAAGTTTCTTCGCGCGACAATGGTGTTTTAGACAGATTTCAAACCTTAAGGGAGTATTATAGGGGTGTTTTTGATTAATTTCAAACCTTTAGGGACTAAAATTTTTTTACAGAATACAGTCCAACCGACCGATCCAACCGGTCAAACCAAAAACCGGACCCTTGAATGGGTCATAGTCCGGTCCGATTTTCAGAACATTGCTCAAAAGGTCATGAGTTCGATCCACTTAAGTTGCTAATGGAGGTGACTATTGAGGAGATTTATCCAGCTACCAACTTCAAGACTCCAAAGGATTAGTTGAGAATTAAGATGCATGCAAGTTGGTCCGAACATCTTGAAAGGCAAAAGAAACATCTCTTCTTTCTTCAATAATTTCTAATATCTAGTACTTCTTTTAATAAGATTCGAACTCCAATGAAATTCTGATCATCTGATTCCTTGGTTTATTCCAAAAGCAATCTTATTCATCAATTTTTTACGTTCCGTAAATAGTTGTAACATTGAGGAATATCTAGAAAGGTATTTAGGAAATCGATCATGTATATTGAAATAGTAGAGTTGCCCTATAGAAAGAGAAGTTAAGAGTGTTTAGAATGGAGCATTGAGTTGCTGAATTTAAGATATAATGGAGGTTAATTTCAATTTTCAACCCCACGGGCACATAAAAGAGAGACTATTGTTTTGGGCTAGCTAGATGGTCCAAAAATCAGTAACCAAAAACAATATCCAAATTAATGGTCCGACCCATTTTATCATCTAGAGCAAGCCCACACTCCAATAAAATATATAGCTCTCTAACATTTTCATGTCATATGCAACTTTATATGGATATGGACCTTTGTATGATTAATTTGAATAAGAAAATAGCAAAATCCTTACTATATTTACATAATTTTAGCATTTAGTGATTATCTATGTAATGCAAAATTTGGAGTTTGAGAGAGTCTCTTTTAAGCTTTCATCTATCTACTTAATTGACTTTGTTGTGGCATACTCATCTTTAAATGGTTTATTAGGTGCTTAATGGAGATTAAATCATGTTCTAATTATGATTAAAGTTTCACTATACTTAGTCATATTGTATTCCTTGTCACTGTTTGTTGTTTCATTAATAAATAACGTATTTGCTTTTCATAAAAAAAGTTATTGGAACTGTCAGTTACCTCATTTATCTAAACACAGAGAGACTTTCTATAAAACAGTTTCATTTGTATTTTTTAATGTTAAAAACTATCTCTCCGACCCATGGTTTTCATCAATTGATAATAATCATTAATAAACGACGAAAATTACAATTATCTATAGTACGGTGGTTTTGATGAATTATAATAATATTTATAATAAAGATTAAAAAAAAAAAATTAGTAGATAGCATAATAGCCTACTGCCACGACCCCATTTAAATCGGTATGCTTAGATGAGAATCAAACCTGAAACCGTACGTTATCTATAATATCCCTAATTTGCCCTCCGCAAACTCTTACATACAAATTGACGTTGGAACAACTCTTTTTCACATCATTCATCTAGTTAATTACATTTATTGAATTAATTTTATATATAAATTTATCCATTCACTTTTTGACACATTATCTAATTATTTATTTTTAATTAATATAATTTTACACATCATTATTTACATCAGTTAGGATAGAAAGTTAAGATTTGATTTTTTTGGAAACAAAATTTTGAAAGTGAATAACATAGTATTACTGTTTGTCTCTTAATTCAATTCCTTCTTTTAAAAATAATAATTAATTTAACTATTTCACCTCAATAATTAATTTTTACACAGATCACTCACAATAAATATTTTTAATTAGTTTCTAAGTTTTCTTTCTCATAAAATCTATCAATTAAGTATGAAAACTTGAATTTCAATTAATTAAGAGTTAATTCCAATTAAAAAATTTCCCAAAAATGAATTTAAAACCATGCTATGAATCTCGGGCGCCCACAGTCCCATATATTTCTACACCCAGATTTTTATAAACTACTGCTGGTTTTTTAGTTTTAATTAATTAATTAATTTTTCCTTATTATTTTTCATAAATATTTTTATTACAATGTACGGACTCCTGAAAATCTGGAGTTATTACTGAGTTTCTAAAACTTCGAATATTTGTCGACTCTTTATTCGGTCTGAACTCGTCTTTGCACGTGCCTTTCACACTATTATATGAAATCAATTATATATTTTCCTAAACTAATTTAATTAAGCATATGAAAGTTCAACCAGGAAATTGGAATCTGATATTTCATTGTGCTGATATTAATTCATGTATATTGACATAGACTTTTTTTTTTTTTGTTAAGTAATTTATATATGACTTATAAAATAGTTTAATGTGTGAAAAATATCAATAAAATCATAAATTCTGTCAATAACGTGTTCAATATATTACGAAATGATGTCAATATGATGATACAATATTATACGAGTAAGTTAATGCGTTTTCTATATCAAACATATTAAAGTACACGTTTTTCACGTTAAACATAATGAACGATGTATTATACCATGTCAATTGTAGTAAAAAACTTTTACCTTATTGTAAATTTTCCTTATATAATTATAAAAGATTAGAACACATGTTAATCATTGTCAAATTTATTAGCTGGCCCAAATGAATGAATAATATAATCTCATTAACCCCGCAAATTTTATGTGATTAGTATCAAAATATATGTATCAAGCCCTAATCTTCTTATAACATCACTTGATGAAGGCAGTAAGAACATAATTCAACTAATAGAAGTAGTTGTAGTACAATGCTATAACAATACTTAAATTTGCAACTTATAAACCAAACACATAAAACTTATAATATACACTTTGATTTGAAAATATTATATGAAATAGATAGGATTATTAAACCAAATCACGACCATATAAACCACCTCTAGGTGTCTAGATGAGGCAAACTAGACCGAACAGCCCTAGTCAGAGAAAAATAAAAATAAAAAATACAATCTGTATATGTTGATTAATATACATGTATGATGTGAATAAAAGATGGGGAAAAAAAAAGTGGTATTGAGGGAAAATGGAATTGGTCGGGAATGTAATAAAGTGGTGCATGTGGGGTGATTCTAAAACAAGTAATCCTAAAAACATGTACCTAATTAAAATACAATTCCCAATTTAGAATAGTTATAAATAAGAATAAATTCTACATTGTAATAAGTTATAATTTTTCTAATTCCCGTTTTAAGAAAAGTTGTCTCCACATAATAATAATTATCCGTATATTACAAAAAAAAATATGCTATGTTATATTAAAGATTAAGATGAAATAAAATATTTATCTAAAGTTGTTTGAGATAATTATTTATGCTTTAGAGTTGTTACTACATCTTTTAACTTGCGGGTATATTACTCGTTAGTATGAACATCTTCTTGTTGAAGCCAAATATTGTTCTACATTCTTATGATTTCTTCTTTAGTTAAAGCATACATGACTTATTGCTCATTTGGATGATTGAGAAAGACATTAATATCCATTCGATTAGTGTAATGAAGTTATCGAATCTGATCACTAAATTTTACAATGACTCTTTGATTCTTCTCATCCACTTCATTTGTAACTTGCAATTCATCAACATCGGGGATCCTAATTTAGTAATAGTATGTGGTTTCACGTCAATTTGTTGCATAATTTGTAATGATTAAAACAATTGGTAATAATATATGGCTTCACATTAATTTGCTGCATAATTTTGTAATGATTTAAACAACTGACAATAGTTTGTGGCTTCACATTAATTTAACTATGCAACAACTGCATTTATAATTCTATTAAGGATACTTATCTTTACTGGTTTTAAGACACAATTTTCTATCCGTTTAAAAAGTAGGCAATTAAAATGCTAAATTGAAATCTTAATAGTATTAAAACATCAATTAAAATCTGAATACTGTATTACTAAAACATGAATTATAAAGAAATTTTTATTATCACATCTCTATTATCTTTATAGTAATAAAATTAATTAATCCCACTATTATTACTAGAAGGAGGTTTTAATGATAAAAAACTTTGGCTTAAAAGAATAACCCCCTGTTTTCGGCTCTTTCCCTTATTCTCTCACTACTCCTTTGGAAATTACGAAAACCACTGCGCTTTCAAACTCTTTTCCCTTCACCTTCACCAACTCATCTCCATTTGTCACTTCTCTTTCTCCTTCTCTTCTTCAATAAATACTCCTCTCTTCCCCTTCTCCTTGTCCGTACATTTCCCCTTCTTCTTTTCTCTCTCTCTCTCTGTGATATCAGCTAGCATGAGGATGAGTTGCAATGGCTGTAGGATCCTTAGAAAAGGTTGCAGTGATGATTGCACCATCAAACCTTGCCTTGATTGGATCAAATCTTCCGATTCCCAAGCCAATGCTACTCTCTTTCTCGCCAAATTCTATGGCCGTGCCGGCCTTATCAACCTCATTGAAGCCGGCCCCCAACACCTACGCCCTGGTATATGTATTTATGTGATCTATATATCATTCTGAGTGTGTCTTTGATGTATAATTAACGTGAGTGCTTTTGATGATTAATTTGCAGCTATATTTAGGTCGCTTTTGTATGAGGCTTGTGGGCGGATTGTGGATCCGATATCGGGTTCAGCAGGGTTGCTTTGGTCAGGGAAATGGTTTCAATGCCAAGCGGCGGTTGACGCCGTCCTCAAAGGCAAACCCATCAAGCAAAACTCTTCTTCATCTTCTTATTCTTCTTCCATTTCATCAACAACTACTACTACTACTACTACAATTTCTTCTGCATTACACCAGATTCCCCCTCCTCTCAAGATCTACGACATCCGCCATGTTTCGAAGGAACCAATTTCCAGTTCAGACCTCACCACGACCACCACCACCACCAAGACCCCCCGCATGAAGCGATCCTGGAACCGCAGGCCCAAAGCCCCTGCTGCAACTGACTCAACGGGTGGTAGGGCTCATCCCGGTCTTGACTCATCAATATGGCTAACTCCGCTTGGGAATGCAGAGAGCTCGGCGGAGACCGTGGATGGGAGCCGGAGCTTGGTTGGGTTGGAACTAACTCTGGGTTTAATTAGTAGTTCCAATGAAATAGTGAAAGAGTAACAGGTGTAAACTTGAGTTACTGTTGGGCAATCAATTAATAATACTGGTGAGCAAAATATGAGGGCTTTGGTGTAGGTAATATGAACACACATGTAATCCTTTTAATTTTTTTTTCTGTTTAAATATTTGCTTAATTAGCCACATCTACATACAGTAGTGTTTAATTACAATCAAGGTTATATTTTTTATCAGTTAATTCGATTATAACATGTGATTAAAGATTGATTACATAATTTTCGTGGTTTGGTGGTGGGGGGGAGATGGGCAGAGAGGAGAATCCACGTTGAGTTGAGAGAGCAGACAGGTGCTCAACATGCAGCGCCATTGGAGTTTGTGATTGTCAAAGTATACAAATTTTATTGCATGAATTATTCCATGTGGACATTGCTTTTTGTGGGGCTACCTCTCCAATTTTCGATTCTTTCATTTATCAAATGATAATCCTGCCTGGACCTGTCTCCTCTCCAGATCTATCGTCAAATTTAATTAAGGAAACATTATCTGGAAAACTCAAAATTTAATTTGCCTATGTTGCAGGATATTTTCTTAAATGAATGCGTTAACATTTAATGTCGTCAAACAAATCCAAATTTCTTAGAGCGTGTTCTTTTATTTTTTTAATATAATAATATAATTTTTATTTAAATTTAATGAAGGTGTTCTTTATTTTTAAGAAAAAACTTAATGGAAGAAATAATTAATAAATAAAATACATAAGAACTTGTAATTTATTAATTAAAATTATGATAAAGAGTAAAATTTGACTCTATAAAAGTATCTCCAATGGTGCTCTTTATTTTGAAGAGCATCTTTCATATAAATAAAGAGTATTTTCATTAATTTTAAAATATAAAGAACATAATTTTTATTCAAATTCAATAGACTCTTTAAATTTAATAAATATACTCTTTATTTTTAAAAAAGAGAGTTAATGGGAGAGAGAATTAATAAATAAAATACATACAAACTTGTAGTTTATTAATTAAAATTAGGATAGAGAGTGAAATTTGACTCTTTAAATGTGGAGAGTCAAACTCACTCTGTAATTTATATTTTAAAGATAAAGAGTCTGTTGGACTTTTATTTTTATGAATAATAAAGAGTTTGGAGTTGTTTTTATATATATATTTTGAGTAATGCTACAGACCACCTAAGGTTACGCACCGAATCTGTGCACCGAATAATGTGGTAAAATACTGATCGTTTATTCATTATCAGTTAATATTAATCAACGGTTAAGATTTTATCACGTCATTCAATACACAAATTCAATGCATAACTTTAAGTGGCTCTATCATTTTCGATATATTTGTCCCAGAGTTTGGCGAATTAATGTTTATTTTGTCGTGGTAATTTTGACACTACTTCCCACTAATTATTAGGAATTATTATTTATGAAATTATTTTTTTCTGAATCCAAGACACACTAATTAACAATGTTTTAAGCAAAGTCAAGAGCATGTCAGGCTGAACACGTTTGGCTTAATTATAAATAATAATTTGTAACGTAAAGTAGTTGAGGAAATATGATTAATTTATGGGTGAGCGGTTTCGGGTATCTTGTATTGTTCGGGGAAACTAGAATCAGAACCGCATAGTGTAGGTTCTTAAATTCAAAGAACCAGAACCTAAAATACAAGTTCCGATTCCTTTCCCGGGTACCCTATAAAAAATCAATTACCCCCCTATTAGTTTAAAAAAGAACAAAAATACATTAAAAGTTTATAGATACAACCCTAACAAATTTTGATTACTCATTCATTTGTGTCTAATGTGACTCATAAATCTTCTAATCTCTAGGCAACACTTGAATTCAGTCAACTCATTACAATTCACATAAAATTCCTCAATCAAAACCAAAACACAAACAATTAATTAAATAATCATATTATAAATCTATAATTTAATATTATAATAAATTAAAATTTTAATTATTTAATTAAGTATTGTACTAATGTTTATAATGAAATGTTATAATTAATTAATTAATCATTTAATTAAGTAATTATTTGTTTATAATGTAATATTATAATTAATTAAGTAATTATACTATAAATCTATAGTGTAATGTTATAACTAATTAAATTTCTAATTATTTAATTAAGTAGTGTACTAAATTAGTAATTTAATGCTATAAACTTATAATTAATTAAATAATTATTTAACTATAATGTAATATTATAATTGATTAAATAATCATTTAACTAGTAATATATTAATGTTTATCAATTTATTTTATATAATTAATTAATTACTAATTTACTATAAATATGCTTTGAACTTGATAATTAAAGTAAATAACTAAATATTATATTATTATTCAATCAAATATACTATTTTATTCAAAAATAATTCTCTTAATAACATTAAAATACTTTTAATGGTCCTAACTTCAATTATACACTTAATCAAAACTTTAATATTAATATATTATAATATATTAAAGTTTTTTATATGGTGTAGTTTATATGTAATAAGTATAATTGTATATTTATTTAATTAGGTTATTGTAAAAATTTAATTTTTTAATTTTTTTATATGTAAAATTACAATAGACCCCCATTCTTCATAGATATTTCATTTTAGCCCAAGTTCCAAAACAGGGTACCCATTGCAGGTTCCAAGCAAGTTCCAAGCTGGGTACCCGCTACAGGTTCTTTTTTTCAAGTTTTGGTTCCGGTTCCGGTTCTTACACATGTAGGAACTGGAACCGGAATCGCATAGTATCGGTTCCAAAAAAAGGGAACCGGAACCTACCCGTACAGTTTCAGTTTCGGTTTCGGTTCCGATTCTACCCGCTACCCGTGCTCACCCCTAGTGATTATCATGAAGTTGTGTCAAATTAATTAATTTTTTTTTTTACGAGGGTGTTCAGGCTAGTTTGCGTGCACCTCAACTAATCTCCAAGTATCCTGAAGTTGACAGCCCGGTAAATCCCCTTAGTAGCTACCCTTATTAGCAACTCAGGTGAATCAAACTCAGAACCTTTTGAGTAATACACCCAAAAGTCCTAGTTGACTGTTGGACCACCTAGTTGTTGGGGCAAAAAAATGTCATAGACCTTAACAGGCCTAACTACGAAGCACCTTCTATATGGACCAAAACTGTAGCCCGATCCAGGTTGGGCCCAAGGTAAGATTCACATAATGGGCCAGCTCATTACATCAACCGGGTTGTCCACTGAACAAATCCAATCACCAAGGCCCTAATTCGGTTAGGCCTCATTAACAGCTTATTCGGGTCTAGGCCCATCGATCCAAATCATTCTAAGAATCCAAAGTTTACTCCAACTCTAAAACCATCTACTTCTTATTTTGGTACAATCTTGGTCTTCCTAGAAGATCCATGAATATCCTAATTCCTCTAAGATCATGGATCTTACATTGAATGGGATTCCAACTCTTTCAAAGGTAGGAAATCAAAGACTTTCCTATTTACTAAATCTCTACTACTGACTCATAGTCTTATTAGGATTCGGAGATCCTACGACTACTTTATAATAGAGGCTTGTCCTCTCATAAAACATTCAACCTTACACCTTACACCTTCAAGCCCCTCCTAGTTCTCACCCTTGAGAACTATACATCACCGTCGTAGTTCTAGTCTCCGATTAAACTTTTGGTAACCCTCTCTTTCCTTTACCCTCACTAAATTAGCCTCATTCAGCCTTGCTGACTTGAACATCTACGACAAACACTACCCTGGTGTTTCCCTTTTGCTTCACGATTATTTTTTTGTGTGTGCAAATTCAACTGATTGTTAATGGCCTTAATCTCATGAAATCAAACTATCTTTCTGTAACCATAGATTTCACCGTCTACACTAATGGTGGTTGAATCAATTAACTCCTCAATGCACTTCTTAAATAGGATTTCTTGCAAGTAATAGATGCCTGTAATATTGCTAATGGAATTTGTCAGACAACTTGACTAGGATATTGACCACTTGTGCATAGATAATGGTACTTGTTCTTGCCTTAATATAGATGTCAATAAATATCTCAGGATAAATTTTGTAAAATTATCTACAATTTTTGACAAAACATTTTTCAGATTTAGAAATTATCTTCTAATGTAAATTGACAGTTTTACACCTCGATTTAAGAGAATACATGCCAGATTTTCGTACATGGATGTTGCCGCAATATGCAGGAAGAAGTACATGACATGATAGAACCCAGAAATTGAAAAAATGTTGTGTCAATTTACTTTAAAATAGCATCGGGATTGATGCCTTTAGATCTCTGGCTATAATAGATCAGCCTCAAATTATCAACGAAACTGACCATCAAAGTCGTACCTCAATAAGTTTACACCATACGCGTGGATATATACCACACATTAGTTACTGAAAAAAAAAATCCCTGAAGAAGTGGAGCACTATTCTTTCAATTTCAATGGCAATATTGATTGATTGATCCATTCATCTCTAAAAGGAAATTAAAGACAAGAACGTTTAGAAAGGGAAATGCGTAAATAAAAAAGATGAGATGGGAGAGGCAGTGGTTATGAAATGCCAAGGTGAATTATCAAAATGGGGGACCTCTTTTGCATTTAAACCCACTAGCACTTGCGGAGAAAGAGCCAATTCTGAAATTTAATACAGGGGCCATTCTCACTGTCACTCTCACTCTCAGTCTCACTATCCAAATTACCTGTAATTTCTTCTTCATATTCAAAAAACTTGTTGGAAACAGTGCATTAATCTTGCCATAAAAGTCGACTACTAGATGACTTTGTGAAATCAAAGAAATAAGCCAGATAATTTATCAGTAAATTTCGTAGACTGGATCAAAGTGTTTGCTTCTAAATGGCTCACTTAACATGATTTGCATATGATGAACAAAAAATGGGTGGATTTGAATGTCTTTCAATCATATTTGAATATATCAAACGTATAATTAACTTAGTTATATGCTGTTCTATTGCTATTTATTAAACTCAAATTTCTAATTATCCTTATTTCATGTAACAATAAGCTTTGTATTTGAATGTTTTATCTCTAAAGTAAATTTATCAAATACGAATAATTAGTACTTAAACTCAAGAACTCTGAAGCACGACACTCAAAATAAAGGTGATTAGTAAGTAGTATTTAATTGATATGAAATTTTGTTCATTTTTGCAGCGTGGAATGTCGATAACTTGAAAAAGTTTGGCTCCATAAGTGTCAGTCAGTAGCAGACAGTAGGCTAATTGTGAGAATCCCGAAGCTGACAAAATATGCCATTTTTAGCTACTGTCCCAAGCTTTCAACCCTTCAATTTTGATGAAATGCAATATGTCTCCAAAGAAATTAGAGTGAAATTAAGGAAGAAATTCCAAGTAAACATATGTTAAATACAGTTATAATAAGCACGAAAGCATATACATCTAAGCTTTTTTATTTTTTTGTTTTTATTCAATTTATTGGATACTATCAACACATGATTAGCTCAAGTTTACTCTATGATCTTGCTATAAAAACAACATAAGTAAACTAATTAAACAGGGAGTTCACATCTAGACGTTGTTAATTTACTTGTTAAACAAAGGAAAAGCTTGAGTTCCTCCTGCAAAGGATGCCCTCTTCACGAACCTCCCTTTCATTCTAGGCCTCTTCTCTGCATTCAATTTCCGAACCTCGTACCGTATTTTCTTCGAAAACAACCGTGTTCGACGTTTCTCTCGGTATCTCGACACTCTTGCCTCTCTTCCTCCGTCTACCATGGCCGGATGTGTCCCAATGCCCACATAAGTGTGGTGGAGGTCAGTCCCACAATCAGCCTGCACAAACATATTCACAACATTTATATCCACGATTACTAGCCAATAAGCAAGAATCAATAGTAAAGAGTACGAAGAATCGATTCCCCTATTCGGTAGGGTTTCTATAATTGATTTCCATAGTTGAATTCTAGAGATGCGTGAAACATAAACATTAATCACAGTAATATTGCGTTTTTCCGATGACATCTTTCGACGCGACAGAATGTTCCAGGTAGAAACATCCACTACGATACAATGTTTGCATGCACAAAAATGAAATTACAAAAATAAAAAATAAACGTACCATGCAGTCAGGCCAACATTCATCAAGGTCAAATTCCGGGCGGCTGCCGGTGGTCCACGGAGAGCCTTGGCTTGCCCAAGCAGTTATCACGGCTTCATAATCCAAGCTCAACAATATTTTTCTCTTCTTCTTCATCTTTGAACCATCTTCTTCTTCTTCTTCAAAGATTCCTCCACTTGTCTCCATGGCAAACTCTTCTTTAAAAATCTTCTCATCTTCCTCTCCGGTACATGTTGCAGTCGGAGAATCATCATCATAATCGAAATTCAACTCAAAAGGTTCTTTTTCCATGTCGATTTCACTCTCAACTTTACACTCCTTAGTATTAACACCCTCTTCATCTTCATCTTCAACCTTCACTTTCCCACTATTCCCCAGGCAACACTCCTTCAAATCTTTCTCTTTGTAATCCTTCAACCCCAACTCTTCCATGGCGAACGACTCATTCTCAAAACTCCTTCCCAGCAAATTCTCTACATCAGCTGCAAACTCAGCAAGCTCAATGTCAGATGGAAGAAATCCATGTAAACTATCCACATCTCCCGTGTTTGAATTTCCATAACCTCCTGCAATCACTTTTGATTCACTTCCATTTACATGATCTCTAATCTCGCTCTTCTTTTCCGTTTCATTGTTTGAGTTGGCAGACGTACATAGCTCGGCTGCAAAGGGATCGAAAATCGGAACCCGATAAAGAAGCTGTTCTTCTTCATTGATCTCTTGAGATATCTCATCGCCACCAACTTCTGGGACAAAAGGAAGAGGATTTCGTATTAGTTGATGATGATGATCAGGTTTTGAGGGCTTCCCATGTCGAGGCGTTCTGGCCTTCCTGGTGAACCCTCGGTGCCATGAAGGCACTGAATTCTCCGAAACAGCAGCTCCTCCTTCTCCTCCTCCACCACCACCACCACGACCACCACCACTTGAAGACTTAAACGACGCAGTTTTCAATCGAACTCTTTCATGTCTACGTGCAAGGGGATTAGCCGAGTGAACCGAAGAATCACAAGCTTGGCAAAGAAACGCATCATCAGCAGTACAGTACCATCGAGCTCGTTTCTTTATACAACTGTCACAAGCTCGAGCCGTTTTCCCACCAACGGCATTGGCAACATTTTTACTAGTAATCATCGACTCAGACTCAGAAATTGGATTGAAAACCAAAAAGGGTTACTAAATTTTGTTCTAAATTTCACTCTTTATTACAATAATTTGTATAGGAAAAAGGGATGGTGACCCACAAGCACCGCTTTTTTCAGCTCGAGTGTGGCCCTAGGGATGCACTTTTGGGTTTTCTGCAAAGAAAGGAACCATGAAATGGCCTTATCTGGAATGCAATTGGCTGAGCGTCTGAAGATGATCCAGAGGTTTGAGTTTTGATTGGTGGAAGCTCTAATCGAAGGGATTTCTCGTGGGGCCTTTTAGTGGTGAGGATGAGAATAAGCTCTATGTTGCGGTCCCCGTGATCCTATCTTTTTCTTAAAGCTTTGAATTATCTGTAATGGAATGTATAACGTATTTCGGTATGGTCAAAAATATCTCTCCAGAGTTTTAAACAACTAATCTCAAGCTAAACAATGTTATTTTAGGGTTTATCATCAAGTGAAATTCAATACAAGAATTAGGTGATTATCGCATCACTATACATCAACTACGACGCGTTATTATACATCAATATTGATAAAGCACTTCTCTCGACCCTTTTTTTTTTTTTTTTTGTTTGAGAATGTCAAAACCAGTTTACGCATATCTCAACTAATCTCTTGGAACCTTGAATCTATCGATCGGATAAAAACTCTAGTGGCTATCCTTATCAGTAATTGAGGAGAGACGTGAACTCAAGACCTCTTGAGTGATATGCCTAAGAGTCTCCATCGAATCACTCTATTGATATTTTGAAGTAGAGTGAGAGAAATACAAAGCAAGGTGAATTTCAGATATTCTACTTTGGGTTGGTGAATAAAAGACTTAGGGACCCTTTGGTACACAGTTTTTCCCTACCTTATTCCCTATCATATCCAAAATACACATTTATTTTATTATTCTCAAGATATTATTCTATTTTATTCAATTCTTTTTAAACCCCCTAGGCTTGTTAATTTAACTAAACTTCCCCCAATTTTTTTTTTTTAGAAATTAACAAAAACACCCCAGTAACCCACATTTGCCAGATTTTGGCTACCACTGTCGGAAGTTTGCCGGAATCTAGTATAATGGCACACTACCGGCTGGATCTGGCTGGTAGTGCACTGATCTAGTATTTTCCGACTACATCCTTAGCTGTAGCCAATCGTCAACGACGGCCAAGATATGGCCGTCGTTGACGACCAAATACGACTAGATCTAGCCGTAAATCTGGCATTTTCTGGCCAGATCCACCGTTGATCTGGCTGAAAAAGGGTATATCGGTACATGACCGGCCAGATCCAACCAGTTGTGCGCCAATACGACGACTCTAATCACCCTCCAGTGGTGGTGGCCGGCCGTCGATATTTAATGGGTGGGTAGGGGTGTTTTTGTTAATTTTTAATATTTTATTATGGGGTGTTTAGTAAATAAATAAACTTAAGGGGCTATTTTTGTTAATTTTCAATTCCTACATTGTAATAACCACCCAATTTTACTTTTTTCAAAATATTATTCTAAAAAGTATCAGAATAATAAACCAAGTGCACCCTTAATTAATTTGGATAACAACAATCAACATCGGGCAACGGAAAAGCTTGACAAAATTAAGATGGAAATGGTATTAATTGGTGTTGTTTTCCTAATGAAAGATAGAGAATAAGGGTACCCATATATTATCAAATTATATAAGGATAATGTAATGATGTGGATACCTCATCCATGAATCCAATGTGTGCCTTAAAAATCAAACTCTACTACTACGAATAAATGTCGACACATTCCTAGCCTCGACAATGACTTTTCTCTACTCACTTATCGTATTCACATCACCATTTTTATCAAAATACCAAATAACTTTACCCAAATTTGGTTTTAAACCATTGTTAGTATGATAGGAAATGTCATGGATTTGCATTTAGTGTCAATGCCGGCTCATTATGATGGTCGAATTTGTCACATACGATATATCTCTAGTGAATGAGTCTAGGACTCGATTTATAAAGCTTTGAGTCTTCTTTACTTAGTAAATATGTTTTCGGTGAGATTTCGGATATGATAATAAAAGTGTTTTGGTTAGAAAATATATCCCGTTAAATTTTTATGTCTTTTCTACAAAATTTCATAATATATACGTTTATTTTCCATCAAATTACTATTATAGTTAGTAGTTTTAAAAAAATAAATTTAAAAAAAATATTATTTTATCTTTTCTACTATTCACCATTCTAGTTAATGATTTTCGAGGTAAATACATACATAATATATAGTTTTATTAGATGAGTGTACGAAGGATATGTTACTTGTAGAGGGATGGTAAACTTTTGAGTCGGGATTTATTTTAAAACAATGGGCTCGGGTCTGGGCTTCAAATGTTTGTACCTCGACGGGCTTTCCAGCCCATTAGGCCCAGGCCTAGAACTACAGGCCCAAGTTATTTTAAGCCTAATAAATTTAGGCCCAATACTAAATTCATATGACAATTCTAGATTATTGAGTTGTAAATTATCCCAATCCAATCCGGTTCTTTTTTCAATAATGCTACAGTTACCGAAGGATGTATACCGAATTTGTATTGTACATTGAATGATGTGGCACAATCCTGATCTTTGATTCATTATAAGTTAATATTAATAAATGGTCAGGATTTTGCTACGTCATTCGGTGCATGGATTCGGTAAACTTAGGCTTCAAATGTTTATATCTCGACGGGCTTTCCAGCCCATTAGACCCAGGCTTAGAACTACAGGCCCAAGTTATGTTTAAGCCTAATAAATTTA
Organism: Pistacia vera; assembly: GCF_008641045.1. NCBI lineage: Eukaryota > Viridiplantae > Streptophyta > Magnoliopsida > Sapindales > Anacardiaceae > Pistacia > Pistacia vera. The sequence goes on from NW_022196000.1 coordinate 534,974, forward strand.
GGCCCAATACTAAACTCATATGACAATTCTAGATTATTGAGTTGTAAATTATCCCAATCCGATCCGGTCCTATATTGTTTTGCTAAGTCTAACACTGAAAAAAGAAGATTGAAGACTCCAAACAAAATTGGCGCCTTTTTTCTTTCCTCACTTAAGAGTCAACTCTGTTCACGATCTGGTATATTTACTCTGCTTTTTTCTTCGGTTTCATTATTGTTTCACACTTTCACTCAAGACTGAACTCTCTTCACGACTCGGTTTCTTCACGATTCGGATTAGGCTTCGAATTTTGTGGTTACTGGTTACTTAATTTGTTCTTCATCTCTTCTCCACGATTTTGAGATATTTTCTTGATATGGATTGCTAATTCGACGGTTTTTTAGTTTGTTTTTAGTCAAAAGTATAGTCAATCCACCATCTGTTTGATAAAAGTACTCAATGAACCTGCGTTTCATAATCTCTTCCTGTTGCATTATCTTTTTATTATGTTTTAACATCTGGGTTCATTTTGTAACTTTCAGTTTGATTAGCTATCAAGAAAGCTTAATTTCAATTTGAAGTTTAAATATTTTAACAAAAACTGTGAGTAATGTATGCGTTGTGGTTATTTTTGATGTTGTAGTTTAAATTTGTTTGTTGAGTTGTATAGTTGACCGCCTCAGATTGAAATTAGAAGAGTCTGAAAAAGAATTTAGTTGCTGCGATAGGATCTGGGTTGATGTCACTGCAAAATGTGTTCCTAGGTTGTATTAGGATTTTATCTTTTCTGTTTTTCCTATGATGTAATCTACTGATTCCTCTTATAAATATATATAAAATTCAGTGATCTTTCAGAACTATTGTTTTAGCTTCTTTTGATCTCTAATGTGTGCACATCAACTTGTGGCTTAATAATTTTGTAATCATGCATTATTTAATTTCGATTTTAATAAATTCTGTCTTGGCTACTGAAGAATGGGGGAATTTGATATTTTAAAGAAGCATTTTTGTTAAATTCGGATCAATTTCGGATATCCGGTTGATCTGATCCAAAAAATTGGATATCCGGTTGATCTGATCCAAAAAATTGGATATCCGAAAAACCGGATATCCAAAAATCTGGATCGGATTCAGATTGGATCACCAAAAACCCTAACCGGATCGGATATCCGGTTTTGCACACCTCTATCTGTAGGGGTTATTACTAAGGCAGTGTTTTTGTGTTAGGGTGTGGATGGTTTCTGTTGGTTCAAAAGCTTTACCTTCGAAGAGACCTAGAATCCGTAAATCAGTGGAGGACAGCTTGATGGGTGAGGATGATAAATCATATAAACTTGGTTGGAAGAAAAACAACTTGAGCATGAAGGCCAAGAAAGAAAGTTTCGGTCTTGATGCTAATACTTCCAAGAAAAATGTATCTGGGCGTGGCTATGATGGAACAGCAAAGTCCCACAAATCTTGGAAGCATCATAGTTCATCAGAGCCACAAACATCGGTTGTTAGGTATTGCTACTTTGTTTACTTAAATTAATGATGATTTTGGTAGTTTTTGCTCTGATCATCATCTGGGTTTTGAGATTGAACAGTATGCACTCGTGTCATGTGTTTTTAACTATTGTTAATGACCAATTTGGATGGTGGCCGGTGTAATCACGTATGCAAATTGAATTATCTTTGTAGGAAACAGGTTGACCCTGATTTAGCAAAATACTTTTCAGAGATTGCAAATCTTTTTGAAAGTAATGAGGCTGATTTGGAGGAGCGATCAGTTTTATGTCGTAATGCCCTTGAGGAAACTAGAGGGAAAGAGTTTGAACTTGCAACTGATTACATCATAAGTCACACTTTGCAGACACTCCTTGAAGGCTGTGATGTGGACCACCTTTGTGGTTTCCTCTGAGGCTGTGCAAAGGTCTTTCCTGCTATTGCTATGGATAGATCTGGATCTCATGTGGCCGAGACAGCTCTCAAGTCTTTAGCTGTGCATCTGCAAGATGAACAGAACTACTCTGTTGTCGAAGAGACTCTAACTATGATATGCAAGGTATCTGATGTTTTTCATGTCAAGATAAGGTTATGAATTTTAGTTTTGCTGCAGTCTTTACTGTCAATTGACATAATGCAATTTAGGAATAGATTTCTGCTTACCATTTTTGTTTATTTCTTCTTTCCATCTTCCCAGGTTATTGTTAGCAATCCTGTCGATGTGATGTGTAATTGCTATGGATCTCATGTCTTTTGGAGTCTTTTTTGTCTTTGTAAAGGAGTACCATTAGATTCCTCACAATTTCATCGTGCAAAGCCGTCAGTTGTTCTTGCGAAGCGGTTAAATTTGAATGCCTTTTGATTATCTGGAAATGATTTACCACATCCCCACCCGTTATTTTCAGATTTATTGAAGCTCCTTATATCAGGGATATTAAAATGTTCCAAGAAAGACATTAAGACACTGCAAACTGATCAGTACAGCAGTTTGGTTTTGCAGGCATGTTTACATTTACTCTGGTTTGATTATTTTCATTGTTAAAACATATAATGAATAAGTAAGCTGTTGTAATTTTGAATCAAATGTCCTTTTTTACCATACTTGACTAGCATGGTCAAATGAGCCTTGAGATGTTTTATCTAGATGTGAAGATTAATATGAGAATTTAGAACTTCAAATATGAGTATATGATCCTGGGACCTGTTTCTGAGTCCTTAAATTTTCTGTTCAGTAGTCAACTAATTTTCTGAAAATTGAAATATGCTTAAGCAATATTTTGTTTCTTTTATTGTTTTAACATGTTAAATTCTCTTCTTAATGTTCTTTGTACGATAAAGTTTGTCATAGTTTAAATAAAACTTCTCCTGGTTTAATTTTTTTTGGTTAGTAAATTCTCTTCTTTAATGTTCTTTATACAATAACTTGTTCTTTATACGATAAGGTCTGTGTCTACAATTTTGTTTTCTTTTTGTAGAATTCTTATTCCATACCTTGTTATTTCTTTAAATAATAGTTTAATTATGGGAATTATAGTACTTCTGAATTCATAATGCCAGTGACATTTTTTTTCTCTTGGAAGACAGCTTTGAAGCTATTAGTGGGGCACGATGAGGAGTTGCTTAAGATAATTCCTGTACTTCTTGGCTGCAAGAAAGAGAATGTTGTAGAAGGAAACTTCATAGAGATGTCTGTTGTGAGTAGCATTGTAGACTTGATGAAAGAAACTGCATATAGCCATTTAATGGAGGTAAGCAACCTATCAATGGTATTGTTTATCTTTGTATTTGCCATTTTATTAATTTCCTGTATCATTTGTCTGTATGTGTGTGTATTGTTCCCACATATGAATTTGAATCGATGAAATAAGTAATCCATCAGCAAAGAGAAGAAAAGTCATATGACAATATGCTTTTTATAGCTATAATCTCAACAGACCAAATTAGACTGCTGCATTTTTCATTGAGATGTGATGTTTGTCCTGATGCATACAGTTAATTCCCTTGAATATGTCTTCTATTGATCATGTCCTGTTATGTGATAAACTCTATTAGCCTGGAAACATACAGCCACCGCTTTGAGAAAGTCCATCTTTTCAAAGAACATCTTCATTTAACTGATAAAATTTTGAATCCTCTTCCTTTGTTTTTTATATTGATGGCATAAATGGTTATGAGACTTATCATATAGATATAACAGCAACTGAATGCTTACCCTTCATAATTTCTTCATCTGTTTGTGAAACATGTACCAGTTTCTTATTTTTTGGTTTGCTAAAATTCCGAAAAATTTGCAGGTAATTCTGGAAGTGGCTTCCGAAAGCTTGTATAATGAAATGCTCACAAAAGTTTTCAGAAATTCGTTGTTCCATCTTTCATCACATCAGTGTGCAAACTTTGTTGTTCAAGCATTGATTTCCCATGCAAGAGATCAAGATCAAGTATGTTTTCTATAACATCGTGGATATACTTGTTATTCATAGGTAGTAGTTCTTTTATTTTCATAAACTAATTACAACAGCTCTCGTACTACTTATTTTACTATTTCTCAGCTACCTTTACATTTTATATGTGCTGTCAACCTTTTGTGGATTGAGTTTCTACAATTTTTTTTCTTTTTTCCCTCCTTTTGACTACTAGATGGAGTTGATCTGGAAGCAACTTGGTACAAAATTTAGGGAACTTATTGAAATGGGGAGGTCAGGGGTAATTGCTGCTCTTATTGCTGCATTTCAAAGACTCCATACTCATGAGCAAAAGGTTTAATATTGTTCCATTCATTTCATCTTTTCTAGTTTTGTATGCCTCTATATTTGAACTTCTGATGTTAATCAACCTGGCAATAAACTTATAGTTATTATATTTAATGTGTTCCAGAATATGCAATTTAAGACATTAATGGAAATATAGTAACCCAAAATGAACCTTCTTTTGATGTGTAAATTCATATCTTAATTTTAACCATGATTATGTTTTTCTTTTTCCTGTTTGGCAGTGTTGTCAGGGTCTTGCTGCTGCTGTAGGTTAAACGAATGAGTCCCCAAGATCCATCGTTCCGCGTATCCTGTTTCTTGAAAGTTACTTTAGCTGTGAAGACAAGTCAAATTGGAATTGGCCAAATGGTTTTAAGATCCATGTTATTCGTTCTCTGATTCTGCAAGCAGTTTTTAAATTTCAAAGTGTATGCAGCCGTTCCATATTCATGTTTCCCCCCCCACTTTTTCCTGTTAATTGAATTTACGTTGTTTTTTTAATTGGTTGCTATAAATATTAGTTGTCCATACTGAGGTTAATATGTGTAAAGGAACTTTTTACTTAATAGATATGTTTTTTTACATGAGACCACAGAAGAGTGAGTAATAAAATCAGTTATATGTTGCCTTCAAGATTAAGGCAGTTTACATTATGTGTGGAAAATATTTAAAAAAAAAAATGTCATGTGTCACATACACAGTATGGTGCAGTGTGCCTCATTTGTACAAAATATGCTCTGGCAATTCGCCTGATGGTAAAAGATCAGATGCTTAGGACTGTGAGACTTGCTTTAAAGATGAGCATTGGACATTTATCTTCTGGAGCTTATTATCAAAGCTTGAACTAGCCTCAGCTTGCTACATGATTTCTTGTATTAAAATGCCATATTTTGTGTCTGTTTCGCAGGAATTTACACAGCCTTACATCACTAGTATCACATCCATGGAAGCTGATCATGTCTTTGAAGCAGCAAAAGATGCAGGGGGAGCACGAGTTATTGAAGCCTTTTTAGGTTCAAATGCTTCTGGAAAACAGAAGCACAGATTAATTCTGAAGTATGTAATGCTACTTTATTTGGATATTCTATTTCTTTGCGAAGTTCTTACCTGTGCTTCTTTTAACATATGGAATTCTTAGAAGCACAATTGTTGATGAAAATATTTCGTGCTCTGATGTGAAATGCTATACTCTTCTTCTTGTTATCTCAAGATCACCTCTTTCTAGTGAAATTCAATGTAGAACTTCTATTTAGAAGCAATTCTAATTTGTCATTTGTTTAGGCTACGAGGACACTTTGGAGAGCTTTCAACGCATTCATCTGGTTCATTTACTGTGGAAAGGTGCTTTACAGCTGGTAGTTTGTCATTAAGAGTCCATAGCATTAGCATCTGAGTTATTAGCGGTGCGAACTGAGTTATCCAAGACAAAACAAGGCCCTTATCTCTTGAGGAAACTTGACATGGACGGGTGAGATAATCACGCTGACCTATTAACATGTTTTGTTTTCGAATAAATTGTGGTCTATTTCTTGACGTAAAATAATAATTATGATTAACAAGTTAATGCCTAGTCTATACCCATATGTAAGTCCCCACACACGCCGTAAACTATAGTTAATACATGGAAACATTAAGTGCTGTTTGTTTGGCCTTAATTTCTTATGGTCCATTGTTGTTTTTGATGTTTGGTTGTTCTCTTTTCTTATTACAACAGATTTGCTGCACGGCCTGATCAGTGGAAGTTGAAACAAAGCTCTAAGCAATCAACTTACAAAGAATTTTATGCAACATTCGGCTCAATTGAAACTAAATCATTCAAAATGGGTGCTGATCCTTCCAAGCACACGCCTCACTCCCTAGATATAAAAAACATGCGGAAAGAGATTGATCATTCCCTCGATTCTGCTGTACCATGTTTGGACAAGGCAGACATGAAGTGGCACCCAGAGAAAGAAGAGCAGCAAACTGGGAAATATGCCAAACATGCAATGGCTGATGACATCTCAAGAGGCAAAAACAACAAGAAGAAGAAGAATTTAGTTGCTTCTGAGCATACTGGTGCATCTGGTAAAGGAGCAGAAAGTGCAGTAAAGCCATTTCTCTGTGAAGACAGATCAGTAAAGAAACGACACAGAAAGGATAGGCTATTGAAGTCTTCAAAGAAGTTAAAAGCTTGAAGGTTTGCATGTATTCTCATAGGACTGTCGAATAGAGTTGTAACTGTAACTTAGTTGGAGAGTTTCATTGAGCGGCAACAGATAAATGGTTGTGTACGCTCTTTACTGTTGAGTTGAAAAGAGTTTTTGTTGAATTGAAATTTTGTTTTTAAATGGTTTATCCAAATAGATTATCATAAGCTTCAGCTAACACTTAACAAATTATAGTTCTCATATAAGCAATGTTTTAAAACCCAACCCCGTGGTGAAACTCGACAAAGTTGTCAGGTCCTGGTTTGACCGCCGGTTAAACCAAGTAACAAAAACTTTTAAAATTTAGTAAATACACCCCAATCGTCCCTTGAGCTCATTCCCTTGAAAATTTACCCAATATTTGGTTGAAATTGAACGACATTCCAGGCTAGATCTCATCAACAACAGTGTCGACAACCCTCCCCATCACTCTGAAAATACTCATCCCTTTCTTTCGACCAAAACCCACCTCACCCCACCCTCGTTAGCCTCGTCAATCATTGGCAAAAGTCGGTTGTTACTGTTGCCAATTGTTTTCGATTTCTGGTTGATAAATACTCACCGGAAATCAACTTCGTCGTCACCGTTGAACTCATTGACACTTTCTTTTCAAAAGCTCCAACATCTCGACCTTCAATTGTTCGCCAATCATCATCCCAAATTCTAGGGTTTTTGGTGAATAAGAAAAACGTAAACCCGACTTGGTGAAGCTTTTGGGTCTCAGTTAAACCGAGACGGGCTTTTAAAACAGTGAATATAAGTTTTAAGTATTACAATCAGTAAAGTGTTGTAGAAACACCCTCTACTACTCAAAACTGCTTGCAATCTTCGTATTCCAATTTGGTTCTCTTATGTTAAGACTTGTTGTAGGTAGCTGACTAGCTGTGTTTCCAACCATTTCCATTTACAGCACAACACATTAAACACCATGAAATCCTCAGACTACAAAAAGTTGCTTTTTTTATAAGTGGTTTTCAGAGTAATAAAATACCACTTTCCCGAATTTACCCTCCACACAAGGGCTTGTAACACTTCAAAATTTGGGATGTTGAATCCCAACCGTCAAATAATATCCAACGGTGGAAACTAGTGCCAAGTCATTGATCCAAAATGAAAACAAAGAGCGCGGGCTTTGCAGAAACAATATGCGCCAAAAATTTTGGTTTTGGAAACCCAAATTTCATTTTCCCTCTCTGCAGTGTCTATTAATTTCGCTTAAATTCATTTCTATTTTCTCAATTGTTCTCTGAAAGAAGAAGAAGAAATGGCAGGTGGGTCGTCGAATTCAAACGCACCGAAGCCTCGAAAGAGAGTGGAGGCCGAATCTTCGGCTTCTTCTTCTCTTGTTCGTGCCAGAGATGGCAGCGCTTTCGCCAAATGGTAATTTTTTCTTTTTTGTTTCTGGTTTTTTTGGTAGGCTTTTTAAAGTTTTAGGGTTTTGAGTTAATGAGTGAGTTTGGATTTTTTGAAAAATGCAGTGAAGAGTGTAACAAGAGTGTTCCAGTGGTGCTAATTAGTATGCATAGTTGTAGTCTTGATGCTAAAATCAAGATGAATTTGGAGGCTCAAGTTGTGGAAAAGCCCACTGAAGTTAAGAAGAAATCTGTGGAAAGGAAGAAGCCAACTTCAACTGAACCAAAACCAAAGAGACTCAGAAAGGCTGCCAAAGATAATTCAAACAAGCCCAAACGCCCACCTACTGCTTTCTTCCTCTTCATGTAACTAATCTCTCTCTCTCTCTCGATTTTTGAATATTTTGACATTTAGGTAATTGGCTTTAGAGTAACAAGTGTTTCTTTGTTTGTTGCTATTCAGGGATGACTTTAGAAAAGAATACAAGGAAGCAAATCCCGAGTCCAAGGGTGTAAAAGAGGTGGGTGTGTTATATGTTTCTGAATTGGTGGTTCAATTATGGCATGTTCAATTTTAAGCATTGTGATTAAGTTTTGTGGGTTTGATTTTGTTTGATGAAATGTAGGTTGCGAAACAGGGTGGTGAGAGGTGGAATAATATGAGTGAAGAAGTAAGTTTAAATCTTCATGTTATTTAGTTCTGAAAGCTGTGCGGTAGTAGTAATGGACTTTTTGAGTTCTAATTTTGTTATTTATATTCATTTGTTTTAGGAGAAGAAGCCTTATCTTGACAAGGCTGCTGAGCTTAAAGCAGAGTATGGGAAAGCCTTGGAGAGTAATAATGATGCCGAAAATGGAGATGTAAGACTTGCATTATTATCTGTTTTTTTATGTGTTAAACATGCAGAGTTTTGTGCTGAAAGATTTGTCTGTTCGTGATTATTTAGGAGGAAGGAGGTTCAGGGAAGGAAGATGCTGTTGAGAAAGAGGATGAAGGTTCAGAGAAGGAAGACGCTAATGAGAAAGAGGATGTTGCAGAGAAGGAAGACGGTAATAAGAAAGATGATGTTGCAGAGAAGGTTGAGCAAGAAGAGGAAGAAGTGTTAGATGATTATTAGATGGTAAGTAGGATATGATGCTTCCGGGAATCACATGTTAATTTTTGTCCTCGGAATTACTGTGGCATTGTAAATTTTTATCTCCCTTAGTGAATGAATTTAATCAGATTTTTCAGATTTGGTCAAAGTTTCATAGTCTCTTAATCTTCAAGCATCATTCTGCAATTCACCAAATTGTAATCATGCATCATTGAATTAGTCTTCAAGCATCCTCTCTGTGATTTGCTGAATTGTAATAAGGTTTTGTTGCATTCATGACATTTGATTGTTTCAAATAGATCTATTTGAATACAGTAACTGGATAGATGATTGGTTATGGGCCAACTCTGTCCCTGTCTCCATTCTTGAGACAGGTTTCTTCGCCAAATGATTTTGTATCCTTTGATGTATATGCATGCCCCATTGTAATAAGTAGAGCTTTGAATCAATGATTTCTACAATAATAATTCTTATTGATGAAATGGGAACTGGAAATAAGATAAAAAATGGACTATAAACTGTTGCAGTAAGCAGAAACCTATCCCTTCTATTACAAATTGCTCACATGGCATGAGCACTTATCTTTCGACAACGGAGTCAGCATTTTACTGGCCCATATTTGCTTCATTCTTTCCCCTACAAGGCGGCAAAGGCTTGCCACATAAACACAGATTGTGAGCATAAGCGCCTGCAGGGAAGATTTTGTATGGTCTCCCTTGTGGGATCTCTCCGCATAGTCTGTTTGCCCTGAAGTTTGCATGTCTCAGATCTTTAATCCCCAGCAGGCTGATTGGGATTTTCCCTGCAAGTGCATTGACCGATATATCAAGCCATTGCAGGTTTGACAATAGCCCTAAGCTTGTAGGGATTGTGCCTGTTAATTGATTCCTCTGAATATCAAGCATTTTGAGTTCAATAAGATTTGATATTGAACTGGGAATGCGGCCCATAAGCCTGTTGCTTCCTATGTTGAGCACTTTCAAATTCAACCCTTCAGCGAATTCTGGAATCCCACCTGAGATTTGATTGCCTGCCACATTTAAATCCTCCAAAAAGCTGCTTGTCCTGTTGTTAATGATGGTAGAAAGAGACCCGAAAAGCTGATTTGTGTGAAGATCAATAGAAGTAACCCCCTCTGGAAATTTCATCTCTGCAAGATTAAACTTCAATTGATTGTTTGAGAGTTTGACCCTCTGCAAACTAGACATATTTGTGAAGAACCCTGAAATCCCATCTACAAATAAGTTATCCGACAGGTCGATGGAGCTTAACGAGTCTGATCTTGTGAACTTGGGGAGGGCTCCTCTTAGCTTACAGCCAGCAAGACTGACATCTGAAAGTGGTCTGTCTTTGATCCAGTTTGGAATTGTACCTAAACTCAGGTTGTTGTAAGACAGGTCTATTGACAACAGAGAAGGAATGCCTCTGCCTGGAATAATTGGTAAAGGATCTGTGAGCCCATTTCTGGACAAATTAAGGTTCCAAAGGTTCTGTAATCTAGAAATGGAAACTGGAATGTGACCTATAAATTTGTTGGAACTCAACTGAAGAGTAGCAAGGGATTTTAGGCTTCCAATCTGATCAGGAATTGCTCCTGTGAGCTGGTTATGGCTTAACGACAAGTCTTGCAGTTTGGCCAAGCCGCAAATGGAAATGGGGAATTTGCCAGATAGAAGATTTTTGGAAAGGTCAAAGTAAGTAAGGTTTTGGGACATTCCAAAACAATCTGGAATGAACCCAGATAGTAGATTGGCACTAAGGTCAAGAGACTGCAAGCCAACAAAGTTGCGAAAAGTGGGAGGAATTGGACCTGTCAGAGAATTTCTAGCTAAATTTACCATAACAAGGTTTCTCAAATTCCCAAGGCTTGGAGGAATGTTCCCCCTCAAACGGTTACCACTCAATGAGAGAGTTTGGAGTAAAGACAAATGAGCTAAACCTGGAGGAATGTTCCCTTCAAGAGAATTGTCTTCTAAGATCAACTGTGTAAGGTGGCTTAAATTTGAGAAGCTCTCGGGAATTGGACCTGTAATATGCTTCATGCCACTAATGACCATCGCCTCCAAGAAATGTAAATTAGCAAGAGAAGGTGACAGAATGCCCTTCATGTACATGCCATTCTCCTTCTCAGGTCTCTGCAAAGCCAAAGAAACAACTCTCCCTGTAGCTGGATTACATTGAACACCCTCCCAATCCCCTCCACAGCAGTCTCTTCCCACCCAGGAAGAAAGAATATCAGTAGTATCCTTCAAGATTTTGGCTTTAAATCCCAGAAGAGCAACTCTATCTTCTTCAAAGCAAAGTGGAGGAGTCGCTGATTGTGACGGTGACCCCTCCTCAGCTAGTGATGAGTACACTGAAAACATACCACAAATCAACAAAACCTTACAAACCCATCTCAGAATCTGCATTTTGAGAAGTGGGTAGTGATCAGATCAGAGAATTTCCTCCAAATTATATATATAAAAAAGAAGAAAACTTTGGCAGAATGAAAAATATATTCTATCACAAACACAAAAGTAGGGAAACTAGTTGTAAAGGAAACATGGTGTTTGTTTGTTTATTCTATTTCTTCACGTAGACAGGAAGGTATAATGATGAAAAAGATATTAGAAAAACCTAAAAAAAAAAATAAAACTAATTGAAACTTGCTCAAGAACCTGAAGAATATAGTCACATATTTATAGTAACTAAAGAAACTAAAGAAAAAGAACTTTACAAAGAGACTGTTGAAATGAGATTAAAGACATTCACATGGAAATTTGTGACCGTTTGATGGATCACGAGGGGGTCCTAATTACTTTTGAACGTTGGAGCGCAGTAGATTTCAAATTCTATCAAAAACAAAATACTTTTTTGAAAACAAATCAATCACAGGTGTGAATTAATATGAACTTTCGTTCACGTTCTGGGTTTGATCTCTTTTGTTTTGTATTGTCCGTGTGTGTGTGTGTGTGTACACCATTAATGTTGATGGTGAAACTCAGGTGATCAAACACTCCATGTGGGCTCTCATTATTTTGCAACTTGATGGCCTCCACAATTCAACCATTTCTCTAAATAGTCAATTCCCATTAGCTTATTTATCTCTTCCATAATTGAGTTTTAATGGCCTTCCAAATCATCCCACTTTGAAAACCTCGCATCTTAACTTGTATAATAATAATAAAAAAATTATGGGTTCAGATACAAAGTTGAGATTCCAACTTAAAACGTATAAATTTTCAAGAGTTTGATTTCTAAAGGGATTTACAACGATATTACTCCCTTTAAAAAGAAGGCCATGAAAACAAATTTACCTTCTTCTACAATTAGAAATTGTTACCGTTATGTCTGTGTTTTTGAATTTGTGATACAAAGTTGACAAAAAGTAATCATTAAAAAATGTTAAAAGAAGGAAGTTGACAAAGTAAAGAAAGTAAGTGGTTTAGATTCATTTGAACTTCAGTGAGCTTCATGTTGCATCCTCCACCATATAATTTCTCTGTAAATTAACATAGAAATGGAGGATATATAATGAACAGGAAGATTGAATAAAAAAATTTCTACAGTTGCACATTTTTCTAGACATTCTTTACAGTGTGAATGTAATTTAGTCAGAGTTGTTGAAAATTTGAGAGGAGTTTGTCAAACGATTAAATCATCCTTGAATTTTGACTCTAATAAATCTTTCCCTGTTTTTAACATAAGATTATTATCCTAATTCTTCTTAATCAAATTGTCTTATTGGCTGTCTAATCAAACGAAAATTAAATTAAGGGGACAATGAATCAACCACTTTGTGGGGGAGTGCTGGGAATGAAAGTACTGATGGGTCCATAAATTTTGCCGTTTCTAAACCATTTTTGTGAGTAATTTCTTGGTGTTTGAGCTCACTGCTATTGCTAGCTGGAAGGATTCCACTATCATCATCTCTATCTCTCCACTCTTCCATCCTTTGCTATCATTCACAATCTTGGTGTTGTGTTGTCTTTTATGATGAAATTTAATTAATCACCCTTTTATCTAGACTTAAATGACAATTTATTGCTTATCAATACATAATTACATTTATATAATATTCTCATATTATAAATATTACGGTTCTTTCTATACTAAATCCTTATGTGTTTGGTCTTTTATGCAATGAGCACTCGTTATTTTTGGAAATGCAATCCTAACTCTCGTGTGTTTAACCTTTTATAGTTTTATGTAATAAGCACTTGTTAGTTTTAAAAATATCATCAATTTAACCTTCAAATTTATCAATAATTTTATCAAATTAATCTCTAAATAATATATTTTTGATAGATGTTAGATGTTGATTGAATTTTGATGAACAGAAAAAGCTTGATTTCTTTCTGGATAGGGTTAAGCCGCATTTATGAAATAAATGAATGTTCATTGGCCAAATATATATATACCTTATTATATTATATATTAGTATAGTTTATTGGTCGATTTCATTTCACCGAAAAATGAGCCGACAAACAACAATTGTCACTTTACAACTCATGCAACTTTCTAACCTAATTCTATTAATTATTAAGGTTACAGATTTTCAAATTCGAAGCTTGTTCTTTTAAGAAACTCTAATAGTTAGCAATCACTTTCTTAATATTTCCAGTGATTTACAGTTTTCAAGTCAATCCTTCAACATCCGTTAGTGGGAAATGAACTGTATATATATATATATATCTTTGTATGCATGAAGATTAAATTTTATGAATGATTTTATGGGGTGTTTCGTTTTTTCACAAAATTTATACGAAAAATTGAGATGAATATGCTAGTTAGGCTGCGTTGATTGCGGTAGAAAAGTGAGGTTGGTGTTTGGACGGACGGCCCACATGCATAAGCAATAATCGACAATATTGACTGTGATTTATGATTTTTTTTCTTCAACTCAAGATTTGATTTGGTTTTTGGAGTCGTTGAGTTCAAGTTTTAAGACATTAATCGTTGATATCATGGTCCCATTTGTATTATCTTTACATATAATTCTTTTCAATCACGACTGCAAGAACCATATCATGGTTTCATTAATGCTTCTTTACTTGCTACCTATTCTTCATTAGAAAGAAAAGAAAAAGAAAAAAAAAAAAAAAAACAATTAGATAATTCTGATTTTTCTTTTAAAAATCCAGATTCTTTAACTTTGGCTAGTTTAAATATGAATTTTAGACTGAAACTTGAATATTTTCACAGTGTGTAATACATCCTGTGTCAATTATTCTTGAAATTTGTCGCAAACGAAGTTTCCATCCATCTGCTTACTATATTCATCTATTTATACACAAAGTAATATACTCACAAGCTGAATAGCTGCATGGAAAGTGAAAGCAAATAAAGATCATGCAGGCACTATATGAGATAATGTAGCTTTCTCCGATGAACTCTGTCACGATGCCAGTGATTCGACGTTGTAATATGTGATGTCTCCCGACGCTATAACTACATTGAACTAGAGAGGTCAAGTCAGGACGTAAAGCAATATTCGTGTAATGAGGCAACCATTAAACTCATCATAAATAATAACTAGCAATATTTGCATAAACCAAAGAGATGTGCTTTGGTTTGGCTTAATAATTTCTTTGTACGTATAAATGCCACCAAATGAGTATAACACAGACACTTACAAAATCTTCATATAAAAAAAAATGAATATAAAATGATGTGACATTATTCTTTAAATGATATATCAATTAATGAGTTAATTTTATATATTTATTCTACCATTTATATTCGATCATTTTCCTTTGGCCCTATCTAGCTACTTAGTGTGTTATTTGGTTTTGCTTGCCGTGTGGAACCATCAAGAATATAATTCATTGATCACTCACTCATATGGGAGAGAGATTTTGTCCACCTCGAGTTTTCAGTCAGCTAGTCTAGGTCCTTAATTTTGAAATATTAGGATTTACCCCACTTTAAATTTAATAAAAGAGAGTATTTTTATTATTTACAGACTAAAATACCATTCATTTTGATATTGTCCCGATTTTATTCTTAATATTTGCTCTAATCAGGGGTATATCCTAATGCTTTAAACTGTAGGAACTGGATTAGTGGAGTCAAAGTACATGCATGTTGGCTACAGAAGCACTTTTGCTGTCAAAAGAAATCTGGATGTTTTGTATACACTATCAGACAAGAAGCCTTCACATGAGCTACTTACTTAGTTGCCTGCCTTTAAAGTAAACACACAACTGTGATGGATTTGTCCATTTGATGGGCTCAGAATAATGACCACACACATGGAAATATATGGCTACTAGGGTTTCAGGGTTTCTTGTCGTCATCCATGTCTCTTTGGGTCATCTCTGTAATTGCTTCAACTCTTGGACATTCTTGTATGGTTTTTTCAGCCCCATGTTACTACTCTTGTTATAAAGTTGTGGTAGGGGCCGGCCTCCAATATTGCAATGTGACTATGTCGTCTGGTACTGAAACAAAGTAAAGTCCGTGCTGCAATATTCTTATCAAAATTATTGTATTGTAATTGAATCCATTGATGTGATCATCTCTATAAGTGTTCTTCGCTTGAAGTTCAATGAATGGTTCTTTTTATATTCCACAAACAGTAAAGAGTAGCTCAAATCAAAATCTAACTGTATCAAAAACTCTAGAATAGACTCTTATAATTGTTGAAGATGGTTACTCAATAGACCATTCAAGGCTTGTAATTTTCAATACTGTATAAGCCCATAAGCATTATGATTAGTGGGTCACTCGAACAATATACCATTACATTTCTGGTTCATCCACATGCTTTCACCCATAGCCCACAACTGCCTGCTCATGTTATTCTGCTTCTTTTTCTTTGGATTTCTCCTTCCCAGTCGGCAGTCACCACATCAGTTTTCTCTTTCTCCTTTAAGTCACTCTTCACAGCTATTCTGCAACTTGTGCAGGTTTATACCCAAGTAATCTGAGGCTAATAGCTTGACTCCATCAAAGCTACAATAAGAGATGTGGTTTGTGGTCAAGCTGGTCTCCGCAGCTAGACCACAAACCCCATCAATGTAGTCCAGACTCCAGAGAGTGTTAACATGTAGTGTAGCTAACTCTTCAATCTTCTCTTTCCGGGCAACTCTACCTCTCTTTCGGGCATCATCATTTCGCCGTTCAGGCAAGTCTTCACTGCAATCAATATCTTCAATCACAAGAAATGACCTATTCCCAGTCGCCAGCAACAATCTTCTGAGATCAGAGTCACACTTTACATTTGCTAGCTGCAGATCATACACATCAAACTTGAGATAATTGGCCATTGACAGCAACCGAGCTTGATTTTTCTGTTCCTGGAGGACAATATAACGAGTGGCCGCGTTTCCATGCCCTCCCTACTCTCTTCTAGAACTCCTTGCTCTTGGCCAAAGTCTCAAATATTGAGGGATGTTCAAGGTTGATGCAATCCCAATTGATTCATTGATCTTGCTGTGAGTTGCTAAGTGTAGACATCTTTAAAACCCTTTGATCATCAGTTATATCCTCTGCTTTCTGGAGAAAAAATGGCAGGAGAATCCCTCACCAGGTCCTTGTGTTTCTTGTGGAAAGTAAGCTCAAATGGTCTCTTACCATTTGTTCTCCAGAAAAGCAGAGGATATAGCTGAAACGAAAGGTTTTACTCTTTTGCGGATTTGGTAACTTTGATCCTTTTGGTGATTTCTTCTACAACAACAGTGGTTTCTTGAGAAGGAAAGTTGAATATTTGGTGGAGTTTAGACACGGCATAATCTCAGAACTTGATTATTACGAAATCTGTTGGTATTGCTTGAAACAACAATCGGAGGCTCTGGCAGAGAGATCATGATGATAGCAAAGGAATCTCTTTGCTTGAAAACATGTTCGCCATTGGATCAGCTCTAATGGAGAGAGTATTGTTTCTATGTTTGCTATCAAATTTAGAGCTTTCATCTTTGTATTTGCATTTGTATTAGAGTTTCATCTCAAATTCCTACAACTTATTACTCTTACATTATTTGTGCTCTTCCACCTTAAATCAAACACAAACTACACTACTGCATCTAGTACTAAACTTTATCCATCGATTAGCAAACATAACATAAATCAAGCAGAAAAAACGATACATTTTTACCTCACACGCCCCAAATTGAGGCTGCCCAAAGATCTCAAGCTCAGATTTCTCTTCAGCCATCATATGCTAAATTCTAGCCCAAGAAATCCAAGCTTCCCAGGACATTCTTTTATCCCAAGGATCACCCTATTCCAATAATAGTATCAGCCATTTCTCTGCATCTTCAAACCTTTTGTCAAATAAATCTGACTCAACATCACATGTGGCTCACCAATAACTGGGTATCAACATCAAGAGGAACTGTCTTTGAGTCCCACTAAGGAAGTGAGTTTTAATCCCTATTATTTATACGGAAGAGCACAAAAATCCAACAATATTCTACAATGGACCGGGATTTGTTACACTATCTATTCATTTGTACCCAAAACATTGGTACAATTTAGGATTACATTCTAGCCGAAGCAAATTAGTTAATATTTAATACAAAATAAAAGATGGATCGTACACAAATTGCATAATAATACTCTGTTTCTTTCGAAGATACCTACAATATCTGATAATTTTTCTGACTAAAGAAGCCATGCCATCTCTGGTGAGCCTGAATGCATGGACACCAACAAGCGAAGGTAAGTTGTTTGATGGTGAGGCTGCAGAGCAGTAGAAAGTTCGCTTCTTTTGTGTTGCTCAGCGCCCACCTTTGATTATGATGAACCGCTTGTTGAACACCTTAAACTGTCTGAAGTTCTTTGTGAAATGCAAAAGAGAAAGGCTTGTTCAACGGAGAGGAAGCTTGGAGGAAAAAGATTAATGCTTCATTGCCTGCGAATGGGATCACAGTAAAGCATATCAAGACTGGTGAAGATACAATGGTTGTAAGAAGAGTTGTGGCTATACGAGTCTCTACTTTCTATAAGTTCATTTGCACCCAAAACTACTGTGAAATTCTCAAATACTGGTGGTACTACAAGCTCAATATACACATCTCTCTCTTTATCAACATCAACAACACCAGCCCTTTTTCTCTCTTCAGGAAAATACTCTTCCTCACTCACAATCAAACCATAAATGGCACCCATTCTTGATAATGAATTCATCCATAATCCAGGCTTCCCATCTTCAGGCCACAAAGTAGCATTAATTATTTCCTGAAAAATCAAGCCGACCATCAAAGTTATCATACAAGACATCCTGAAAACCAAAGAATTGTTCACTGAAATCTGCGGTAGCCATCAACAGAAGAATAGCCACCACTCGTCTTGTAGCCGACACATCTTCAGCAGTCCTGATATGCTTCGCTGTGGTCCCATTTGCAGGCAATAAAAGTAAGCTCCTACACTGTCAAGCTGTCTCAAACATGGCAAAACTTCCGTTAAGAGTTTGAATAAGCTGAATGAAAGAGCCCTCAAAGACAAACACAGTCTGGCACTCCCCATATCACTAAAATATGATAAATACTGTTGGTTTTTAGATCTGGCGAATACTAAGGAAAGGGGACCAAAACAGACGTGAGAGAGAGCCATAGAGAGAGAAAATCTGAATTGAAATTTTGCTCTGTTTTGCATTAAAAAAACAGGGGTAATTTATATACAAAGTCAGTCCACTGTATCACCTAATGCGGGGATATTTTACAAGTTTGAATTTAAACTAAACACATAAAACTAATACAAGTACAAGCATTTCAAATACATTCCTTAATCAAAGTTGAATCCACCTAAACACATCACTACTGAACATCACGAAAGTCTTTCAAACAGTGACAAAAAAACTGCAGCTTCACGCACAGCACCATTTCAAACCGTGGCGCCAAAAACTTACAACTCCCACCGTGTGTTAGACTTCATCATTTTCAGCAAGATATCACCATCTTCAACAAATACCAACAAGATTTTCAAGAGAGTTCCCATTTTACGCCAGCACTCTGCAGCACCAACAGAACGAAAGGACGCAACATGGGAAGGAAGGTTCTTGTCAACGCATTAGAGTTCACCTAGAAAAAAAGGACGAGTCCAGGCTAAAAGGGTTTGGAGGTACTGGGGTGATGATGGAGAATCTGAAGATGGAATGGCTTGTTTTTGTGAGTGAATTGATAAGATTGAAAGGTCGAACTGGGGCTGGAGAATGAGCTAGTGAGTGGTTCGTTAATATAGAGGAGACATAATGGGGTTTCATTGTTCTTCTAATTTGGCAGACATCAAAAGAAAAAAAAAATTATTTTCTTTTAATCATTGTTCAATGACACGTTTTCTAATAATTGCATTTTGTAATATTTGGATTCATATTAACAAACGTGTTCATCCGATGAGGATTTGCATATGAATACATTACATATCATAATTTGTTAGGTATATATTGTCTTCTATACATTAAGAAAAGCTTTTGATTTGCAATACAGCTGGGAAAGTTTATACTACACGAAAGGAAAATTGAAAAATATTTTCTTTCAGATCAAGCATAACAAACAGGAATGTTTTATTCCTAATTATGGAAATCTTAAATTTGCTGCCTACAGGCGGCACCTTACATCATTAACATACAGACTGCTACACACTACAGAGCAAACTTTATTTTTGGTTTAGCAAATTTAACTAGTGCTTGCTGGAAGAACATATCAATCAAATCGTCATTTTACCTCACAAGTCCCAAATTAAGGATGCCCCAAGATGTCTCTGGCCAAGACTTTTCTTTTGCCTTCATATACAGAACTCTATTCCAAGCAATCCAACCTTCCCAAGACATTCTTTTATCCCAAGGACTCCCCCATTCCAACAGCAGTGTTAACCCTTTTTCAGCCTCTTTCTCTGCTTCCTCAAACCTCCCTTTTGATAAATAAATCTGACCCAACACCACATGCGGCTCACCAATAAATGGGTTCTTCTCAATGCACTTCAACAATAACTCCTCAGCTTTGTCTAAACCCTTTTTGTTACCATCACAAACAGCTTCCCAGTACAAATCCGTTCCCTCTATTTGTTCATTTGCACCCAAAACTTTAGTGCAATTCTCAAATACCGGTGGTATCACAAGCTCAATGTCCTCATCTCTCCCTTTATCCACCTCAACACCGCCAGCCCTTTTCCTCTCTTCAATAAAAATCTCTTCCTCTCTCACAATCAAACTATAAATGGCACCCATTCTTGCTGATGAATTCATCCATAGTCCAGGCTTCCCATCTCCTGGCCACAAAGAAGTATAACTATTCCCTACAAATTCAAGCCGACCATCAAAGTTATCAAACAGGAAATCCTGAAAACCAAAGAGTTGATCACTGAAATCTGCAATAGTCATCATCAGAAAAATAGCCACGACTCTTCTTGTAACCAACACATCTTCCCCAGACTTGATATGCTTCACAATTATCCCATTTGCAGGCAATAAAGCATTAATCTTTTTCCTCCAAGCCTCCTCTCCGTTGAACAAGCCTTTCTTTTTAGCATTCCGCAATGAAATTTCAGACAATTTAAGGTGTTCAACCAGTTCTCCATCAGAATACTTGAACAAAAGATCATCATGAATCAAAGGCTGACGCGGCACAATACAAAACAAGTGAATCAACCGCTCTGCGGCCTCGCCAACATGGCCACGAACAACATCACGACCAGTGTTGGGATCAAATATGGCAAGATTCACATAAGAGTTTGAATAAGCAGAATGAAAAAGCCCGCAAAGACAAACGCAGTCTGGCACTTTCCAAATCTTTAAAATCCGATACATATCAACAAGATGTTCAAGAAAACTTCCATGTTTATGCCAGCACTCACCGGCACCAACAGAACGCAAAACAGCAACAAGGGAAGGCAAATTCTTGTCAATGCATTCGAGTTCACCTCGAAGAAAAGGACGAGCTATGGCCAAAAGGGATTGGAGATACTGGGGTGATGATGATGAAGAATCTGAAGACGGCATGACTGATGGCTCGGCTATGTGAGTGAAGTGATGAAAAGGAAAGTTAACGATGAAACTGGTGATGGAGAATGAATGGTTGGTTTCAATAATATAAAGAAGATACGTAATGGATTTTGATTGCTCCTCTTAAAGTGGCAGTGATCAAAAGGATAAGGTTAAAATAATTTTTTGGATGATTTTCATCGTATTTTTCTGATTGAATTCAACTGATTGCGATCGATGAATATTGTGGATGAGTATTGCTCATACAGAAATCTATACCAACTAGAGGATTTTGATCGATACTATTTCGATTGATCCAAATGAACATGTGCTTATGATTACAGAAAACCAGATGAATAATAAATACAATAAAATAAATGATAGAAAGAATTTTAAAATGGTTCGACAAGTTAGAACTTAAGTCTACGTTAACTGTTGTCTTATTATTTTTTAGAGCTTACAAAAAACAGTATAATAACAATTGTCCAACCCCCTTGAAAATAAGTTATGAAAATAAGTTATGATGGGTTTATATAACACTCATTTATATGATAGAGTTGAGATAAGATTCAAATACGTAGAATTATGAAGTTGCATGATCTTCGACTACCTTAGCTGAAATCTAAGTCAATCTGAATATTTTCCTTCCAAATTGAGCCGATCTAAATATCTTATATCGTAATGGTGAATTATCATCTCCGGATTGATTGCATGACAAGTATTAATGCATAATAAATATCATCTTTTACCTGACTGACAGATATTTATACATGCAATTCACATAAGTAAATTACATTACATTATATATATTCATATCATAAAATATAAAAATAGTTAATTATATAGGCATACTTATTATGCTTGGGATAATGTCATGATAGAATGTGTGAACACAGGGTATTTGATGTAAGGGTTATTAAACATTATGGGGAGAGTGTCTTAGAAACTGGGATTGCTTTCACTCTAGGTACTGGATTGAGCATGATTAGAAACTAGGATATTTCTGCTCTGTTATATGTACTGGGTTTATGGTGTTGTGTACTCTTATATCCTGTGTTCATGAAAATATAGTGGATTTCTCTCATATATGAATATAGGCGGATTATATTGAACCACGTAAATATTATGTCTCTTTGTGTGATATGATTTATTCTTATGTTTTCCTCTCTCTCTATCTCTCTCTCTATATATA
The DNA here is from genome assembly GCF_008641045.1 of Pistacia vera. NCBI lineage: Eukaryota > Viridiplantae > Streptophyta > Magnoliopsida > Sapindales > Anacardiaceae > Pistacia > Pistacia vera. The sequence goes on from NW_022196000.1 coordinate 556,923, forward strand.
TATATATATAAAGTTTTCCCTACCAAGCTACTTGTTAAATTATGACCAGATGAATTATATATATATACTTGTTAAATTATGACCAGATGAATTATATATATATATATATAAAGTTTTCCCTACCAAGCTACTTGTTAAATTATGACCAGATGAATTATATATATATACTTGTTAAATTATGACCAGATGAATTATATATATATATATATAAAGTTTTCCCTATAAAGGGACTTGTTAAATTATGACCAGATGAATTAATATAAAACATCAATTTGATAAAATACACATTAAATAGTAGTGAATAAATGACAGTGAAAAAGTAGTATCATGTCACTTTGTATGATTAATTTTATATATAGACTTTGTTAATATAGTATTATCGCCTGTCACTATATGATGACTATATTTTCTTAAAATTATTTATACTATAATAATAACATTGCATTCAAAGCCTTGATCATAGTACCATTCAATTAAATATTTCCATTTAATCTGTCGAAAGTGTTTGTCTACATTATATTTATATTAAATAAAAAGTCACGCGTCACATAATTATCTCCCCACATTAATTTATAATTTGTTCAAATTAATTTATAATTTCCTCTATCAACATGACTTAATGCAGGCAATTTTTTTATATAATCTTGAAAAGCATTCAACCATAATTAATTTGATTATATATGGGGTTTCAATTTTCTTCCTAATAATGTCAAGGACCAATGGATACTTGTTTATAGTTGGAGAACTGGTCACATATGATCTTATCATTTTAGTTGCATTTAATATGCTATATAAGCTGTTGTTAATTTAATTAAAACAAATACTTAAACTCCATATAAATATATTTACCCACCCATTGATGGAAACATTTATATTATTTCAAACATTATGTATGCTCATTCATGCCAAATTAAAATAACAATGTATTATTAATGGGTTAAAAAAATATTTTCAATCTTGTCAAAATATACAAATACGCTTTTATTTCACTATATTATTCAAATATAATAAGATTTATATTGCAATCTAAAGTCTAAACAAAAAATTCTAAAAAATTTTAAAATTTTGTTGGACACCTACATATACAAAAGGTTGTGTCTATCATCTTTGTTGGTTTCATGCATAAATTTTGATTCATTACAGTGAAAATAACTCTATGAATGTAAAGTCTTTCTAAATAATAAACAAATAGATACAAAACCATTTTTATTTGAAAAGAAATTGTCAGATCAGGCTTGTTTTTAATTTGTTTTATATATAAGATAATATCATGCCAAAAAGAAAGAAAATATCTTCATTCAACATTCATGTTTATTCATAACATTTCAATCATGCAGTCCTGAATTCTTTTGTTTGCTTGATTAGCATGAGCATCTCTATCTATGTATTGATAACTTTAATAATTACGTATAAAATGGGCGGTTGACGGTTTATTTTCCTTTTCCATAGCTTTCTTGGCATGGCTGGCACCAAACATATTTTTTTTTCATATTTTAACTGGGAAGTTAGTTGAGTTTGTAACGTAGTATATGTCATTATGTTTGGTTTTATACTTCCTACTTGCATATAATAATGAAGTTTTCTTCGAATGGGATCTTCTTCTTCCCATTACGTTAGAATGTTTCTTTGTTTGTTTCTTCCTTAAGATTTGGTTCAAAGTATGTAGAAAAAGATCATCTTACTCTTTACAACAAAGTTTTGCCACAAAGCAAAGCATTAATATATGCTACAACATGCTTTCTGAAAACACATCAACTGAAACTCTCTTACTAATAGTTTTGTTTTCTAACGTGGGACTCGTGAAAACTTGTTTCTTGTGTGTGTTATTTAATCCAAGTTTAACAGGAGTGTTGAAAACTCAGAAGGGGTTTTGGGAGTGTTGAAACTTGTTTCCGTTGATTGTGCAAGAACAAATACGAGTTCTGAAATGGGGTGCTTTCCGTCAACTTCAAATGATTCTGCTGGAAATAGAAGAAAGCCGAGAAATGTTGGGGAGATTGAAGTGTTTGTTCCAGGGTTTAGGATTCCGAAACCTGTTGACTTTTCTGAACAGATTGGTGATGGGTTATCCAGGAGCTTGGTTGAACATTTATCAGCTCTTAGAACAAGGATAGTTGTCATGGCAGGCCAAGAAGCGCCCATGTGTGTAAAACCAAGAAGAAAAGCCACTCAGCATGGTTATTTATTTATTTTTTTTTTACTTGTTTAGAGCTGTTAAAGTTTTTTTTTTTTTTTTGTTAAACTTTTGTTCATTAGCATGATGAATTGGATTTGGATTATTGTCTTGTAGGAGGATCTACATTGGCTGATCTTCAGCAAGCTCTTGAAGATTACCTGCCAGTCGTATTGGGGCTAGTTGAAAAAGGAAACCAGCAACACAATAAGTTGCAATTCTCTTGGGCAAATCAGGAGGATGCTGCAGAGGTGAAATTGACTTGTTCTTCCAGAATCCAGTTGATGTTTCAGGCTAAGATTTATATGGATTTGCTTCTTTGCAGGAAACAACAATGTCAAATTCTTGGTATGAGGTATTATCAGTTTTGCACTTGATGAGCATGCTATTATTATCACAGGCCAACTCTTTGCTTCTTCATAAAGCTTCTACCGATGGTTATCAGCTAAAATCATCGGAAGGTGAGGTTATTTTTTTACTTCTTGTTTTCGCTTATTGTTCATCCTGTTTGACATAATTATATGTTACCAGATTGCAGGCGAGACTCTATTGATGTATTCTTAAAGGCAGCTGGATATTTAGATTTTGCTGTGCATCATGTTCTCCCTCAAATTCCGCCTGAACTCAGGTTCTTCTAAAATTTCAGATAATTTGGTTCTTTCTGGTTAATCACTAACAAACATTTCTAGATTATAAGATTTGCCTGGTTAATTATTCTTACAGAAACCTCAGATTTTTGAAGCGAAATTTGCTACCTTTTTTCTGCAGGAAAGATTTACCTCAGGACCTGGCAGAGGGAGTGCTTCGAGCCTTTTGTCTGCAAGCACTAGGCCAGGTAATACATCAATGAAGCTACACATGCCATTGTTTCCTGCTGATTGATTGTTCATGGACATGAAATTTTAGGTATCGGTTGTATAAACTTTTTCCCCCGATGATACAGGGTGTTGATATTCAACTTGGAATGGCAATTGATAGTGTCAAAGCCACATTGGCAGTAAAACGAAGGTTTGCATGCGAGCTGGTAAAATACTGGAATCAGGTAAAAATTTATACATGCTGAAAGAGTGTTATTCACACATTGTACGAATACAAAAATTCTCAGATGTGGATTGGGTATACTTTGCAGGCTGGAGAAAACATAGTAGACCTTCCACTAGCAAATGGATGGGGAGAAAAGCATAAACTTTTCATTGAATGGAAATATGCTGAAGCCAAGGTACAATTTTTGTTTATGAGATTCGTTCCTCTTGATCTTATGAATAAAAACATGTGAGGCAGACTTATATATAATACATTTCAGGCTGCTGCATACTATCTTCATGGTCTAATCCTTGAAGAGGGACAAACAGAAGAAAGTAATGAGATGGGTGAGGCAGCTCTTCTGGCAGCTGATGAGTTTCTGAAAGAAAGTAAGAAGGCCTGTGAGTGCTTCCATATGGCACCTCCTTTTTCGCGGTAGGTACTCTACTTCTGAAAGCTTTCTCTTTGATATATGTATCTTTCTGGGTTTTGGCTTCTAACATAGCGCTATGTTGGTACAGAAATCCACCTCTTTGGGGGACTAGCAAGTACCTCTGTGACAGGATTCCAAAAGATATTCCAAGCAGAGTGCTAAAAAATGGTCACCTGCACAATCATGAAATGTGAGTTGGTATCAGTTTTTGATCTCTTTCTAATTTGGTTACAGGATTCTGTAGACATATTTATACTGGTGGGTGGGTTGTGTTTTGGTTACAGGATTCTGCAGACAGCTCCCGCATTGCCGGACTTTGAATTGTCTTTAAAACCTGAAGATTACCAGCTGCCTTCAGTGGATCCCTCATGGAATGACATTTGAATTGAAGACCTGGGAAACTTAGAATGCATAGATGTACCAAATGACAGAAACCTCTTTGAGTCCAAGCTCCTCTATATGACCCACACTGACTGCTCGTAGCATGATCCTTGCTTATTCTATAGTTTATTACCATTTCTCATTGTCGTTTAGCTTTAATGGATGCATTTTAGTTACCTTTCAGCTAAAAATATAGGAACTGTATATCCTTCCGTCATCTTCAAGTTAAATAAACGAAAACTGTTGTAAAATTCTAACAAATTGAGTGCTTTGTTCATAAGTAGATACTTGTAAACAATGCAATAAAGTAAACCAAGATAAATCAACCATTTCAACTAATACAAACACCTGCTCAACTTCTTCACTTTTGGACCAACTTTTCAGGTTCAGGATAGCAACACCGCTCATGGACAAGGGCACATATAGTCAGAGACATACTCTGATAATCATCTATTTTAAATTCACTTCACTAACTCTTGCTGTCTTGCATTCAATATCTAATTCAGTAACAGTTAGTAGAAAAGACATTTATAAACAGCCTCGTGAAATCCAGAAGTCTTGAGTTGCAGAAAGTAATGCAATACAAAAATTCAAAATTACTATGAAAAAACAATGATTGTTGATTAATGGTTAAGTAAAACATATAGAGAGCCGACAAATACACAACCAAAAAAAAAAAAAACATATTGGAATGAAAATGGAAGCTAACTGATAGTAACATACATCAACTCTAATACACAACCTACAAATTCCCAAAGCAGCCTGGACCAGATTGAATTCCAGCCAAGCAAACATGAGGTCCACCTGCAAACAGGTTAAGAAGGTAATCAAGGTCGTCAACTACCAATCACAATACTTGTATTCGGACAATGTTACAAGTAATGCAGCAGATAAATTCCCTTTTAATCATAAGAAATATGGAACTCCTGTCCTTGGTCCCCTCATCTGGTTGTTCTCTTCCGTTTCTGTGAAAAACTTCACTTCTCGCTCCTTCACAAATAACAGTGGAAACAATTAAATACGAACCGCATAAATATCCAGAAAAAATGAAGGTTAACACTAATGAAAGTGATCTATCAACAGCACGGCAAGAGATGTAAGGAGCGCTTGAATGAAAGAGCAAACTACAGAAAAAAATAATTGGACCCCAAATGAATGTATCCAAGTGATCCTATATCAATTTCCCGGCAGCAACAAAGGTAAAATGGGGCCAATTAATAACTATAAATACGACTCAACAACTTATTAGACCTAAATTTTCATAGCATTGTAGACATGATACATGATAGAAACCAGTGAATTAATTAGATTTTCCAATATATAAACACATCAACTGGAAAGCTAGTAATATATACCATATTCTCATTGAAGCTCAATATAGAAGCTACATTCCCACAACGGTAACAGTAATTAGGTGCAGACCACACCTGCAGAAATCAAGAACCATGCTATTTCATCAAACCGTCGATATTTTTTAGCAACAACATGAGCACAAAAAGGTCCAGAGACTCACAGTCACTAGGCCTTTATCTTGAAACATGTACTTGAGACCTTCTTGTACAAGTTGGTGTGCTCGACAAACTAAATCAAGATTGTTTATGTGATTAAACTGCAAGGGAAAATAAGACAGAGAAAGATATCAGTACTTCAGCGAAAAAATACTGTTGTAAGTTAAGATCTGAAATGACATTACCTCAGATGTGACCCTGGAACCAAAAAGCCAACCTGCTCCTCGTGGACTGACAGCCCATGTTTCGATATCTTCAGGATCACTCCACATGAGATCACAAAATGGTCCTTCATGTGGAATTTCACAATTCCGTTCAATCACCCTTATCTGCCAAAGAGGTAGAAAATTAAATAACACAGGCAAGGTACCAGATCATTCCTGCTCTTAAACACAGAAAACAGAGAGAAAATTACATTATGGCTAGTTACATATGCTGCTGAGAAATCAGTACTTAATAGAACGTTGTTGTTTGATGTATATGGTTACTAGCTCCATGAAATACAAAATCATGAACTTTATGCGTTTTGCAATCAAACCCAAACTCTGAACAAACCAGAACCCAGTAAAATGTAAAAATGCATGACGAACTCCTAGTTCAATGCAAAAGCTACAAGCATGTTACTTGTCCACATTTCAAAACTTGATCATGATTTGAACTGAAGCAATCTATCAAATTCCCCTCTGAAGCTATCTACTAATAAACTGATTTCAGCAAGAGTTAAGGCAATGTTTGAAATCTCTGACACAACACATTATACATGTTGAACACTCCACCATATCCATGTTTATATTTCAAAATTTATGACATGATCCAACACTTGTTTGAACATGGTAGGTCAAGGGACGGAATTTACAAAAATCTTGAGTGTATAACTTCTCTATTGCTCCAGCAAATTCATATTTTTAAAACAGAATTTTAAACTTTTCTGACATGCCAGAGACATGCACGCTAGATTGAGAAGAAGATGACATCTTAATCTCCAAAGCATCATTCCCTCATTATTTCTCTTCAAAACTTACTTACCTTCTTTTTGTTAATAAGATCACCCTTTTTTCAACACAAAAGGTTGATAATAGAAGCCCCCACCATATTGTATCATTTTCTTTAAGATAAGTTCAAGTGGAATTTTCATGTCAGTCACTAATTGCCACTAGTCTCAGTACATGTTTTGCGGTTTACAAAATTATCTCAAACTTCATCCCAGATTTTTATTCAAAGATTCCATTAGTTCCAACTTATACAGACACAGAAAATGTTGGGTGACCATTAGAAAAACCCTAAATATAATATGCACTAATGTTGAGATTGTTTTAAGCAGATAAATGTCAGCTAAACAACTAAGCAAGGGTAAAGGTAGAAACCTGATCAATTGTTCGTATATCAGGTGAAAGACCACCATGAACACACAACACCTGAAACAACAAAAAACAGATCTTAATTTAATTCAAAAAGTTTTCATGTACTCAGGCAGAAAAAAACACTTTTAAGCATATAAACAAGTATATAATTGAGAGGGAAAGAACAGAGGCAGGGGTAAAATGAGTCTTACAGTCCCATCTATAATTGCTGAGAGTGTTAGATAGTCAAAGACATCTGTACAGTACCGCCATGCATTAGCATTTCCATACTTCCTCTGGCACTCATCATAGAAGCCATATACCTAGAAACATAAACATTATGCATAAATACATATCAAACAAATACACCACAACTCTAATACACTCTCCCACAGCCAAGAAAGCTTGTGACTGAAATCTCAAGAATTCTCACCATTCTATTTTAAGTCTCAAATGCTTGAGATAATTTTTAAGTTCCAGAAGAAATTCCATTTTGACAAATAAAGGAATTCCATTCACATGTTTACCCATTAGACAAGCTCTTGTACATGTAGCAACACATTCATTAAGATTACAGCCTCTCAGCATATTAAAAATTAAAAAAAAAAAAATTACAACACAGTACTATCAAAATTGAAGGATTTCCAAGCAAAATTGATGGCACTGCTAGGGAAAAAAAAATTAGAGCTAATGACAGGGTTGTGCATAAGAGAAAGTTAACGAGATGAAAGATGCTATTAACAAGGTTCTTTTTTCTTGCATTGTCAATCCCACTTTTTCAAGCGCTTAGAATTCCTAGATGTATTGATCCTAAAAGATCGTTAGCTTTTAATTTTTTCTCAGTGCTCTTCTATACTTCCAGTCTGCTGGGACAGTAATCAGTTTCAGCAGGTTTAACAGATCAAACCAGAACTTGCATGGGTCTCCAAATGACCGAGAAAAACCAAGCTTAAGATCTCACATTTGCATGTAGGCCATATGAAACTGAACTCTCTTCATGACACAATTCTGATAGATGTATCCTTAGTAACATAATAATGGGGGAAAAAAAAAAAAAAAAGCATACAACTATAGAAAACTTGAAAGCATACCTGAGTTAATTGTCTGCTTTCATGATTTCCACGTAGAAGGGTAATATTAGCTGGGTATCTACAAGCACAGACAAGTCGAATAGCAAGAGAATTATTAGATTCTTCAACAGAATCAAAATATTTGATAAATTTGAACAAAGAATTTTATTTTGCATAGTTTCAGCTAAAGCAATGGCGCAACAACTCTAAGCATCAATGTTAAGCCTTTAAGAAATCCACATGATTGTTGATACAAAATTTTCAAGTTCCTGGCTGGAATAACTTCAAACAAATTCTCACGTGGTCTTATGGCCTCAACCAGCAAAACTAAGAACAAAATACATAAGAAAACACACTATGAAAGCTAATAAAGTCATAAGAAGAGAAAAAAAAAAAACCTGTAAAAAGGGCATACCTTGCTTTAAGAAGCAAAAGAATAGTGAAGACTTCAAGGCTATTGTAACCCCGATCAACAAAATCCCCCTGTCAAGACATTACAATATTCAATGCCACAAGCAATTAAAAAAGAAATATTATAAAGAATCAATTCAATGTAACAACATTTTTTAAACAGAAATAATACCATGAATATGTAATTAGTCTCTGGTACATGACCTCCTGTCTGGAAAAGTTTCATTAGATCATGAAACTGGCCATGTATATCACCACAAACAGTGACTGGACTGTTGACAGGCTGCACATTGGACTCCTCAATGAGGATTTCTTTAACCTGTAATATTTGCACACACAATAACAAATAAATTTGACATCAACTGAGCAAAATTCAGAAAACATGTGATCTACTATTCTCACAAATGAGGGAAATTTCATCTGGAGAGTTGGCAGCTTCATTATGTATAGAATATACATATAATTCAAATAAGTCAGCTTTTTCAACCAAAAAGAAAAAAAAAATCCAATAGTTAGCTAATTGTCTGGCCTAACTGACTATCATCAACCATCGCTTAACAAGGATTTTATTCACAAACTGTAGCATAGGTCATAGAGACCAGCTCACAGTACACTAAAAACAAAAAATTCATCATACAAATTCAATATAATACCATAAAACCATTCAAAAATCACGATAAACATCCAAGTAAATATTTAACTCCACAGCACAAAACTAACTTAGTAACAAAATGTATACACAGGGTCTTTAATTCTGGAAATAAATCAATAGATCTGCTACTTTCAAGCTCCAACAAAGAGTCCATATAAATTTGCTTCACTGGGAAAACCTCTTCACCACCCAACACATTTACCAAGTCCCAATTCATCAACATTTCATACGAAAATACATTTAGCAGGCCACAAACACAATACTACGATCAAACATAAGAATGCCCTCGAACGTATCACCCATCCTAAAATCATATTCAAAATGCCCTAGTTGCCACTTCACACTTCACATGTAACAACAAAAATTCCCCATTCGAACCATAAATATTACCACAAGAAACGAAATTGTCAAATGGAGAAAACGTAAAATTACTTGTAAATACTATCAGCAACTGAAAGAGAATAAAATTTGGTAATAAATCAATCATTTCGAAAGCCAGTAAAAACCCCGATTGATTTCGTAAAGTGAATAAAACGAAGAAACAACACACGTACGTATTCGCAGAGGAGCTGGAGCTCGTCTTCCAACAGATGCTGGCCCTCTTTAACTTTCGATATCCACTGATCCAAATCCATTCAACTTTTTTACAACCGATTTGTCGGAGACAAAAACAGAAATTAGGGTTTAGAGAGTGTTCAGAAAAGGGGGAGGAGAGAAAAAAATCTCGCAATTCACGAGCCCTGCCCTGTGCGTTTGATTTTTAATTTTTTTAATTTTAATTTACGTCGACAAACAACAAAAATTTAAAAATTAAATAAAGAAGAAAACCAGATCTACTATTTATTTATTTTTATTTTGTTTAATTTTATATTTACGTGTGTATTTATTTTAGGAGGTAGACGGGAAACGAAAACATAATAAAAACAAAAAACTGTTGGGCCAGGCCTATGATTAAACGGGCTTTTAAAACTTGATGAGATGGGCCCAAAATTATTTGGGCCTTTAATTTTCCATCAAGCCCAACCCGCAAGCCCAAAGAAGAGTCCTGAACCGACAAGGGCTCGTAGAAATAAAAAAAACTGAGATTTGATGATTCAGTGATCGCCTGGGAGATCAAAATTTGATTTTTATTTGATTGGAATTGGGATCTGGAATCTAGGGTTTAGTTGGCTGAAGGGGAAGCGATGGGGGAGGAGTTTTCGGGTTCATCCACGGCTATTGGTTCATCCAATATCGGCTTCCAGGTATTTCAATTTTAGCTTTGTGGGGTTTTATTATTATTATTATTATTATCATCATCATCATCATCATCATATATTTATGCGGATTTTGAGATGTTAATTGAAGGGTTTGATTGTTTTTGCAGCTTTTGAAGAAGCACGGATGGAAAGAAGGAACTGGGCTTGGAATTTCTCAGCAGGTTAGCTAAATAAACGCAGACTACTTTACCAGTTTCATGTTCTTGTTCATTATTAATTTCTGTTGCGTACAAATTTCTGGTTTCTATAATTTGTTTTGTAAAATTCGGTGAATTCTTTGTTTAGAATGCGAATTTGCTGAGGTGGGTTGGAGGGATTTCTGGGTTATTGGAAAAAGGAAAAAGTTTAACATGATTAAGTTAGTTGTAATTACAGAAACAAATCGTTGTTGAAGGTAGGGCATTAATCTCAATTGTAGATATATTCAGCTTTTGGAGACCGTGGTTTAATAAGAGCTGTGGATTTTATTGAACTGAATGGAACTGTGTAAGCTGATTCGGGCTGAATCTCAATATTATTGCTGGTCAAGAGTAGTATGTTTTGTGATGGATATATGAGTTGTCTTTTGTGGCTGGTTATGATGCAATTTGTGTTTTCTTCGTGCCACTTTTATGGTTATTATTATGCTTGTTTCTATCTTAACACTGAGCTTACGGTGCTAACAGGGTAGGTTGGAGCCGGTAAAAACTTATTTGAAGAACAATAAACGAGGTCTAGGATCAGAAAAAGTAAAGAAGAAACTACCAAAGCCTCTTGAAGCTCCCATTTCAGAATGCCAAAATGACAAGGTTAGTGCCGTAGACTTCATTAGCCATATCTTTAAATTATTTTTTCTTCGGTTTCCTTTTTATCATGAGTTGAAAACTTCTTCCACCAAGAAAAGTGAAAATAAGTGTCAGAAAGGAGATGTGGCCTTAGCCACTGAGTTCTTGAAATAGATCCATATTGTCAAAGAATAACTGTATAAGAACTGGTTACAGAAAAATGCAAGAATACATCTATTTTGCTGTGTGAAATTAGACTGCTTTGATTGAAATCAACTAACAGAAAGGTCGTGAAGAAAGTTTATTAGCAATCGATCGACGACCATCTCTAATAAGAATTTTAAACCATTAGAAACATCTATGTTTTCTCATCCCAAGTGTGCCTTTTCACTTGATTTGTTGAACTGTTGGACATATTTGCCTATATCTCTTACGTGTATATTATGGAGAGACTTACTATAAAATGAATAATACATGTGCTCTGATGGTTTCTCTTTTGCAATGATCATCTTATTATATGCCTTTTGCTGCATTGGGGTAAAATCCTTGCAATAAATTGCAGGATCAAACACCTCCAAGGAAATCTAAGGCATCTAAAAGGATGAGGAAGATGCAGGAGTTGGAACAACGTTTGCAGGAAAGGGAATTTGAGCGGGCATTTCGCAGGGAGTTCTGGCCAGATAATGTGTGACAATGGAATTTGTACAGGTTTTAGACTTCTTGTAGACTCATTTTTGCCCTTTATTTTTGGGCTGTTGCAAGATTAATTGTATTACTCAACACACAGTTTATGATAGAAATTTTGTACATATATCACCATCATATTGCCACTTTTTTCCTTTTAGAGCTTCTAAGTCACAGGTACTGGATGAAGTTGAGTGTCAACTCGATAATTTCATACCTGAATAACAAGTATACTTAGAGATATTAAAAAAAGAGATGTAGAGAGAAACAAAGGGCTCATTGAATGTTTAATAGAACAATTCAGTAGGAGATTTAAACTGTAATTACTTATTTACAATTGAATGCTTGTTAACAGTATTCATCGTTTCTTTTTCTTCTTTTCATCGAGTTTAACAAGCTGAACAGGAGCTGCTGGTATCCTGAACCACCATTCTCTTATCCGCCTTAGCCACTTATCACTGCTTTCTTTCCTATATGGCATCTCCCTCGTGTAAGGCTCCAGAAACACTAAGATAATTAAGTATCTCAAAGGCAGAAATACAAAGACAACAGCCATGAAAACCAACAATAGAGCAACTCTGTCTGTTGCCTGCAAAATGACAAAAATTAATATGTCGTAAGGAATGGAAACAATATGCCTGTAGACACGTATATATGGTGGAACAAGAATATTATATTCATGTCTAGATCTAGAGTACATACCTGGGGAAGAACAGCAAATAGTAAAGCTCTTAATTTCAGAAGAACAATATTTCCATCTTGAATTAGTGCTTCAACTTTAGTGATAGCTTCCTGTAATGTCAGCAGCTGTTCTACTGCGTTTTTAGTTGGGGGTAGAGTAATTTTGAGGGCTTCTAATGGCTTTCCTTTGTTAAAATACCTACGCCAGAGCATGAGAACTGCCAAATATACTGAAGTGGCTGCCAACATATAACTGATCCACCCCCTGTACATGAAATAAATAGCTTTATTCAACAGCTTTGTCTGATCTCTTGAAAACTTAAAATTTCAGAAATGTGGAAACCAAGATGACACAGAGCTCCGAGCTGACAGCCCAAGCTAATTCTCCTCCAAATTAAATTGTGTTTAGTTTTCCATGAGCTATTGTCCAAGCTAAAATTAAAATCTCCATGTTTTGCTGTCTAAATCATATGAGATGCAAAGCTAACAGGATAAGATTTCAGGGAAACACTAACAGAATTGAGGGACACGAGAAGCTAAAGAAGCTTGCTCAAGAGGAGGAAGCTAAGGATCATCTACTGACCAATTTAAGAAAGACTTGAAGGCAAAACACCCAAAGTACCCTGTTCTTCCATCTTCCCTCACTGTATTATTTATTTAATGAATCCACTTAAATTCTACAATTTTCTACACTGACAAGCACCCAACTCAACATCCACATAGCTACAATTTCTGGAAAAATAATAACTAAATTTTAGGACTTAAACTAAGACCCTCATGCACGTGAGATGGAACTATTGTTTTTATCCAGTTGAGATTGGTAAGTCTTGTTTGATAACTTATTACATTGAAACAAGTAAATATTTTTCAGAAGCCATCAATATGCAACAATAAAGTAGATATTGAACAACCTTGTAACCAAGGATGCAGAGGATTCAATCCAAAGACAAGTTACCTTGAAATAGCAATGCAAGTCAACACCATAAACACTGTTGATTTAAATTGGTCTTCCCAAGAGGCGCGAAGTTGAACATAGTTAGCTATTTTAATGATGGGGAACAGCAACTCCTGCACCATAGAGAAGGAACAATCTCAGTCATTATTCAAATTAAAACCCAAAAATTTCATCCCATAAGCTCTACACACAGTAAATATCAGAAAATAGGAAAGTGTAATAATGATTAAATTTCAAAGGAACTTTTGTTATTGATAAAGAAAAGACTATCTATTTATGGTTATCAATGTGTCGATATTCTGAAATTGAATTCCCCTTTTGTTTCAACAGTGCTCCAAATAAAAATGATTTAACACTAACAGTGCAATTTAGAAGCTTGATTTCAATTTCTCAGCTTCCAGTACTCCAAAGGTTAAAAAACTTTTCACTTATAGTTAAGTGAAATACATATTCAAGATCTGATGACAAATCAAGGTCTCTTCCTAAAGGAGAGAGACAAAAGATTCATCTTTCTTCCACTAAGGGAAGAAAATGAACACAGTTTCTGAGCAATAAAATTCCAAATGTATAATTCAAGCAGATTTTAATATTTTGGCCAATAAAACACAATTCAACAAGAAGCTATTATAAATCTACCTGCATTACTGCAACATTTGTGTCTATCCCTTCCACCTTCACTTGGTCCACAGTTGCCTGTGCAGCTTCAACCCTTCCTGTGTCTGATACTGACTTTTTCACTGCTATCTCCAAAGGATTTGTCTCTCCAACACAAATATCTCCAATTACCATCGCTTCTAAATCAAGATTTGTCTCTGTTTTCCAAACGAATCCAAGTTGACTTAGCGTCAAAATAGCAACTGGGGATTGTTTCAGCTTTTGTTTTGCGTGTGGGCTCACAGCCATATCATGTTGAGCACCACCAACATTCAACAGTGTCAAGCGCCTAGACAGAGTTTCCAAGATTTCATCCCCCCTTGGTAGACTTTCAGCAAGGTTAAAAGCAAGTAATGTTTTGTATTGGGATGAGAAGATGTGGAAACCTTCTCTAACTGCACGATATCTGAAGATGCCTAACATAGCCCTTGCTATTACTTCCAATCGTTGAGTCTCATTGAAGTTGTTTTTTCTAATAAACATGTGTGCTCGCAGGATCTCAAGACATATATCCAACCAATAGTCGCGGCGAGAGTTGCCTTTGAATTCAGGGAACTCAAAATAAACAGGCTCTTCTCTATAGATGCATCAAAAATAAATAATATAAACAAGAAAAAAAAAAAAAAAATAACCACCATGACAAAAGGAAAATAGGAAAAAAGATTGTAAGCCCATGAGTTATACAAGTTTACAATCTGTAAGACATGCTGTCAGATAACATACATAGCTGTCGACTTGTACATCACAGCTTTATCAAAGATACGTGCACCCAGTGGTCCAGTCAATTCAGGTTTTATGACCTGCTTCATGTCAGTTGCCAGATCATATCTAACGGCTTTGTCATATAAACCAACTCCCAATGATTCAAAGTACAGAGCATTATTAGTTAGACTCAGCCGCCCTACACAAACAGAAACACAATGATTATGAAAAGAAGTCCAGGAAAAAAAAATAATAGAGAAGAAAAAAATAATCATTGAAGCACATCAGATTCTCCCAATTCAGCTGAGGAGAATGGCGACTATATTGTACCGACTGTAACCAATTATTCCTCAAATAATTAGAATTGAAGCATAACAACATGGCGCCAGAAGAAACAAAGTCAACTGTCTAAACACTATGATAAGGGGTATAGTGATAAGCCAACATGGACAGCAAGGCAGATAGACTGATTAGACATTGGGGACCTACTTTAAGGAACAATGACTTACCAGGCCAGGCTGACATTCCAATATGTTGAAGAACTGGTTGAGTAGGAACAGAACCATCAACATCAAGAATGATCTCCCCCTCAGCAAGCTGAAAGTTGGCAGCAAGCTGGAGTCTGGAAATTGAAGACCCCAATGCACTTTTTGCAGCCTTAATAACCCTGCATATAAGAAAAGAGCCACATACATAAAAATATTGAAAAAGTATTTCAACTTCTATAAAGAATATAGTAAAAATAAAAATACTACATTAAAAAAAAAAAAAAAAAGACAATATAGTTAAATATCTTCACTCTTTCTGGTCAAAATATGAATCATATGATGCAATGGTGCAATTAGGAATCAAATACCCTTTCCTTTTTTTTCTTTTTTTTTTTTCCTGATACCCATAAATAGCTAAATACAACCTAGATTATGGCTCCAAGAGCAATGGGTATGCCTTTCTTGAAGCCCATTCTTTAACCTTCAAGTAGTACACAAGTTTTACATGCATAGAAGGTCATTATCAAATATGGCTCCTGCCAAAGCAAGGTCTTAGAAGAGCAACTGAATATACACTAACCTCTATCGTCGTTTGATAAAACTGTAATCCTTAAGACTCAATATAGTGTACATGGTCTTGGCGGCCTGAGAATTCCTCTGTGGCACATAATTTATACTCTCACTAGTAAATGCAAGAACTTAAGGATTATAATTGGCCGACCATTACAATGGGGCATATTATGTCAACCCTCTCATTTCATAATTAAGATGAGTGCTTCAATTATAAATATGAAGGAAACCTAAAGTACACTCTTCTTCTCAACCTGAAAGATGAAACATGCTGAAATAATGGTCTCAATGTAACCATATAAGTTTGTGGAACAATATGGCTTGTAAATCAGCTCAAAAGAGCATTTCAAAAATGTATAGACAGAATGCTCTGAATCTTCATTGTAAGTAATTAAAGTGATACGAAAATAATAGTAAAGCAACTTCCAAAAATGTTATGAGAAATATTAGGGCATCAAGGCAGGAAGCATGAATTATTGCATCCAAATCATCAACAAGCATAACGCCCTGTTGCCTCTACACAAATTGACACATTATTTTCAGAAACCTAAGCAACTGGAGTTTATAGAATTGATAAAGATCGAGGAGCTATTCATACTTGTCAAGGCTCCGAAGATATTTTTCATATATGAGAAAATGGAGTCGAGAGCCTGAAGAGCTTGTAAGTGCTTCAAATAGATTGTGAACAGTTATTAAATCTGCAACAGCAGCACAAACAGGAGCTATACGTGCAAAAGCCTCTGGCCCAACAGTTTTATTGTCACCGACCTGAGGAAGCGTATATAATAATTCTGATTACAATTGTCTCAGGCCTAAGATTAAAATACTTATCACTTCCCTGCACTAACACCCTAACATGCAAACTTAAAAAAAAAAAAAAAAAAAAAAAGGGAAAATGTCAAAATGGTTTTAGAAGAACCTGAACAGCCATATTTGTGGAACTTGAATAAAATATTGATAACCCATCCTCATCCTCTTCTTCATGATTGCTGGAAGAAGGAGATTCCTGCAGTTGAACAGAATTCAAAGCAATAACATCAAGCTTAAATCTTACAAATGCCAATAAGTAACAAAGAAGGACTCCCTCACTTTATTATCTGATTCACACTCAACACTAGGGGTCTCCCATGCAAGCATCATGTCAAATGTTAAACGGCGGAAATCCGGGTCACTCAAATAATCTGGAGTTCTACTCATCACAGTGAGTGTTTGGAATGAGCAAAACTCAACAAAATGCCGCGCATATGTCAAAAGTTGCTTAACACTCTCAGGCAGCTCAATGTCATAGCGATGCTGCAATTCTTCAGTAGAGATTTTAAGTATCCTGCAACATTGTCGAGTATTTATTATTCTTATTATCACAGACAAAACCAAAATTATCTCTAAGCATCTGAATGTTCTTTCTTTCTTCATAGTAACTCAGTGACTATCAAATAACTCCAAAAGGTTCAAATATTGATCAATCTAATGTTATAATCCACAAAATAATTACAAACCCTAGATCTAGATTTAAGTTGAATTGAAAAAATGAAATGAATGTTAAAAGACTGAGAATAAAGGGCGTACTTGGAACAGCGAGCGACGACAGAGTTGGCAACAGCAGAGAGCTGAGGGATGTGTTTGGGAGAGATTGCAGGGGAGTCTTCATCATTAGATGGTGAATGGGATTGAGATGGGGATTTCCTCTTGCGCTGAAACAGAAACTTCAATGAGTTTTGTTGATTCAACATGAAATTCTCCAACACTCCCTTCTTAACAACAACGGCACCGTCTCCTGCTTCCATTATTGAACGATCTTCCATTTGTGAAATTAATCAGATATTTTTACATCACTTTAAGCAGAAGCTTTCCCGGATTCTCTTTGCTGGTTTCTTGTCCTTTCTCATGTCAGCAGTTGCTTTTTTGGTTCTTTTTATTTATTTATTTATTATTATTATTTTGAAAACTTGAATTACACATGTAAAATGTGAGTTAAGGCAAACTTAGGGTCGGGCCAAAATACGAGGGGTCGGATGCCAAAAAAATATCTATAGCTGGACAAGGACGGGACCCAATCGGTACCGGTCCTGGTTTAAGGGCCGGACCGATCCTTAAGACCTGGGAAATTTTTATTTTTTTGTAAACTACATTTTAACCCCATATCTATTATCTATTTTGAATAAATTAGGGAGTTTTGGATATTTATAAGGGGCTTACACAAAACTAGGCAGGGGTTTGGGATCAATCCCAAGCCCGAGATTGGAGGAGGGATCAAACCTAGGCCCAAGCCCTCTTGCATAGGCCTGGTCTAATTTTGGGATTGGAACTTATAGGATCGGTCCTCACAAGGACTGATCCTAAGCGCATTTAACTCATTTAACTAGTTTATGACATTTTTATTATTTGATCATTTATGACAAGTGTTAAATCATTTAACTTGTAACTAATCAAGTTTTAACGGTGGCATAAACAAATATTTGTGTCATAGTTGCGACGGTAGATTATTGTGGGATAACTGTCTCTGAAGAATAGTTGAATGATGACTATGTTTATTTTGTTATTTTGAGTAATATTTTTAAAAAAGTTAATTGGATTGTTATTACGAGGATATGATTTAAAAATAACAAAACACCTTTTAGGTTTGTTAATTTAAAACACCCCCTATAATAAAACATTAAAAATTAATAAAAAAATACCCCTACTTATACATTAAATGGCAGTAGCCGGCCACCACCATAGGAGGGTGGTTGACTGTGGGCATTTAATAGATGGGTGAGAGTGTTTTTTTTTTTACCATCAGAGGGTGGTTGGCTGTTGGCATTTAATAGGTGGGTGAGAGTGTTTTTTTTTTTATTAATTTTCAATGTTTTCTTGTAGAGATCGTTTAACTAAATTAACAAATTTAGGAATTTAAAAATAGTTAAATAGAATATGATTGAATTTTAAGAATAGGAAAATAAATATGTATTTTAGATAAAATAAGAATAGGATAAGGAACCGATATTCCTATCATAGGTGTTATAAATGAATAATGCTCTTCTAAACAAGATAGACCGTACCTTTAATAATTAAATTATTTCTCATATTAATATTAATAATGTTGTTAAATAGTGATTCTATCCATTGTATAAAATCATATATAAAAAAATTTATGATATGTGACATATACAAATTAATTTCTAATTAGTTTTATTATGTCATAAAATATAGATATAGAATTTCATGTATCTCAACTCTCGACAGTCGACACTCTTTGACCAAGTATCTGGCTTTCTTTTGGTACATCATCAACATGGGTCAAGTTCAAAGCGAGGCAGTTGATGAAGCTCAAACTCAAAGTGAACCCCAACACTCATCATCATCACCTGCAAGCTCCATGGAATCGCTTCTTGCAGGTTGTTTTTGCTAACCCTCTTTCTTTGCTGCCTATATTACAAACTATATAGGCTTAGAGTCATGATTGTTAGGTGTTTGTGAAAAGGTCTAAAGGAAACTTTCGTTTGTGTTTTTTCACGAATCTTCGATAATTCGCTTCATTATATAAACATGGGTGTATTTCTATGTGCGGTGGCATCAAAGTTATGTTTTCGAAATACTGTGCACAAGTTTAATTTGTGTTTTGAGTTGTTCTCTTCAGCAGTTTCTGGGAATCCCATGTATTTAATGTTCCTGGTTTGTTGGCTTGGTGTTGGTTTGGTAGTTTTTATTTTTTTGCATTTTAGTTCTATGTTATTCTTCTGGGTAGTGTTCTCATTCTTCTATTATCTTCCTTTTGATTCTTTCTTGGTGTTGTGTTCTCCAACTATGTGCTTTCACAGAAGCTGCAGCATATGGCGATGATGAGAATGAGGTTGGTTCACTGTTTGTATGTAATGTAATTGTCTTTCTATTTTAAAATAGCTGCTAAATAAATTGAACCATGCATTTTTCAGTCTCTTGATGCGAAGGCTCAGAAAGCATTAGAGTGCCCTTGCATAGCTGACTTGCGAAAAGGCCCATGTGGGGAACAGTTCTCAGAGGCTTTTCTCTGCTTCCTCAAAAGTACTTCTGAGGAAAAGGTAATTATGATGAAATATAGGTGATTAGGATCTTGTATTGCCACCTTAATTAGCTATTCTTCCCATATCTCTTTGATATTCAAGCTTTTAGTGTGACTTAGATTGATCTGAAAGGATGAAATGAGTGTGTGAAACCTATACTATGTTGTTTCAGCATGAGGTTGGCCATGTCACATACCTCTTTTCTGAGTTCTAAGAAGCCTTAGACTTAGCATATGTTGCCCATCTTTATGACATACTCTAGTTGACAATGTTTTGTTTATAGCATTGTTTGGCAAAAACACAAAAGACAGAGTGAACTTGGAGTATTTCCTTACTATTTGAGAACCACTTTTACTCGGAATATTTCGTTATTTTTACATCCTCTGAGCCACCAAATTAGATACCATTGTTTTGTTCTCGTTTGCTGGTCTTGACTCTTGTACCACACTATCATCCTGAACGTTTTTAATATAGTTGAAAGAAAGAAATTTTAGCTGCTTTCACATGGTATATCCATTTTTGACATGTTGAATTAGTTGTACTTTTAGAGAACCAGAACTGCTACGCTCCTCTGGTTAATAATATTATCAGTTTTTGGTGATGAAAAAAATCACTAGTAACAATGGGGGTAAGCTAAAGCTTCATTAAGTTTTCTATCGTTATAGTATTGCATCTAAAAGATTTTAAAGCAGTGTTGACATAATTTTTTTCTTAATGTAGGGCTCGGATTGCGTGCATCCATTCGTGGCTTTGCAGAATTGTATCAAAGCTAACCCTAATGCATTTTCTAAAGACATATTAGATGAAGATGAAGATGAAGTCAAGAAAGAGGAAGAGCCACCTCCAAGTCCAACATACAAAATCTATCCTCCCCTATGGTCCAGGGGTCCTCAGAGTCCAAAGTCCAAGCTTTAGGGAAAAGATTGAAGATGTCCCATTTTCACCTTTTCTAGTTCCCCTTAAACTATACAATATATATTTTTCCATAATGTTAAACCTTAGATTTAAGTGGTTAGAAAGGGCATTGTTCATTCATTAACCAACTCATTGATTAATGATTTCATGCCTTAAAGCTTTCTCAACCC
Source organism: Pistacia vera (assembly GCF_008641045.1). Lineage (NCBI taxonomy): Eukaryota > Viridiplantae > Streptophyta > Magnoliopsida > Sapindales > Anacardiaceae > Pistacia > Pistacia vera. Next base: position 577,775 of record NW_022196000.1, read on the forward strand.
CTTTTGATCAATGGACTCCTCATGTGTATGGAGGAGTGTAATTCGTTCGATAAATTCCTACCTCTTTATCTATCTTTAAGATGGCCGGATCGTTTAAAACTCAATGAACATGTGGAAGAAATATGCTAGCAATTAGGTGAAGCAGAGTAAAAAGTAAATCTCTCCTTAATAAACAAATTAAAACTTTGCAAGTTTACAATATCTTTCTAATGTTTCTAAATTCTCATGAAATTCATGAAGTATACAGCCACAATGCATGCATATTGGCACGCGACAATTACGTGATTTCCAAAATCGTCTATTTTTCAATGAAATTGGGTGGTTTTTCGGAGGATATGTGACAATCACTAATTTCATTATTTCAAGGTAAATTTTGAATATTTTCAAAGTTAGTATGATCTATTGGATTTAAACAAACTTAAGGGAGTAAAAGAAAATTTTGTCAACAACTATAAACCCCAGCTGACACCGGTTGCGGTGTCCACGGTCACGCAATGGCTTTCCTTGCTTCTTCTTCTTCAACCTCCTCATTCTCTTCTCTCCAATTTTATCCCCGAACTAGAATTCCCAAACTACCCTTCTCTTCACCCTCTCTTTTGTTAACCCCACAACGAAGAACTGCCCATAAGTTTTCTTCAATTGTCGTGGCAGCTCAAAATGACAAGAACAATCAATCAGTGAAGAAACAAAAAAAAGACGCGGAAGTTGAAGTTGAAATTGAAATAGAAGAAGAGTTGCCGTGGATTCAGGAGAAAGCTTTGGACTTGGTGGAGTTCACTGGGTCAGTCACTCAAGCCATTCCTGGACCCAGAGTTGGCCAAAGCAAATTGCCTTGGATTCTTGCTGTTCCTTTGGCTTATGTTGGTGTTTCTTTCGTTATTGCCTTTATTAAGACGGTTAAGAAGTTCAATTCCCCTAAATATAAACGCAAGAAATTGGTGAGATCACTGTTGTGTTTGAGTTTCTGTTTAGATGAAGAACAAAATATAAGAAATTCAATTTTGAGAATTTTTTGGGTGCTTCTAATATGTGTTTTTAATTGGAGAAGTTTTGGCTTTCGTTGTTTTCAATGTAGCTTGTGCTTAGTATAACACTTGAAACCAGTGAATTATGTCCATCACTTCGAAATTTATTTCTCAGATGTGCCCAGCACACCGAAATTCTACAATTTTGAGATTTTGTAAATTTTTTTTTTATTTTTAAAGAGGATTTTAGATAAGTTTCTATCAGTTTGTATGTTATGGGGTTTGCCTAATTTGAGATATTATGTTCAGGTGAATAGGAATGCAGTGTTATGCAAATCAATAGATGAATTACTGCAGAATGGAGGAAATGCATTAGAACCATCAGCTTTAAAAGACTTAATGCAAAAGGTGAGACATATGACTCTTTATCCTGTGTTCCTTTCGATATTATACTCTCAAGCAGTGCGGCTATGAACTTGCTATTTAATGAGCACACACTAACACTTGTGGACGAAGAATTACATATATATTGATATAGGTGCATATTGAATGGTCTTCTTGTTGAAACATGTGATGCTTCCTTGTTTATCTATGTTATTTGTACTATACATTGTACTGCTTGCACACAGATTGGATTTTGATAGCAACTTGTCATTTACATCCAGACAGGATTTAGCATGGAGGATATTTTGCGGAAGTATATTAGGTATGCTTTGAATGAGAAACCATTCAATCCAGAATTAGTTGCGAGCTTAATCCAGCTTAGAAAAGCTTCCGTGTTGGATGATTCCCAAGTCGCTGAAATTTTAAATGAAATCTCTAGGCGTATTGTGAGAGAGAAAGGTAACTGTTATAGCATTGATTTTGGTTTGTTTCTGGTTCTGGCATTCATTATTGCCTCTATCCTGTGTAGCAATGATATGATGTGCATAGTACACTTGTGTTTAATATTTTGCGGGATACTGCGTATGAACAATCACACTTGTAGGCCTTGCTCATGTTGGACTTGTCCATAAGATCCTTAGCAGAATCAATGATCCCATCTAGTTTGTTAATTATTTGATAGCCAATTGACTGGACTGTTCACTTGTTTTTCTTCTTATGAAATGGTGCAAGATAGAGATAATTTAGATGGTGACTTTTACAGGGGGATTATGTTTTGAAAGTTAGACTATGCTAAATGTTTTGCCACACCTGCTTTATCTAGCTTGGAGTGTTAATATTATCTAGACTTTACCTGCTAGGATGCATTTATATTTCTCATGCTTCTGTTATATTTTCAACTTAAACTTTAGAAGCCACTGCATAGCCTTTTTGTGGGTGGTTTTGAAAGAGGGGGTAGGGCGGTTGAGTGGAAGTTGAGCCATGCATTTTAAGCTAATAAAGGGTGGGTACTGGTATCCTATTTGTGTCTACCCTTTTCTTAACTGCTTATGTTTGATTGCTGGTTTATTGTAGATTATAAGTGCATGCCCAAACTTGTAGCTCAGATAACATTCTACTGGCTTGCTTTGTGCTCTTGCCTGTCCTAAGGATGCCATCATCCCATTGTATTGCTAGGGAAATTTTAGCAAGAGCTGTACTTATTTAGCAAATTCATCTTTAAAATCTGAAATAGAGATCAATTGTAAGCTGTAGTCCATGACAAATTTGTCAATGTAAAGTTTATCTCTAGTCCAAATTCCTATTTTGTTTTTTCACATTATTTTACTGATGGCGATACTTATATGTGGTTGTGGCTTACTTTTGTTTACCTTGAAGCACTATTATGGTAAGAAATAAGTTAGATAATTGCATTTTTCTCATGCTTGTCTATGTTTTTCAGGTCCAGTTGTCATGGATATGTCAGGGTACTCAGAAAAGGGATTTAAGAGAAAACTTGCTGTGCAAACCCTTTTTGGAAAGGTCTTTTATCTGTCTGAAGTAAGTGGCCAAACAGTCAGTCATGAACTGTTACCAACTCCTATTTGTTGCTTCAGTTCAGTCACATTTCTTAATCATGTTATAACATGCCCTTTTTTCCCATACCGTGTTGGCCCTTGGCCTTTGCAATGGGTTCAAAAACTGCCTTATGAAACAATTTAATCAATTTTATTTTGTTGCGATGTATGATCAACTTCTCAGTAGTTTCACAAACATGCATGAAGATGTGTTATTGCTCACAAGTGTTGAATATGTTTGCCACAAATAAATTTCTTTTTTTGTGGCCTGTGGGTAGTGCCCTCTTGTTGAGCTATCCAATATTGCTCCCAAAAAACATTTGTGCACAGTGGTCATTCAGTTTATGGGCTGAGAATTCTGATTTCGATGTTGTGACATGCTTACTTAGATATCATAAATCTGGTTAAAAGAAATATCTTTGTGCTATTCACTTGCATCATTCTTCCTATTTAATTCGCTTTTGAGTTTGAAGCCTGTACAACTGTGGAAAAAAAAAAAAAAAAAAAAGAAACTGTTTTGGATTGGATCCGTCTTTCAGAACTAAAAGATGTGAACTTTAATTTCTTTTTTTTTTTTTTTTTTCTTTTGTTGGGGGATACAATGTTTTATATGTGGTTCCCTGAATTCTGTGATACTAGATTTCTTTGTGAATTTTTGTGCGTACGCGATTTTGAATTAATTATGCTTCTGTTCTGAACTTTTGATCCAGCTGCCAGAGTTCTGCTCAAGGGATAGCTCGTTAATTGTCAAGGAAATATTTGGGGTTACAGAGTAGGCCTTCATTCTTTCATTTGCTAGCTAATTTGGTTCTTGTAAAGAATTTAGAAATTGAAAATGCTCAACAAACCATTTCTAAGCATTTTCTTTTTTTCTTCTCACGCATATCAAGTTAGAAACAAAATCTCTAGAACTAATTGTTTGGTTTGCTTATGATGGATTATTTCTTTTGTTGATCTTTTGGTCAGTGAGGATGCAGAAAAACTTCGGTTTCATACTCTTTCTGAAGCTGGCGATATGGATTCACTGGAAAAGATGGTTAACGACTCTGATTCTGAAGATTTTGGGGAGAGCTCACCTGATGCTCAGTGATTTACGACTGCACACTGAAAGACTATTTAGGTGAGGAGAAAATTTAAAGGATTTATGGGGGCTTTCCTTAGGAAATGGTTGTTGCAAATCTTAATCATACCTTAGAATACATGCTCTTCTAGGATTTTATAAACTTGAAAGAATTTTGGTGAGTCTAGTAGTTCATATTTTGTCAAGTTCATCGTCATTGTTATACGATTTTGTGAACTTCGGTTATTATTAGAAACTATAATGTTGAGTAGTGATTGAATTTTTCAAATGAAAGCCTTGAGACAGACAGAGTCAAAGAAGTTTTAGATTGAAGTTTGAATTTTATAAATGAGCTCTTGAAGTGTAGTCTCAGATTTTACCCAATTCTTAGTTGCTCAACTCGAAGTAGCTTTAGACAAAAATCATAAGCCTTTTGGTTCACAATTATGTTCTTGAGAAGGGTTAAGATTTCCATACGGATTACTAGACCTTAAAGATGTTGTCAGAAGATCGTGGAGTTTATGCATATGGGCAATTATGATAGCCGACCTAAGCGAAACCAATCAACACAATGATCAGTCGAAATCATGGTCAAGACCCTCCTTTTATCCCACACACACGTATACCCACACAACTTCTAACATCATCTAAAAGGGTTAGTGAAAATTAAATACATCAAGAACATAAATGAAGAACATATATATTAAACATGTCAAAGAACATAAATTAAAGACATACTTGGGATCTTTTGCTATCTTTAACATTATCAGAATATTACAACACCTTTGAGTTTGAGGAAAAGTTTAGAAAGATGAAAGAAACATGGGAAAACCATGGGAAAGATGTGTAAAGAAAATATGCAAGGGAGAAGTGAGAGATTTTTGAGTAAGAGAAATATACAAGAGTTTTACAAAGCTCCTCCTTCTCCACAAGAAGGTAAAAGGCTTTATTTATATATAAGAGATATATAACCCAAGCAAGACTCATAAATGAGTCATTTAATACGCGACTAAATTTTTTTACTTTTTTACTTTTGAATTTTTTTTTTTTTTAAGCCTACAATACTTGACTTTTACAAAACATACGGAAGATATTACATAGAGTTGGTAAACTGCCATTTAGTCCACCACTGTTTTACATAAAGGACACAACTTTTTATTTTAAGAAGACACGCAAAGCTTTAATTGTCTGATAAGTTGGTAATGTGGCTCGAGTCTTCATCCTGGAAATCGAGACAACCCATTGATTGAATCCAGTCAGCAAGGATTTGTCGAGAAGATGTATCTGGATGAGTATCCAAAGAAATGTTTGGAATCTGGGATGTTTGTCTTGCAGAGGTACTTGGTGCATGCATGTACTGTTGTCGCTTGTATTTATGAAGATAGTAATTACGAGATTGCTAAAGCTCTTGCATGCATGTACTGTTGTTGCTTGGATTTATGAAGATAGTAATTATGAGATTGTTAAAGCTCTTCTTCTTGCACAGTATCTAGCTGTGAGTCTGGGTACCACTATTCTGGATAATCTGAATTGACATCGAATTGAGTAGTGATGGAACGTATGCATGTCTGTTTGGCTTGGAGTAATTTCTCAGTGTAGTCTGGAGGAAAGAGTTCTCATGGAGCATCATCGCGAAAGGATGACCATATTTCATTTGGAATGATCTGATTTCTTTCAAAAAAAGATTTTTAGAATTGATCTAGTCTCAACAGGATAGTCAAACATATTATGGATGATATCATATGGATAAGACCGATGAAATGTGACTTGATACTGTGAAAAATATAGGCCATCAGATCTGATGGAGTGATGTCTATGGAAAAACATGATAGACCATGCCATTTTGGTAGACATAGGACCTTTGTACCGGGCAAGTTGATGAGCAAACACAGATTTTTATTTGTCTAGGGTTTTGAACCATCTGAGAAAAGTCATCAAAGAGCGTAATTCAGAGGTTGAGGATGACTGATATTGGGAAATTATTTTCAACATATGATAGACCGGGAATTGAATGTCAATGTGGTATTAGTGTAACATATACCAAAAGAACCATAATAATTCTTCTGGAAATATGATATCAAGACTTGGAGGTAAACAAAAGATTTTTTGAAAGGGGTAATCCGGATGGACACCTAACATATCATACATGGATTGTTCACATTTTTCAATGCATTGAATCTGATAAGAAAACATGAGGGTGGTAGCATTTTCATCAATGGTACGAGTTCGAACAAGGTCATCGAATTCAGGAGGTATGTCTAGAGTATGGTTTGGTGAAGAAGATGATGAACAGGAACTAGACCGGGTTAATGGTTGGAACATAAAACAAGGAAGAGGTTTGAATTAAGGGTTCATGAAACCGACTTGTTCAGTTTTAGGTCTGGATAGATAATCTACAAGGGTGTCAGTGTGACCTTTAATGTGCTGGACGGTGAAAGAATATTTGCTGAACTATTTTGCCCATCAAAGTAATTGTTGATGCGAAACCTTTTGTTGGAGTCCCACATCTACTAGGCATGCTCAAGCCTATTGGGTTATGAGAGGGGGTAATCCTCCCATTCAACAAGACCTTATTGGGTGGGGAGTCAGGCCCACCTCAAATTCTATCATGGTATTAGAGCCTAGGTTCAGTTGAGCTGAGCGCTTGACCAACGAGTGAAGAGTTAGAGTCAGCAACTACCTCCAATAACAGGCATGACCCAACATATGAGCTTGGCCGTGAGGGGGAGTGTTGGAGTCTCACATTGACTAGGCATGCTCAAGCCTTTTGGGTTATAAGAGGGGGTAATCCTCCCATTCAACAAGACCTTATTGGGTGAGGAGTCAGGCTCACCTCAAATTCTATCACCTTTTACTTGTTGAATCGAAGCATTTGATCAGAACACTTCATATCCGTTTCAACAAAGAAATGATGTCCAACAAGGTGGAATTCAAACCTTTCAATGACTTTTTTTACTGCTAATACTTCATTGAAAGTAGAATGATAATGTTGCTGGTGTGGATTGAATTGTTTACTATGGTATCCACATAAATGTCGTACCTTGTCATCATCTTGTTCAAAAAGCACTGCACCCCAATGAGTGTCACTAGCATCCGTCTGAAGAATTCGTTTCCCAAAAGAAGGAATCTTCAACGGCTGTGTATGGAATGATGTGCGCTTGAGACTATTGACTGCATTTGTTTGCTTTTCAGACCACGAAAGAGGATTCTTCTTAAGCATCTGGGAAAGTGGAGTGGTAAAACGAGAAATGTTGGGAATAAAACTGCACATGTAATTGGTAATTCCCAAGAATTGTTGTATTTCTTTCTTGGTTGTGAGAATATTTGAGAATCTTTGCAACTCATTAGCAATATGAGGCTGAAGATCATACTTGCCGTCAGCAATCACCATACCAACAAAATCAATCTTTGTTTGCCTTAACTGCATTTTTTTCTCAGAGAGCATAATACCATAAGAGTGTATGATATTAGCAAATTCACGAAGAAGACGTATATAAGTGCGTTTGGTTCATTATTTTGGATAGGATTTTGAGAATAATATTGGGTAGTTGAATAGGGGAGTATTACGAGGTAAAATTTATAAATCAACCCTTAGGTTAAATAATTTAATTAAACATCCCAATATATAAAATGACAAAAACACCCCCACCACCTGCAGTGCCAGATTCCGGCCACCACCGCTGAAATCTAGCCGAAAAATTGAGTTACGACATAGAACAGTCAGATCTGTGTCGTAACGCGTCAATATGACCTTTTTCGATCAAATACACCATGGATCTTGCCGTAAAAGGCCAGATCTGCGGCCAAATGTGGCCGTCGACTGTTGCAAAGGTGCAGCTTTGGCCGTCGTTTTCGGTCAACAAACAACCATTTCTTTGGCCATCACTAACGGCCAGATCTGGCCTTTTCCGGTCATATCCATTGTAGACTTGTTGGTTATTCACCATTGTGACAAATTTCGGCTACCATCGATGGTGGTTGTCGGAATCTGGCAAGAATGGGCGGGTAGGGGTGTTTTTGCTAATTTTTAAACTTTTTTTGGGGTATTTAGTGAAATTAATGAACTTAAGGGTTCTAAAAGTAATTAAAAAAATACACTAACATTTCTGGAATAATGTGCCAAACAATATTGGGGGAATAAGATTGAGAATATGAGTAGAAATATTGAACCAAACGCACCCTATGAGATTCCTCATCTTTTGAAAAAAGAAGGATATCATCGATATAAATGAGACATTTATGCAGCAGAGGAGCAAATATCTTCGTCATGCCTTTCGGAAACAGGGAAGGAGCGACCTTAAGTCTAAAAGGCATGACCATTCACTGGTAGTGTTGGTTGGGAATGCAGAAAGTAGTCTTATGACGATCATCAGGATGAATTCGAAGTTGCCAAAATCCAGCTTTGAGATCAAATTTGGAAAACATCTTTGCATTATAGAGATTTGCAAAAAGAAGTTGTTTGGAAACCAGAAGAAATTTATCATCACGGAGAAAGAAATTCAATGGCTGAAAATTGATAACAAGTCTAAGTTTTCCTCTGGTTTGTTCAGCACGTTTATTGACATAAAAGGCTTCACATGCCCATTAAGAATCTGTGGATTCGATCAATCCTTGAGATAAAAGCTGAGTACATTCTTGTTGGGCTAGAGTAAGATGTTCTGGTGACATGCCTGAATGACTAGCTTTAGTGAGATTGATATCTTCGCTCTTGATGAATGGAAGATGGATAAGGAAATCAGAATTCTTTCATAATGGATGAGCACATTTAGTGAGAAAATCTGTATGAGAATCTACACAAGAGCATGAAATAAGCTGGGTTTTGATCTGCTCAATAGGATTGCTGTCAATCTGGAATAAATTAGTCTGAGTGGTCCTGGATTAGAAAAACATCTTGTACCGAACACCATTAGTGAGGATTCTAAGTTTATTGAGTTTAGAATAAACATCAAAACCTAGAACCATATCTTTGCCAGGTAAATCAGAACCAAGAACTTTATGAAAAGTAAAACATCTTGGAAAAATTTGGATTTTAATGGTTTTACTTATCAGATGAGTAGTGAAAGTGTCACTATTAGCAGTGTAGAAAACTTCCTGATGAGGTTTCCACTGAGAGGATTGGAGGATCTTAAGGTTGATAATAGTGCGAGTAGAACTAGTATCAAAAAATGCTATAACTGAAATGAGATTGGAATATTTAGTGGGAAAGATCTGAACTTTTGTTGTAGGTACGTGACATGAGAAGGTTAATGATGGAAGGGATTGTGCTGTTTGTTAGATATGGTAGAAATAGTGACAATCATTTGAATAATAGAACTCAGTATCAATGGTTGCAAACTGGAAAGTAGTGTTTGAAGTGGGTTCTTCATCCATTGAAAACCAACTTTCAAAATCATCATCAAAAAAATCTATATCTATGAGCTGAGAAAGCTGTTGCATCATTTTGACTGACTATTTGGGTTTGTTTGGACAATTTTTGGCAAAATGATCAGGACGGTTGCACAAATAACACCGATTAGATCGTTTGCCTCTGTGTTTCATTTTTCGAAGAAACTTGCAGTGCTTGAAATGTCGCAATTTGCGTCTGGCAGGAGCATTAGGTGGAGAAAACTTGATGCGTTTGGAATGAAACTTCTTCTTAGTAGGACAAGAACATGAGCGATTTGATTTGCACTTGATCTGCAAGTCTGGTCTTTGATAGACATTTGTCAGCTGCTTAGAACGTTTCAGATAATCGTCAAAAAATTATTTTTGAGAACAGAGCTTTTCCAGAGCGAGAATGACAAACTAATAAATTTCTCCAAGAGAAGTGGAACCAAGTTGTTTGTTTTGGGACTGCATAAGCTTGGTTGCTTCATGACTTAGGGATTCTGGAATAGATGCTAAAAAAGCTTGCTCCATGTTAGGATCATCCATACCCCTAAGTGTATGATATCTTTTTACCATCTCTTTGTAATGCCTGTCAAGATCTTTCTTTTTAAGAGAACAACGTCGCATCTTAAAATATTCTTCTTTGACCTGGTCCTCATAAAGGTGAGGTAATCCACGAAATTCATCATAAAGGAGATATAGAGCTTGATTAATATCTGGTATTTGAATGAACAAATTTTGTCTATACCCTTGAAGACTTATCCATCAATCACGGAGAATGCCACCAAATCTAGCTGTAAATTGTGTAAGTACAGTAGAGACTTGGGCATTAGGTTTACGCATTTCAGCTTGTAACCAGGCTTGAAATTCATACATCCGAGTTCTCCATTTGTGTGGAGGAAGATCATCAACAATAAAAGTGTGGAGCTTTGCTGAAACTATATAAGAGTCACGCTCAGCCGTAGTATGACGGGATTGTCGATACATAGGCGAAGAGTCTGGAATGGAATCATCACCTTCAGACATCTCATCATCAACCTTAGAAACACCAGGTGGTTTTAACGATTCGGGTTGATGGGTCATCAATTGAGGATAAACATTAGGATGTTGATCATAAGTATTACTTTCAGAGTCAAAGCCATTTTCAAAGGATTCATCAGTCGAAGGTACATCAGCTTCTGATTCTGTTTGGAAGGTAGATAGAGAATCCTGAGAAATGCCCGAAGCTGCAAGACGTTGCCTTTCTGCCATGTTTCTAAAAAAAAAGCTTATAAAATTGGAAGAGACGGGGTTTTCCGAAGAGACAGGATTAGTAAATGTTTGGCGATCTTCCATCATCATCATTATTTGCATTGGAGCCTTGTTCTTAGATAAAGGACGATGAGGCTTAGGAGATGGAGGATCTTAATGATTGGAAGAGAAAGAATCAGGTATATCATCGTATGGTTTCTGCGTTTTAGCATAATATTTTTCTCGCTTTTTTTATTCTCGTTCCAGCTTGATCTTTTTATCACTTTCTTTGCGGAGCTTGGCATATAACTGTTTAGTGTTGCCAAAAGCCTGAACAACACAAAAATGTATATGAGGTGAGACCAAATGTTGACTAATCTTTGGGAAAGGTGAAAAAGAGGGTTGTGGCGTGGATCCATCAAGCTATATAACTTTGGAAGGAACCACTTTTGGTTGTTGAATCGCAGTTTCTTTGAGAGAAGGAAAGTCTGTGTCATAATTGAAATGTTGTCTTGTCTTTTTGGGTTAAAGAGATTGAAGCATCATAATGGACTGAACAAGTGGAGTATGAACAAGGGTGAATGGGTTGGTTTGTTTTCTTTTGCAATCCACCGGAGACCCTGCTGATAATATGGTAAAGGTTGTTTAAAGTAAGGTGATTTAGCAGGTTTGGATAGTTTTAAAGGTGATTTGGGTTTAGGTTTCGGAGGGATTTCCCATGAAGGATGATTGGATGGTGATTCTTTCTAGGCTGGTGGAGAATATTTGACATAATAGTCAAATTTACTAGATGGTTGACCAAGAAGGCAAACTTCAGGATCATGGTCTGCAAATCTAGAGTGAAGATCTTTTTTACTGCACCGAGCTGTTTGTTTTTTCCATCTGGAAAGATAATGCTCATCTATTTCCCAAATAGGATCATCACAACAATCCAAGCATTGACAGTCAAGATTAAATAGAGTGTGACCAGTGACTGGATCAAATTGATGATAAACAGATCACCAGATTGTTGAAATGAATGAATGGAAAGTCCAGGTTCCCGTATAACTGTAGCTGGTAAGACTGGAGTGATCATGAATTGAGTTTGTCGAAAACTCAAAGGTGGAGCACTGGGAGCTGCTGGGAACTTAAATCTGATAGTTGTTGTTCCGTCACTGTTATCATGCATGGTAGATTCTATAGAAACCATTGAAGTTTTTTTTTTTTTTTTTATTAAGAGACTCATAACTCATCACACAAGAGTCGAGTAACAATTTAATCACATCATCTCTGGAAATTTGCTTGGGAATATTTCTACAGTGATGAGTATTCTGAGTGTCAATAGTAAGGAGCAGCACATTAGTAGTCGTAGGTATAGCGAGATCAAGAGCATTGTCTTGGATTTGCTAAAACATATGATAATGCAAAGTAGCTGCAATACTTACTGGATTTAAATCTGCACCAACGATCTGTAATTGAACTTTAAAAGCTTTGGGGCAATGGACATCAGAAAGAGACATATTAAAATTAGGAAACAGTGTCATAATGACTGTCCTAGCATTCAAAGTTGTATGTGTCATCCCTATACAAGCATGTTGATATTGGACAAATCTAGTGTCCAACAAAGCAATTAGGACAGAAACTGGGAGTCATTTTCTGCCATGATAAGATAGAGCTAGCCGGATAGCGCCAAAGTGTACATGAGAGTATCTTTCACGGATCCATTGAGTAATGGATTCTTGAAGGATTTCCAAAGTAACATATTGTTCTTGGGTTATGGCTGGAATTTAACACTTGTCAAAAATACTAATATGGACATACTCTTTGATTGGCTTTCTGGAAGGTCTTATAAGAGTTTTAAAGGTTTTAGACAAAGAAGACAAAGACTTGGAAAAGGTTGTATAAGGATTTACAATGGGAGGGATAACATCTTGGATTTTTTGATTTTCTGGGATATAAGATATTTCATACAAACTATCTACTTTAGAAGAAGATCTAGATAAGCTTGCATTTATGGGAGCAGGAAACGTGGATAAAGCTGAAGAGGATTCCATATGTGTGAGTTCAACCTCTTAGATGTGTAATACCACCTCAAATGGTAAGGATAGCGCAAGACCCAAACATTAAACATAAAATAAAACATAAAACATAACCAAAACTTAAAGGAGCCAATATTCGAGGGGAGGTAGTCCTCCGTACATGTAGAAATTAGAACCAATAAGTAACTTAAAGAAGTCAGTATCCGAGGGGAGGTAGTCTGCCGCACATGCAGAGATTGGAATACATAAGTGGTGTGGCTCTGATACCATACGGATTGCTAGACCTTAGAGATGCTGTCAGAAGATCGTGGAGTTTATGCATGTAGGAAACTATGATAGCCAACCTAAGCGAAACTAATCAACACAACAATCGATCAAAATCATGGTCAAGACCCTCATTTTATCCCACACACACGTACACCCACACAACTTCTAACATCATCTAAAAGAGCTAGTGAAAATTAAACACACCAAGAACATAAATGAAGAACATATATATTAAACATGTCAAAGAACGTAAATTAAAGACATATATGAGATCTTTTGCTATCTTTAACATTATCAGAATATAACAACACCCTTGAGGTTGAGGGAAAATTTAGAAAGACGAAAGAAACATGGAAGAACTATGGGAAAGATGTGTAAAGAAAATATGCAAGGGAGAAGTGAGAAATTTTTTTAGCAAGAGAAATATACAGGAGTTTTACAAAGTCCCTCCTTCTCCACGAGAAGATAAAAGGCTTTATTTATATATAATAGATATATAACTCAAGCAAGACTCATAAATGAGTCATTTAATACATGACTAAACTTTTTGACTTGTCTCTTTTTTTTTTTTTTTAGCCTACAATACTTGACTTTTACAAAACATACGGAAGATATTACATAGAGTTGGTAACCTGCCATTTAGTCCACCACTATTTTCATAAAGGACACAACTTTTTATTTTAACAAGGCACACAGAGCTTTAATCATCTGACAAGTTGGTAACGTGGCTCGAGTCTTCATCCTGGAAATCGAGACAACCCATTGATTGAATCTAGTTAGCAAGGATTTGTTGAGAAGATGTATCTGGATGAGTATCTGAAGAAATGTCTAGAATCTGGGATGTTTGTCTTACAAAGGTACTTGGTGCATGCATGTACTGTTGTCGGCCGGATTTATGAAGATAGTAATTCGTATAGTATTAGAGCCGTACCACTTATGGATTCCAATCTCTGCATGTGTGGAGGACTACCTCCCCGCGGATATTGGCTTCTTTAAGTTACTTATTGGTTCCAATTTCTGCGTGTGCGGAGGACTACCTCCCCTCGGATATTGGCTCCTTTAAATTTTGGTTATGTTTTATGTTTTATTTTATGTTTAATATTTGGGTCTTGTGTTATCCTTATCATTTGAGGTGGTATTACACATCTAAGAGGTTGAACTCACTCATATGGAAACCTCTTCAGCTTTATCTACGTTTCTTGCTCCCATAAATACTAGCTTATTTAGATCTTCTTCTAAAGTAGATAGTTTGTATGAAATATCTTATATCCCAGAAAATCAAAAAATTCAAGATGTTATCCCTCCTATTGTAAATCCTTATACAACCTTTTCCAAGTCTTTGTCTTCTTTGTCTAAAACCTTTAAAACTCTTGTAAGACCTTCTAGAAAGCCAATCAAAGAGTATGTCCAGACTAGTACTTTTGACAAGTGTCAAATTCCAGCCACAACCCAAGAACAATATGTTACTTTGGAAATCCCTTAAGAATCTATTACTCAATGGATCCGTGAAAGATACTCTCATGTACACTTTGGCGCTATCCGATTAGCTCTATCTTATCATGGCAGAAAATGACTTCCTGTTTCTGTCCGAATCGCTTTGTTGGACACTAGATTTGTCCAATATCAACATGCTTGTATAGGGACGACACAAACAACTTTGAATGCTGGGATAGTCATTATGACACTATTTCCTAATTTTAATATGTCTCTTTCTAATGTCCATTGCCCCAAAGCTTTTAAAGTTCAATTATAGATCGTTGGTGTAGATTTAAATCCAGGGAGTATTGCAACTACTTTGCATTATCATATGGTTTAGCAAATCCAAGACCATGCTCTTGATCTCGCTATCCCTACGACTATTGATGCGCTGCTCCTTACTATTGACACTCAGAATACTCATCACTGTAGCAATATTCCCAAGCAAATTTCCAGAGATGATTTGATTAAATTGTTACTCGACTCTTGGGTGACGAGTTATAAGTCTCTTAATAAAAAAAAAAAAACTCCAGTGGTTTTTATAGAATCTATCATGTATGATAACAGTGACGAAACAACAACTATCAGATTTAAGTCCCCAGCAATTCCTAGTGCTCCACCTTTGAGTTTTCGACAAACTCAATTCATGATCACTCCAGTCTTACCAGCTACAGTTATACGGGAACATGGACTTTCCATTCATTCATTTCAACAATCTGGTGCTCTGCTTATCATTAATTTGATCTACTCACTAGTTACACTCCATTTGATCTTGACTGCCAATGCTCGGATTGCCGTGATGATCCTATTTGGGAAATAGATGAGCATATCTTTCCAGACGGAAAAAACAGACAGCTCGGTGCAGTAAAAAAGATATTCACTCCAGATTTGAAGACCATGATCCTGAAGTTGGCCTTCTTAGTCAACCATCTAGTAAATTTGACTATTATGTCAAATATTCTCCACTAGCCTGGAAAGAATCATCATCCAATCATCCTTCACGGGAAATCCCTTCGAAACCTAAACCCAAATCACCTTTAAAACTATCCAAACCTGCTAAATCACCTTACTTTAAACAACCTTTACCATGTTATCAGCAGGCTCTCCGGTGGATTGCAAAAGAAAACAAACCAACCCATTCACCCCTTGTTCATACTCCACCTGTTCAGTCCATTATGATGCTTCAATCTCCTGAACCCAAAAAGACAAGACAACATTTCAATTATGACACAGACTTTCCTTCTTTTAAGGAAACTGTGATTCAACAACCAAAAGTGGTTCCTTCCAAAGTTATACAGCTTGATGGATCCACGCCACAACCCTCTTTTTCACCTTTCCCAAAGATTAGTCAACCTTTGGTCTCATCTCATATACCTTTTGGTGTTGTTCAGGCTTTTGGCAACACTGAATAGTTATATGCCAAGCTCCGCAAAGAAAGTGATAAAAAGATCAAGCTGGAACGAGAACAAAAAAAGCGAGAAAAATATTATGCTAAAACGCAGAAACCATACGATGATATACCTGATTCTTTCTCTTCCGGTCATTAAGATCCTCCATCTCCTAAGCCTCATCGTCCTTTATCTAAGAACAAGGCTCCAGTGCAAATAATGATGATGATGGAAGATCGCCAAACATATACTAATCCTGTCTCTTCGGAAAACCCCGTATCTTCTAATTTTATAAGCTCTTTTTTTAGAAACATGGCAGAAAGGCAACGTCTTGCAGCTTCGGGCATTTCTCAGGATTCTCTATCTACCTTCCAAACAGAATCAGAAGCTGATGTACCTTCGACTGATGAATCCTTTGAAAATGGCTTTGACTCTGAAAGTAATACTTATGATCAACATCCTAATGTTTATCCTCAATTGATGACCCATCAACCCGAATCGTTAAGACCACCTGGTGTTTCTAAGGTTGATGATGAGATGTCTAAAGGTGATGATTCCATTCCAGACTCTTCGCCTATGTATCGATAATCCCGTCATACTACGGCTGAGCGTGACTCTTATATAGTTTCAGCAAAGCTCCACACTTTTATTGTTGATGATCTTCCTCCACACAAATGGAGAACTCGGATGTATGAATTTCAAGCCTGGTTACAAGCTGAAATGCGTAAACCTAATGCCCAAGTCTCTACTGTACTTACACATTTTACAGCTAGATTTGGTGGCATTCTCCGTGATTGTTGGATAAGTCTTCAAGGGTATAGACAAAATTTGTTCATTCAAATACCAGATATTAATCAAGCTCTATATCTCCTTTATGATGAATTTCGTGGATTACCTCACCTTTATGAGGACCAGGTCAAAGAAGAATATTTTAAGATGCGACGTTGTTCTCTTAAAAAGAAAGATCTTGACAGGCATTACAAAGAGATGGTAAAAAGATATCATACACTTAGGGGTATGGATGATCCTAACATGGAGCAAGCTTTTTTAGCATCTATTCCAGAATCCCTAAGTCATGAAGCAACCAAGCTTATGCAGTCCCAGAACAAACAACTTGGTTCCACTTCTCTTGGAGAAATTTATTAGTTTATCATTCTCGCTCTGGAAAAGCTCTGTTCTTAAAAACAATTTTTTGATGATTATCTGAAGCGTTCTAAGCAGCTGACAAAGGTCTATCAAAGACCAGACTTGCAGATCAAGTGCAAATCAAATCGCTCATGTTCTTGTCCTACTAAGAAGAAGTTTCATTCCAGACGCATCAAGTTTTCTCCACCTAATGCTCATGCTAGACGCAAATTTCGACATTTTAAGCACTGCAAGTTTCTTTGAAAAATGAAACGCAGAGGCAAACGATCTAATCGGTGTTATTTGTGCAACCGTCCTGATCATTTTGCCAAAAATTGTCCAAACAAGCCTAAATAGTCAACCAAAATGATGCAATAGCTTTCTCAGCTCATAGATGATCCAAATCCAACCAATTTTCAACAACAAACAACACAAAATATGCCCTAAACTTAAGCTCAAATTCGGCCAAACACAAATGGAAGCAATGTNTTCTTTTTCCAGGTGTATATATGGCTTAGATGCTCTGGAGAACTCATATTGGCACTGCCTGGGCATTCTGGATCAGTTAATTGTGTGAGCTGGAATCCAGCAAATCTTCACATGTTGGCTTCAGCCAGTGATGATCGTACAATTCGAATATGGGGTCTAGATCACTTAAAAATGAAGCACAGGGAACAGAGCAATGGTGCCATCCACCATTGCAATGGAAGTAGTCACAAGTAACAATTGCTATACTTTTAAAATTCCTTGGGAGTGTCAGACATTAATGTTCTTCTTTAGTTCATTAACATTTGTGTAAATTCTTTGATCATTTGTTTTTGTTCGTTGCATCCATGGTAGACAAAAAGCAAGTTATTAATGCAGCTGCTGTCTGCCAATACTTGGATCTCACTGGTTTTATTCTCAGCATATATGCATACTGCGCCTAATTTCTTCACACAAAATATATACTTGTATTGCCATACTTAAGCTTACCAGGACATTTTTTCTTTAAATATCCCTTTACTATATTAAGCTCATCTACATCTATGTTATAAGAAGTTAAGATATAACTAATTTTCTTGTTCAATGGTCTTGTGTTGACATTTTAGTCTCCTCATCGGCAAAATCTAAGCTCTTTTGTTTCTGGTATTTATTTTCATGTAGAAGCACACATTGTCTTGCTTATTTCCTACACTTTTTGTCTTTCAAGAAGCATTTGCCATAAGTTGGGTATTGAAGACATTCAGTGTTACAAAATTTTGCTTCTGCTATCCCATATTCATTAACAACCGTTCAACTATATGTTTTGCATGAATTGCTCCCTTGATTTCATATCTTAAATGAAGCCCTGAGCTCTCACAACGCCTGAATCCTGATACACTGCTTTGTATTTGCTTAATTACAGACCTCATTGTGAAGTTTTTAGGTTTTTTAAACACTACACTTATTTTTCTTTTGTTATTATTGACACGAAAGAGAAGAGGTTCATGCTTTATGCCAAAAGCTTAATTTGTGAGTGGAGTCAGTACAAACATCTTGCAAGCACTAGCTTCCACATTGGTAGTCAATTTCCCTTGAAATTTTGTTGGAAGAGTAGTATGCTGAAATTAGAAAATTAGAATTTGAGTTAGACTCAAAGCAACAAAAGTTTCCTTTAAACTTGGGTTTTACGTTTACCTCCCAAATATCTCTTGCTTCAACAACCGTGTTGGTTGAATTAAAGCCAATGTCATCCCAATGTGCTGTCATCTTGGAACTCCATGGCTTTCTGTTCTCCAAGAGAACAACTATCCTATCTCCCGAAAGAGGACCCGCCCATATCTGTGAAACTGATATTGCATTAGGCAAAGGTCAAAAGAACGGGTAAAGTTAGCGAACCAGTAAATGCCCTTGGATCATGATCCAAGGGCTGATAATTGCTTGATAAGAATGCCAAGATAGTAACATGACAGATTTTTTGAAGTTAAATTTCATGGTATACATAAACANTTTTCTCTTGGTGGACTTGAGCTTCCTTTGTTGGGCTTGGGCTTGGAATGGTTTGGGCCGAAGTGCTTGGGCTCTCTCTCCCCTTGGGATTTGCTTGGGCTTAATCTCCTCCAATGTTTTCCACTCTCCACAATCCAAGTGTTTTAGGACTTGGAATGCAATTCTTTGATTCAACCGAATTAGTGTTTTAGGACTTGTAATTCCTTGTCCACTCATGTTTACAAGTGTTTTAGGACTGGTAAACATATCAATAGATATAGATTTTTCTGATGATGATTTTGAAAGTTGGTTTTCAATGGATGAAGAACCCACTTCAAACTCTATTTTCCAGTTTGCAGCCACTGATACTGAGTTCTCTTATTTAGATAATTGTCACTATTTCTACCATATCCAACAAACACCACAATCCCTTCCATCATTAGCCTTCTTATGTCACGTACCTATAACAAAAGTTTAGATCTTTCCCACTAAATATTCCAATCTCATTTCAGTTATAGCATTTTTTGATACTAGTGCTACTTGCACTATTATCAACCTTAAGATCCTCCCATTCTCTCAGTGGAAACCTCATCAGGAAGTTTTCTACACTGTTAATAGTGACACTTTCATTACTCATCTAATAAGTAAACCCATTAAAATCCAAATTTTTCTAGGATGTTTTACTTTTCATAAAGTTCTTTGTTCCGATTTACCTAGCAAAGGTATGGTTCTAGGTTTTGATGTTTATTCTAAACTCAATAAACTTAGAATCCTCCCTGAGGGTGTTCGGTACAAGATTTTTTCCGATCCTTGACCACTCAGCCTAATTTATTCTAGATTGACGGCAATTCTATTGAGCAGATCAAAACTCAGCTTATTTCCTGCTCTTGTGTGAATTCTCGTGCATATTTTCTCACTAAATGTGCTTATCCATTATGAAAGAATTCTGATTTCTTTATCCATCTGCCATTCATTAAGAGCGAAGATATCAATCCCACTAAAGCTAGTCATTCAGGCATGTCATTAGAACATCTCAGTTTGCCCAACAAGAATGTACTAAGCTTTTATCTCAATGATTGATCGAATCCACAGATTCTCAATGGGCATGTGAAGCTTTTTATGTCAATAAACGTGTTGAACAAGCCAGAGGAAAACTCAGACTTGTTATCAATTATCAGTTATTGAATTTATTTCTCCGTGATGATAAATTTCCTCTGCCTTTCAAACAATTTCTCTTTGCAAATCTCTATAATGCAAAGATGTTTTCCAAATTTGATCTCAAAGCTGGATTTTGGCAACTTGGAATTCATCCTAATGATCGTCATAAGACTGCTTTTTGCATTCCCAACCAACACTACTAGTGGACAGTCATGCCTTTTGGATTTAAAGTCGCTCCTTCCCTGTTTCAGAAAGTCATGACGAAGATATTTGCTCCCTTGCTACATACATGTCTCATTTATATCGATGATATCCTTCTCTTTTCAAAAGATGAGGAATCTCATATACGTCTTCTTCGTGAATTTGCTGATATCGTACACTCTTATGGTATTATGCTCTCTGAGAAGAAAATAGAGTTAGGGCAAACAAAGATTGATTTTCTTGGTATGGTGATTGCTGACGGTAAGTATGATCTTCAGCCTCATATTGCTAACGAGTTGCAAAAATTCCCAGATGTTCTCACAACCAAGAAAGAAATACAACAATTCTTGGGAATTGCCAATTACATTCGTAGTTATATTCCCAACATTTCTCGTTTCACTACTCCACTTTCCCAGATGCTTAAGAAGAATCCTCCTTCGTGGTCTGAAAAGCAAACAAATGCAGTCAAGAGTCTTAAGCGCACATCATTCCGTACACAACCATTGAAGATTCCTTCTTCTAAGGAAAGAATTCTTCAAACAGATGCTAGTGACACTCATTGGGGTGCAGTGCTTTTTGAATAAGATGATGACAAGATGATGACAAGGTATGACATTTATGTGGATACCAGAGTGGACAATTCAATCCACACCAACAACATTATCATTCTACTTTCAAGGAAGTATTAGTAGTAAAAAAAGCCATTGAAAGGTTTGAATTCCACCTTGTTGGTTATCATTTCTTTGTTGAAACAGATATGAAGTCTTTTGATCAAATGCTTCAATTCAACAAGTAAAAGGTTCCACATCAACAATTACTTCGATGGGCAAAATGGTTCAGCAAATATTCCTTCACTGTCCAGCACATTAAAGGTCACACCAACACCCTTGCAGATTATTTATCCAGACCTAAAACTAAACAAGTCGGTTTCATGAACCCTAGATCCAAACCTCTTCCTTGTTTTATGTTCAACCATTAACCCAGTCCAGTTTTTGTTCATCATCTTCTTCACCAAACCATACTCCAGACGTACCTCCTGAATTCGATGACCTTGTTTGAACTCGTATCATTGATGAAAATGCTACCACCCTCATGTTTTTTTATCAGATTCAATGCATTGAAAAATGTAGACAATCCATGCATGATATGTTAGGCATTCATCCAGGTTACCCCTTTTAAAAAATCTTTTGTTTACCTCAAGGTCTTAATATCATATTTCCAGAAGAATTATTATGGTTCTTTTGGTATATGTTACACTAGTACCACATTGCCATTCAATTCCCGGTCCATCATATATTGAAAATAATTTCCCAATATCAGTCATCCTCAACCTCTGAATTACGCTCTTTGATGACTTTTCTCAGATGGTTCAAAACCCTAGACAAATAGAGATCTGTGTTTGCTCATTAGCTTGCCCGGTACAAAGGTCTTATATCTACCAAAATGGCATGGTCTATCATGTTTTTTCCACATATATCACTTTATCAGATTCGATGGCCTATATTTTTCACAGTATCAAGTCACATTTCATCGGTCTTATCCATATGACCTCGTCCATAATATGTTTGACCATCTTGTTGAGGCTAGATCAATTCAAAAAATCTTTTTTGAAAAAATCAGATCATTCTTGATGAAATATGACATCCTTTCGCGATGATGCTCCGTGGGAACTCTTTCCTCCAGATTATACTGAGAAATTACTCCAAGCCAAACAAACATGCATAGGTTCCATGACTACTCAATTCGATGCCAATTCAGATTATCCAGAATGGTGGTACCTAGACTCACAGCTAGATACTATGCAAGAAGAAGAGCTTCAGCAGTCTCGTAATTACTATCTTCATAAATCCAGGCGACAACAGTACATGCATACACCAAGTACCTCTGCAAGACAAACATCCCAGATTCCAAACATTTCTTCGGATACTCATCCAGATACATATTCTCAACAAATCCCTGCTAACTGGATTCAATCAATGGGTTGTCTCGATTTCCAAGATGAAGACTCGAGCCACGTTACCAACTTGTCAGACGATTAAAGCTCTGCGTGTCTTCTTAAAATAAAAAGTTGTGTCCTTTACGTAAAATAGTGGTGGACTAAATGGCAGTTTTCCAACTCTATATAATATCTTCCGCATGTTTTGTAAAAGTCAAGTATTGTAGGCTAATAAATGTAAAAAAATAAATAAAATAAATAAAAAATAATAATAATAAAAAAGACAAGTCAAAAAGTTTAGTCATGTATTAAATGACTCATTTATGAGTCTTGCTTGGGTTAATTATCTCTTATCTATAAATAAAACCTTTTATCTTCTCGTGGAGAATGAGGAACTTTGTAAAACTCTTGTATATTTCTCTTGCTAAAAATCTCTCACTTCTCCCTTGCATATTTTCTTTACACATCTTTCCCATAGTTTTTCTATGTTTTTTTCATCTTTCTAAACTTTCCCTCAACCTCAAGGGTGTTGTAATATTCTGATAACATTAAAGATAGCAAAAGATCTCATGTATGTCTTTAATTTATGTTATGTGACATGTTTAATATATATGTTCTTCATTTATGTTTTTAGTGTGTTTAATTTTCACTAACCCTTTTAGATGATGTTAAGAGCTGTGTAGGTGTACGTGTGTGGGGGATAAAAGGAGGGCATTGACCATGATTTCGATCGATTGTTGTGCTGATTGGTTTCGCTTAGGTCGGCTATGATAGTTTCCCACATGCATAAACTCCACGATCTTCTGACAACATCTCTAAGGTTTAGTAATCCATATGAATCTTATTGTTTAATGCTAAGTTTCACCAGCAAATCATATAAATTCAATTAGAGCAATTGCAAAAATACCCAAATCAACTCACCTTTGGGTACAATGGATAGCTATAGCTCAAGTGGTAAAATGAGTGGTTGAGCACTGGAATGTGTGGTTAAGGTGTATGGTTCTAGGTTCGAATCCTTTAACTTACAAGATTTAAGCAAGTAATCAAGGCAACAGGACCCACTGTTGGTGGGATCGAGTCGCTTGTCAGGATCGAGATGCGATTTTGCTTGCAGACACCCATTATTTTAAAAAAAAAAAAAAATTACCCAAATTGGAACNATGGTTGGTCTTGTGTCATCATTGTAACAATTGTCATACTTCAAGTAGTCAATTCCCTGCTTAAAGGTACACAAATTACTAACTTCAATCATCTTCGACAAGAACTGGAAATTAGAATGATCAACTTCAAGCATATATGATGAAAGATTATGTTTGCGCATTCAGCATGCATACCCACGAAGCAAAGGTTGTAGCATCTTGTTTTTCATGGCCGATTGAACCTGGCATTTTCCCTGTACATGTTCGGTACCTTTACAAGTATGGAGACAAAAGGAATTGAAGGTCATTTTAATGTGTGTTTTAATGAAAAATGGTACATCTTCTCATGCAAATTTGACGCAATGAATTCTTGAAAAGCATCAGGAACTTGTTTAAATGATTTTCACACAGAATATTAGCAGGAAAAAATGATAAGAACTCACCCTGAATCTGCATAAATTCCTGACTTCAGACCTTTGCTGTGCACATAATCTGCAAGAGCTTTAATTTGATTTCATTTGATCCGGTTGAACCAGCGGTCTGACATTATTCTAGCGGTCTAATAACGGTCAGAAGTGATTTAAATGAAAATACCGGTTTTTAACACTTAATAAACCGTAATCATTGACGAAACCTGGTTGAAGCACCCAGTCCGATCATTGGAAGAAAGAACTAGAAGTCATCCACGTATATTTTATGTCAAAGTTTTTTGAGTCAAATGAGCCAAGTCTCTCCAGTAAAATTCGATATTAATTATTGACCCAACAATTAGTGAGTAAAAGTCAGTTTCTGCAAGTGTTTACCATCCAATTTCCAAGTCAACTAGCGTGTCTTGACGGGTAACAGGGATGACTCAATCGAAGAAGTGATACAAAGACTGTTAGTATTAGTTATTGTGCTCTTTGTCATCTTTCATTTTGTCCTTCTTTGTTTAGCTAAAGAAGGAAAGAGAATCAATCCAAAATGTCCACGTTTCTTACTATATTATTTTGTACAAATTTTTTTATAAAATTCCTTTATCTTCAAATAATGGTATTAAAGTCAATTTATTCAAATCTCTCTCTAAACCTGTGGGGTTCACATAGTATTAAGCCACCTACACTGAGCACGAAGGTCCCCGAAAAGAGTTGTTTATATGTGTATTCTCTGTCAGCCTCTTTTGCCGCGTTGCTTTCTTTCCAGAGCTCGTGAATTTTGCAGAAATTTTGAAACTTCTTCGCTTTACGAAGCAGAGTCCATCGCTTTCTTTGAAGAAATTACTCCTTTCGAACTTCATCTACTAGTTTATTCGACTGCAAGCAAGTAATCAAACACTCTTGNCAATTGACTAATTGATAAGAAGATTATTTCACCTAGGAATGAATAGCAAGGTGCTTTAGATATTTCCCACACCAAGTTGTTACCTATGTTGACATACTGATATCCAAGCTTGGCTAGTCCACTTGATACTAGGGCATTAGCTGTTGAAGACAAAAATTGAAGCATTATAAATATTGCATACATATATGTAGTAACTTGATGCAAAACACTTGCTGGTAATCTGAGTCTATCGATGATAACAAGATTGGTATATTATGGCATGTTTAGTTGTATTATCCAAATAAACGATCAAGAACTCACCTGTTTCTCTAATGATCTTGTCGTTAATCTGGCAGTGGAAGTGATTCCAACTATTCCACCTACGCCATAGAGTTAAATTGCTTGAGGATAAACCATTATTGATAGAATATTGATTTTATCACAAACAAATATGTTATAACAAAACCATAATCTTTTATTTTGTAAGTACTGCAAAATTAGAATAATAGCGTCTCTAGCATGGAGAAGAAAAACAAACTGAAAACAGAGTACACAGTTTCACTATAATCAGGCGAATATACTCTTCAGTTCCATAGCAGAAAACAACATCTAATTATATAACTTGCACCTAAAACAACCTGCTCAATATTAACTTCTCTTACACACTATTATAAAAGAAAATGGCAAAGACAAAATAGTTGTGCAGAAAAGTATACAGGTTGTCAATTTGCATGATAGGATAATGATGAATACCCCATTGGAGGAGTGAGACCGAGATCGTTGCGGAGCAGAATTCTCCCACCAGGTCCATTGCTGCTTGCAGAAAGATTAGATGAAACTAAATAAGAATGGTTGAAAGAGAGGCTGAAGAGAAGAGAACTGAACATAGGAGCAAGCAGGGAGAGTAGCATCTATCCATCGTCTCTCACTTCCAAATCAGGTATCCATGGCCCAAGTATATAGCTACAATGCAAAGCTGTAGAAATAATAGATAAAAGTAGGGCAAACGACATGTTCCCACCCGAGGTTTAGCGAAATCCCAACTTGGTATCGCTGGTTGCATTTATTCCAGATTCCACCCTTAATCTAAACCCGTCTACTTTATTTTAACAATTGAGGGTAAAAGCATCAATGTACTCCACATCTCAAATCTCTCTCAACAAACGCCCATTGTCGTGCCCGAGCCACTTGTTTTCTGTGGATCCCAGCCGGATTTCTCACCCAAACTGACGGAAATCATCACCCTAAGCCCAATTCCTTTGCCCCAGCCAATAGGTTTGTGTTCGCGCGACTGGTTGGGGCAAATGGCCGAACAATTGGTAGGCGTTTTGTAAAGGGCAGGTGAGTGATGTCTGGAGATCGAGAAAATGGCCAAGGGGGTTTGTACAGTCAATCCATAACACAAAAAACCCCAAATCAAACCAAAATCCAAAACAACTAAAAAAAAAAAAAAAAACCATACACGGTGGCAGGTTGTGCTATCATGGATGCCAATCGGCGAGTTGCCAGGAGGTGGGGTTATGGTGGTTTTGAAGAGGAGGCACCGGTAATGCTAGGAGTGGTGGCGGCGGGAGTTTCGGCTGCCGAAATCGGCCAGAATTTGGCTGAGAATTCTGAAACCCTAACGTAACGGCAACCGGCAATCGGTGAGAGGAAACAAGCAGGAATTGGGGGTTTTGGTCAATGAAGGGTGGGGATGTCGATCGTGGGGTCGAGGAAGGCCAACGGCGACGGGAACTACCCAAATCGGGCCTGAGTTGTGGATCGCACGATTGGAAATTCGCGTAAAAACAGGCCAAATCTGGCCAAGAAATCGGTCGTTCAGGTTAGGAGGTAAAGGAATTGGGCTTAGGGTGATGATTTCTGTCAGTTTGGGTGAGAAATCTGACCGGGATCCACGGGCGGCACCGGCAATGGGTTGAGAGAAATTTGAAATGTGCGTACTTTGACGCTTTTACCCTTCAATTGTTAAACTAAAGTAAACGAAGTTAGATTAAGGGTAGGAATCTGAAATAAATGCAATCAGGGTACCATATTAAAATTTGGCTAAACCTCGGGTGTCATAAAAGCAAAACTAAACATGCTGCAGGCTGCAAACACCTACCATCTATAATATTTGGAGCTACAAATGATTCTAGTGTGTGAATAGATTATGAATATAAGAGAAAAAAAAGATTTGATTCAACCAAATGATGAAAACCTTACTAAACGACTGGAGTGGCTATACCTAGAGATGGAATAGTTGGGCACCGAACCCCATATTTATAAAAAATTATCAAGTTTTTTCATCACTCTGTAGACTGAGCATATAAAGCATTGAAGTGCTATTACACGCGCAATCTAGTGAAGCACGCTTCCACTTGAGCCAACTTTTAGCATCTTTGCCCACCAAGGCTAAAAAAATAAAGTGGATTAAAGTCATTAACTAATGTAATTTGGTCTATCACTGCATTATAATTTTATTCTAAATATTCATTTGTATTGGAAGTATGTGTACAAGGCACTCAGATCCTCGGTCACACCAGCCAAATGCTTCTTCTCCAGAGTCTTTCATAATGATAGCATGTAATCAACCAATGGTTGCAACTTACGGCTGCGGCTTCCAGTGATGCTTGAACCAGACCAGACCCCAGATAAAGAAGCAACAATTTTTTCGGTTCTCATGATTGCATCATGAACATTTGATGTGATGCTTCGAACATGTGGAAAAACATTTCTACATAAAATCTCATCAAGGACAAGCTCTTCTAGAATTGGCAATGCCAGGATTTCTTTCCACAAGCAGATATTTCTTATCAAACGAACAGACATCCTAAATCGGTATGCTGCAATCCGTGCTGCATTGGGAACAGCATTCATTAAAAGAGGGCTCCATGCAAGGACTGTAAGGTTAGAAACAGCTTCAGCCAGACAGGTACGAATAGCAAGTAGTAAATCTGCTAGTGCCTCACTGGAAGTAGGAACATAGGTGACAACCAAGCTTGTCGCAGAAACAGCATTCTTTGTTTCTCTTGTACTAAGCATGTCCCAGCAATGAGCAATTTCGTGGTGCAGAATTGGAAGTGTAACCTTTTCAACCAGCGTAGGAACCAGGTTCGCATCAGCATCATCCGGGGTAAAATCTCTCCCATCTTCTGGCAAACTATAACTGAATAGTAAAGAATGCCATTTCATATTAGAGAAATCAGCATCCTCGTGTAGTGGGTCCCACTTTACGAGCTCCAACCTTACAAACGGAGACAAAATTGTGGGAGCACTTAGGGACATGTAAGCATCACGATGGCTCGATGAATACTCTCTCTTCCATTTTTCAAACCTTTCTTTAACCAATGAAAGTTGGGAATATTCCTCAGATGCATCACTGAAAATCTCATCAGCATGCTGGAACACCAATTCACGGTTTGACTGGTATGTAGAACTCTCACTATCACTTTCATCAGTACTTGATTCTCCTTCCATTTTCTGATTGGAACTGTCAATATCCACGGATGACAAGCACTTTGACTCAAATCGAGCTCTCCCACATTGGCGTGCTTCAGCCCTCCGTGTCATATCCATCCGTTTCTGCAGGTTCATATCTCTACCAAATTCATCTAACTTCACTGGTAAATTTGTTTGTTCTTTAATGGCAGAAGATGCCGCCTGAGCTGCACTTTTGGCAGCTGCAATCATTGCAGCATTGTTGCAACGGTCGTTGAATACTGCGATAGCTGCTTTCACAGCTGCTTCTACCTCAATCATTTCATCATCATTATCGGCAGCCCTTCTCTCCAATAAGGTGGATGCATGTTCTTCATGGAGCTTTTGCATCTGCGCTTCAAGTTCCTCTGCTGAAAGCAAAGAATATTACAAAACACTTACAAGTACAAGTTCAGGTTCACACGAAAAAGAAACTATTAGATGTAAAGGGTATTAATGCAATTTACTCTTGCTAAGCTGAGTTAGTTTAGAATGAGTGAGTTAGTTCACTCTTCAGCTCAATAAGTAACTGAGCTGCTATGCTGTATATAAAGAACAGTAACACGTTTAGTAAAGACACGAATTCATTTTCTCAAAACTCAGTTACATTTCTTTGCTTCCTTGTTTATTAACATGGTATCACAGCAACAGAATCTCTAGCCCTAATCTGAGAACGAGTCGATTCGAGTGAACCTCTTTAATTTACATAAGTTCAATCAGCTTGAACACTTGATTTCTTTGTTTCATCCTTCGAATTTTGTAGTTCGAAATCTTGAATTAGTTTTTTTTTTTTTTTGGTTCAACCTAAATTCTTAGTCGATTCGACTTGAATTTGATTCTAGATCAATCAATTTGATAATTAGTTAATCAAATATGCCAACATCGACAGAAGAACTTACCATTCAGTCGATTGACTCCAATTCACCCCTGTATGTCCATCCATTAGATACACCAAGCTTTATATTGGTTTCTGAACAACTCGTTGGAGCTGAAAAGTACAACATCTTGATTCGAGCCATGACGGTCTCTCTCTGTGCCAAAAATAAACTTGGATTTGTTAATGGTACTTGCACAAAATCGACTGTACATTCTAGCTTGGCTCCACAATGGGAGAGATGTAATTCATTGGTGCTTGCATGCATCTTTAATTTAGTCTCGAAAGAGATCTTTAATGGTATAGTTTACTCTACAAGTGCTTCACATGTCTGGCAAGATTTGAAAGAACAGTACAACAAAGTAGGTGGTACTAGAGTGTTTGGGTTGCATCGGGAAATCGTTAACCTAACTCAAGGAACTAACTTTGTAGCCNTAGATTTATAGTATGATTACTTAATTAATTATAATATTCCATTATAAACATTAGTACAATACTTAATTAAATAATTAGAAATTTAATTAATTATAATATTAAATTATAAATTTATAGTATGATTGTTTAATTAATTTAATTAATTGTTTGTGTTTTGATTTTGATAGAGGAATTTTATGTGAATTGTGATGAATCGATGGCAAAAGCATATTTGGAGCATCTGAATCAGCAGAAATTACTGCATTTTTTGATGGGATTACATGAGTCCTATTCCATGGTTCGAAGCCAAATCTTGCTAATGAATCCTCTACCGAATGGCAAGTAAGCTTATTTAGTGGTCAATCAAGATGAAAGTTAGAAAATCTTGGCAGGGATGAGTTTGAATTTAGAAGTAACTATAGCACTTTATGCCAATCATTCTGAAAATGGCAAAGGTCAGAATCAATGCCAAAAATATAAAGGAAGAAGCCCTACATTGAATGTGAATTTTGTCACATTCTTGGACACAAACGAGATACTTGTTACAAGTTGCATGGGTATCCACCTGACCATCAATTCACTAAAGGGAAAGCAAACTCTAAGTCAAAATTTACTGCCAATCAGGTGCATACTTCAGAGTCATTGGATGTGGGAAATTCAGGATCAATGGTTAGCACTGGAAACTCAGATTCAGTTGTTGGTCATGATCTGACTACTGAGCAGTACAATCACACCTCCAATTGCTAGGAAAGGAGAATGTTTCTCCTCCCAATGCTAACTTGGCAGGTAATTCTATTGCCTTGATGTCTTACCTTGATAAGAATAGTTGGATAATTGATATTGGAGCATCTAACCATATGACGTTTGATTATTCTGTCCTACAATTACCTACTGCTATAGAACCTTCTGCAACATACCTTGTAGGGTTACTAAATGGAACAAGAACATATGTTAAACATGTAGGGTCTGTAGTTCTGGATAATAACTTACATTTACCAAATGTCCTGTATATTCCAGATTTCCATCCCAATTTACTTTCAGTCTCCAAACTTGCTGCTTCTAACAACTGTTTTGTTACCTTTTATCCTGATTTGTGTCTCATTCAGGATCTTTGCAATGGAAAATTGAAGGGGATTGGTAAGCATGGGCTAGGTCTTTATTTTTTAATCCAAATTTGAAAATTTCCACTTTTGTATCAGACTTAGGACAATTAAATAAGGTTGTTTGCCATACTGTAGAATCATCACAGATTGTACCTTTTGAGATGAATTTGAATAAAATGCCTATTTCCATGTTGTCATTATCTTCATCTTATGATTATGCATTATGACATCAAAGATTAGGACATGCCTCTTATTCTATTTTGCCTCTTGTTCATCCTAGTTTGTCAAGGTCTAGTGCTCAAAGTGGTTTACAATCTATGAATTGTCCTGTCTGTCCTCTAGCTAAACAGACCAGGTTACCCTTCCCTAGTAGTACATCTCAAACACAATTTTTTTTTTTTTTTGATTTACTACATATGGATGTATGGGGTCCTTATAAAACACCTACGCATGGGAATGCTAGATACTTTCTCACTATGGTAGATGATTTTTATAGGGTTACTTGGTTGTTTCTTATGCTTCAAGTCAGACACTTACTCTACCATTAAACACTTCCTTCGTATGGTACATACACAATATAGTTTGACTCCTAAGTGCATTAGGACTGATAATGGTTTAGAGTTTTTTAACAAAGATTGTCATGAACTCCTAAGGAGTCCATGTATCATTCATCAAAGTTCATGTGCTTATTCTCCTCAACAAAATGGTATTGTTGTTAGTGTATGCCTTAGGAACCAATCGTGTCGTCAGTTCCAAGGCATTATGTTTTGTATATATATGTTAATGTATATATTTTGTATATACATTTTATCTTATTAATAGAAGAAATTGTTTTTATTTCACATGTGATTTATTGTTTCATTTATATATATGTATTACATGTGAAATGTCCGGATGATACAAATCTTTAGAAGATCAAAATCATCAAAGTATTTCCTACATAGGTAATATTAATTGGGCAATAATATTATATAGTAGACATGCTGAATGCCTCCGTAGAATATCATGTGATGGTATTAGTGTGGGTGATTATAAAAGTTATATCACGAGGGCATTAGCATGGATACGCGGTCAGTGAATTGTTTATCGAATATGGCCATTTATGATGAATCACATGAACATTTAAAATGTAGTCAATGATTTATCATAAGATCGTACTAGTGTATTATTAATCCTTCGACCTGAGATATCACGGTTAGATTCTGCATAAACGCATATGGTTCATATGGTGTATAAACATGAGGCTAATCATGTCATGTGTTAAAAAGCCACTTTGGCCATGCGTTGTTTATGTGTGAGGACAAGTGATAGTCAAGATGAGATCCGTTGACTTGGTATAGATTGATGTCAAGTTCCTAGACAAATGTCAAGATACATTAGAAAAGGGAAATCTTCGGCTGGGGTATATAAAATGTTACATGAAAGGTTGTTTCATGGTGACACGCTCCATATGTATTGAATTAAAATTAAGATAAGGATTTTGGCATACCATGAATCCATTCTTAATTGGGATTAGTCAATGAAAGGATTTGATTATACAACGTGTATGATTGTAAAAGGTTTGTTGGAGTATATCTTCATTGTGACTTTGGGGTTATGGAGCATTGCTAGATGCCTACCATAATCAGTGAGAGTTTTGTTCATAAAGAGTTATGATAAAACATATCGAAATAGACTGTGATATTGGGCCCACGGCTAGGCCACAGTGAACCTAAGAGGTCATACATAAAAACTAAGGGGAATGGAGAAATAGCCAAAGAGAGTTGATTATCCAAGGTTGGCTAGCACCTACCAAGGGTAATAAAGTTATTTATATTAATCATTTTCTTTATATTAAACTGGATTTTATAAGGGGTTGTAATTGTAAACAATTAAGGGTTAAATTTTTATGTAGACAATTTAAGAGTTAAATTGTTAATTGTGATTAAATGTTAATCCAATGTTATAATTTAAAGAAGTTTAACAACTTCATAACAATTATGGAATTGTTTAAGGAAGTCCAAAACAATTATTGAATTGTTTACAAGGATTCCTATATAAAGAAAATGATATATCAATTTTTGTGTAGAGATAAAAAAAATCTCTAAGAACCCTAAATCTCTCTCTTGGCCAAATTTCTTCTTCCCTTGGTGTGGATACTCTTTTGCTTAATTTCTCTTGAAATTAAGAGTCTCCAAGGTTGCTAAGGGCTTAAGGTAACATGTTCTACCTTACTTATTTCAATTTAATTGAATTTTTTTTTTTAAAACTATGACTATACTTGTTATAGTATGATATGCTTGATTCTCCATGCATCCATCTTACAATTGTTGAGAAAAAGCATAGACACATCTTAGAGGTTGCTAGGGCTTTAAGACTTCAGTCCAATATTCCCACTCATTTCTGGGGGTATTGTGTACAAACTGCAGTCTACATCATTAATAGACTACCTACTGCAGTGCTTAAAGGTCAGTCACCTTTTGAGAAATTTTTTGTCAAACCACCTTTCTTGAATCATTTAAAGGTCTTTGGATGTTTGGCCTATGCTACAATCTTACCTTCTAAGGACAAATTGCATCCTAGAACTGCTTCTTCAGTTTTCTTGGGTTATTCTCTTACCCAAAAGGGCTATATTTTACACAATTTGTCTACTCATTCTGTGTTTGTCACTAGAGATGTCATTTTCTATGAATATGTTTTCCTTTTTGCCTTGTCAACATCTTCCTTGAATCCTTTTCCTATTGATTCAGAGTTCCTTGTTTCCGAGTCAATTCTAGCTCCTTTTATAGATTCTATTTCACCTCATTTTACTGTTGATTCTCCTGTTATCCAGACTATAGAATCTACTGTTTCTTATAATTTTGTTCCTGATCATTCCACTCCTTATATGCCTAGTATTTCTCTTGTTTCACCTCCTGCTCTTAGAAGATCCAATAGACATACCAATCCTCCTATTTGGGCACAAGATTTTGTTTGCCCTACACTACATCATAAGCCTGCAGCCAATACTTCACACTATCCCATTACCAATTTTGTTTCATATGCTAATGTATCCCCTTCCTATAAAGCATTCTTGTCCAATCTCTCCTTAGTTGAACCCACTACATTTACACAAGCTTCTAAAGATCAGAATTGGGTCCCTGCTATGCAAAAAGAAATTCAGGCATTAGAAAGCAATAAAACCTGGTCCTTAGTACCTTTGCCCCTTGGTAAGGCTCCCATTGGTTGTAAGTGGGTATGTAAACTTAAGTATAAGGCTGATGGTACCCTAGACAGATACAAGGCGCGCTTGGTTGCTAAGGGATATACACAGCAGGCCGGGATTGATTATGAGGAGACTTTCTCTCTAGTTGTAAAGATGGTTACTGTTAGAACAGTTTTGGTTTTAGCCTCCATGAACAATTGGCCTCTTTATCAACTTGATCTGGACAATGCTTTCTTGCAAGGGGACTTGCAAGAGGAAATTTACATGACATGGCCCCAAGGTTTTCCAAACAATGGGGCAGAATCTGGTATGCAAGCTCCATAAATCCTTATATGGATTGAAACAGGCTTCTAGAGTCGGGAATTATAAGCTGACTACAGCTCTTCTGAATGGTGGTTTCCAGCAGTCTCGGTCAGATTATTCATTGTTTCTCAAAAGAAGTCAATCTGATATTGTCCCGATTCTTGTGTATGTAGATGACATTGTGATAACAGGTGATGATCCAGCTTTAATATGCCAAACTAAATAGCTGCTACACCACAATTTTAAGCTGAAGGATTTGGGTGTATTGCGGTATTTTCTAGGCTTTGAAGTGGCCAGGTGCTCCAAGCGAAATAGCCTCTGTCAACGCAAGTATGCATTGGAATTGATCTCAGAATCAGGTCTTTTAGGTTCTAAGCCATCTTTGGTTCCTATGGAGTCTAATTTGAAGCTCACTACATTAGCATTTGATCATCAGTTTACTTCTGCCAACACTGAGAATGATCTGTTACTTCCTAATCCAGCAGTTTATCAACGTTTAGTTGGCAAACTGCTCTACCTATGTATGACCAGGCCAGACCTCAATTACTCAGTCAGTTTATTGAGTCAGTTTATGCATCAGCCCAAGCAGTCACATATGGCAGCAGCTCTCAAAGTGGTCAGATATGTGAAGTCAGCCCCTGGACTTGGTTTATTTTTTCCTGCTCATAATACTTTGTCCTTATCTGCCTATAGTGACTCTGATTGGGGTTCTTGCTTGATGACAAGGAAGTCCATCACTGGCTTTTGTATGTTTCTTGGCTCTTCTCTGATTTCCTGGAAATCCAAGCGCCAAGCTACTATTTCTAAGTCTTCCTCCAAGGTTGAATATAGATCTATGGCCTCTACTGTATGTGAGGTAATTTGGTTAGTTCAATTGCTCACGGAACTTGGTTTCCATGCTCAGCTTCCTATTACTCTTCACTGTGACAATCAGGTTGCCAACCACATAGCTTCCAATCCTATGTTCCATGAGAGGACTAAACATATTGATATTGATTGTCATATTGTGCGACAACAACTAAAGAATGGTCTGATCACTACTGCGCCCATATTTCTTCATGTGAGCAGCCTGCTGATATTCTTACTAAAGCCCTTGGCAAGACTCTTCATCATCACATGTTGCACAAATTGGGTGTGCTAGATCTTTACCACCCTCCAACTTGAGGGGGGTATTAGATGTAAAGGGTATTCATGCAATTTGCTTTTATATTCTTTGCTGAGTTAGTTTAGGATGAGTGAGTTAGTTCACTCTTCAGCTAAATAAGGAACTTCAGGTGACTGCTGTATATAAAGAACAGTAACCTTCAGTAAAGAGTAGATTTTCACTTTCCCAAATTCAGCTTCATTTCTTTTTCTCTCGTTTATTAACAGAAATAGGCGGAGATTAGAGCCAAAAAGGCAGGAGACCTATCTAGCGATCAAAGCGAGATAGGAAGAGAAAGGCAAGAGACATCATTTGACAATAAAGAGCAAACCTACATAGGTGGTAGATTCCAAAAGTCATTCAGATTAAACCAAATCTGACAGATCTGAAAAAAAAAAAAAGTGCAGAAAGCATAGATGGTAGATTTCAGGAGCCATTCAATTAAAATCTGACAGATTATATATGCGTAGGTGGTAGATTCCGAAAGGCATTTACTTAAAGATAAATATGATAGATCTCATTTAGATATTCATAGTTGGCGGATTCTAGGAGCCATTAAGATGATAAACAGATTCCGAGATTGATGTATGGTATCAATAGATCAGCAAATCAAGATGTGTGGTGACAACGGATCAAGCAGAATTGACACAAGAGTAGAGAGACAATGCCATAAAAAGTTTGGTGGGCTTAAATCTCAGCTTGATTTAAGGGAGGAGTTTTTGGAAATTAAATAAAGCATATCAATTTTATTAGAAGTCTTATGTTGTTAGTCTATTCTATTATAGATAGAAGTTATCTAAATAAATGAGTGTTAGTGTTTGATTTAATTGATGGATTAGGAGTTTTAAGTGGTATTAGGATTTGACTCCTATATAAATCAATGTATTTGTCCATTGATGTTTGGTCTTGATCGTAATCGAATTAATTGAATATTATCAAGGTCTCCATGTTGGTCCTACCAAAGCAAGACCCTCATCATGATAAATACATTTTGTTACTTGAGGTTTGGCTTAAGTAAATAAGGTATAGCAGCATATTTTTTTTGAAGCTGCTACCTTACAAGACCGAAGCGTTACTAATCTTATTCTATTGGATCTTATTTTATTTAGGCCAAACCTCAAGAACCACAAATAACTCCTATAGTGTTAAAATATTATTTACGTGCGTTGCATTAAAATATGACATTAAAAAAAATACCTAATCGACTAATATTGAATGTTCAAATCCTTAAATAATAAATATGTTGTAGTCTATATAAAAAAGAAGTTGTATAATTTTTTATTATCAATGAAGTGAGCTACTTTTTTTAGAGAAGTCCTGGTTAGTTTGTACATTAATTCAACTCGTATAAAACAATGGCTGTAAAAATATTGATGTTGAAAGCAACGGTTGACATGGTTTAACACTTACGTTGTGGGGAGATACTATACACAAGGGCAAAACAGTCAAACCATGTGAGGCCCAATCTACCCAAAAACAAAATGGCCCAGCCATTAATACGAGCCCAAAATACAGCTAGAAAGACCAAAACGTAATGGATCCAACCCGATTCCATAAAGAAACCAAAAGACTCGAAAGAGGTCTAATGACGCAAGACCTTATTACATGACCTCACAAGCGTAGGCCAGTGAGCCAGATTAGGTTACCAAGGTGGGTTAGTTAAAGCTCATAGTTTAACTCCTACGGTGAAGAGTGACGGTCCAATTAGAGCGGATGGAACTTTGACATTTAGAATGTTAAAGGGACAAAGATACACTCAACTATTTATTAACTTTTGACAAGCACCTAAAGCTTGTAAGGTAATAAAATAATAAAGTAAAAGTGACAAGCTAAGGGGCTGCATGAACGCCACCTCAACAAAGCCAAAGCTATGCAATGTGCAAGGCATCTTAAGTGCCGCATGGCGTGATCCTCAAGAATGTTTAAGCATACAACAAACATTCATTGCACCAAGTTCTCATTAA
Organism: Pistacia vera; assembly: GCF_008641045.1. Classification (NCBI taxonomy): domain Eukaryota; kingdom Viridiplantae; phylum Streptophyta; class Magnoliopsida; order Sapindales; family Anacardiaceae; genus Pistacia; species Pistacia vera. Next base: position 614,739 of record NW_022196000.1, read on the forward strand.
ATAACTTAATTTGACATGTGAGCTTTATCATTATCTTTCGAAAATGTCGTTCAATGTTATAACTGTCTTACCATATTATTTATATCTTACGGACGTTTTTAAAATAGTCACCATATACGATCATATAGTTCTCAGAATTAAGATTTAAAATACTTGATTCTCTTATCATAGTTTCAACCACTTTAAGGATATATATCAATACATAATTTATCATGAATCACATAATATAGAAAACACGTCTTTTGTTATATTTAACATGATATACAAAGAGTCAAAATTACAAATAATGTTGGCTCTAGTGCACCTACACTAACAAGAAATACCTCCGTTCATAAGGAACCAATGGAACATTAATTAAGCTTTTAAACCAATAAAAAAAATTTCTTCTTCCACCTCTTAATCCTCTTGTTCTCTTGCTAAAAAAGATAACATTTTAAAGGCATTGTTAGTTTCTTCAAGTCATCATGTACCTAGGATAATAGATTTACGTGCAAAAGATCATATGACTAATTCATCACATTTGTTTTAATCCTATACAGCGTGTCCTGGAAATTCTAAAACTAAAGTTGTTGATGGGTCTCTTTCTTCTATAGCGAGAAAAAGCACAATTTGAATTTCAAATTCCATGATGTTATTTCTTGTACTTCATGTGCCTAACCGGTCATGTAAGTTATTGTTTATTAGCAAACTTACAAAACTTTTGCATTGTTTGCTAAGTTTTTTCCTTCTCATTGCGAATTTCAAGATGTCTTCGAGGATGATGAATTGATGATTGGAAGTGCTAAGAGCATGAAAGACTCTATTATTTGGAACAGGAGGCTGCTTTGGATGGACAAGTTCAGGTGATAATAAACAGTGAGACTCACTCTACTAGTGATGAAATAATGTTATGGCATTGTAGATTAAGCCACGCAAGTTTCCCATAGCTACAAAATTTCTTCTCTTCCTTGTTTAAGAGCAATATTAATATTTCTTTACTTCGATGTGAAATTTGTCAATTTGCCGCACATGATTGCAATGTGTTTCCATCTCATTCCTATAAAGAATCCAAAACTTTTGCTTTCATACATAGCGATCTCTAAGGTCTCTTAAGGGTGGCAAATCTATTTGGACATAGGTGGTTTATAACCTTCATTGATGATCATACTCGAGTATATTGGATCTATCTTTTAAAAGAAAATTTTGATGTTGCAAAAACCTTCAAAATCTTCCATACCATGATTATAAATCAATTTCAAACAAAAATACAACTCTTGAGAACAGATAACGGCAAAAAGTATTTTAATACCATTCTCGATTCTTGCTAAAAAAAGGCATTGTTGAACGAAAAAACTGACGCTTAATTGAAGTTGCTCGTTCTCTTTCTTTTTACCACTCAAGTTCCCTTGTATCTTTGGGTAGAAGCTGTATTCACTGCTTGGAGACAGCCACCAGGGGGTAAAGGCATGCATGGGTGACACCTTACCACCATACACATGTAGGGCAACACTTGCCAAAGCTCACAATGGAACCCGAGGTAACATTTTCTACACTCATACACTTCATTATTGGAAAAGTACATCTTTTAAGTATACATTATTACATTTAGAGTTAACGACTTTTTTCCACCTAAATAATGGCTTACTGACATTTTTTTACCCACAAACTTTTAAAATATGACTTTACTACCCAAATTTATATTTCGACAACAAACAAAGAGCAAACTCGGCCCAGACTATTAGGGCTTTTGAAGAGGGGAGGCTGATGAGTCTTTTGGTAGTGGAAAGTTGGATTTTGGTGGTCAGGATTGACTAGAATTTGACTTGGGAGGGGTGATTGTGTAAACCCTAATTGCTCAATTGCCGGTGATTGATGGGGTCGGTGTGAGTAAGGTTTGAGGGGTTTTGGTGAGTGATGATCAAGGAAGAGAATGGTGGTGGTATGGGGTTGCAACGATGCTAGAATCAGAAACAGAATATAAGTTTGGGTAGTAAAGTGGTATTTTAAAAGTTTGTAGGCGGCAAAGTGTCATTAAGCCATAATTTGAGTGGGAAAAGTCGTTTACTCTTACATTTAATAAAAATGAGGGTGAGCTTTGGACTGGTGAGTCCAAGGCCAAAGACAGAAGTCTATAGTCAAAAGAACTAATTTAGAGTATGTGGAATATTCATTTTTGTGAAACTTATGAGTTGTGTGTGTGCACAACAGTTATGTGTGCACATTGGTTGCCAATTCTCTTATTTGGCTTGTTTCATCTGTTGTGTGTGTGCACACCAGTTCTTAGTGCACACTGTTTGCTAGAGTTGTGTCTTGACTTGTTTCGTTTCATGTGTGTGTGTACAACGGTCTGTGTTTACACTTTTGCTTTAGATTTTTTGCAACTCAACACGAGTTGTATGTCTGATAAAGTAGAAAAGATATTGTTTATCTTTGTCTCTTACTTTTTAGGACCTCTTTACATATGTCACAAAATGCTTAGGTGGTCCTAGGGAATAAAGTAACCTTTCCCGATTTGCTTTGTGGTCCAAACCAAAAGAAGAAATATTTTCCTTATTTGGACAAACAATGGGTCAGCTCCTTGTTGGCTGTTGTGGCACTTCATTGCAGAGCAAGAAACTCTTCAGTATATATTTCTTTTTCTAGCGTAAATGAATCTAACCTTTTTGGATATTTGTTTCATTATGTTCTCTGAATTTCTTAGAGTATTATTTCTCTTAAAGGTTCAAGGTTCTTTCTCCATTAGTGCCAAAACCTTACCATATCAAACATTAACTTGATGGCTCTTGGAACGTGGTTCCTTTGTTGATGCTGGTGCATTGCTTCAGCACTTGAAGCTTGGTGGTTTACAAGCTATTCACGGGTGTGTTCCTAGAGTGAAGTAGATCCGAAGAAGTTGCTACATGTTAAGGATTCAGAGTGTGGTGCTAAGTGTAAAGTTGAACAGGGAGTTCTTTTTACTGTAACTTAGATAAGCTTTGAACTATATCTTGTAATGTGTTTTTGACTTAGTGGATTGCTTCGATCTGGACAAGGTCCCATGGATGTAGGCTAAAAGTGGATTTAGCCGAACCATGTATATGGCTGTGTTCTTTACTTTCCGCACTTATGTTTGATGTGTTCAAATTGGAATTGCTTAATCAACTTGGTAATATTCTGCTGCACCTTAAAATGGGTACTTAAACGCCAAAGTGTGTTAACTGAATTCCCAACAAGTGGTATCAGAGCAGGTTCTGATAAGTTGCTTCATTAGATCCTTGCCCATTTTACTCGTTTTTGTGTGCATTTGAGTGATCTGGTTATTGGTCGAAATCTGGTCTGTGTTGCATTTTTATTTTAGATCTATTGCATGTCTGTGTGTGCACTGCTGTTTGTTATGTTAGCATCTATCTGATTTCTTTTCATCATGAGCTTTTCACTGAACGTGGATCTGCTCATAGACCTCCTCTGTTAGAAGGACCTAACTATTACACATGGAGACCTAGGATGCGTGCCTTCCTTAAGTCTATAGATGAAAGAGTCTGGTCTACAGTTGTGAATGGTTGGACAACCCTGGTTATTGTAAAAAAAGAAGTGTCTAGAACAAAACTTGTTGCTAGTTGGACTGCTGATGAAATAACTTTGGCAAATTATAACTTTAAAGCCTCTTCATGCTCTTTTTAATGCTATTAATGTAACCAAATAAAATTCATAGCTAATTGTGAGCTTGCTAAAGATGCTTGGGATAGGCTTCAAGTCAAGAATGAGGGAACTAGTACCATGAAACGAAATAGGCTTAGAAGACTTGTCACTGATTTTGAAAATTTAAACATGGAAGAGGATGAGACTATAACTGATTTTTATGGTAGAGTGTGTGATATCTCTAATGAATGTTTTGCTTTGGGAAGAACATATACTAATGCTGAACTTGTTAGGAAAGTGCTTTGCTCCTCGCCCTAGAGATTTATGTCAAAGGTTACCACCATTGAAGAATGTCGAGATGTGGATGCCATAGACATTGATGAACTCATTGGCTCTCTCCAAACCTATGAGCTGAATTTGCAACGATGGGAAAAACATAAACCAAGCAAAGGTTTGGCTCTCAAACATGAGGTTGATTCTGATCCTTTTGATGACTATGATTTGAGCTCTTTTGATGATGAAAATTGTGCTTTACTTACAAAGAATTTTTAAAATTTTTAAAGAAAAACATGAAAAAGCCTCATAATAATGGTTATGGCCAAAAACCTTTTGTGAAAAAGCCTTATGACCATCAAAACCTTGGTACCCTTGCAAAGAAATTTTCAAAAGAAAAATAAAAGAAAAATAAAGGTATCAAGTGTTTTGAATGTGAGGGTTTTGGGCACATACAATCTGAGTGTGCTAACACACTAAAAAAGAAGAAAGGTAAAGCCATGGCTACCACTCTGAGTGAGAGTGAGCATGATGAGAGTGATACTGATGACTCGGGTGTTGATGAGAATGTTTTAACCTTCATTATGAATAAAAAAAGATGGTAAAAGTGAAGTTTTAGACGTCACTGAAGATATATATGCTAAGCAACAAGAAACATATGATAAAATGTATGACCAATGGCTAAAGGCTGTGAAAAAATAGCAATCTCTTGGTATTGAGAATGCTTCCTCGTTGAAACAAAAGAAAGTCTTGTCCGAAAAAATTGTTGTGCTTACTGCTGAACTGACTGAGGCTAAAGCCATCATCGATAAGTTGAATGCAGGTTCTCTTAAGCTTGATGAAATGCTTGGTCAAGGAAAAACCTTCGGAGATCGATGTGGTTTGGGCTTCAGTTCTGATGCTAGCACATCGAAAGCCGGTGCTAACATGTTTGTGAAAGCCACCGGAACTCTTGCTGAAGGAACTACTGTGAGACAAGTTTCAAAGGTATCAAAATTCATCCCTATTTGTCATTTTTGTAACAGGAAATGTCACATCAAACCTAAATGCTTCAAATTCATTGCTTATTTGAAGAAAGTTTTTAAAAACCATAGTTTTGTTGCTAGTATAAATTATAATGCTAACAATGGTCTTCCTTCCAAGAAAGTTTGGAAACCTAAGGTTGAGGTGAGCTGTTTTGTTTCTCATACTTCTTTGCTTGCATTTCAAAATGATCTTTGGTATCTAGGCAATGGTTGTGCAAGGCATATGACAGGTAATAAATCTCTCTTGACTGAACTTGAATCGGTTGATAGTGGACATGTCACTTATGAAGATGGAAAGAAAGGTAAAATTCTTGGCAAAAGATCAATTGTGCTTCCTGATTTTCTAGTCTTGAAAGACATTTTACTTGTTGATGGTTTGAAAGCCAATTTGATTAGTATTAGTCAAATTTGTGACAAAGATTTTGTGGGTCAATTCTCAAAGAACAAGTGTCAAATCTTGAATGGTAAAGGTGTTTCTCTACTTGAGGGAAAAAGGTCAAATGACAATTGTTACTTGCTTTCTAACCATGTGTTCTATTTCAGTTCTAAAGTAGACTCCACTAACTTATGGCATGAGAATCTCGGTCACATGAACTTCAAGGACTTGGTAAGACTATCAAAGAAGGAAGTGGTTAAAGGACTACCAAAGTTTGAACTTCCAAAAGGTAATGTATGTGGTCCAAGTCACCAAGGTAAGCAAACTAGAATATCTCATAAAGCTTTGTCAAACCTCAATACCTCATGTGTTTTAGAATTGCTCCATATGGATCTAATGGGTCCTATGCAAGTTGAAAGTTTGGGAGGTAAGAGATATGTGTTTGTTTGTGTTGATGACTTTTCAAGGTATGCTTGGGTTGATTTTTTGCGTGAGAAATTTGATTCTTTCAATGTATTTCAGAAATTAGCCAAAAGGTTGCTTGTTGAGAAGAATTTTAAAGCTACAAAAATTGTGAGAATTAGGAGCAACCATGGAAAGGAATTTGAGAATGTTTATTTTGCTAACTTTTGTGAATTGCAGGGCATATTTCATGAATTTTCATCACCAAAAACACCTCAACAGAATGGTGTTGTGGAAAGGAAAAACAGAGTGCTTCAAGAGATGGCTAGGGTGATGCTCAATGCCAAAAAGCTTCTTACAAGACTTTGGGCATAAGCCATTAACACGACATGTCATATTTCCAATAGAGTTTACCTTAGAAAATGTACTGTTCAAACTCCTTATGAACTGTGGAAAGGTAAGAAACCTAATCTCTCTTATTTTCATGTGTTTGGATGCAAATGCTACATCTTGAATGATAGAGATAATCTAGGTAAGTTTTATGCTAGGAGTGATGAAGGAATTTTTATTGGATATTCTTCCAATAGCCGTGCATTTAGGATCTATAACATGCATTTTGAAAAAGTCTTAGAATCGATTAATGTTGTGTTTTGTGATGTAGAAGATTTTTCAGAATATTCTCAAGAATGTGAAATTGAAGACATATCAGTTCCTCGTGTGCCCACGTAAGATGGTGTGAACACTGCTGAATCTCTTGAACCTAAACCTTCGGCAAATGTGCTGTCACCTACTTTTGGTGCTCCAGCAAAAGGATCTGGCCATACAAAGAATCATCTGCTGATTCATCATTGCAAAATGAGGGGATAGAGCTGGTTGTTGATCTTTTTGATGAAAACATGCAAAGGAGAAATCAAAGAAGAAAAGATCCTCCAACATGGGTCCCAAAAGCTCATCCATCTTCAACCTTGATTGGAGATCCAAATGAGGTAATGGTTACAAGAAGTAAAAGACAAAATGAAATTAACCATCTTTGTTATGTATCTCTTACAGAACCAAAGAATGCCAAACAAGCTTTGGAAGATGAAAATTGGATTGAAGAGTTGCAAGAAGAACTAGAACAATTTGAAAGAAATGATGTCTGGATGCTTGTGCCAAGACCAGAGGGAATTAACATTATAGGTACCAAATGAGTTTTTAAAAATAAAACTGATGAGTTTGGTAATGTTGTCAGGAACAAAGATAGGCTTGTAGCTCAAGGATATACTCAAGTTGAGGGAATCGACTTTGATGAAACCTTCGCGCCTGTTGCTCAGCTTGAATCAATCCGCTTATTGCTTTATGTTGTCTGTTGTCTCAAGATCAAGCTATTCCAAATGGATGTCAAAAGCGCCTTCTTGAATGGAATGCTCAACAAAGAAGTGTATGTTGAACAACCGATTAACTTTTAAGATCCCCACAAACCTAATCATGTATTCAGATTAAAGAAAGCTCTTTATGGTTTGAAACAAGCCCCACGAGCCTGGTATGAAAGGTTGACAACTTTCCTTCTTGAGCATAACTATGAACGAGGTAATGTCGACAAAACCCTCTTTATCAAGCGTGCTAACAATGAAATCATGTGTGCACAGATTTACATTGATGATATTGTGTTTGGTTCTACATCTCACTCACATGCACTTGAATTCATTAGTCTGATGAAAAATGAGTTTGAGATGAGTATGGTGTAATACCCAACATTGAGGTATATGATTTAAATTATGCTGTATAGCCCTTAGTTAAATTTTGTTAGAATTATTTTAAGAGAATATGAAGAAAATGCCCTAAACTTGCATTAAGGGTAAAATAGTCTTTTCACTCAAAACTAGTTGATTTTGTGGGGAGTGAAAAGAGATAGAAAATCATAGAGAATACAATAAAAGTGAAGGCATTTTGGTAATTGACTAAGGGACAAAGATGGAATTTCTTTCTAAGGGACAAAGATGGAATTTCTTTTTAAGGGACAAAGATGGAATTTCTAAGAAAGAGTAAGGGCAAAATGGGAAAGTGAGTTTATAAACTAAAATGTTAAGGGTTTGAAACCCTTATTTCGTTCATATCAACCCCACACTCCTCCTCCTTTTCCCTCAAATTTTCATTCACTTTTCCAAGGAATTTGAGGGCTTTTGAGTAGATTTTCATAGGGTTTTGATTCAAGGCATCAAAAGGTAAGGATTCATGCTCTTTATTCATGTTTTATTTGTGTAAAAGTTGAGTTCTTATGAAGTTTATGCTTAGGGTTAAGAGAAGATTTGAATCCAACAAGAGTAAAGAGCTTAGGAGAGACTACTCAAGCAAAAGGTAAGTAAATTCCACTCAAAATCCAACTCAAGCTAAAATTTAAGAATTCAAGTGAGTAGAGATTTATTTTAAATATGCATATGTTGTGATTATTGAGAAATTGAGATGAAATTGATGAATTATTGAGGAGTTTGATGATTATTAATGAGTAGAATTTAGCCATGAGAAGTGGTTTTGGTTGTATGATGATTCATTGAAGTTTGGTTGAAGTTAGAAAGAGTTGAGTAGAATTTTTGGGAGTGTATTGTTTTTGGCAGGTTTAGTAGTTGTTTGCTGGAGTTTTACTCCAAATATTGGTGACTTGAGAAAGAGATAGAATGGTAGCCAAATTCGGATTGAGTATGCATGCAATATGTTTGATGAAAAGCCTAAGTGAAAACTGCCCTGTCACGTCCGTGACCTTCTGAGTGATTTTTGGGTATCTTAGAGATTGAACTGGGTTGAGACCAAAACATAAAAGTTATAGCCCTGTCTCTAAGCTTTAAAATGACACAAATATCGTAGCAATCCGATGTGTATAACTCAAGTTATGCCTTCTTGAATAAGACCTGTGCAGAATGACTATCTTTGAGGCAACATTGCATTTGTGCATTTCATAAGTGCATTTAAGTAAGAAATTTTAAACATGTGCCATCCATATGTATATAATTGTGTATTTGTAGAAACATAAGAAAGAATAAAGAATAAAGAATAAAGAAAGAAAGAATAAAACACTCTAAGAATAAAAAGAAAGGAAGAATAAGCATTAAAGAATTAAAGAGTGTTAAAGAAAAGTAAAGAATAGGTTGGTGTGATGGGGAACCGTGAGTGTTAAGAAGAAATTCCCACATACACGTCACCTTAATTGAGTGGCATAAGAAGAAGAAGAATTGTACGACCCGTAAGAGTGTATGTGGATGAGGGTTGTACCAAGAAGAATTCCTACATGCACGTCACCTTAATTGAGTGGCCTAAGAAGAAAGAAGAATTTGTATGGTCCGTAAGAGTGCATGTAGATGAGGACTGTACTCACTCACATGGCCAAGGTTCTGAATCCATACATCAACCGAGTCCGATCAGCAAAGAACAAGAAAAGAAAGAATAAGAAAAGAAAAGAAAAGAAAAGAAATAGAACAAGAAAATAGAGATAAGAAAGAAAAAGCATTTTTGTGCATTATTGCATATGCATTTTATTCATGTACATTGCCATGAATTTCAACATGGTTAGGAAGAATAGAAAGAATAAGAAAGAAAGAATAGAGAGAAGTAGAAAGAAAGAAAAGAACAGTGAGAGTAAGAAACAGAGAAAGAAAAAGAAGAAAAAGAGTAGAGTAAGGAAAGAATTAAAGAGTGATGCACGGGGATAGCAGAGTAGAGGATTTACTTACTGAGCATTTTTGTGCTCACCCCGTTGCTTTCTATGTTTTTGCAGGAAATAGGTGAGGATGCGGTCGGATGGACATCGGCAAGCGGAGAGACATGGCTACACTATCCACCATTTTGATAGTTTTTGTATATGTTATTTTTGTACTGTGTAAAGAATGTATATATTAAGTAAAGAAAAAAAAAAAAAAAACTTGGGCCCAACTACTTTTTAGTCTATATATATGTATTTTTATTAAGTATCTTTTGTGAGCATATTAGTAGAAAGAAGTCATTACATATGGTTAGGGAATTGAATATGTTTCTTGGACTTCAAATTAATTAAACAAATGAATAATGGCATGTTTGTTTCCTAATCAAAGTATGCTAGAAACATGTTGAAAAGATTTTGTCTTGAGAACGCAAAGCATGCTAGAACCCTTATAAGTGCTTCCCTTAAGCTGTGCAAAGATGAACATGGTAAAAAGGTAGAATGTAAGATGTACTGAAGCATGGTTGGAAGTCTTCTTTACTTAACTGCAAGCCGACCTGATATTTGCTTTAGTGTCGGTATTTGTTCTAGGTTTCAAAGTAATCCATCTAAGTTGCACTTGAATGTAGTAAAAAGAATCATGAAATACGTTTCAGGTACGTGTGATTTTGGCCTTTGGTACTCATTTAACTTTAACAATTGTTTGGTTGGATATAGTGCTGCGGATTGGGCAGGAAATTTGGATGATAGAAGGAGTACTTCGGGTGGATGTTTCTATCTTGGAAACAATCTTGTCACATGGTACAGCAAGAAGCAAAATGCAATCTCTCTATCTACTGCCGAGGCTGAGTACATTGCCGCAGGGAGTTGTTGCATTCAAATTTTATGGTTAAAGCAAATGTTGAATGATTATGGTGTTAATCAAGATTGTGTGACAATATTTTGTGATAACACGAGTGTTATTAACATCTCTAAGAATCCATTCCAACATTCTAGGACTAAGCACATTGACATAAGACATCACTTCATTAGAGAGTTAGTAGAGGAGAACATTATTGCACTTGCTCATGGGAACACAGAATCTCAATTTGCTAATTTGTTTACAAAAGCACTTGACTATGATACTTTTGTTTTCTTGAGGAAGTCCATTGGACTACTTCAACTTGAGTAGTTTTTTATTTCAATTGATGAATAAATCATGAACATGCTACTTTTATTTTTGTTTGTCAAGACTCCTTAATCTGTGCTAGCATTTTAATTGTCATTTATTTTCTCTTATCTGTGTGCTAACTTTGGTATGTTGTGTCCATAGAGACTCTCTCTATAACATGACCTTATTGCATTATGAGTTGATTATCTATTCTTGTCACATTTATGAAAGAGCTACCTTGCATGAAGTGTGAAAGTTGTTTTGAGTAATTTTCTAACTTGCAGAAACCCCTATATTTTGGAAAATTTACCATTAAGAGGACTACCTTCTTGCAAGTGTGAAAGCTACATTTTTGTTACGGTTATGAGAGTTATTTGCCCATTGATCAAAATGAAAAGAAAAATCATTGTTTATTATGCTGATAAAGAAAAATGCATAAAACTGTTGGGCATGAGGGAAGGGGGAGCTTCTTTAGCAAAAATTTAAAATTAACCAATGTGTCATTTTACCCCCTTGAGGACACTATCACACACTAAGACAAGCTCTTAGAAATTTATCTCATTTGCGTGTAATTGAGAAAGTGTTATTTTGATTGTCTTATATTAACAACTTCTGTATAAGTTATTTTTTTTTTTTTTGGCCACTTAAGGTTTAAAATTTTGATTTATTAGTATGAATCGCACATATTAACTGTCTTGATCCTCAAAAATTTATGTGAAGCATTTCATAATTTTTTTATGTTCTTTAAATTTTGCTCAATAAAGTCTAGTCTTTTGAAAATTTTTACGTTCTTTTGGGATGCTATGTGCTCACACAATTGCATATGTACACTCATTTAGGATATAGTTCTATTTTTGGTAAAACTCTTTTTCAGTATCTCAAAATCGCCACCTGCCATAAATGTGTTGTCCTATTTTTTTTTCCTTGTCTCCTTCCGTTTCTAAAACCCTATTCGTGCTGCCTGTGTTCTTTTCTCTTTACATTATTTTTTTCAATTTTTTTTTTTTTATCCTTCCTGTGTTTTTCTTTCTCATGGATTGTAGAAAGAAAACTATTGAGAATGAGAATAGGAAAGCCATGGAAGAAGCCCTCAAGAAGGAATTCTAGGAGTTGAAGAAGGCCAGTTTGAGTCTTAAAAAGTAGTCGAAAACCCCTATTCCTCCAGCGAATGATTCGAACTCTGGAGAAGAAAGTCAAGAAAATGACTCAAATCACTCAGCTGGTTCTTCCTTTGTTTCCAGTGATCACCAGAACTCAGAGCGCTCACAGGAAGCCTTACTAGAGAAGACACCCGAGAAATCCTCTTTGACGTTAGACAATGCCTTAGAGAACACACCGATTGCTGCTCTGAAATCGCGCAAAGAAGGTTCATCAAAGGGCACACCTTCAAAGACTTTGACTCCCGCAAAACTAGCGAAAAAGAAGGGTAAAGCCGTCATGGATGAGCCTTCATCTGGTAAAATCTCACCTTTTGTTTTACTTGCTATTGAAAATAAGTTTAGGAACCACATTGTCAAGAAGACAATTGTGTGCAAAGCTAATGTTAAATTAGAAGATTTTCATGAATTCCATGCCTTGATGAAAGATAGAAACTGGTTAGGAACTGTCACTGGATTGAGTGCCCCTGTCCAAACTCTTGTTCAAGAGTTTTAAGCCGATTTTGGTTTGGACAATACTGGACCAAACTCGAACAAGCACAATAATCGAGTCTATGTTAGAGGGCATTGGGTTCTGTTTATGAAGGGTGTTGTCAGGGATGCTCTTGGTTTGAAGAAGAGCAAAAAGAAATTTGATTTGAAAAGTCTAGACTTAGACAAAGTTTTCAAAGTCATCATTGGAGGTTCAATTGCTGTTTGGCTGAGAGCAGGTGTTCTTCAGCCTGGTGTGCTCACACCATTTTTCAGATTGTTATTCAAGATCTCACTTACAAATTGGTCCCCTTCAATGCACAATTCAACTATCAGACCTAAACAAGCACAACTCTTTATGGAATTGCTCAAAGGAAAAATATAGATTTGGCTAAATTGATTTTCACCAGCATTAGAGTTGCAGGACAATCAACTCACCCTCTATAGATTTTGTACTTTTCTTCCTTACTTTACAAGATTGTAACAACTGCTGTATACTAGTAAAATAATAAAAGTAAAGGGGCCTAGAAATTTTCTTGTATTAGGTATATACATTCTTTGTACAAAAAGATTATCATTTACAAATAACATTCAAAAACAGGGGAACAGTGTAGCTATTGCTCCTCGCTTGCCGACGCCCCTCTGACTGCATCATTACCTAGATCCTGCATCCACAAAGGAAAATAACGGGGTGAGCACAAAATAATGCTCAGTAAGTAAATCCGCTATTTGTCTATCCCCGTAGCTCTTTCTCTTAATTCTTTCCTCACACTTATTCTATTTATGTTTCTCTTTCACACAGCTTTCTTTTATTAACTTCTGTTATATGTCATGGCCTCATCTTACCGGAGGCACGTCCGGGTGGAGTTCACACAGCACCATCCCACTTTTCATGACTGTCGGGTGGAGTTCACAAAGCTCTCATAACTATCGGATGGAGATCACAAAGCACCAACCCGTTTCTCATAACTATCGGGTGGAGATCACAAAGCACCAACCCGTTTCTCATAACTATCAGGTGGAGATCACAAAGCACCAACCCATTTTTAGTGTTCTTCTCACTCACTCTACTCTAGCACTTCTCATCCTCTCTACTCTTAGAGTAGTTCATTCACAAAGTTTTCTACTCTTAGAGTAAGTGCATTCACAAGGCTATCTACTCTTTCTTAAGTCACTTCTCAATGCATAATTAATGCATATGGATGGTTTATCTCCACTAATGCACTTATGAAATGCCAATATGCCATGTTGCAAGAATTAAGGTTTACTACTCATACTCAAACCTCTCTTAGGTATTTCATCAAACAAATAAAGTGCATAAAAAGACTTTACTATAACAATAGCTCTATGGCTTTCTCTAACCATCCAAAATGGGAGAAACTCCCTCACATACTCCCTATCATAAGATAACACTTCCAAAAAGGATTTCTCAATATCCTTCAATTTCATCTCAAACTCATCACATATTACCACTTTTTATAAAGGAAGCATATCCAACAACACAACATGAATATTCATCTCAACTCAATTTCTCAACACATAAACATATATCTCTACTCAATTTCTCATCAAGTATCATGTATACCTATATAAAGAAATCTCTACTCAAAGATTTCTTAAACTTTAGTTTGAATTGGATTTACTTACCTTGAAATGGAGGGATCTCACTAGCACTTCCTTTCCTTTGGATTGCTTGACTTTTCTCTACCCTTTAAACAATAAAACCAAGAGACTTCAATATACAAATATATCCAAAACCTCACAAAATCTTACATCCAAAGCAAGAATCCTTACCTTAGGATGCCTTAGCTTGATTTTCTACCCCAATCACTCCAAAAATCCCTCTAAAAATCATTGAACTAATGAAAGAGGAATTGAGAGGAAGTAAGAAAGGAGAATGGCGGTGGAGAAGAAGAATGAAGGGTTTTCAATGACTTAATTCCTTTTAACACAATTTATGCACAAGCATTCCCATTTTGCCCTTACTCTTCCTTGGGAATTCCATCTATATCCTTTGATTCATTATAATCACACCCCCACACCAACATATTCTCCATGAAATTTCCTTACATTTTACTCCCCACTTTTCCTACTAATTAGGGGTAGAATGGTCAAATTGTCCTTAGGGAAGAAAATATCTAAAACTTAACAATATTTTCAGCCGACCCGTTGCCGCGGCGAAGAAGGTTTCGTCACCGCGGCAAAACTTTCCAACAGCTCCTCCGTGGCTGCAACACCTCTTCACCGCGGCGAAGATTCTTCTTCACCCCGACGAAGCCTGGAACCCCAAAAATCTTCTAATTTCAACCCATTTCAATGCAATTACTCAACATATCAATACAACCAAAGGCCAACCAACCAATATTAATAATAAACCGACTCAAATAAGAGCAAAAATAAGAAACATTAGCTACGTACCTCCAGTGGGGCGTTACAAAGATCATTTCCACTTATAAGCCAAAATCCTATGAATTGGAACCTGTTTTGAAGATAAAGATTGTCACCAAGAAGTCGTTTAGACAGCCTACAGGGAACTTGCCACCATCTTCCTCAATTGATCAAACTAGGACTAACACTTGGCAGTCCAAGCTTTTTGTTGCCATGCAGGACTTGGAGACATCAATGGAGTCTGTCCTTCAATATGTGAAGGAAATTCACACTTCTCTTTGCTCTCGGATAGACGAAATAGAGGCTGATCTGAAGAAAAAGCAGAAGAAGAAAAAGAAGACTGTTCAAACAGAACCAACTGATCAAAATGTGCCACCTCCTACTCCTGTCGTGCCTGATGATGATGATTCTCTTGGAGTTCAAGTTGAAGAAGAACAGACTATTGCTGAGGAAGAAGAAGAAGCAGCTGAAGATGAAGATGATCAAGAACCTGCTGATAAAGATGCAGTTGCTCCAACAGATGCCCATGTGCGCACTGATGATGCTCCTTCAAGTCAAGATGAAGCTGTTGACACCTCTCCTGCTGCAATCCCAAAAATTCAAGAGGAGGACTCACATGTCACTACCACAGCCCCTTCGAAACACAGAACCAAGAGAAAAGCTGGCTGTTCTTCTCAATCCTCTCGAAAATCTTCAAGACTTGTGAACAAAGAGAGGGAGTAAGAAGCATGGGGGAGTTCATGGGGGAGTTTTTTCTTTGTGATTATCTCTCCATGGGAGATTTTTTTGCTTTGGTTGATATTTTTTTTCTATTTTTGTTGAACTTCTTAGCTACTTTATTTTGGTTATTTGTTTTTTGTACTAACCATGTGTTTTCATATGTGTTACTTTGGTTAGTTTGCTTGCATGTTTGTTTGTGAAAATCTGTAGGTCTTAAATGGTTGATTTAAACAGGTTTGCACTTGATCTCTTTAATTATGTTCTTTGTTCATAAGTTTGACAAAGGGGGAGAATGTGGAATATTCATTTTTGTTAAACTTATGAGTTGTGTGTGTGCACAACAGTTATGTATGCACACTGGTTGCCAATTTTCTTATTTGGCTTGTTGCATCTGTTGTGTGTGTGCACACCAGTTCTCAGTGCACACTGTTTTCCAGACTTGTGTCTTGGCTTGTTTCATTTTGTGTGTGTGTGAACAACGATCTGTGTTTACACTTTTGCTTCAGATTTTTTGCAACTCAACACGAGTTGCATGTCTGATAAAGTAGAAAAGATATTGTTTATCTTTGTCTCTTACTTTTTAGGACCTTTTTACATATGTCACAAAATGCTTAGGTGGTCCTAGGGAATAAAGTAATCTTTCCCGATTTGCTTTGTGGTCTAAACCAAAAGAAGGAATACTTTCCTTATTTGGACAAACAATGGGTCAACCCCTTGTTAGCTGATGTGGCACTTCATTGTAGAGCAAGAAACTCTTCATTATATATTTCTTCTTCTCTAACCTTTTTGGACATTTGTTTCATTTTGTTCTCTGAATTTCTTAGAGTATTATTTCTCTTAAAGGTTCAAGGTTCTTTATCCATTAAGAAAACAATAGTGAGAATGGCCAGCTAAACGTTCAAGCATTTGATCGATAAATGGAAGAGGAAAATGATCTTTGCGTGTTGTGGCATTGAGCTTGCGGTGGTCTATGCATACTCGCCATCTCGTTTGAATGCGAGTGGGAACTAAGTCATTATCTTCATTCTTTACCACGGTTATTCCGGATTTCTTAGGAACTACTTGGATCGGACTAACCCATTTACTGTTCGAAATCGGGTAGATCACACCAACATCTAACAACTTGATTATTTTTTTCTTCACTACTTCCATCATTGGTGGATTCAACCGTCTTTGCGCTTCTCTTGTAAGCTTTGATCCTTCCTCTAATAATATGCGGTGCATGCACATGGAAGGACTTATTCCTTTAATGTCAGCAATCGTCCAACCAATTGTCGTTTTGTACTCTCTCAACATTCTTCTTGCACCTTTGAAAGGTTGGCCGCTACAATCACGGACATTGTGTCTCCTTCTCCTGAGTATAAATACTTGACATGACTTAGTAAAAGCTTAAGCTCCAAGGTAGGGGCCTGCACAATGGAAGGTAAAAGTTTCTCATTAGATATGGGAAGAGAAATATAGGAGATTTCATACCTTGGATTTTTCTTTGGAAGCTCATCCAACATTGCTATAGTTTCATTTAGCTCTTCTCCCTGTTAGTAAACGGTCCCGTATATGCAGCGGAAACAAAAATTAATATAACAGGATCGTTTACATGAGCCAAGATCAAGGGTATAATTTTACAATTCNGTCGGCCAGATCCACTGTGGATCTGGCCGGCAAAGGCCATATCGACGCACGACCAGCAAGATCTAGCCGGTCATGCGCCAATACGGTGAACCCGGCCACCCTCCAGCGGTGGTGGCCGGCTGTCCATATTTGACATTGGGTTGGGGGTGTTTTTGTTAACTTTAAGATTTTATTATAGGGGGTGTTTTGTAAATAAATAAATATAGGGGGTATTTTATTAATTTATAAATCCTACATCGTAATACCCGTACAATTCAACTTTTTTCAGAAAACTTTTCCCAAAAACACCCAATTGTGAACCAAACGAAGCCGTTGAGTTGGGTTGTTATTACGAGAATAGGATTTGAATTTGAAAATTTGTTTGGTAAATTTTTGGAAAACATTTTTGGAAAACATTTAGATTATTTGTTAATCCTCTACATTTGTTAATTTAGCTAAACACCCTCCACAATAAAAATTTTAAAATTAACAAAAACATCCCCACCCACCCATTAAATGTTGGTAGCTGGCCACCACTGCCGGACAATGGCCATATGTTGTAAGAATGGTGCATGACTGGCTGGATTTGGTTAGTAGTGCGCTGATCTGGTCTTTTCTGGCCAGCTCTACGGCCAATGATCTAGCCGTTGATGACGACCATATCTTGGCCGTCGTTTAGTTGTCAACGGCCAGATCTTTGGCTATAGATCTGACATTTTTTGGCCAGATCCATGGTGGATTTGGCTGAAAAGGCTAGATCAGCGCATGATCGGCCACATCTAGTCAGTCGTGCGCCATTCCGATAGATTTCGGCCACCTTCTAACGGTGGTAGTCGGTTGTCGGGAATATGTAGGTGGGTGGGGGTGTTTTTGTTAATTTATAAACTTTTATTGTTGAGGGTGTTTAGTTAAATTAACCAACCTAGGGGGTTAAAAGAATTTAAATATTTTGAGTTGAATAGAATATGATTGGATTTTGAGAATATTAAAACAAATATGTATTTTGAATAAGATTGTATAGGATAGGATTTGAAATAGTGAAACAAATACATCCGTGTGTCTAGCAAGAATCTTTACATGTGTCGGCTAGTTACGGGTTTATTTGGTAACAAGATCATGTTTATATTTATAATAAAATTAGTTGACAGTAGGATGGATGGATCTTGAAAGAGAAAGAGAGAGTTAGAAATCCATTAAGAAAGAAAGGGTCAACGTAACTAGAAATAGATGCGGCGTCCCTTCCTCCCAGGTCCTTGCGTGCTCTCATTTCTTATATTAATTTATTTAATGCCATTATTATGGAGAATTGCACCCTTACCTCCTTGTCTTATCAAATTTATATACATGATTCCTGATGGACAAAAAACCTATAACTTTTAATTTCTCTACTCTCCGTACTCCTAACAATGAAAGGAGAAACAAAATAATAAGAATAAAATAACACACCGTTCAATTGAAGCAAACAAGGGATGAAATAATTAATGAAGGATGGATTAATAAAGAGAGGCCTTGTAGTTGACGATTTCAAGATTTGATCCCAAAGTTCATGTTCTATAGGAGAAGATGTTGTCAGGACTATATATTTTCTTTATTAAATCCTTCTATTATAATTTTATTATTAATTGGTTTGAAACTACTCAAATGAGTCATTTTATTTTAAGGGTTAAAAGGTTAATTAAATTCGTCTAGATTTTAGATGGTTAAGTCTTTTTATTTAAAAAAGATTTTGATATATTTTAGAGAATTTGTTGATATCTTTTAGAGAGTTTTTGTAATTTCAAAAGGATATTTAATACAGTACTTTCTCAGAATTGTTGAGATATTTTAGACTTTTTTATTTATCTTACGAGACGAATGAAATTAATCCCTTCTATAAATAATAGATACTCATAGAAAATTTGACAATTTGATTAACATTAATAACTACCCTAAATATGGGAGTGTAACTTTCATGTTCAATTCATAGTTTCATGGCTTTGCTTAAAATTTAATATAATTATACAGGTTTTTGAGAGGGATAATTTTGATTAATTAGTTGGTTAGATGTCATACACTAAAGTAACATGTCTAACCTCTAAAATTAAAAATCCTATCTCCTTTTGGTACATACTTTGAAGGAGATCATTATTAATTTAATTTGAGTTTATAGTAATTAAATTATGTTAATAAAAATGGGGGCAGTAGGGCAAACAGTCCCAACCCTACATTTATGTTACATTCATACAGTTGGAAATTGTTTATGAGAGGAAAATTAATAGCTTCTATTAATTTTTTTTTTTTTTAAAAAAAAAATGGATTTGATCCTTTAATTAAGGGCAATAAGAATAAAAGGCAATAGAATTCCTTATTATATCTGTTATATATAGAAACAGTGTCTTAGGGGTAACAATAGTCTTCACTAATGAAGTGGGGATCAAATGAATAATTAAATATAAAATATATATAGATTTATGGAAGCAAGCAATCTATATAAAAATGGAATTTGATTCTTGTAGTATTAAATTAATTTTGGGGTTAATTAAATAAGGATTAAATTGAAGTCAAAACTTTAGATGCGTCCTAGTGTGTCTAGTACTACGTCTTTGAGATGAGGGAATTGACTTTGGCTTCTCAAAAGCACCATTAATATTAAGAGATTCTTCTTCTTGTTTCTTTCAATAATGGATCCTCATAAAAGAGATCAAGAAGAAACTCCATTAATGGACATTGATCTTTCTCTCAAAGCAGAAGAACAACATCAAAATCATCAAAAACTACCAGAGGGTGATCAAGAAAATGAAGAAGAACAAGTATATATTCAAGTCGAATCTCAAGACAAAAAAGAAGAAGAAGATTTATCAGCTGAATTAAGCTTGAAGGGAAACAATAACAGGACAGAACAGGTATGTTTAATTATACTTTTAAAATTATAACCTATGATAATAATTCATATATATAACTTTATAATAATTTCGTATTTGTGCTTTAGTTACGTGTATTGCAAAAGGAGATGAATCGCATGAAGGAAGAAAACAAAGTGTTGAAAAATATAGTAGAGCAAACAAAGAAAGATTACTATGATCTTCAAATGAAATTCTTAGTTATTCAACAAAGTACTACCCAAGACAAGGTAATTTCAATTTAATTCACTCATTAGATCATTTTAATGTATATAAATTTATATTTATGTTTTCTTGTTTAGGATCCACAAATATTTTTTTCACTTCATGATAACGAACAAGAAATTACAAAGATGGGCTCAAAAGATTTAGATATGAAAAATCAAGAACTAGGGTTATCGTTGAGGTTGAATCAGATTGAAAGAAAGGAAGAAAAAGAAGAGAATATTTATAAGGAAGAAGCTGCAGCCACAAGCTTTCCATCGCTTCAAAAGAACAATAAGTTTCAACGGGGAGAATTATCAGGAATTACAAGCCATGTTTCTTTGCCACCAAACAGAAAAGCTAGGGTTTCAGTTCGAGCAAGATGCAAAGGAGCAACCGTGAGTTCATCATATTTACTTCAACTTTGTATTATATAATATCATCAACCCTGATTAGGTAATTAAATTCTGAGTTTGAGTTTGGTTAATTGCAGATCAATGATGGATGCCAATGGAGAAAATATGGGCAAAAAATTGCCAAAGGAAATCCTTGCCCACGTGCCTACTATCGTTGCACAGTAGCTCCGGGATGCCCCGCAAGAAAACAGGTAAATTTTTATCTGTATCAATAAACGCTAAAAGATACCTATTTGATATATAATTTAAATATAATTTTTTGTTTTCGGAAACAAGGGATACAAAAAATCTTATAAAACTGTATGTGATAGAAATGGTTCAAAATGCTGTTGAAAACAATTTTCAGATACAATCTTTAAAACTAATGTAAAATCAAAAGCAGTTAAAATTTGCTTCCACATGTTTTTATAGTTTTTTTATTTGAAAATAGTTTTTGAATATTATGTCAAACACAATTTCAAATACTAAAATATTAGAATGAAAAAGAAAAACATTTTCAATTCATTTAAGTGTGTTTGCTGTTTGAATGTAATTAGGTGCAACGATGCTTAGAGGACATGTCGATTCTGATTACAACCTACGAAGGAACACACAATCATCCTCTTCCAGTTGGTGCAACTGCCATGGCTTCAACAGCTTCAACAACAGCCTCCTTTATGTTACTGGATTCAAGTAATCCTCTCAGTTCAGATGCCATTAACACTCCAAATTTCACCCAAAATTCTCTTCATTATCACAGTTCTTTCATGAACCCTAATTTTTAACATCCATCAAATTATCGAAACGTAAACCCTAATGATCCTTCCAAAGGAATCATTCTCGATCTCACGAATTCCTTTCCAATGGCGCGCTCTTCTTCAGCTCAACCAGGTTTCACTTGAATTAATAGCATGAAAATGTAGTTGAATTAATTAATTAATTGAGTTCTATAGCTCAAACTTTTGATCCTAAGTTTAGGTTTGCCGTTGCGGCTCCTAAAACATCTCTCATTTATTATTAATTCCTTCTTTAATTAGTTTCTAGGAATTAATGGGGAGACTGGTAGCTGTTGAAGCAACGTGCAATTGGGATATTAAATAATCTCATTTCATCTTTCAGCAACCTCTAAATCGATCCATATATCATGCGATCGCCATCAAGAATCTGATTAATATTTTGTTGAAGAAATTTGCAGAGCTTTTACTCTTATTGGATATATATATAATTATATATACTGCAGTTGTTTTTCTTTTTTCTTGTTTTCTTTACTTTTAGTGAGATTTCTTTTTGTACTTGATTTGATTCTACATTTAATATATTATAAAATAATTAATATGAGTTTGAATGTGTGTTATTAAAATTAATATGAAATTAGATTTATGTACATTTAAGTGTCATATTGTACTTAATTATGTCCAAGTTATGGCCTGCAATTGATTTATAGTTAGTGTGACGGGCCGCAACGTGGAAACTTTTCATTTAAGTGATAAATATGTTTAAAAAATTGTAAGATGATACTCCAGATATATTTAGAAATTTATGTTATGAGTGATGCTATTGGTCCTCCACTTTTTATTGTTTTAGATGTTTTTTATAATTCCAATTTTATCATCCCTTAAAATTATTAAATAGGATAACCAAAAAATAATAGCTACATCTAAGATATATAATTATTTAAAAAAAAAATATCTTTTATCTAGATTATAAAATTTTATTTTAAATTAATTTTTGATGCATCTTTTATCAATTTTGTTTCAATTCTATTTTCATGAATCGGGTTAGAAATGGCTAGATCGGTGTACGACTGACTAGATCCAATTGATCGTGCGTTGTTCCAGTGACTACCAGTAGTGGCCAGTGGTAGTGGCTGAAGGTTGGCAGTCATCTTGGGTGGCTGGGGTGTTTTGCGTGGTATTCATGTAAATAATTTTCATAATAAGGGCATTATTGCCCAAAAAATTAATTATTTAGGGGTAAAATGGTAACATGTATTGTGGGGCATTTCTGTCCAAAAAATTAATTTATGAGGTTACAGAAGTTATTTCACACAGTTGAACTAATTGTTATTTGGTAGACATATGACATTATTTGTGTTTGAAATGTTTATTAATTAAGGGTAAAACGGGAACAAAATTTAGATTACCCCGGTAATAAAAGAATAACACCTCCTTATCACCAACAGTAATTACTATTGTATTAGAAGATTATCAAAATCTTTTATTACTTGACAACCAAACAAAAGAATGTTCGGAATCAAAGATAGATTACTTGAGTAATCTTCCTAGACTCCTAACCAAACGCATCCAAATTGAGGTAAATAATATCACTCTAATCTTATGGCTGAATAAACTATTTTCTTCCCAAGTAAAGCACTTTTTTAATAGTAAATAAAAAAATATTATGATCAAATCTTGGATACTATTAAGAAATTTTATTGAAAAAAGAGAAAATATACACATAGTGAAGGGATGTAAACAAAATATAAATTACTCTCAAAGCAGTGGTAGATCCAGGATTTTTGCTTTGGGGGGGTGCGGGCTCTATGGCTCTGCCATTGGGGGGAGTGTGTGCTAAGTGTCAAGTTGAATAGGGAGTTCTTTTTACTATAACTTAGATTAGCTTTGAACTATATCTTATAATGTGTTTTTGACTTAGTGGATTGCTTTGATCTGGACTAGGTCTTATGGATGTAGGCTAAAAGTGGATTTAGCTGAACCATGTATATGGATGTGTTCTTTACTTTCCACACTTATGTTTGATGTGTCTAAATTGGAATTGCTTAATCAACTTGGTAATTTTCCGCTACACCTTAAAATGGGTACTTAAACGCCAAAATGTGTTAACTGTATTCCCTACAAATGGTATCAGAGCCTATTCTGATAAGTTGCTTCAGTAGATCCTTACCCATTTTACTTGTTTTTGTGTGCATCTGAGTGATCTGGTTGTTGGTTGAAATCTGGTCTGTGTTGCATTTTTATTTCAGATCTATTGTGTGTCTGTGTGTGCACTATCATTTGTTGTTTTAGCATCTGTCTAATTGCTTTTCACCATGAGCTTCTTCACTGAAGGTGGATCTGCTCATAGACCTCCTCTGTTAGAAGGACCTAACTAGTACACATGGAGACCAAGGATGCATGCCTGCCTTAAGTCTATAGATGAAAGAGTCTAGTCCACGGTTGTGAATGGTTGGATTGCTTTAGTTATAGTCGAAAATGAAGTGTCTAGACCAAAACCTGTTGCTAGTTGGACTACTGATGAAATAACTTTGGCAAATTATAACTCTAAAGCTCTTCATGCTCTTTTTAATGCTATTAATGTGAACCAAATGAAAGTCATAACTAATTGTGAGCTTGCTAAAGATGCTTGGGATAGGCTTCAAGTCAATGAGAGAACTAGTACCGTGAAACGAAATAGGCTTAGAAGACTTGTCACTAATTTTGAAAATTTGATCATGGAAGAGGATGAGACTATATTTGATTTTTATGGTAGAGTGTCTGATATCTGTAATAAATGTTTTTCTTTGGGAAGAACATATACTAATGCTGAACTTGTCAGGAAAGTACTTTGCTCCTTGCCCCGGAGATTTATGTCAAAGGTTACTACCATTGAAGAATGCCAAGATATGGATGCTATGGACATCAATGAACTCATTGGCTCTCTCCAAACTTATGAGTTGAATCTGCAATGATGGGAAAAACAAAAACTGAACAAAGGTTTGGCTCTCAAACATGAGGTTTATTTTGATCCTTTTGATGATTGTGATTTGAGCGCTTTGGATGATGAGAATTGTGCTTTACTTACAAAGAATTTTTCAAAATTTTTAAAGAAAACATGAAAAAGCCTCATAATAGTGGTTATGGCTGAAAACCTTTTGTGAAAAAGCCTTATGACCACCAAAACCCTGGTATCTTTGCAAAGAAATTTTCAAAAGATAAAAAAAAGAAAAATAAAGGTATCAAGTGTTTTGAATGTGAGGGTTTTGGGCACATACAACCTAAGTGTGCTAACACACTAAAAAAGAAGAAAGGTAAAGCCATGGCTGCCACTTTTAGTGAGATTGAGCATAATGAGAGTGATAATGATGACTTGGGTGATGATAAGAATGTTTTAGCCTTCATTGTGAATCAAGAAAATGGTAAGAGTGAAGTTTCAGATGGCACTAAAGATATGTATGCTGAGCAACAAGAAGCATATGATAAAATGTCTGACCAATGGCTAAAGTCTGTGAAAAAATTGCAATCTATTGGTATTGAGAATGCCTCCTTGTTGAAACAAAAGAAAGTCTTGTCCGAAAAAATTGTTGTGCTTACTACTGAACTGATTGAGGCTAAGGCCATTATTGATAAGCTAAATCCAGGTTATCTTCAGCTTGATGAAATGCTTGGTCAAGGAAAAACCTTCAGAAATCGATGTGGTTTGAGTTTCAGTTCTAGTGCTAGCACATTGCAAGCTAGTGCTAACATGTTTGTGAAAGCCACCGAAATTCCTGTTGAAGGAACTGCTGTGAGACAAGTTACAAAGGTATCAAAATTCATCCCTATTTGTCATTTTTGTAACAAGAAAAGTCACATTAGACCCAAATGCTTCAAATTCATTTCTTATTTGAAGAAAGTTTTTAAAAACCATTGTTTTGTTGCTAGTTTAAATCATAATGCTAATAATGGTCTTCCTTTTAAGAAAGCTTTGAAACCTAAGGTTGCGGTGAGCTGTTTTTTGTCTTATACTTCTTTGCTTGCATTTCAAAATGATCTTTGGTATCTAGACAGTGGTTGTTCAAGGCATATGACAGGTAATAAATCTCTCTTGACTGTACTTGAATCCATTGATAGTGAACATGTCACTTATGGAGATGGAAAGAAAGGTAAAATTCTTGGCAAAAGATCAATTGTGCTTCTTGATTTTCCAGTCTTGAAAAATGTTTTACTTGTTGATGGTTTGAAAGCCAATTTGTTTAGTATTAGTCAAATATGTGACAAAGATTTTGTGGTTCAATTCTCAAAGAACAAGTGTCAAATCTTGAATGGTAAAGGTGTTTCTCTACTTGAGGGAAAAAGGTCAAATGATAATTGTTACTTGCTTTCTAACCGTGTGTCCTATTTCAATTCTAAAGTAGACTCCACTAAATTGTGGCATGAGAAGCTCGGTCACATGAACTTCAAGGACTTGGTAAGACTATCAAAAAAGGAAGTGGTTAAAGGACTACCAAAGCTTGAACTTCCAAAAGGTAATGTGTGTTGTCCATGTCACCAAGGTAAGCAAACCAAAATATCTCATAAATCTTTGTCAAACCTCAATACCTCATGTGTTTTGGAATTGTTCCATATGGATCTAATGGGTCCCATGCAAGTTGAAAGTTTGGGAGGTAAGAGGTATGTGTTTGTTTGTGTTGATGATTTTTCAAGGTATGCTTGGGTTGATTTTTTGTGTGAAAAAACTGATTCTTTCAATGCATTTCAGAAATTAGCCACAAGGTTGCTTGTTGAGAAGAGTTCTAAAGCTACAAAAAATGTGAGAATTAGGAGCAACCATGGAAAGGAATTCGAGAATGCTGATTTTGCTAACTTTTGTAAATTGTAGGGCATATTTCATGAATTTTCAACACCAAAACACCTCAATAGAATGGTGTTGTGGAAAGGAAAAATAGAGTGCTTCAAGAGATGGCTAAAGTGATGCTTAATGCCAAAACACTTCCTATAAGACTTTGGGCAGAAGCCATTAACACAGCATGTCATATTTCCAACAGAGTTTACCTTAGAAAAGGTATTGTTGAAACTCTTTATGAACCGTGGAAAGGTAAGAAACTTGATATCTCTTATTTTCATGTGTTTGGATGCAAATGCTACATCTTGAATGATAGAGAGAATCTAGGTAAGTTTGATGCTAGGAGTGATGAAGGAATTTTAATTGGATATTCTTCCAATAGTTGTGCATTTAGGATCTATAACATGCATTTAGAAAAAGTCTTAGAATCCATTAATGTTATGTTTAGTGATGCATAAGATTTTTCAGAATATTCTCAAGAATGTGAAATTCAAGACATATCAGTTCCTCGTGTGCCCACATAAGATGGTGTGAACACTGTTGAATCTCCTGAACCTAAACCTTCGGCAAATGTGTTGTCACCTACTTCTAGTGCTACATCAACAAGATCTGGTCCATGCAAAGAATCATCTGTTGATTCGTCATTACAAAATGAGGGGATAGAGCTGGTTGTTGATCTTTTTGATGAAAACATGCAAAGGCGAAATCAAAGAAGAAAAGATCCTCCAACATGGGTCCAAAAAGCTCATCCACCTTCAATGGTGATTGGAGATCCAAATGAGGTAATGGTTACAAGAAGGAGAAGACAAAATGAAATTAACCATCTTTTTTATGTATCTCTTGCAGAACCAAAGAATGTCAAACAAGCTTTGGAAGATGAAATTGGATTGAAGCGATACAAGAAGAACTAAAACAATTCAAAAGAAATGATGTGTGGAAGCTTGTGCCAAGACCAGAGAGAATTGACATAATAGGTACCAAATGAGTTTTTAAAAATAAAACTGATAAGTTTGGTAATGTTGTTAGGAACAAAACCAAGTCTGTAGCTTAATGATATACTTAAGTTGAGGGAATCGACTTTGATGAAACCTTCACGCATGTTGCTCGACTTGAATCAATCCGCTTACTGATTTTTGTTGCCTGTTGTCTCAAGATTAAGCTGTTCTAAATGGATGTCAAAAGCACCTTCTTGAATGGCATGCTCAAGAAAGAAGTGTATGTTGAACAACCGATTGGCTTTCAAGATCCCCACAAACCTAATCATGTATTCAGATTACAAAAAGCTCTTTATGGTTTGAAACAAGCCCCACGAGCCTGGTATGAAAGGTTGACAACTTTCCTTCTTGAGCATAACTATAAATGAGGTAATGCCAACAAAACCCTTTTTATCAAGCCGGCTAACAATCAAATCATGTGTGCACAGATTTACGTTGATGAAATTATGTTTGGTTCTACATCTCACTCACATGCACTTGAATTCATTAGTCTGATGAAAAATGAGTTTGAGATGAGTATGGTTGGGGAATTGAATATGTTTCTTGGACTTCAAATTAAACAAATGAATAATGGCATGTTTGTTCCCAATCAAAGTATGCTAGAAACATATTGAAAAGCTTTGTCTTGAGAATGCAAAGCATGCTCTTAAGCTGTGCAAAGATGAACATGGTAAAAAGGTAGACTGTAAGATGTACCAAAGCATGATTGGAAGTCTTCTTTACTTAACTGCAAATTGACCTAATATTTGCTTTGGTGTTGGAATTTGTGCTAGGTTTCAAAGCAATCCATTTGAGTTGCACTTGAATGCAGTAAAAAGAATCATGAAATATGTTTCAGGTATGTGTGATTTTGGCCTTTGGTACTCATTTGAATCTAACAATTGTTTGGTTGGATATAGTGATGCGGATTGGGCAGGAAGTTTGGATGATAGAAAGAGTACATCAGGTGGATGTTTCTATCTTGGAAATAATCTTGTCACATGGTACAACAAGAAGCAAAATGCAATCTCCCTATCCACTGCAAGGTTGAGTACATTGCCGCAGGGAGTTGTTGCACTCAAATTTTATGGTTAAAGCAAATGTTGAATGATTATGGTGTTAATCAAGATTGTGTGACAATATTTTGTGATAACATGAGTGCTATTAACATCTCTAAGAATCCAATCCAACATTCTAGGACTAAGCACATTGACATAAGACATCACTTCATTAGAGAGTTAGTAGAGGAGAACATCATTGCACTTGCTCATGTGAACACAAAATCCCAATTGGATGATTTATTTACAAAAGCACTTGACTATGATACTTTTGTTTTCTTGAGGAAGTCCATTGGTTTACTTCAACTTGAATAGTTTTTCATTTCAGTTGATGAATAAAGCATGAACATGCTACTTTTATTTTTGTTTGTCAAGACCCCTTGATCTGTGCTAGTATTCTAATTGTCATTTATTTTCTCTTATCTGTGTGCTAACGTTAGTATGTTGTGTCCACAAAGACTCTCTCTATAACATGACCTTATTGCATTATGAGTTGATTATCTTTTCTTGTCACCATTATGAAAGAACTACCTTGCATGAAGTGTGAAAGTTGTTTTGAGTAATTTATTGACTTGTAGAGACCCCTATATTTTTGGAAAATCTACCATTAAGAGAACTACCTTTTTGCAAGTGTGAAAGCTACATTTTGGTTACGTTTATGAGAGTTATTTGCCTATTGATCAAAATGAAAAGAAAAATCATTGTTTATTATACTAATAAAGAAAAATGCATAAAACTGTTGGGCATGAGAGAATAGGGAGCTTCTTTTGCAAAAATTTAAATTGATCAATGTGTCACTTTACCCTTTTGAGGACACTATCACACACTAAGACAAGCTCTTAGCAATTTATCTCATTTGTGTGTGATTGAGGAAGTGTTGTTTTGATTGTCTTATGTTGACAACTTCCGTATAAGGTTTTTTGTGTGGCCACTTAAGATTGAAAATTTTGATTTATTAGTATGAATCGCACAAATTAGCTGTCTTGATCCTAAAAAATTCATGTGAAGTATTTCATAATTTTTTATGTTCTTTAAATTTTGCTCAATAAAGTCTAGTCTTTTCAAATTTTTTATGTTCTTTTGGAATGTTGTGTGCTCACACGATTGCATATGTTCACTCATTCAAGATAGAGTTCTATTTCTGGTAAAACTCTTTTTCAGTTACTCAGAACTATCGCCTGCCATAAATGAGTTGCACTAATTTTATTTTTGCGTCAGTCTTTTGTTTCAAAAACCCTTTTCTTTTGTGCCGCCTGTGTTCCTTTCTCCTTACATTTTTTTTCCTCAAATTTTTTTGATCTTCCCGTGTTTTCTTCTCATGGATTCTAGAAAGAAAGCTATTGAGAACGAGAAAAGGAAAGCCATGGAAGAAGCCCTCAAGAAGAAATGTTAGGAGTTGAAGAAGGCCAGTTTGCGTCTTAAAAAGCAGTCGAAAACCCCTGTTTCTCCAGCGAACTATTAGATTCTAGAGAAAAAAGTCAAGAAAATGACTCAAATCAATCACCTGATTCATCCCTTGTTTCCAGTGACCACCAGAACTCAGAGCGCTCATAGGAAGCCTCACCAAAGTGGACACCTAAGAACTCCTCTTTGGCATCATACAACGTCTCAAAGAACACACTGATTGCTACCCTAAAATCATGCAAAGAAGGTTCGTCAAAGGGCACACCTTCAAAAACTCTGACTCCCACAGAACTAGCGAAAAAGAAGGGTAAAGCCGTCATGGAGGAACCTTCATTTGGTAAAATCTCACCTTTTGTTTTACCTGCTGTAATACCCAAGATGTCAAAGGTATGTTCCTAACTCAAAATAGTCCTTTAAATGTTTATTTTATGTTAAAAAGCATAAAATCTAACTAAGGGCAAATTAGTCAATTCATTTGGAACGGTATGAATCAATTATCCATAAAGAGGCTTAGGGGCAAAATGGTTATTTTACCTATGGATAAGCATTGAAAAAGTCAAGGATGAGTAGGCTTCATTGCATTTAATGGCATTAATTAAGTAATAATTATGTCTAGTGTGAAATGACCAAAATGCCCTTATATGAAGAATTAAGGACTTATGAGTTATACAATTAAAATAATTGGGCCAATTGCATAATTTTGGAAAATAAATGAAATATTTTCCTATAAATGAGATGAAATTCGTTCAAGCCAAAGGAGAGAGCCTTTCTTCAACATTTCTTCCATTTTCTCTCAAATCTTCCATGAAACAAGCTTTCTTTCTCTAGGTTTTCAAGGAGTTTTGCATAATTTTTCAAGGAGAACAAGATAGGAGCCTTGGATCTTCAATTTGAAGGGTTTAAGGTAAGGATTAAAAACTTTAGTTTTGATGTGATTTGAAGATTTGAAGTAGATGTTGAGGTATAATGTTATATATGTAGGATTAAGGTGTAAAAGAAGTCAAAGGCAAAGGATTTGTTGGAGGAAGTCTTTAAAAAGGTAAGGAAGAACCTCCCATGACTTTAGGGTTTATGCTAGGGTTTGTAGATTTTTATGAAACCTTAAATTAAAGCTTTAAGGCATAGAATTAGTTGATGGCAAGTGTAGTTGAACTCATTTATTCTACTTATTGCCTTGAATTCATTATACATGAAGTTATTGCTCTTTATGTTTTATGAGTTGTTATGTTTGATTGAAGAAAATGAAGTGTGGATACTGATTGTGGCAAAAATTGTAGTATTGGAGGCCACATGGTGTTGAATGGTTGCTATTAGAAGTGTTGATGTGTTGTTTGCATTAGCTTACAATGTTATAGCAATAATGGATGATTATGGAAATGAGATTTTACACTTCCTTTAAGATGTTAAAGACTATTAAGGGGAGGTTTATTTGATCCACAAGTTAACCTATTGGTTAATGTCAATAGGAATTGATGTGGCATAGTTAATATGAAAATTCGGATTTAATGGGCTTAGGGGTTTTGTTAACCCTGCTTCTGTATTTCGACCATAACTTGAGTTATAAAAATCGAAATGAGATGATTCTTGAAGCATTAGAAAGCTAAGACACAGACCTATAACTTTTATGTTTATGCCAAGAGCCAATTCGTTTGAGAAAAGGATGGAAAATGGCCTGAAGCATAAACTGGTTATTAAAGTTTAAGATTTAACATAATCAATTCTTATGATTATGAATTGATTATTAATGTATTATTGTAAGTATGCCATGTACTAATGTTTACCCATTAGTTAGATGATCTTTGAAAGATATACATGGTCATGATGTCAATACATGATTAATGTTATGAAATGGCATGAAGATGCAATATAATACATGTTTTAAGATGATGTATGTGAGCAAGAGGTAATGTAAATGGATTGATAATCCATAGATGAATTAAAAGTATTAAGCTCACCAAAATATGTATTTACATGCCATAAGATGTTAGAGATGCAAATAGACATGATAGAGATGCATATAGACACGATGGAAAACGCGTAAGCATATCCTCGTATACCGGTTGAGGAAAGATGAATATATGCTTTAGATGCTAAATAACGCGTAAGCACGCCTCCCGATGATATGAGCTCTAGATGAAATTTGAGGCTAGATGATATGAAGTGCTTAAGATGCTAAGAAAGGTCCGATCGGCTAGACGTTAAATGTTTCATATGCATTTAGTTGCATTACATGAGTTATGATGTTATTTACATCATGAGATGATTTATACTCATGTTAGATGATTTTAGATGTTATGTCATGATATGTGATGTGTGTGTACACATTGATGTTTATATAGCCATGGGATAAAATGATGAAAAGCATATGAATTAGTAATAAAAGGGGAAGTATCCCTAGATGTAAAAGATAAGTGATGTGTTAACAGATAAACGGATCATTCCTTACTGAGCGATTAGCGCTCACCCTTTCATTGTTGATTGCTTTGCAGGTAGACTAGAAGCGAGGGATGCTAGAGACAGCGGGACTACACGTGAGGGGAGATGATTTATTATCATCTCGATATTTTTATCTTGATGTAAATATGTAAATGATAAATATCTGTGAAATACATTTGGAAGCTTCCACCCTATAAATATGTTTTGATCTTGTAATTTCTTAAAGTTTGTAAATTATAAGTTTAGATCCTGCGTGATATTTTATATGCATGTTTTGGATATATTATTATTATCCTTATACAGATTTTTTCTAAATACAACTCGTTCTCCAGACATGTATCCTCGGGATTCTCATTGAGGGATATTCAGAGGATACCTGACTGGAGGGGGTTTTACACCTGCTGCTGAAAATAAGTTTAGGAACCACATTGTCAAGAAGATAATGTTAAATTAGAATATTTTCATGAATTCCATGCCCTGATGAAAGATAGAAACCGGTCAGGAACTATCACTGGATTGAGTGCCCCTATCCAAACTCTTGTTCAAGATTTTTATGCCAATTTTGGTTTGGACAGTGTTGAACCAAACTCAAACAAGCACAATAATCGAGTATATGTTAGAGGGCATTAGGTTCTGTTCACGAAGGGTGTTGTCAGGGATGCTCTTGGTTTGAAGAAGAGCAAAAAGAATTTTGATTTGAAAAGTCTAGACTTAGACAAAATTGTCAAAGTCATCACTATAGGTTCAATTGCTATTTGGTTGAGAATAGGTGTTCTTCAGCCTGGTGTGCTTACATCGTTTTACAGATAGTTATTTAAGATTTCACTGACAAATTGGTCCCCTTTAATGCACAATTCAACTGTCAGACTTGAACGAGCACAACTCCTCGATGGAATTGCTCAAAGGAAAAATATAGATTTGGTTGAATTGATTTTCACTAGCATTAGAGTTGCAGCTCAATCAACTCACTCTCTACAAATTTTGTGCTTTCATTCCTTACTTTACAAGATCATTTCCACTTATATGCCAAAATCCTATGAAGTGGACCTTTTTTAAAGATAAAGAATGTCACCAAGAAGTCTTTTAGACAGCTTATAGGAAGCTTGCCACCATCTTCCTCAATTGATCAAACTAGGACTAACACTTGGCTGTCCAAGCCTTGGAGAATCAATGGAGTCTATCTTCAATACGTGAAGGAATTTCACACTTCTCTCTGCTCTCGAATGGAAAAAATGGAGGCTGATCTGAAGAAAAAGAAAAAGAAGAAAAAGAAAAAGAAGAAAAAGAAGACTATTTAGATAGAACCAACTGATTAGAATGTGCCACTTCCTGCTCCTGTCATGCCTGATGATGATGCTGCTCCTGAAGTTCAAGTTGAAGAAGAATAGATAGCTGCTGAGGAAGAAGAAGAAGCCGTTTAAGATGAAGTGTAACAACTGCTGTAAACTAGTACAATGAATGCATAATAACAATAGAAAATGGGCCCAAAACTTTTCTTTTTATTATATGTAGTAAGTCTTTTATACACGAAGAGCATCATCTACAAAAAGCCATTTAAAAAGACAAAAACAGGGGAAACAGTGTAGCCATTGCTCCTCGCTTGCCGACGCCCCTCCGACTGCATCATCACCTAGATCCTGCATCCACAAAGGAAAATAACGGGGTGAGCACAAAATAATGCTCAGTAAGTAAACCCTCTATCTATTTATCCCCGTATGTGTTTCTCTTAATTCTTTCCTCACACTTTCTGTTGTTTTCTACTAAATGTCATGGCCTCATCTTACCGGAGGTACGGCCGGATGGCGTTCACACAGCACCATCTCACTCTTCATGACTTTCGGGTGGAGTTCACATAGCACCAACCCATTCTTAGTGACTACCGAGTGGGGATCACAAAGCACCTACCCGATTTTCATAACTATCGGATGGAGACCACAAAGCACCTACCCGGTTTTCATGACTTTCGGGTGACGATCACAAAGCATCAACCCGTTTCTAATAACTAATTGGGTGATGATCACAAAGCATCAACCCGATTCTAATAACTAATCAGGTGATGATCACAAAGCATCCACCCGGTTCTAATTACTAATCGGGTGATGATCACAAAGCATCAACCCGATTCTAATAACTAATCGGGTGATGATCACAAAGCATCAACCCGATTCTAGTAACTAATCGGGTGATGATCACAAAGCATCAACCCGATTCTCATAACTGTCGGGTGATGATCACAAAGTATCAATCCATTTCTAATACTCTTCTCATTCACTCTACTCTAGCACTTCTCATTCTCTCTACCCTTAGAGTAGTTGCATCCACAAAGTTCTCTACTCTTAGAGCAAGTGCATACACAAAGTTTCCTACTCTTTCTTAGGTCACTTCTCAATGCACAATTAATGCCTATGGATGGTTCATCTCCACTAATGCACTTATGAAATGCCAACATGCAATGTTGCAAGAATTAAGGTTCACTACTCATACTCAAACCTCTATTAGGCATTTCATCAAACAACTCAAGTGCATAATAAAACTCTACTATAACAATAATTCTATGTCTTTCTCTAACCATCCAAAATGGGGAAAAACTCCCTCACATAGCCATAATTCCTGCCAAAGAAAGACACTTCCAAAAAGGATTTCTCAATATCCTTCAATTCCATCTCAAACTACCTTTCCAACCCACATCTCACTTCTTATACTTGAAATGTATGAACAATCACAAAGCAATAATAATCTCCATTTAAAACTCAATAACATAGCATATAACATGTATATAACATACATCCATAATTGTTATTAAAACCCTAATCAAGAAAATTCTCAAATCTCAATTTGGGTTGGGATTTACTTACCTTGTTATGGAGAGATCTCACTAGCTCTTCCTTTCTCTTGGTTTGCTTGACTTTTTCTCTACTCTTTAAACAAATGAACAAAAACCCTCAATATTCAAATATACTCAAAATCTCACAAAACTTCACATCCAAAGCAAGAATCCTTACCTTAGGATGCCTTAGATTGATTTTCTACCCCAAGTCACTCCAAAAGCCCTCTAAAAATCCTTGAACAAAAGAAAGAGAATTTGAGAGGAAGTAAGAAAGGAGAGTGGTGATGGAGAAGAAGAATGAAGGGTTTGCAATGACTTAATTCCTTTTAACACACTTTATGCACAAGCCTTCCCATTTTGCCCTTACTCTTCCTTAGGAATTCCATCTATATCCTTTGATCCATTACAAACACACCCCCACATTAACATATTCTCCATGAAAAATCCTTTCAATATACTCCCCACTTTTCCTACTAATTAGGGGTAGAATGGTCAAATTTCCCTTGGGAAGAAAATATCTAAAACTTAACAAACATTTTGGTTGGCACGTCGCCGCGGCGAGGAAGATTCTGTCGCCGCAGCGAAACTGTCCAGCAGCTTCCCCGAGGCTTCAACACCGCTTCGCCGCGGCGAGGATTATTCTTCGCCCCGGCGAAGCCTGAAACACTAAACTTCTTCTATTTTCAACCAATTTCAAGGCAAGTGTTCAACATATCACTCAAAGGCTAACCAAACAATAATACTAATGAATCAACTCAAAAAGAGCAAAAGAAGAAGCATTAACTACGTACCTCAAGCGGGGCGTTACATGAAGATGGTCAAGATCCTACTGATAAAGATGCAGTTGCTCCAATAGATGCCCATGTGCGCACTGATGATACTAATTCTAGTCAAGATGAAGTTGTTCACACCTCTCCTATTGTAATTCCAGAAATTCAAGTGGAGGACTCACATGTCACTTTCATAACCCCTCCGAAACACAGAACCAAGAGAAAAGTTGGACGTTCTTCTCAACCCTCTCGAAAATCTTCAAGCCTTATTAACAAAGAGGGAAGTTTTTTTTTAACCTTCGGAAAAACTTAGTTTCTTTTTTTTTTTTTTTTTTTTGGTGATCATCTCTCCTTGGGAGAATTTGTTGCTTTGGTTGCTACCTTTCTTCTGTTTTTGTTCTCTAGAACTCCATAGTTATCTTATTTTGGTTATATGTTTTATGTACTAACCATGTGTTTTCATATGTGTTACTTGTTGGAGTAAGTGCCCTAGAGCCAATCAATTATTGTGGAATTGACTCTTTGTAATAATGTTTATTAATCAATAAAAGGCATTATCTACTATATCATGTAAATCATAGTTGTATGTATTGATATATGTCCTTAGGATGGTAGAACCATGATGAAGGTATCAAGTGTTTCAAATCTTGATAGTGAGAACCCTATGATCACATATGGTGGCCATTCCAGAAATGTTCGTAGCCCCAGTATTATTCTTACCAAGGACACAAATAATACGAATCTTGATAATGAGAACCCTATGATCACATATGGTGGCCATTCCAGAAATGTTCGTAGCCCCAGTATTATCTTGTAGTAACTCCTTTATACTAGGATACTCATAGAAATACATAAAGTAAAATACATTTATATCAACAAAAGTAGATGGGCCCAAAATTTTCTTTTATTACATATAGACATTCTTAGTACCAAATAAGATATCATTTTACAAAAAGTTATCAAAAACAGTGGACAATGTAGCTATTGCTCCTCACTTGCCGATGCCAATCCAACCACGTCCTCACCTAGATCCTGTAAACACAAAGAAAAACAACGGGGTGAGCACAAAAGTAATGCTCAGTAAGTAAATCCTCTACTCGTCTGTCCCCGTAACTCTTTCCCTTAATTCTTTCCTTACACACTTCTCGTCTCATTTATTTTCTCTTTCTGTTTCTTTTTCACACAGCTCTCTTTTATTAATTTTTTATTGTAAGTCACGACCTCACCTTACCGGAGGCACGGCCGGGTGGAGTTCACAAAGCACCAACCCACTCTTCGTGACT